>NW_024543208.1:5038333-5668125 GCF_018167655.1 Microtus oregoni | reverse complement strand
TAAATTTCCCTTTAAAAAAGAAATCACTGGACACTTGTAGTTTAAATAGCTGATTGTGCACATAGATGGTTTATTTTTCCATCCCAGAAAAAAAAATCATGAATATGAAATTACAATGGAAACAAACCACTTACAGTTAAAGGTATAGATGAGGGGGATCATATATAATCAAGTGGCTTAAACATATTTCTAGGAATTGGAAACTAGATGATGCCTCCGTCCCAAAGAAGAGAGTGCAGAAAGAGAGTTGGTAATGTGAGGGGTACAATTTAAGAGTTTACCCTACACCACAGAGCTTTTTCTCCCAGTTTCCAGGTATAGAAGTGGCATGAAACCTTTTAAGAAGAAGTCAAGTAGGTGTCCCTTAGGTCAATTAGAGTGCTGTCCTTGGAAGTGATCTTTCAAAGTCAGTTGCTGTTTCCTGTTTACCCTTCTGGCTCATACTCCAGCAATCTACCAAGAAGTCCACAGTAAAGCTAAGTTGACACTGCCCCATGCTCTTGAATCCTTACAACCTTACAACTGTGAGATAAATAAAGCCCTTTATAAAAGTTAGCCTGCCTCCATATTTAATTATGCTAATAAAATGCAGCAAGGCAACATTCTAAAACAAATGCCTAGGAGATCCTGCAGTAGAAAGCAAAAAGGCCAAGTGGCCCCGTCACATACCTTAAAGCAGAATGAGAAGAGAAGCTAGAGGGCTGGAAAGATGGTTCGGGAATAAAGGATACTTTCTGAGCACAGCAGCAGGCAGAATGAGAAGTGAAGCTAGGTGACTGGAAAGGTGGTTCAGGAATAAGGGATACTTGTTGCTCTTCCAGGGAATCTGGGTTCTAGTCCCATAACCCACATAATTACTTATAGCTATCAGTAGCTCCAGCTCCAGGGGATCCAATACCCTCTTTTGCCCTTTTTGGATAACAGGCATATATATGGTACAGAGCCTGGTACATCCAAACAAAACACCCATATACATAAAGTGAAAATAAATATGTAGTTTAAAGAAGGGGTGCAGGGAAATAAATTAAAACGCACAGGTGATGGTAGCAATTGTCTTTAATCCCAACCCTGAGGTGGAGACAGCTGAATCTGTGTCACATAGACAAACTTTCAAGGAAGTGTGTATATACATGTCAGTGTCTGTCAGCCCATCTGTCTGTCTGTCTCCAATAACATAACAAAGGCATAGTGACCAACTCTTGTCTATCATAGTTTGGCAACAAATGCCACATATAAAGATAGGAATAATGTTAAGAATTTAAATTTTTTAAACTTAAATAATATACAATAGTTGAATCAATAATTGATTCTTTGAACAAGAAGGTTTGATGAACAGGGAAAGAATGTGAGAGTTAGGTTATATACTGCTTCATTTTCCCCAGAAACAAGAAGCACTGAGTCTAATGACATTCAAGGTTCATTTATTCAAGAAAATATTAGTTATAATGAGGCAAAAAATCAGATATACATATTTGCGTGTGTACAGAAAGATTAAAACAATCCAGTAAGATGTGTCATTTCATGACCTCCAAAATTAATATTTTCAAGAAAAATAAAGAATTTTACAGTAGTCATGACATCACAAAGATGGTTGACTATTTTTTACTGCCTAGTTTTACAAAAACTTGTCACAAGCCAGAGTTAATGGATTTGGCTCTAGGCAAGCCTGTCAGACATTTTCTTAATTGGTATAAAACAGCATATATATATATATATATATATATATATATATATATATGGAAAAAGAAAGAAAGAAAGAAAAAAGAAAAAATCAAGCTGAGAAACACAGAGGAAGCAATCCAGTAAGCAGTACTCCCCTTTGACCTCTACATCAGATTCTGCCTCCAGATGTCTGGCCTGCTTGAGTTCCTACCCTCAATGCTTTTGATAAGCTATTATATAGAACAGTTGTGAAATAAACATGTCACTTTTTGTCATGGTATTTCATTACAGCAATAATAATCTTAACTAGCATCTTTTAAAACAAGAAACTAAGAACAGAATCAGAAAATCCAAGAAAGCAAACAACTCTCCATGAAAGTCAATCCAAACATAAAGACAACTATGATTCAGCTATATCAAGATAAGCTGAGACTGTGAGGATAGGAAAATTCTCTCCTAAGTGGGATAAAGATATCTGACTAGATGGAAAGTTATGAAATCCCAGCTCAAGAGACAGAGCAAGTAAAATGCTTTTAATATTTGAGAGTAATCTAAAATAAAACGAAAGCAGAGGTAAATGTTACTGATTTTTTGCAACAGAGAAAGCAAATAAAAATGGGAAAATATCTAAAAGACAGAAAGACAAACTGAAGGCAGAAGAAATCACACATACAAAAGCAGGGATGCTTCTAAAAGTATGGGCTAATCACAGTAAGATAGCACTCAGTACCTTGTGTGCATTACATTAAATAGATAAACTCTTTTAAAAAAAATAAACTAGTCAGAAGAGGTATTTGATTGCTCCCCTTCATAATATAGTTACTCAAATATATTTCAAAGATTTTCTGTAACTATAGTATCAGTTTCTCATTAAGCTTTTATTCCAGAATCACAGAAACAATATGTGCAAGTTGTCTGTGTTCTTTCATTTTTTTTTTTTTGTCAACTTGATAAAAGTTAGAGTCATTAGGTAAGAGGAAATCTCAACTGAGGAAACACCTCCTTAAGACCAGACTATAGGCAAATCTGTTGGGCATTTTCTTGATTAATGATTGATGTGGATGAGACCTGTGCATGGTAACATCCCAGGGCAGATGGTCCTAAGTTATATAAGAAAGTAAGCCATGGGTATAAACCAGTAAGCAGTGTTCTTGCTTGGCTTTTGTTTTTCTTCTTCCATTGGCTTCTCTTGGTGATGAACTGTTACTTGACACCTATAAGATAGAATACACTTTCCTCTTGAAGTAGATTTTGGTCGTGGTTCTTTATCTTTCGGAAAAGTAACCAAGTATCTAAGAGGAAATAAATTTCATTCAGTGAAGAATAATTCTTACCATTGTTAAATCATAAATTTGTTTCTTTAATGCTGTCACATCTTGCTTTTGACTTATGTGTCTCGATTGTTCTTCAAGCTGAAAGAGCAAACAAAACTTAGGTATTTTTGAAAAGTCATTTAGAAAAATTTTGGTGAAGATTAGAGATATTCCTGAATATGAATGTGGGAATTATAGCAGTCTTCAATCTTTAACATCTTATGACTACAGATCAATAAATGATACAACATCTATAACATTTAAATGTTTGTTTTAAATAATGCAAACAATTATTTTAAAAAATAAATGCATTTTTTAAACACTTTTAAATGTAAAACGTTTTCTTTAAAACACTTCTAAAATGTAAAAGTCAGTTTTGAAACAACTCCATAGGAAAACACCCAATCCTTGCTTTCCTTCTTCACTAAAAGAATGTGGGCATTCTCTTTCATCCTGTATGCTTAAGGCTTTCTGTTTCACTTTGTAATAGTCTTACCTTCAGAGTTTATGAATTATCTTATTGTGTTTTGAGATAGTTTCATATTACACAGGATAACCTCAATTTTGATTAGTTGCTGAGGCTAGTTTTGAACTCTTGACAATCCTAACTCCTAATTTCTAGAAATACAGATGATTGCTAGAAACAAAGGTGTTCACTACCATAATCAGCTAGAAATAAAAATAATAAGAGGAATGTTAATGTCACACTCGTGTTTTATTAATGAAGAAATGTTTACAAAAATGATTGAAATCACTAATATCTAAGCACATAAACCTGATGTAAAGATAAACATGCACAGAAAGAATACATGCGCATACATGAGGTCTGCTTACTGGCTAATACACTTATATCAGAGGTTAAAAATATCTAAAACAAAATAACTTTCCCATGAGTCAGTTGTGGTGGTATACAATTGAATCTAGAAGGAAGAGACAGGAAAATCGTAAGTCTAGGGTTACACAATAAATTCAAGGCCAACCTGAGAAATAGATCAAGACTATGTCTCAAAAAGAAATGTCAAAAAAAGATCAAAGTACAATATTTCTTAGCATGTGCAAGACCTTATGTTCAAACTCTAGTACTGCAAATAAAAACAAAAATAATGAAAATAAAGACCACAAAGAAGTAACATCCCAGGTCTGTGAGGGTTTGTTTGCAGGTGTCCTTAAACAGAGGGATTCTGCACTAGCCAAAATGTTTCCCAGATTTCATCATGGTCATGTGCTTTAACTATGAGCATTCTCCATCTTTCCAGAAGCTATCGTGAGACAGGACCTCATGTGACTGTGACTGACAGATGCGTATTAACTACGCTTCTTGTCTGGTGAGACTGTCTTCTTTTTCAGGCATTGGCTTCTGCTTGATTGCTTTCTTTTCATATACCCTTTTGAGCTGATTCTCCTACAGGGCAGAAGGCAGATGTTTCCAGCCTTCTACAGGTGGATATCCAGTTTACTTAGCACCACTTGCTAAGAAAGGTTGTTGATTCTCCAATAATAGCACCTTTATGAGAGTCGGGTGGTTGTAGTTTTGTGGATCTATGTTTAGGTACAATGATTTGTGTGTTCTTCAATATGCCACTTTTGTGTTGTTTTTTGTTATTATGCTTATGTAATAAAACTTGAACTTAAAATTGGTTATCATGATAGGTCTAAAAAAGGAGAGATGCATTATGACTTCACAGAAAAAAAATGAAGGAAAAATACCTAAAGCTTTCAGAATCTGTTGTCAAAAATAATGGTATTACAATAATCTTTAAAGTATATTTTTAAATTTTTAGAGCCTTTAATATTCTTGCCTATAAATATTTTTACTGTTTTATACAGCAAACATATCAGATGGGCAAGAAGTCTAAAACAGGCAAGAAAGAAAGACTCCATTGGTTACCAGCCCTAGAATTTTGAGTAGGTCATTTGCCCTCCCTGAAACTTCGTCCTCATTTAATACAGTCATCAAAAATGAGTTCATATTTTGCGTTTTCAAATTATGGGAATGATATTAGTAAATTATAGCCAATAAAATACCAATTACTATGGTCAGACATGGTTAAAACCATGTTTTAAATGAGAAACCAAGGATTGAAAATATTAGGAAAATACATCTACATGCTATAAGGAAAAACTGATAAAATTTCAATGAGGACTAAGGCCTCATCATTCTCACTTACAATCTCTCACTGTTAAAACCTCATCATATGTTATATCAGGTCATATTTTTGGCATCCATCCTTGCAATGTAAAGACCTGGAAACTTATAGAAATAAATAAAAACAATGACTAAAAGATTCAGTGGATTCATCTTTCTGTAATCTATTCATAGTATGATAGTCTAGTTATTATTTTAAAATTCATATAAGATCATAATGATTTTGTGGCATTATAGAAGACTCCTAGATGATTCTCAGTCACTTCAGAGATTGAGATGATCGTGGGTGACAATGACAAGCTTAACTGTAACATAACTTTACTGAACTGCTAGTGATGTTTATGTTATGGGCAGTCTCACCTTGGATGCCACATGTTACTAGGGAAGTTGGGCTCCCTTCTTGAGAGTCTTAGTCTCAATAACAAATAAATTTAATGAAAGACTCAAAAGAAAACAAAAGGACAAATTTACTAAAATTTAAAAGGAAAAGCTTAACCAGGTAATCTTTAATCTTTGTAGCTGTCCATGGGAGGAAGATGTTGGAAAAAGAAGGCATGCCCTTTAAGTTTAGACTGGCATATTCAGCAATGGAGGTCAGCCACAATGAAGAAAAGTGTCACATGGGGAAAAAGTGCTGGGGAGGAATTGAGACTACATTGGGAAAAGCATACCTAGAACAGAAATGAAAAAAAGTTACATGTTTCTGAGTAATTAAAAAAAGCTGACAGAAAAAAAAAGGAAGCATGGATATCACTGAGTAAGCAACTGCATAGAACACAGAGTTTCTGGGAAGGATAACTCCAGAATCTTACTAAATGGCTAATTATTCTTCCCATCTCTTTATCATGGCTTTGGGTGAATCTACTTTTCTTAAATGTGATCCCTTAAAACAGGAGAATACCTGGCCTAATTGGTTTAACTCTTTTGTTTTGGGTAGCCTTGAATGTTAGGTTTCTACACAGATTAAATAGATTGTGTGCTCTTGACCAGCAGGAAATGACTTTCCCTTAATGGCCCTCCAATACTACTGGAATATTTAATTTTCACATCTGTTCACTTAAGTTATTTCGACTATTATGCAAACAACCATGTAAGATGTGAGCTTAATTCTGACATAGAACCATTTTATAATGACAGGCCGGTGTTTATTTCTGTACATGGATATGTGAATTTGATAGCATGATATCCATAACACTACAAGTATCTGCACCGCAGAAGCCGGTAAGGTTTACAAAACTCCCCTGTTCCACTGCAGCACCCCAGAATCACTTATTAACATGTACAAGCAAATCTCAGAGTACAAAGAACCTGTTCATTAGAACCAAGAAACGTAATACACTTTTGCTCATGTTTCCACAGTTTTTTTTTTCTTACTTTACAATGATCAGGTTATTGCTAGACTAGGAACTTTCTACTTAAAAAAACAATTTTTATTTCACTTAATATTTACTAAGTATCTGCTATTCACCTTGAAGTAAGCTAAGAACAAGAACACAGGGACACCTGACATAGACAGATGCTGTTTCAATTAGGAAAACACTCTCCTCTTGATACAGGGAATTCACTCAAAGCACTTGGTAAATGAAAATGAAAGGAATGTGTTTGATGAACTGTTCAAGGATAAGACATTTTATTATTCCATGTTATAAGTCAAATGGCCCAATAACTAGATGAACTAGGGAGCCTTTAAAATAAGAGTCTCTCAAGGAGTTGAACTGACTCAGCAAAGTCACTAGTTCTTCTGCTTCAACACTAAATGTTTTTCATTTTCAATGTCTTAGACACAGTTAAAGATGTTTCTAGAATGTCTCTATGCTATATACATACCTTTTTTAACTTTTTTATGGTAACCTGTAGGTCTCCTACTTCTGTTTCATACTGACGTCTGAGATCACTGAGGGCTTCCTCTGCTTTGCGTTTTTCCTATGGGAGAAATGAAAGATATCATTTAGGTAATTTCTGTCTCTTAAACACTCTTCAAATCATCAATAGATATGAAGCATTTCATATTGAGCTAAGCTGACAAAAATGTTCTGAAATTGTAAGGGTGACACTAGATGGACACCAGGACATTTTAGGTGTGCAGGAGTGTTGGATTTGAAACCTATAGAAATGGAAGAACTGCGGAATGTCAAAAGTTGTACATCATCCTGAAGTGCAGTCCCTAAGACTATAAAACTGCGATAATACCACAACACAGAAGTAAGTCAACCATTTCTGTCAGAAGATATAACACAATTATGGGATTTAGTGAACACATACATCCTATGATGGCTCAGGACTCAGGAAGGCACAGCCAGTGACCAGTTGTCTTATCAGTTTTCATTTTACCTGAATTTGAATCATCATTATAAATGTCTATGCAGAGTGTAGAGCCATTGTGATAGGCTGGGAGGTTTCCTTAATAGGGGTACACTCTGAGAAACGCTATTAGGTAATTTTGTCCTTGAGTCAACATGATGAAATGCACTTAACCAGGTAAGGTGGCTCCAATATTCCCAGGTATTAACTATGGGACCATTGTAATACATGAAGTGGAGACACCATTACTCAGCACATGACTGTATGTTGCACACTCTGATGTTTTCCCATTAAATTCTCTGTAGAAGACAGTGACAAAAAGGCACACCAAAGGGCGCGGGAACTGCTATGCAAGACATCTCTTCTGAGATAGAAGAAGGAATGAGCTTGAGGAAGAGAGTCTCAGGTTAAATTATGAAAGAAGGTGATGGTAAAAGACTAAAAACTTTCTAAACTGTTGGCTACATGCTGGAAAACATAGTCTATGAAAAAGGTGAGTAAGATATAAGGGATCTATAAAATGCAACAACAACCTCCCCCTTTGGAACAGGACTTTTACACTACAGATCCATTAGCTGCCTTTCTTTGCTCTCAAAAGCACTCTGAGTCCCCTTGCTGTCTGTCCCTTATGACAAAGAACTGACAGGTAAGCACTTGCACGAACAGAAGAAATGTAACCTTGTCATTCACATTTTCCCACTCAGAGTGTTCTTGCAAGACAAGACTGACCTTGCACTCCTTCCCCTTGAAGCTGCAAGACAAGTTTATGGTCTTTGGCCAACAGGTCAGGCTAGATTACAACTTGTTGGGAATAAAATAACAAATTCAAGACTCTAATGACAACAAAGCAGTTTTCAATAATATACAATTCTGAAGAGAGAGAAATAACATAGAGAAAAGACAAAATAGCTGCTGTGATGATTTGGCTCACCAAATAAGTATAGTGATTTTTTAAAGTCCCCAGATGATGAGAAATTCATGTGTTCGTCTCACATAGGCCATGACTTGCCTTTTTACCAAATTCACAATCTTAATTAGTTTAAGGCACAAAGCCTTTCCTGATGAAGAATTTGGAGCTTGAAACTGTCCTTTTATGATCTTAGACTCAGTCACTTATAAGACTATGTGTAACTTCACAACTCTTAGAGTTTTGTTATGAAAAAATGCAACTGGACAGCTAGGGGTAAGAGGACTCATGTCTTCCCACTAATCAAAACTCTGTTTAACTCTACGTGTACCCCATACTTAAAATGAACTAAACAATTTATTTCTTTCAAGTTCCTCTTTTTTCTCTTTTACTCTATTGGTCCTCTTTTTATATTCTTTTAATTATTTTTGTTGGTGTTATTAATTCATTGGCAAGAGAGGTTAATCTTTGAAGGGTGTTGGGTGATTGTCTTACCAGAAGCAGTACTGTTGCTAATCAAGGCATAACCTCTTCCACAAAGTATTAGACAAACATCTCCTTCTCTGTTAATGTCATTAAGTACGAGTCTATTCTCTAAAACCATTTAGCTGAAGATATTCCTTTAAGGTCAGCCCTGGCATACTTAATAAATCCTGTTAATTATAACAAATTGTCATTTCCGTACACATTCTTGTCTACTGCTGAGCATTAGAATATAGCCAATTCAAATTCAGTAGATATTTGGTTGCTCTCCTGCTAACTGTTATATAGTCAACATAGATAATCCAGGTATTGGGGCTGGAGAGATAGCTCAGCAATTAAGAGCACTGGCTGCTTTTGCAGAGGACCTGAGTTTGGTTCCTACTATCCACACAAGAGCTTACAACCATTTGTACCTCCAGTTCCAGGGGATTTCATGCTCTCCTCTGACCACCATGAGTACAAGGCATGCACACAGTGCATAGAAATACATGCAAGCAAGACATTTACACACACAAAATAAACTAAATAAAAGTTTTTAAACGTCTTTGCACTGGAATTAGCTTCACGAAGCAAAAGCAAATTGAATACCAAAGTTAAGAGGAAAGGACTACTGAACCAATATGCATGTCCTAAAGAAGTCAAAGTCAAGTGGTTCACTTGTCTGGAATGCAACTAAAAATAAGGTCAGTAAACAATGAGGGCCCCTTGGTTACTTCAGACAACCAGGATATTGGTATAGACTCAAAAAACAAAGTCAAAAGAAGACACATTCAAAAACTGAAAAACAGTATATATGATAATACTTAAGAAAGTATTTTTAAAATGTTCAATATCCTTAAAAATCAGAAAAATGTGGTTTAGAACAACTTCCGAGATTTTATAAGACCCCAGTTATAATGATTAAGATAAACACAACAACCAACAAATGCTGGAGAGGTTGTAAGGACAATGAAGCCCTCCTTCATTGTTGTTGGAATTGTAAACTGGGGTAGCCTCTATGGAAATGAGTATAGAACATTAACAAAAAGCTAAAATAAGTCATCCACAAAACCGATACCCTTCCTTGGCAAAGTACTTGACCCCACAGATACATACTTAGCCATGTGCATTGATGCTCTATTCGCAATAGGCAGGAAAAAGAAACAACCTAAATGTCCTTCAGTTGAGGAATAAATAGTGAATATGTGGTTCATATACATGATGGAATACTAATCAACTATAATAAAAAATGAAATCATGAAATGTCCAGGTACGTGGTTGGAAGTAGAGAAGATTAAATTGAGAGAGGTAGCCCAGACACAAACTGAGAAATGTGAATGCTCCCTCATATGTGGTTCTGAGATCCAAATCTTCAGGTGTGAGTATTTAATCTGAAATAATCACAAAATCTAGGAAAGTAAAAATGTACCAAGAGAGCAGGAGTTGACACTAGAGAGGGGAATCGCAGTCTACAAGTGACTCAAATGAGAAAATGGAAAAAAAGTGGTAGAAAGTTTATTTGAAGAAGAGAAAGGAAGTCAATACAGTATGGAATGGGGGCAAAATAATACTACATCTTTTGAGGGAAAAACATAAGGAAACAGTCTTTATCAATATTCCTTATCAAAAGTACATATAACATAAATGTGTACACACACACACACACACATATATATATATATATATCACGTAAATCTTCAATATGTCACTTGGGCTGACAATGCACTCCCTCAAGAGCCATAGATTAATAAAATCCCCAATACCAGAAAGGAAAAACCCTCTTTTAAGTCAAAGGAGTCCAAGAGACTTCAAAAACAACATCGACTATTGTGTTACCCTTGGTTGCCTTCCAGAATTTTATATAAGTCCCTATTGCTGAAGATGTCATACACTTTCCACAGAGCACTACCCAAAAAAATCAGCTTTCATAAGACCAGAAAAGACTATAAAAGCTGACAAGTGGGAGAAGTAAAAAAAAGCTCTACTCAGTTGAATGCTTACCATACCACAACAATGACCAGCGTGGTACAAAGTCTCTAAGAGTGGCTCACATATATTGGTGAATTGGTGATAACCAATAGTTGTCTAGTTGTATGTAAAGGCTTCTCAACAGTAGGAAAATTATGTTTTGTACCGAACACTTCTCATACTACCCAAGACTAGTGAGGTCATGGGTCTTAGAGGAGAACCTATTCCTACCACTTTACTAAACCAGAATAATTAGTAACTGTATTCTAAATACTCATCCTCACAGCCAAAAATAAGTAAGTGTAGCTACTGTTTCCCCCCTACATCCCAAACCTATACACACACATCAAAGAAGCATCTCTTGGAAGCTGAAGACCAGTAACAAAGCCACAACTGATCAAAATACAGAGAAAAATTGATTGTGGAGTGCCTGGTCACAATGGATACTCATAAAACACAACTCATGAATGTACAGCTCAGGGATCATCACGAGAAAGGGAGGAAATATTGTAAAACCAGAAGACTAGTAAATCTGCTCAGAAAGTGTGTATCCTAGAAAGACAGGCAAGCTACATCTATTGATATCTCAACACCATCATGATCTAAACAATACTGCAACAAGGACAATATAAGTATGTCAAGATGGAAGGGAGACAAAAAAAAACTGCTAAGGAATAATGAAATGATGAAGAAGAGAATTAGAGTCCTCAGGAATTAGACCTTGAGACCTTTAATTGTTTATCTAATACAAAGTGGTCAGCCCACAATGGATCTGGTCAGCACTGGAAGCAATGAGAGTTGGTTATAGTGTAGCATGTGCATATGAGAACTACCTGATCAATGAATGGAAGAACAGATTAGAGAGTGGTAGAAGATTTTAAAGGAAAGTTAAAAATGGATTTGTTGTTTCTAAACACAGGAGGATTGTGCTATAAAAAGGAAAAAATCATTTGCACCAACCCTGGGCCATGTACCCTGAACCGGCTATCAGTTAAATATGACATCCATAGGGTTCTTACACTTGTTATTAAGAGACAGGACAAACAAGCCTGCTACTGTAGAATCTTCCATACATATATTTCATCTTTTAAAAGTTTAAATGGAGCCACCCTATAAAGGGTAACAAAATGACAATACTCCTATAAGCCAGCACACACTAGTAAATAAAAACCCCAGTGTCAAGAATGGATTGCCTCTTTTGAGTTTCTGGCCAGTGGAGTCCAATAGACCCCACAAACATTACATACTATTACCACTGTTCTTGGTTACACCCCAAAATTTGATGATAAGACCTTGCTGCTAAAGACAGTGCATATTTGAGCTATGAAACACAGACAAATCAAATAAGTACTGACCCAGAAACTTCATCTCTATCAGTTCTCTTTCACAGTACGGAAGGTTCTATGAATACTACCAGAGCCAAAAAGTAATCATCACCTCACCCAGATGTGAACCCTGTGAGGTACAATAACAATTGGCCCAGCAAGAATTTGGGTAGCATAAACTGGACAAACATAGGATTCAAAAAAAAAACAGGGTAATATCATGTAGCTGGGTGGGTGGCCAGCAGATCTGGGAGGAGCTGAGGAGTAGTGCATATAATCAAAAGCAATTGTATGAAATTCTCTAAGAATTAATAAAAATATTTTTAAAGAGATAACATAGATGCCCAAATGGAACTATGTGTGTGATAAAGACAAGTAAGATAAATTATCTGAAAGGAAACAAAGAAGGCACAGAAAAAGATAATAACAGCCATGGTAGTACCTACCAAAGGCAACACTTCTCTGTACTTTACATACGTCATCATGATTAATCCTCCTTGAGGCTGGCAGGTGGCCGGGCAAAGAGTCACAGGAGAGATTACTTTATGAGTGCCACCTGGCCTTGGTAAGAACCAAATCAGGACATAGCCTTATATCTGCTTGATGCCAGCACTGTGGCCTGAACTTTTATTGCCTCTCAGCTCCAAAATAGAATTTTATATTCTAATATTACCACTCAAATAAAATGCATATATTTTCTGCTTTCAGCAAATATCAACAGCTCAAATATATTTTATATTGAAAATCAAAACTCCCGTGAAGAAGTGACTAAAAATACGCAATTTTGACTTAAGAATACCAATGATAATAATATTTCATCACAAAACACCACAGCTAGGAGACAGGATTTTAAATTAACTGCAATAGAGATTTAAAGTTGGGTAGTGAGAATAATATACAGGTAATAATATTCAGCCATCTTCTCATCAAGTCTGACTCCAGTCCTCCAATCCACGTCATACATTTCCAAGAGGCCTCTGACCTCCTATGCATGCTACCAACTCTCCCACTCACATGAGTCTTATGGTATACATACCAGTACTGGAGAATTATGTCCTCAGCTTACTTGATTACAATCTCTCTATCTCTTTAACTTTTGATTATAAAACACTTCTCGTTACAAAAATCATTTATGTGCCCCAAATCTAAAAATTTGATATTTTGATATAGAATACTAAGTAGTAAAGTCTACTGTCCCCAAGTTTTAACACCAAACAGAGCTCCACAATAAAAGGTGCTCCCTGAAGATCTGCCAAATGAATGAAAGGTCAATCCAAAAACTCACATCCTTCCGGGTCTCATTTTCTACTGCATGAATCCTTTGATCCATTTCCTCTTCCAACTCACTCAGCTGAATGGCTGCCTTGTCTTGGGCTCTGAAATTCAAAAGAAAACATTGTATTCTTGGATTAAAAAATGCGAAGAGAAACTCAAAGCTCATCAACTTTAGGCTTCACATTATACAGAAGAGGTTAATATTCTACATGATATTTCCCAATCCTCCTATATGACAAACTAAGGTTGTCTGCGTGACTATTTGGGTATAAATGACATTAAACAACTGAAATAGAATAAATATTAGCCTGAGACAAACAATAGCTAACGACAGCAAATGTGACTTCAGCAAATGTGCACTTCTTATTGTCACAACTGACTGACAAACCTAGAAAACAGATCGTTAGCCATAATTTTAAATTCTATTACATAAACTTCAGATCACATAGGCTAAACTTAAAGGCAGAAGGATTGATTTCAGCAACTGTTTCTAATCAGTCTCCTACAGTTCTAGAGATAAAAGTACCTGTTAGAAAAAGTATTTTGTTCTAAGATGTCATGTACTGGAACTCATGACTCCAAAGAGCGCATCTTCATCAATCTTTTGAAGACACAGGACTGAGACTTGGAAAGAATAGAAAGTCTGCTGTCAAGGTCTTTCTCTGGCTTGGCTTCAGAGTCTGCCTGCCTCTCTAGAAGTTTCCTATTTTGGTAAAATGGCTGAGGAGAAGACGTGTTCTGGATTTTTCTGAATAGAATCATCAGTTTTGAGCAGTTGACAACATAGGATGGCAATGACCAACCAACAGATTGCTTTTTGACCCTGTAATTACTACCTGACATAACTTACCCTGTGTGGAATATTCTAAAAGGTTCTGGACTACAAAAGTTCAGGAAGTCCACTTGTATCATAGCATGCTTGTGCTATTCAGTTGCTATGCCCCCACCCCGTCACAGAACAAGTACAAGGACCCTATGTGTCCTCAGAAGGGAAACAGATTGATACCTCTTCACTGCAATAGCTAAGTTTTCCATTTCTGTGCTCTGGAGTTTGATCTCTCGAAGAAAGTTTCTTATCACATGTTCATATGGCTGAATTAGTCTTGGCTCCACAAGATTGATATTCTGGTACAAGGTACTAACTTGTTCTTTTCTGCAAAAATATTAAAATTAAATGGCATTAGTTTAAAAGTAAAACAAGAAGGATTTTTAAATCTATGGATTGATCTGGAATAAAGATAACAGCGAAGGCAAAGATCCTGTTGTGTTCTCCATGTCAGAAGACGACAATCGGGAAAGCCAGTGCAAGAGCAAGGAAAGGGACTTATATTGAAGGATTTTTCATTTTACTAGCTAAAACCTGAATAGTAAAGAACTTTATAGAAAAGTAAATTAATTACCAAATTCTGTGTTTCTTCAATCACTAACAAGACGTGTGTTCATCTTTCAACTGAGAAAAGTAGAAATACTTATAATTTTGTGGTCTGTCAAAACTTCAGGCAAACTCACATTTGTGGATACATTAACACATTTTCTTCTCCTAGTTCTTCAAACACTAAAAGTTTGGAGTTTTCTCATACCAAACAATTTTCTGTTTTCCAAACACCATTTAAATGTTCATATTTTATATTCAATTAATAAGTACTAAAAGTTGGCACAAGCTCCCAGTCTGAGGGCTCTAAACTACAATGTTGCCCCACTTCAGACACCAGTTAGCCGACCAAGTGATGCCTATCTCTAACTAATCAACTACAAATCAGCAGTTCCCTTGACCCACTCTCAGGCTTAAAATGACTCATTGAACTCAGGAAAATATTTTACCTTCTTTTAAGAACTTATTATAAAGAATAGCAAAACAGGAAGTGTATAAAGGAGCCACAGAATCTTCGTCTTGTCTATGCCACCCGTGCTGCCTACACTTTTATGTGTTCACAAATCCAGAAGCTCCATAAGCACACTCTTATAACCACAGGCCAAACTCAACTTTCATCTCTTTTTTAATTCGCAAGTCAGCAATGAGGCCCCAAGTTCCAAATAATACTTGCATGTTTGTTTGTTTGTTTGACACTCAGCCTCCAGTCCAAAGAAATCTATGGTCTAGAGTTATCATCTATTTCATTACCTAAGAGAAGAGATGTTTGGATAGTTAGTGGCATTCCAGCCTCAGAAAACATCAGCTAATGACCTAAGTGGAAATGAGAGTAGCTTTCAAGTAAATCCCCCTTTATATCTTTATAGAAACACATACTGTGCTGGTTAGTTTTATATCAAGTTGATAGCAGCTAGAGTCACTAGAGAGCAAAAGCCCTCAACTGAGAAAATGATTGGGTAAGTTCAGACTGTAGGAAAACCTGTAAAGCCCTTTTTTAGAGATTTATGTGGGAGGGCCAAGCCCATTGAGGAGTTAGCCTGCGAGATTTTGTCAACTTTCAGGTGGGCCTGGGTTCTGTAAGAAAGCAGACTGAGCAAGTCATAGAGAGCAAGCCAGTAAGCAGCACCCTCCATAACCTCTGCATCAGCTCCTTCCTCCACATTTCAGCACTGCTTGAGTTCCTGTCCTCACTGCTTTTGATGATAAATTATTATACGGAACTGTTAGGGAAATAAACCCTTTCTTCCCTGAGTTGGCTTTGGTCATGATATTTCATCACAGCAATAGTAACCCTAACAAAGACATATACTCTGTGTGGATTTAATAATCACTCAGCTTTCTACCAGCACCAACATTTTTCTCAAAACATGGACTGTGTGCTGGTGTTCTTTGACATGGGTCATCCGGGACAATGCAATCTATCCTTCCTTCTTATTGCACTATACATCAAGGTGTGATGTAATTTTACATGATCTATGGCTGTGAAAGCAGATGAAAGTAGCAGGGATTTTTTAAATGAAATAATATATACATATACACCTAAAAGATACACCAGAGATTTGAAAAATAGATAATTCCTTCAGTCTGAAATAACTTACCACAACACCAGCATAAAAGAATTATCAGTTTTTATCAGACTTAAAAATGCTATGGATAGACAGTATTCAAAAAACATAAAAGCTATTTTCTTTCATACACAGTGCATTATGGAATAATCAACAGCAGAACTTGGTAATTTCTTATACTTGGTGATCTTCCACTGTGATTTGGTAGTCACTTCCTCAACAGTGCGAAAGATCCACTGTTTCCAGATCCTATTATGGAGAGATGACTCTTGATGTGCATGCCTGCATGCCTTGCACTGAAAATGATGGTGGGCAGGACAAGCAACCAGGAAGCTCACAATCTTCTCACAGCCATCCACAGCACCTATGTATGGACAACAGCGTGATGACCACATATCATTCAAACACCCTGAACATAGAACTCACACCATCTTCTCCATTCATTTTGCCTAGAGTTTCTCAAGGACAGGCTGGGTTTTCATGTTTGTTTTCAATGTAATTATTTATTATTTTATGTATTTTATGTATTATGAGAGAATGTTTTGCTCTCATGCATGTCTGTGCACCCCATGCATGCCTGGTGATCACAGAAGAAGAACTTTGTAAGTTAATGCAGGATGATCATGAGTTCAGTCAAGGCCATTCTAGCTAAATTATAAATTATTATTATTATTTTAGTTAAAATTAAATAAAAGAAGGACAAAGACCAAAGGTTGATGGGAGACAGGCAGGAATGGTGGGTCAGGTTACAGGCTCTCTTTCTAGGCAGGTTTGAGAAGGTTCAGTGACCTTACAGGCCTCATAGAGTTCACTTTTTCCTGAGGCAGCTGAAGATCATATGCTCCAAGACCAAAGACAAGCTTGCATTATTACTTTACTTCATCAGTGCCTTGCGACTTTTACATCTAGGCTGGGTTAAATGGTATGGAACTTAGCCACATCTTCACCTGCCCTTGAAATCCTGTGAGAGCAAGAAATCCTCTTTTGTTCTTTAGACCTGAAGGTCTACCTTTCCTTTCAAGATCCCATTGTACTGTCATTCTTGTCTTTCAGAACCTAGGAGAAAATAAGTCTCTGTCCTTTCAGGATCCCATCAACATGATTTTGACAACTGTCCCCCATAATGAAGTTCTTATCTGGACCTGAATGTTTCCCTGTCCACTATAGACTGTGATGCTGTAATTCTTCTAATGAAGCTTATCTATTGGGTAATTGATCTCAGCTTTCTTTCTACAAAGCCACCATTATCTACAACAGGCAGTAATACAGCAAGGTAGGAAGGCAAGCAGGAAGAATTAGAATAATTGTTTTTTGCTTTGAAAAAAAAAACTGTGGGACTCTGCTACTGTACCACACAGCTACATGTTGTGATAATAGCAGAAAGTCTTCCATGGTGCCAGAAAGAAAGCAAAAATGCATGGTATCTGATGAATAATGTCAAAGGCTGCAACCCATCGATCAAGAGACGCTTCAGTTATGGTGTAGAAAGGGGAGGATGGGGGAACTTGGGGAAACAGGATGATTGGGATAAAGGAAGGTTGGATAGGGGAGCACGGAAGCACAATTCTTAGTTAAGGGAGCCACCTTAGGGCTGGCAAGAGACTTGAACCTAGAGTGGCTCCCAGGAGCCCAAGGCGATGTCCCAGTTAGTTCCTTGGGCAGATGAGGATAGGGAACCTGAAATGACCCTATCCTATAGCAATACTGACGAATATCTTGCATATCACCATAGAACCTTCATTTGGCAATGGATGGAGATAGAGACAGAGACCCACAATGGAGCACTGGACTGAGCTCCCAAGGTCCCAATGAGGAGCAGAAGGAGGGAGAAGATGAGCAAGGAAGTCAGGACCACGAGGGGTGCACCCACCCACTGAGACAGTGGGGCTGATCTATTGGGAGCTCACCAAGGCCAGCTGGACTGTGACTGAAAAAGCATGGGATAAAACTGGACTCTCTGAACATGGCGAACAATGAGAGCTGATGAGAAGCCAAGGACAATGGCACAGGGTTTTGATCCTACTTCATATTCTGGCTTTGTGGGAGCATAGCCAGTTTGGATGTTCACCTTCCTAGACATGGACGGATGGGGGAGGACCTTGGACTTTCCACAGGGCAGGGAACCCTGACTGCTGTTTGGACTGGAGAGGGAGGGGGAGAGGAGTGGGAGAGGGGGAGAAGGGTGGGAGGAGGGGGAGGGAAATGGGAGGCTGGGAGGAGGGGGAAACTTTTTTTTTCCTTTTCTCAATAAAAAAAAATGAGAAAAAATAAAATAAAATAAATCAAACCAAACACAGTCTATATGCTTTCTCTAATTAAAAACTTGTACTTTCTCAGGTACCTGTCTGTGATACATTACCCTCCAGGTTTCCATAAATGTTTTATGGCCAAAAAAAAAAAAAGTGGTTCTCTTTATGCCTACTCATCATAACACAAAGTATTGTGACCAAACTTATGTACAACCTCTTTTGAAATGTTCACAACAACCTCAGAAAGTATTTCTATTAACTAATTTTACAATTCAGATAAAGATAAAGGTCTTTTATAAGATAAGTCATGATCCCAATGCCCCAAATTCATGTATTGAAACTCTACCACCAGGAACTCAGAAACTAGCTAATTATACTTGAGTCTTTAAAGAAGGAATTAAGTTACAATGAAAGCATTATGGTGAGTTCTAGTCCAGTCTTACTAGTAATCTTACAGAAAGAAGATATTTAAACAGTGACATATATAAAGGACCAGGTGAAGATTTAAGAGAAGATGGCAACTGCAAGCCCCCCCCCCCAAAAAAAAAGGCCCAGGACAACTAACCCTACTGTTTCCCTGGTGTTAGATTTCTAGAATCTACAATCATGAGGATTTCCTGCTGTTTAAACTAAGTGTGGTGCTTCATACTACAAATGCCTGGACATTCCATAGAAACCAAGGACACAGAGAATAATGGCAGAATTGATATTCTATTTTGTGTTAGAGACTTCAAAATTAACCTAACCACTAATATCCTACCGATTAGAGATCAGGACAAACACTGGGTGTAAGAACAATTCACATTATTAGAGAATAGTATATAAACAACAAAAATCTTTTCTCTGAGGTCCTCCCGAGGAATTTTAATGTGCAAGAGGACAATTCATGTTTTTACTTGTATCATTTAAACTATTAAGGTACAAAATATAAGGACATACTATGTGATAGGAATCTGTCAGAGAAATCATTCTCTAGAGTCCTTATTTCCCAGCTAATTGCACAACAGTGAAACATTCAGTTGCAGAAGTTTCAACAGGTCCTTCACTTTCTATAAATGTCTAAAATGGGAGCAAATTATAGTGACACGAATTCTCTTGAGTTATTTTCTGATTCATGCTTTATATAAAGTTCTAAGAATAATTTATAGTGAGATATATACATAAATTAATGATGAAAAATATATACCACTGGTAGGAAATGTGTATGTTACAAAATCAACTATTGTATCAGAATGGCCTTAATCCTCATCTACCCTACTTCTTTATGTCAGGGACTTGTGGAAGGTGTACAAAGTCATGGGTTCAATCCTCAGCACCATATAAACTGGATGTGGTAGCACACACCAATAATCCCAGCACTCAGGAGGTACAAATAGGAAGATCAGAAAGTCAAGGCATCTTGGGCTATATAACTAATTGGGAGTCAGACTGGATTTTATATGATATAATCTCAAAAATAAAGCAAAAAATAGTTTCCAACTTGGTCTTTCTGGCTCTAGATTGTTACTCTCTACGTAGGACCTAGGTCTTTACATCACAGCAAGAAAAAAATACCTCATCCCTTTAGGTAAAAGTAGGAGGCCAATGCTTTAGCAAGGGCAGGGGAGATGTTAATCCTTCAGCATCAAATCAGGAATGAAGATAGTAGGACCCAAAGCACACGGGCCAAAATGAACTTCATAAAAAAGGGATGGAGGATAGTTCTATGAGTACCAGAAGCCACTGAAAGAAACAATGGGAGAGATTAACTACTTCCTTGTCTTAGTTAGGGATTTTATTGCTGAAAAAAAAAAATGACCAAAAAGCCAGATGGGGAGAAAAGGCTTACACTTTCACATTGCTGTTCGTCACTGAAGGAAATCAGGACAGGAACTCAAGCAGGAGGCAGGAGCTGTTGCAAAGACTATGGATGAGTGCTGTCTACTAGCTTGCTTCCTATGGCTTGTTTAGCCCAAATTCCTATAAAACCCAGGACCAGCAGCCCAGAAATTACAGCACCCACCATGGGCTAGGCCTTTCCTTATTGATTACAGCTGAATCTCATGGAGGCAATGCTTCAATGACTCCTTCCTTTGATAACTCTAGCTTGTTTCAAGTTGACACAAAATCAGCCAGTATACCATCTTCACATAATCCTGGTTGAAGCAGAAATAAACATGATACTAAAAAGGACTAACTTGACCCAACAAGATGAGTCATTCCAGGAAGTTTGACTTCTATGGCTCTTTTTCTTTGCTATATGATCCAAGGAAGATCTCACCTAAGTATTAAACCATGTCTGATCCAGGATCCCCTGCCCAATTACATCTCTGGCAGTTAAAACTCCAGATGTGCTGCAGCACCTTTTAAATAGCTAAGTACTTATCTGGCTATCATTCTGTCAAATGCTTTAATATGCAAAGTTACTGGAAGATGAGAAAATTTACTAGATTCACTCAAATAGGAAGAATTCAAATTGTAAATGACTTTCTATTCAAACCACTGACATTTAGTACTGGGTTGATTGCCAATGAAAACAGTAAAGTAGAAAGAACTGAAGGAAATATGATACAGGTTTAGCGGAGGCACTGGAGACTTCTGACATCACAGATAACAGTGTCTAGCATATGCAATAGAGCTCAGCCAGACTTGAATGCATCTTCCACCACCAAAGCTTTACACACACTTCACTCTTCACACACAATAACAGGATCAAAATGTGACCCTTTTAGTCACTTGTACTGACCTTTGTTTGGAAGCTATTTACGTCTTTGAAAAATAAGCCAGTAAACAAGCTCGGATAGCATCTATTTCTGTAAAGTCTTCTAACCTGTATTACATTTTTTCCAAAATTACTTGGAAAGCATTGATCAATTTTAAAATCTCAAATAATCCTACTGCACGTACTGGCTTTGGAAGAGCCTAGGCAGTTTGGATGCTCACCTTACTAAACCTGGATGGAGGTGGGCGGTCCTTGGACTTCCCACAGGTCAGGGAACACTGATTGCTCTTCGAGCTGATGAGGGAGAGGGACTTGATCGGGGGAGGTGGAGGGAAATGGGAGGCGGTGGCGGGGAGGAGGCAGAAATCCTTAGTAAATAAATAAATTTTAAAAAAAAATCTCAAATAAAATGTAAAGAAATGGACAGCAAGGAATTAAGCGTACTGATGAGAAAAGATGGTTGATGCAATTTAATTCTGAAACTCAGTCATTAAAATTAAGTACACCTCAACCAATGTTTTGATGAGCCTCCTATATTTTTCTTGATTTAACTTATATTCAGTGATATTCAGTAACAGAATAGAATGAACCCAATGAGGCAACAATTTAGAAGAATCTAAGTATGATAAGTGTAAGAACAATAAATAAAGACATTTTCTTAAACCAGTCTTGTCTTACAGAAGTTAAAATGAATAAAAATATTTACCAAAAATGGACTTTGAAGGGAAGCAAAGATTGTTGTACTGGCAAACATGAGTCCCCATGATAAAGAAATTATGGGGGGTAGACTATTATGATAAAAAGGGAGCAGATTATTGAATCTACTTTATTAAAAAAAAACTGTTAATTAAAAATATTTTACATTGGTATAGATTTTAGTTTAGTGATACAAATTTAAAGTCAATTTTGTTATACTGTATGTATATTTCTACTATTGTTTAAGGTATTCTTTGTTTATATAGCTCATTTAAAATGTGATGCATAATGAAAAATACAGATTAATAGTCATCTATAATAATTAGTTACATTTTCTCAGCATATAAAGATATATTTTAGGCCTGATCTCTCGGCGCCAGGAGAGTCAGCGTTGGGGTGAGTTTCTGGCCCCGCGGCGCCAGCCTGGGACGGGGAGCTCAGAGGTTCCTTGGCCCCCTATCCTTCTTGGGCTCTCTGCAGGGCCTCTACTGCCTGCATACCGCCTCTTTCTTCCTAGCCCACCCAGCTTCCATCCAGAACCCTCCCCACTTCGGCCCCACCGCCCTCTTTTGGCACATAACATCACCCAGCCCAGTCTGTCTGGGCACTGGGTCCGAATCCTCAGGGCCCCCAAGCGGGCGGGAGTTCCTTTGTTTCTATGGCCTGCCTGCACCAAGCAGGGTAGGTGCTTTGTTTGCGAGCTGCCCAACCAGCACAGAGACCTGATCTCTCGGCGCCAGGAGAGACAAAGTTGGGGAGAGACAGCATTGGGTAGGAGAGGAGACCTGATCTGGTAAAAGAAGATCCATAAGGGAGCATTTGGAAGAAGAGATGGGCAAACGCCAGGGCAAGAATTCACCCAACAAGCTGAAAAGCAACATGAAGCCACCAGAAATCAGCGACCTCATAACGTGAGGACATGAACACCTTAATCAAGAAGAAGTAGAAAAGATTGACTTCATGAAAGTGATTGACGCCCATAAACAGCATGGAAAAAAATGCCCTTATAGAAATGGATGAGAAATATAACAGAAAGTTTGAAGAATTGAATAAATCAGTGAATGATACCCTAAAAAAAAAAAAAGGAAAAACAATCAAACAGATAATGGAAACAGTTCAAGACTTGAAAACTGAAATGGAGGCAAAGAAGAAAACACAAACAGAGGGCCGGCTGGACATGGAAAATCTAGGTAAATGAATAGAGACTACAGAAACAAGCATAACCAGCAGAATATAAGAGATAGAAGAAAGAATCTCAGATTCTGAAGATAACATAGAGAAAATAAACACACTGATCAAAGAAAACAGCAAGTCCAACAAACTCTCATCACAAAACATTCAGGAAATTTGGGACACAATAAAAAGACCAAACCTAAGAATAATAGGAGTAGAAGAAGGAGACGAAGTGCAGCTCAATGGTCCAGAAAATATATTTAATAAAATTATAGAAGAAAACTTTCCCAAACTAAAGAAAGATATACCTATGAAGGTTCAAGAAGCATACAGAACACCGAATAGGCTGGATCAAAAAAAAACATCCCCTCGCCATATAATTATCAAAACACAAAGCATACAGAATAAGGAAAGAATATTAAGAGCTGCAAAGGAAAAAGGCCAAATTACTTATAAAGGTAAACCTATCAGACTTGTACCTGACCTCTCCATGGAAACCATGAAAGCAAGAAGGTCCTGGATAGATGTACTGCAGAAACTGAGAGACCATGGATGCAAGCCCATATTACTATACCCAGCCAAGCTTTCGTTCACTATAAATGGAGAAAATAAAAATTTCCAGGATAAAAACAAATTTAAACAATACGCAGCCACAAATCCAGCCTTACAGAAAGTAATAGAAGGAAAATCACTAACCAAGGAGTCCAACAATGACCATAATAACTCAGACATCTAAAGACCCTTCACCAACACAAATCAAAGAAGGGAAACACACAAACTCTATGACTAAAAAAATGACCGGAGCTAACAACCACTGGTCATTAATATCACTTAATGTCAATGGGCTCAACTCACCTATAAAAAGGCACAGGCTAGGGCTGGAGAGATGGCTCAGAGGTTGAGAGCGCTGGCTGCTCTTCCAGAGGTCCTGAGTTCAATTCCCAGCAACCACATGGTGGCTCACGGCCATCTGTGATGAGATCTGGTGCCTCTTCTGGTGTATATATGTTAACAGAACATTGTATGCATAATAAATAAATCTTTAAAAAAAAGGCACAGGCTAAGAGATTGGATATGAAAACAGGATCCAACACTCTGCTGTTTACAAGAAACACACCTCAACCACAAAGACAGACATCTACTCAGAGTAAAGGGCTGGGAAAAGGCTTATCAAGCAAATGAACCCAAGAAACAAGCAGGTGTGGCCATAAAAATCTCTAACAATGTTGACTTCAAACTTAAATCAATCAGAAGAGATGGAGAGGGGCATTTTATACTCATAACAGGAACAGTTCATCAGGATGAAGTCTCAATCCTAAACATCTATGCCCCTAATATAAAAGCACCCACGTACATAAAAGAAACATTGCTAAAATTCAAGGCAGCCATAAAACCGCACACACTAATAGTAGGAGACTTCAACACTCCTCTCTCACCAATGGACCGGTCAATCAGACAGAAACCTAACAGAGAAATAAGAGAATTAATGGAGGTAATGAATCAAATGAACTTAACAGACATCTATAGAATATTCCACCCAAATAGGAAAGAATATACCTTCTCCTCTGCACCTCATGGAACCTTCTCAACAATCGACCACATAGTCGGTAACAAAGCAAACATCCACAGTTACAAAAAATTATTAGTAACCACCTGTGTCTTATCAGATCACCATGGATTAAAGTTAGAATTCAACAACAATGCTACCCCCAGAAAGCCTACAAATTCATGGAAACTGAACAGTCAACTACTGAACCATACCTGGATTAAGGAAGAAATTAAGAAAAAAATTAAAGTCTTCCTGGAATTCAATGAAAATAAAGAAACAACATACTCAAACCTATGGGACACTATTAAAGCAGTGCTAAGAGGAAAGTTCATAGCACTAAGTGCCTACTTAAAGAAAACGGAGAAAGCTCACATTGGAGACTTAGCAGACCACCTGAAAGCTCTAGAAAAAAAAGAAGCAGACTCACCTAGGAGGAGTAGAAGACTGGAAATAATCAAACTGAGGGCTGAAATCAACAAAATAGAAACACAGAAAACAATCCAAAGAATCAAAGAAACAAAAAGCAGGTTCCTGGAGAAAATCAACAAGATTGACAAACCCCTATCCAAACTAATCAAACGGCTGAGAGAGAATATGCAAATTAATAAGATCAGAAATGAAAAGGGGTACATAACCACAGACACAGAGGAAATTCAGAGAATCATTAGATCTTACTACAAAAGCCTATATGCCACAAAACTGGAAAATGTAAAGGAAATGGACACTTTTTTAGATAAATACCATATACCAAAGTTAAACCAGGACCAGGTGAACAATCAAAATAGACCTGTTAGTCGCGAAGAATTAGAAGAGGTTATCAAAAACCTCCCTACCAAAAAAAGCCCAGGACCAGATGGTTTCAATGCGGAATTCTACCAGAACTTCCATGATGACCTAATAACTATACTCCTAATGATTTTCACAATATAGAAACAGAAGAGGCATTGCCAAATACCTTTTATGAAGCTACAGTTACTCTGATACCAAAACCGCACAAAGACTCAACCAAGAAAGGGAATTATAGACCAATCTCACTCATCAACATCGATGCAAAAATCCTCAACAAAATACTGGCAAACCGTATCCAAGAACACATTAGAAAAATTATCCATTATGATCAAGTAGGCTTCATCCCAGGGATGCAGGGCTGGTTCAACATAAGAAAATCTATCAATGTAATCCATCATATAAATAAACTGAAAAAAAAAACCATATGATCATTACATTAGATGCTGAAAAAGCATTTGACAAAATTCAACATCCCTTTTTGATAAAAGTATTGGAGAGATTAGGGATAAAAGGGTCATACCTAAATATAATAAAAGCTATATACAGCAAGCCGACAGCTAACATCAAATTAAACGGAGAGAAACTCAAAGCCATCCCACTTAACTCAGGAACACGACAAGGCTGTCTACTCTCACCATACCTCTTCAATATAGTACTTGAAGTTCTAGCAATAGCAATAAGACAACATAATGGGATCAAGGGGATTTGAATTGGAAAGGAAGAAGTTAAACTTTCGTTATTTGCAGATGATATGATAGTGTACATAAGCGACCCCCAAAACTCCACCAAAGAACCTTTACAGCTGATAAACACCTTTAGTAATGTGGCAGGGTACAAGATCAACTCCAAAAAATCAGTGGCCCTCTTATACACAAAGGATATGGAAGCAGAGAGGGAAATCAGAGAAGCTTCACCTTTCACAATAGCCACAAACAGCATAAAATATCTTGGGGTAACTCTAACCAAGGAAATGAAAGATCTATTTGACAAGAACTTTAAGGCATTGAAGAAAGAAACGGAGGAGTATACCAGAAAATGGAAGGACCTCCCTTGCTCTTGGATTGGGAGGATCAACATAGTAAAAATGGCAATTCTACCAAAGGCAATTTATAGATTCAATGCAATCCCCATCAAGGTTCCATCAAAGTTCTTCACAGATCTTGAGAGGACAATAATCAGCTTTATATGGAAAAACAAAAAAACCCAGGATAGCCAAAACAATCCTATACAATAAAGGATCTTCTGGAGACATTACCATCCCTGACTTCAAACTCTATTACAGAGCTACAGTGATGAAAACAGTGTGGTACTGGCATAAAAACAGAGAAGTAGACCAATGGAATCGTATAGCAGACCCGGATTTTAACCCACAAACCTATGGACACCGCATTTTCGATAAAGGAGCCAAAAGTATACAATGGAAGAAAGAAAGCATCTTCAACAAATGGTGCTAGCATAACTGGATGTCAACCTGTAGAAGAATGAAAATAGACCCATATCTATCACCATGCACAAAACTCAAGTCCAAATGGATTAAAGACCTCAATATCAGTCAGAACACATTGAACCTGATAGAAGAGAAAGTGGGAAGTACCCTACAACAGATGGGCACAGGAGATCGCTTCCTATGTGTAACCCCAACAGCACAGACATTAAGGGCAACATTGAATAAATGGGACCTACTAAAACTGAGAAGCTTCAGTAAAGCAAAGGACACTGTCACCAAGACAAAAAAGCAACCTACTGACTGGGAGAAGATCTTCACCAACCCCGCAACAGACAAAGGTCTGATCTCCAAAATATATAGAGAACTCAGGAAACTAGACTTTAAAATGCTAATTAACCCAATTAAAAAATGGGGCACTGAACTGAATAGAGAATTCTCTGCAGAGGAAGTTCAAATGGCCAAAAGACACTTAAGGTCATGCTCAACCTCCTTAGCGATCAGGGAAATGCAAATCAAAACAACTTTGAGATATCATCTTACACCTGTCAGAATGGCTAAAATAAAAAACTCCAATGATAGCCTTTGCTGGAGAGGCTGTGGAAGAAGGGGCACCCTCATCCATTGCTGGTGGGAATGCAATCTTGTGCATCCACTTTGGAAATCAGTGTTTCGGTTTCTCAGGAAATTCGGGATCAACCTACCCCTGGACCCATCAATACCACTCCTAGGAATATACCCAAGAGATGCCCTATCACATGACGAGAGCATTAGTTCAACTATGTTCATAGCAGTATTATTTGTAATAGCCTGAACCTGGAATCAACCTAGATGCCCTTCAATGGAAGAATGGATGAAGAAAGTGTGGAATATCTACACATTAGAGTACTACTCAGCAGTAAAAAACAATGACTTCTCGAATTTTGCATGCAAATGGATGGAAATAGAAAACACTATCCTGAGTGAGGTAACCCAGACCCAAAAAGATGAATATGGGATGTACTCACTCATAATTGGTTTCTAGCCATAAATAATGGTCACGGAGTCTACAATTGGTGATCCTAAAGAAGCTAATTAAGAAGGTGAACCAAAGGAAAAACATATAGTTGTCCTCTTGGCTATGGGAAGTAGACAAAATTGCCGGGGAGAAAATTGGGATCTTGGGGGTGGGGTGGGATGGGGGTAAGGGGAGATGGGGAGAGAAAAGGGAGAAGAGGAGGATGGGGCGAACTTGGGGAAAAAGGAGGATTGGGATAAAGGAAGGTTGGATAGGGGAGCACGGAAGCACAATTCTTAGTTAAGGGAGCCACCTTAGGGTTGGCAAGAGACTTGAACCTAGAGTGGCTCCCAGGTGCCCAAGCCGAGGTCCCCAGTTATTTCCTTGGGCAGCTGAGGATAGGGAACCTGAAACGACCCTATCCTATAGCAATACTGACAAATTTCTTGCATATCATCATAGAACCTTCATCTGGTGATGGATGGAGATAGAGACAGAGACCCACAATGGAGCACTGGACTGAGTTCCCAAGGTCCCAATGAGGAGCAGAAGGAGGGAGAACATGAGCAATGAAGTCGGGACCACGAGGGGTGCACCCACCCACTGAGACAGTGGGGCTGATCTATTGGGAGCTCACCAAGGCCAGCTGGACTGTGACTGAAAAAGCATGGGATAAAACTGGACTCTCTGAACATGGCGAACAATGAGGGCTGATGAGAAGCCAAGTACAATGGCACGGGGTTTTGTTCCTACGTAATGTTCTGGCTTTGTGGGAGCCTAGCCAGTTTGGATGTTCACCTTCCTAGAAATGGACGGAGGGGGGAGGACCTAGGACTTACCACAGGGCAGGGAACCCTGACTGCTCTTTGGACTGGAGAGGGAGGGAGAGAGGAGTGGGGGAGGGGGAGAAGGGTGGGAGGAGGGGGAGGGAAATGGGAGGCTGGGAGGAGGGGGAAACTTGTTTTTTTTTCTCCTTTTCTCAATAAAAAAAAAGATATATTTTAGTTAGGTAGGTAATATCCAAGCACTTCAAAGACCTACAGAATATAGCATTTAAAATGTTTTAAAAAACTTTTACTTTTCTCAAAAGAGACATGTCTACACCTGGAAGCACCGATAACTTCAAAGATAATGGGCATTGAAAAAACTCCATATAGAATTTGCCTTTAATGTTGCAAGGTTAGCCCATTTGGGCAAGAAATTGATCTTGCCTGGACTTCTTGACAGTATGCTGTATAAACAGGACCTACAGAAAAATGACTTCTAAACTTTGCCAAAATAAGCAGGATGGTCCTTCAGGTTCCTACTTCACAGAATAGATTCCCAGACATTCTGCAGAACACAGAGGAAAGCGATTCACAATCTTTATGCATATAGATTGGACAATCCTTTGAATTTCCTGCTTCACTAAAAAGTCTGCCAGATACTATGGGCCTATAGGCTGAAAATGGATGACCCAATGCGACAGAAGAACTTTAGGTGACTGTCCAGGCAGCCAGATGTTTCTGCCATTTCTAGAGTTTTGAAAGTTGCTTGCAATGCAATTCCTGTTTACTCACCTAATATTATATCCTTCTGGAATTTTTGATGGAGTTGAAGGTGAGACAGTTATAATTATAGTTTTCCTTAGTTATGACAAAAGATAAATTAGATATGAAACTTTAGACTCACAAAAATAGGATAAGTGACAGAGCATTTTCTTTAATTTTGTCAAATACAGAATAAATATTGTAACTGATTCTTACTTCATAACTGTTTTGTTGTATATAATTTTATGAAGTTAAAGTTAAGGCCTTCCTTTTTGACAAAACAGAAAGGGGGAAATGATTTTGGATGTGTTTCTGTGCACTGTGAATATGTGTTTCTCTCACTGTTTGATAAATAAAGCTGCTTTCGCCTATGGCAAGGCAGGACAGAGCCAGGCGAGAAATCCTAAAGCAGGGTGGAATCAAGTGAGATACCCAAGGAACAAGATGGAGCACCACCTTGTGGTGATACACAGATTAATAAAAATAAGGCTAGCTAAGAAGCCTGAGCCATCAACCAAGCATTTATAAGTAATATTAGCCTCTGAGTGGTCACATAGGAAGTGGCAGGAGGGAGAAAAACTCCCAATTACATCCCCATGCATGTACATGTCTCCACTGGTTTTCAGACCAAAAGAGAAAAAGAGCTAAAAGCACAATCAGTCCTTCCTTAATTAGACTTCAACAGGAATGCTCTCTTAGCCAAAAACTATCCTATCTAGAGAAAGCCATCGACTGTTAATGTCTTCAAATTTTAATTTAATAACCATTGTAAAAATAATCTTAAATATGTAGCTATTAATATAGCCAGAAATACTATTAAAACAGCACAGCAGAACAGGATCACACTCAACAGAGAAGGAGATACAAACATGGGGAAGGACATCCAGAGTCCACATGGCTAAAATGCCTGTCTTGAGCACCTGGGACTACATACACCTGCACTACCTTGGATATCTTTATATATGTCAGGAATAACATTATTCTAAGAAACATTTTGAAGAGAACCATTTTATAAAACTACCTATAATAAGAAAAGCAATTAGTCAGATTAGAAAATAATATTGTAATAAAATCATATAATTTAAGATGTATTAGCTATCCTCATTTTCAGTATCTTGACCCAGTGATTGCAAGTAAACATTATTTCTGCACTGCATGAGAAGGAGGCTTTAGACAAACCAGATTCTGTCCCAGTGGTGGGGAGGTGGACCTCAACCAGGCAGCCAAAGCCTTGAACACATAACACTGACCTCCAGACAAAACAAAATCACACTGTGGATCTTCATTCCTCCCAGAGTCTCCCTCTGGGTCTTCAGATTTCCACCTAGACTCAACCAGTTTGGACCTGTCTCCATAAGAAGTAAATTCTTTAAAATCAGCCAGGCTCCAAAACAGGATATGTAGACAAGTATATATTTACTCATACATAGGTTCTGTTTCTCACTAAAGATTCCAGTATTAAAGTAGTGTACATCACTTCATGTTGTCTGTGGCAAGTATACAGAAACAAATTCACTAGCTTCTCGGGGCATGGTTACATTAAGTACAGGAACAGAAATCAAACCTCAGTTTTTGTTGAACATGATTCAATAGACTGTCACTTCTAAGGCTCCTATTTTAATTTTAGCCACTATATCAACCTCAGTAACAGGTTGGCAACCTTTAACCTAAAATCACCTCACTTTACCCTTGCAAGAGAAAGGTGATGCATTGTCCCTTCACATTAACATAAAACCCTCACATTTTCGCTCACAATCAACTGAATGCTCTGTTTATAAGCCTAACTTAAAGCCTCAGATGAGTCTGTAACAAATTTTCAAGACCACTCTGATGTAATGCATGAATGCATGCTCCTGTGACATCAGTCAACTCTTTCCTGAAGTGGGCACCACAAACACATACACAGAGAGAGAGAGACTCCAGACATAAAGGTTTTATGCCTGGAGTGGCATCCACAGAAAGCAGGCCACATATGTAGTAGTGTATGGGTGAAGGCCACACTGGATGACACCTTTTGAGCCATGGTTTTCTGCTTGCCATGACTAAGCAGCCAAAACCCAACACCTCCTTCCTTCAATCTATCTTCACCTTAAAAAAAGAAAATAGGCAGCAAAATCTTATATTTTCATTGTTATTCAAACACCTGCAGGTTTTTAGAATACAGCGTTTGAATTTAAATAACTAACATGATTTCTTATTGTGTAGTCTTCTTTTAGATAGTCACTATTAGAGTATTCTGGTTACAGAAGTATACAGACACAGCCTTAGGCTGCTGTAGAACAGAAAAACAGGGGATAATATTGAGACATGGGAACGAAAAGGAGAGCTCTTTATCTTGAAATCTTGTTGAAGTCTCTCATTTCCTGAGAATCAGAAAGTCCAATGTAGGTTCTCCTGTCAACCACCTGACCTGAATCAGCATTTCATGGAGCTGGATCATGAAATTCAGAATCACCCACAAAATCTGATAAGCCTCACAGAAATTTTTGAAGATATTTGGAGAAATGTTCTAAACCCACAGGCTGCTAAGCTTTTGTACCTGTCCCTAACCATTCTGAGACTACTTCTGACACCCCATTCCCACACCAATACACAGTGGCCAGGAGGATGAACAACAAGCATAGTTTTGTTGGACCACAAATTAATAATATGGAGTAACAGCAAACAAGAAGCTAAACAAGCCCTCAACAAATGTAAGACTAGACATCCAGACCAAAGAATGCTATCAGTAACCAAATTCTAAGTTAAGACCCACCCATCACAAAAAAGTCAAACATGAATAAACAGTCTTGTTTAAACATGTCTCCTCCAGAAATAAGCAACCTCAGTGAAATATTCTCTGAGAAAAGCAATTTCTAGATAATTATTACTTCCAGAACAATTATTATAAGACAATAACTATAAATATGTACAGAGACATGGACTCAAACTGGAGCCTAACTAGAAGCATCACTCATACTGACTAGCATTTATGGTACAACAACATACCACACGATACTGAAAAAATGCTAATTATCAGTATCACCCAGCTACAAGTCCTGTGACCTACAGCAGTAACCTTCCTGTAAGACTTACTGGTACTATAGTGGCACAATCACTTTTTAAATTAGACTTAAGGCCCACTCCATAAAAGGAAACCCATACCTGACACTGCTAAAATGGCCAAGAATCTGAAACTTTGATAAATAACTGGAGCCTAGTGGAAAGCCTACTACTTCAATTACTCCATTACAGAACATAGCAATAAGATGACTCCTAATGGCACACTGCTAGACACATAAACGGGTGCCTTACTCAAACCACACCAGAGAAGTTTCTTCTTACAGTCAATGAGAATTAACACACAGAACCACAACAAGCCCATGTACAGAGTGAGCAACTTTGAAACATGCAGTCCTAAATGGAATAGTTTCATCAAATCTCTCCCTTCAAGGAGAGGTATAAAGAAATATAAGGATCTGTAAAGAATAGGAGGCAGAAAGATAGTATGAGTCAAAAGTATGAGCCAAGCAAACAGTGTCATCTGGACAAAACAGGGCCAACGCACATATGAACTCAGCGAATGTGGCATCATGCACCGGACCTGCACAAGGGTCAATCTAGACTGGCTCCCAGTATTGAAAGTATTAAGTGGGCACAGGGTCCAATTCCTAACAAAGAAGCTATCAACCACTGATAACCAGTGGCAGAAGGAAAATTAAGTATTCTCACTGAATATATTAGCCACACTTTGGAAAGGCCCCATGTCCATATCCATATATAACAGCTGTGTACATGGTCAAAGGCCTATGGCTGGAGAGGCAATAGACACTAGGGGTGAACCTACTTCTGTTGTTCTGTGTAATGGTTTTAATGATAAGGATCATCTATTTGAATGATTGATCCACAGTTGGAAGTACAGTTTGAGAAGGTTTAAAAGATATGATCTTGTTGGAGGAAGTATATCACCGAGGACCAGCTTTGCAGTTTCAAGTCTACCCACCATCCCAAGTTGTCCTTTTTCTGGTTGGTTCAAGACATGAGATCTCAGTTTTTTTTTTTTTCTCTAGCTACCGTGTCTGTTGCTTGCTGTCATGCTTTGCAGCCATGATAGACTCTTATCCGTCTAGAACCAAATATTCCCTTCTGTTGGGAGACAGACTGATCCAAGACTTTCTCAGAGGCCTTGGTAAGAACAAAGAGAACACTAGTTCTGCTCCCTTGCCTAGGTGCAGACTTAGAAAGGTCTAGAACAGGGCTGGGGCCAAGGCCTCGAAGCAGTAAAGGTATTGGTTCCTGGGAACCTGAAATTTCCCCTGGATGAGGATAAAGTTATCAGTTACAAAGTCATTGTGCTTCTGATTTGGTGACACGCTTGAGATTCTGTGTTCCGTTTGTGAAGTGTTGCTTGATTAGCTTATGTGAGTCTGTTCCATTTTCCCCTTTAAACTGTATAGAATATGCTATATTTCTTTTTCTCTTTATATTTTATTGATTTTATTGAGCTATACATTTTTCTCTCCTTTCCTCCCTGCCTTCCCCTTTCACCCTTTCCCATGGTCCACATGCTTCCAATTTACTCAGGAAATCTTGTCTTTTACTACTTCCCATGTAGATTAGATACATGTTTATCTCTCTTAGGGTCCTGCTTGCTTTCTAGTTACTCTGGGATTGTGATTTGTAGACTGGTTTTCTTTTCTTTATTTCTTAATAAACTAGATTGGTATAAGTGATCAACTTATGCAAGATCTTCGGTCACAACTTCCCCATCTTCTTTATTCTCTCATTCCCAGCCCTCTGCCTTAGCAACTTGTCCCTGAAGAATAACCTGCTGGTCCAGGTTACACTTTCTTCTGTAAGTTGCCTTAGTCATGGTGCTTTATCTTTGTAATAGAAAAGTAACAAATACAATTATCTTCCTCCCTCTCTTCCTAAGAATTGCCCTCCTCCTTTCCTAAATAAAGTCCTGACTCATTTCTGTTACTTTTTCTATTGCTGTAATAGAACACATGACCAAGGCTTTTAATAGATGGAAGAGTTTATTTGTGCATGTGGTTTCATGGGGTTAGAGTTCATGATGTCAGAGCAGAGGATGTGGGCAAGTCAGCTGTAACAACCTGCTAAAACCTCACATCTTAAAACCCAAGCAGGAAGTCTCCACAGTAAACTCAAAATGGGATGATCTCCAAACTCTCAAAACTTGCCTCCAATGACACACCTTCTCCAACCAAGCCATACTTCCTTAACCGTCACCACCAACTGAGGGACAAGTACTCAGATGCCAAGATAACCATGGACATCGTAATCAAAACACCAAAGTTACAAATACATTTTGTTAAATGGACATATTGTCAAACTATCTCTCAAATCTTTATTTTTATATCCATAGGATAGTGTTGTCCTCAACCTTGATTAAAGAAACTGTTCTGTGTGGTAACTAGTTGTTATTGTAAATTCATGCTTGGTCAAGATGCTGAGAAAATTGAGCATTGAGAACTCAATATTAAATAAGATACCAACATTTCCCCTTGCTAAGTTCAGTTCATATCACTTAAAAGAAGACAAAAGAATATAAGGGTTTAACCATAGAAAAATGGGCCATAGAGTAAGTAGTGTTTTGTGGACATGACATGGTTGTGGCACTCAAATTCACAGCAGCTGTGACTGTCTGCATAGTTCAAACACAATACTGGGACAGTAAGTATACATGCACAGGAATACACGGGGGCTTATAGGTCTTCACTCTGACCATGGAAGCCAATGGCATTTGAGTGTTATGGGGAGGGAGGTGTGCAAGGGGAGACAAGACGTTAATGTACTCAGTGATATCGTCACTGGTGAGTTATTCATGCGTGGGTGGAGAGCTGTCCTGGTAGGTGATTTTTTTTTTCTTTTGGTTTGGTTTGGGATAGTTGTTATTTGTTTGTTTGGTTGGTTGGTAAGTTGATTTTTGTATTTGTCAACTTGACACAATCTAGAGCTAACCAAAGAGAAGGAATCACAGAAGAAAATGCTTCCAAAGTCTGGCTTATAGGCAGATATGCGGGGCATTTTCTTAACTGCTGATTGATATGGGAAGATCCAGCCCACTGTGGAGGGTGATACCCTAGGGTCTGAGATATATACGAAAAAAAGGATGAACAAGCCAGTAGAATGAGCCAATAAGCAAAACTCTTCCGTGGCTTCTGCTTCAGTTTCTGCCTCCAGGTTCCTGCCTCCAGCTCCTTCCCTGACTTGCCTCAGTTATGGTCTGTAACCTAAGAAGTATATGATGAAATGAACTCTTTCCTCCCCAAGTTACTTTTAGTTTTTATCATAGCAAACCAAAACTCTAACAAAGGCCATAGCTTCACATGTATTCTCACAAGCAACCCTGGTTAAACTGAGTGGATCACAAAGCAAAAATAAATACCTAAAAGTGGTAGGGAAACTCGTTAGAATGGAAAGATGATGGTGGTGGTTGGACAAGAGAGATCAGAGAGAATTGTGGGACTAGAGAGTATTATATAAATGTATGAATTTGTCAAAGAATCAAAGAAAAAAAAATGTAACAGCGTGAACAAGAAAATCTAACCTGTGCTAATGATTCCCAAAGCCCAGAAAATCTAAGACAAAAGGTTCAATTCTTTACATAATGATCATTGAGCTTTTAAACTTTTTTTCTGTTCTGCCTTACTTCCTCCTTTGGAAGTGTATGTTTGTCTAATGAACTGTTTCCGTGTCTGCTACTATCTACCTATCTCTGATCAGTTCCTTTTTCTGGGAGACAAGAACCCAGAATCTTCCTGAGGTGTCTATTTCATTTAGCATTGATCAATATTACCAAGAACTTTTAAAGGCAGTGGTGGAATCTACTCAAAGAATGGTGAAAACCAGTCTGGGATGACTGGTCTTTACAAATGTAAGAGCTAAAAAATTCAGCCAACAAAACTCCTTTCACCAGTATAGTGACCCAGGCTCTAGGAATTTTCTAGGCTACATCATAAGTCTGCTCTATACCCAGACATCACATTCCAGCCATTTCTCTACCTATCTCTAGAATTTCCCTTGACCCAGCACCACTTCCCTTATTGAATTCTATTTCATTAGTGCTAGCTTCACCTCGCTTCCTATTCTGGTTTCACTGCTATGAGACCATATTCTATCTTTATATTCGCCAGATACAAGGCTGCAGGTCACAAACTTCCAGCAAGTAAGGGAAACGGACTTCAATTTCCTAAGGGAAAACAATTTCATACATGTATTAACATTTATCACAATAGCCATTTACATTTCTTTATGGTACTGTTTAATTTCTTCTCTAATTTCAAAATTATTGTGGATTGTGAAGTTTAAATCTATAAAAACTTAATATTTTGCTTAAATGTAAAACATTTGAAAATGTAAAATCACTAAATATCTACTATGTTTTACCTCTACAGGAAGGACATTTTTGTATCTAGTACATTTTCTTTTTAAGACAGGCATGGGGCCCTAGACCATCAAATATGATAGACCATCAATCAATTTGGGAACAAGCTTGAATGCCACATCTTCCTTCCTCTGGGAATGTTAATTATTCCTGCAAAAGAAACTATTTTCTATCAAATTGACCGCAATATATAGTAAAATGAACAAATACCATTTTTCTTAAAGGTTAGAAAATTCAAGACCTTGGGACTGGAGATATGGCTCGACAGTTAAGAGCACTGGCTGCTCTTCCAAAGGAACAGAGTTTAGTTCCCAGCACCCACATCAGGCAGCTCACAACTGTATCTAACACACCTGAAGTCTCTGAGGGGATCTGCATGCATGTGCACATACCCACAGATAAAAATAATTAAAAAGAAAATGAATCCTTTTAAAAATAATCCTAAAGACAACAAAGAACAGTCTCATTTATAGCAGTCAACAATTTGTGATTTCCTGCAAATAGCCCACAGTCTTTAAATATTATTTAAAGAAATAGCTAAGAAATGGTACTAGCACCCTCTATAAGCTTGTTGACCTTCTTTTCCTTTTTCCCCGGGGGTTTGGAACAGTACTTAAGATAGTATTTGGCATTGGTGAGATAAATTTGCCAGTATTAGTGCAACAGAATATCAATAAAAAAAAGTTGTGGGGGTTGTCTTGTTGTGTTTTTTAATCAAGTACACATGGAAGAAATTTTTTTTTAAGTGAATAACTGTATGAGGAAGTAGAGTGCCAGCACTTCAAGAACTTACCAAAACAGTTTATTGCTGCCCTGGCAACAATCAGGTGACTCAACTCAACTTGGTTCTTTTTCACTTGCACGACACAAGAAAGGCAAACATTGTACTTGTTAACCTTCCATAAGAAGGGCTTAGCACAGACGTCTATCAAGTGACACTGATACGTTTAATAACGTTTGGCAGCCTTTGGAAAGATACGGTGGTAATCATCCACTAGTTATGTTAAGTCCTAGCTTGTCAACTGATTCTAGAAAAATCAATATAATCATTGAGAGGATAAGTGTCAAACACCTGCTGCTGAAATTATTAAGGAAAAGGAGAGCATTATCATACTCATATACAGTATCTCTCTTTACTTCATTCTTAAGTCGTTAATTTAAAAAATACTAGATGAGTTGGAAATATGGCTCAAAGCAAAGCTGTAGCCTACAGCAACAGGGTTTAAAATTTTCTCCTTCCCTGGCTGACACACTGCGGGGGGGGGGGGGGGGGGGGGGCGGTATTTTCCTCCACATGGATCCGAGGGATTAGCCCTCACACCCAGTTTCTCAACATAATGTCTCAGTGAGTCACTCAAAACTGGAGGGAGAATCTAGGATGACAAAGCATGTGATGTGTGGCAATTTAAAGCAGCCTGAAGCCTCCCAGGATTGTTTGCTTTCTCTGATACTTGTCTTAGAGAAACTGCCACCTAACATGAAGGCTTTCGGGTCTTAATAACAGCAACCAGTGCTCAGTGAAATTGCAACTGAACTATAAACACAAAGCAGAAAATCTTCCAGAGAAAAGCAGAAAGGCAGCGAGAGGAGAATGGTGGTCTAATCCTAAAATCGCCCTGTACCCCTCCGTCCATTGAGAATAAAATTAATAACTTAACAATAATTCTTTAGTTATCTGTATATCAGGGGAAACATGGTGTGACTGTGCCATTTTACTTACTGAATAAAAACGATTTTTCAGCATAGAAGACTTCGGACAAGTTTTCTGTCTTTAACTGGGCAAAACTCTTGAGGCCTTATTTTTTAAATTTCTAGGATTCTTTCTTGTTCAATCAGAAACAGACAAACCTACTTCCCAAGAGAGCCTTAAAATAAAACCAGCGACGCAGTGCACATAAATGAGTACGTGTATCAAGTAGCAAACAACAAATGCACAACTATTGTACAGGATGCGAGCCTAGCAAAGTGCCTAGGCTAGGCGCTCAGGGGAAGCAGCAGTGAGTGATCGCGTCAGACCACGGTGAGCCACGAGGAGTGTGCCAGCCTTGGCTTCTCCTGAGAGAGGCTACAGGTGTCAGTCGCAATAGTCCTTGCAGGAAGTGCGCTAACCTCACTCCGCATAGTCCTTCCCTACCGGTAACTGCAGATCTCTTTTCCTTTTTGGAAAAGTCACCGCAAGTTGTTGAAGAGAAAAAGCAGCTCACAGATTGGGTATCCCGGTTGAACAGCGCCCACCTCCAGAGCTCGTCGGACCACGCACCTGGGAATGAGTTGGGCCTCGTCTCCGAGGCGCGCATGGAAGTCCCGCCACGCCGGGCCCGGGATCTCTGGCTCTGCCGCGTCCCAGGCTCCCTGGGCCTCTGCACTGTCCCGGCCGAACGCTCCGCGGAAGCCGCGCGCGAACTCCGGGAAGGTGATGGCACCATCGCAGTCGGTGTCGAGCCCCAGGAACACCGCCTCCGCTTCGGCCTCAGCCACGTGCAGCTCCGCGCACAGCGCGCCGAACTCCGCTCGCTCCAGGCGCCCGGAGCCCTTCGTGTCGTAGGCGGCAAAGACCGAGCGCAGCCGCGCCAGCTCCTCGGGGTCCGCGTACCCCTCCATGGCGCCGCTGGCCACCGCCAGGCTCTGAGCTCCAGGGCTCGGCCAGTGGAGCAGGTCAGGCCGGTTCTGCCACCTGCCCACCTGCCGCGGGCGGGGATGTCCGGATGAGGCGGGGCGCAGGCAGAGAAAGGCGCTTGCCTCCAGCTGCAACCGCCCGACTAGTGCCCTGAGCCACCGAGTGCCACTTGGCACCTCCCAGCCGGTTTGCTCCACCCTACGGTGGAGCAAAGTCGCAGCTTAGCTCCCAGGCTTTCATCTGCAGCAGCTGGACGGTCCTTCTGTTCGACTTTGGGAGACAGCAGGAACCAAGGGCACTCTGTCCAGCTCATAAAGGCCTCTTACTTAAACTCTCATTTTCTGCACCCTAGACATGGATGGTGCCTGATTGCATATGGAGTGCTAACTCACAAAGGGGGGAAAGGCAGGTAGGGATAAGATTTCAAACTGGCTAAACTTAATGGCACTGTATTCTCTTAATTCCAGACACGTGATAACTTTTCCTATATATAACTTTACTTTTTAAAAATCAAAGAAAAAATATCAGAAGACTTTTCTCTAATTTTCTGTAAGTTGGCATTGTAACATTGATCTTCCATATGCCTAAACTGAAACAAGTATTGTCACTCAGTGACTCCTCGGCTTTAGAGAAAAAAAAACTAATACCAAAAATCACTTAGAGATAGCATCCTTTTTTTTTTTTTCCCTAGGGTTTCTCTGTTAACAGTCCTGGGTGTTCTGAAACTCGTTTTGTAAACCAGGTGGCCTCGAACTCATAAAGATCTGTCTTTCGCTATCTCCTGCGTGCTGCTATTAAAGGAGTGTACCACCACGCCCACCTTCTTTTTAATTTTTTATTGAAAAAAAATTATGCATTTTTGATAATGTTTTCCCCTGCCCCAACATCTCCCCTATTCTCCCTGTCTTACCTCCCTCCGCAGCCAACCTTATGCGCTCTCTCTCTCTCTCTCTCTCTCTCTCTCTCTCTCTCTCGTGCTTTGCGCATGCTGTCTCTCATTCTCTCAAAAAAAAAAAAAAAAAAAAAAAAAAACCAAACAGAACATCCAAACAATGGAGCAAAAAATAGTAAGACAAACAAAGCAAACAAAAAACTAAAATACAACAAACTAAAAGTGCCTGGAGCAGGCCATGGGGCATGGAGTTTGTTTTGGGCTGGCTAAGTATTCTGGGCTTGTGACCTGCCCTGGAGTGTGGTTGATACACCCAGTGACACTCCATTGGAGCAAACTGATTTTCCATCTGCCCCCAATTGCATATGGTTTCTTAATTAAGGGTCCACCTCCCCTTTACAGTGCTGCGATTTTGTCTGGTGTGAACATGTACAGGCATTGTGTGTGCTGCCACAGCTTTTTAGCCTATTTGTCTATCAGTCTTATTGTTTCTCGAACACATATTGACTTGGAGTCATTCACTACCCCTGGCTGTTACAATCTTTTAGCCGCCTCATGTACATAGATCCCCAGAAACCTTGAAAAAAGAGATTTGGTGATGGCATCTCCTTTAGGACTGAGTGTTGGAGAGAATCACTCTCTGTCCATTTTTCAGTTGTGGGTCCCTGTGTTATCAACATCTACTATAAGAAGAAGCTGCTTCGAGGACTGAGCAAGGCACTGATTTTTGAGTACAGCAATATATCTTTGGGAATCACTGTATTGCTATGTCCTTTAGCGGAATAATAGTAGTGGGTTTTCCCCTAAGCCCATGATCTATCTAGTTGTAGGTTCTAGACAAGTATGATCAGAAGTCTAATACATTACTGAGCTTTATAATTACTGCAATGGGCTTTATCATAATCACTGATTTTATGAACTTCCCAGTTTTTTTCTAGTGATTGTTTTTTCCATGTAATATAAAAACTGACATAGTTGGTAATGCCTTTAAAGTTCTACACCTCTGCTGATTTAACTGAATCTTTGTAACTCAGCCTCATGCAGTTAGACAGTAGTTGATATGTTTTCAAGACAAATGAGTTGTTTTTGCACTGCTTAACTTTAAGTATTTTCTGAAAGACTGTTCAGACAATTTTATTCATGATTAGATCCCAGTATTTCCTGTCTTCTTTGACCTGTTCTTTCCTCCCCCAGTCTTTCCATTAAAAAATCATCAAGAAATGTATATATTACAAATGTCATGTAAATATCTTCTATCCACTACTCCAGACTAATGAGATGATTTTTTTTTCCATTTCCTAGTAACATAGCCAATACAGAGTCATTGTAAACAGTAGCCATTTATTTGTGCGTTGATGCTTTGTTACCCTTTAGGGCAGGGTTCAGCAAGGTGGTTTTAGTGTTTGTTGTCTCTAGTTATTTACCAAGCTTCTGTAAGGTGGAGTGAGGTGTTGGGTGGTGGCTGTCCCATGCCTTTGGAGTGCTGACAGTGGCTGTTTCACATGGTGGCAGTATTCCAAGACAGTTACCTCTCTATGCACAAGTGCCTTTTAAATTTCAACATATATTGTAGTTGGTGCTGTTCAATAAACCAAAACAAGTCATGTATGAAATACCTAAGTCAATGTGAAATGGAACCACAGAAAATCATGGATATTGAGATACATCTTACTCAGTGGCCCATTATTGGACAGCAACTCAAACTAAGGACACAGTGGCAACCACTAATATATACCTCCATCTTATCCAGCTGGCTTTTAAGTCATTACACTACTACTGCTGAACAGGCATTTTTAAACACATCTTATTGTTATTCACCAGCTAATAGTTCCCAATCACATGTCAGTGTTATGCCTCCTGGCACATTTGGCACTACCTGGAAACAGTTTGACCTTTGTCTTAATTTGGAAAGAGAAAAATGATATCAGAATCTAGTAGCTAGGCTAGAGGATCTGAATATTCTGTAATTCTCAGATTAACTTGAGCCTATCATAAAATTATCTGGTGAAAATATCAGTAATAAGAATGCTTAAAAGGTACCTAACTCAAAACTCATTCCATTGTGTTCTAATTAGAGAGAACCAAGGGAATACTTCAGATGTCTTTTCCAGTCCTCGGCAATCTAGTCCTATTGTGTAAGTCCAAATCTTTCTCCCTTTAGCCATATTTAACATGTAGCTAAAATATTATCTCTTTTATGAAAATAAATATAAGCATAAATCCGGCTTCTCTCACACACCTAATTACAACATTTATTAGTGGAATAGGATCCAGTTCCCACAGATTCATTGCATCTGTCTCTTACAAGTTCAAGGTTTATCATCCTCTGTTCTTATATCATGTAACAGGCTGCAGGAACCCTTGCAACATTAATAGCAGTGTTCTTTGTGGAGATCCAAGAAAGACAGAGAAATTCTATTATTATATTACAAACCAAAACAGTGATTCAGGAATTGGAGATAACACAGGACCCTTTGACAACCAAAGTCACCACCATGGTTTATAGAGACAGCCTTCTCCCTGGTTGTTGGAGAAATTTCCAAATCAGAGATAAACTTGGAGCAAGTTTCTTAAAGATTCCTTTGGGAAAGAAGAGGTTTGGGGTTGGATATTCTGCAAACACAAAGGAATTTGAAAAATGGTTCAAATGAATCCTTCTTGGAATGAAATAAAACTAATAATATCTCCTAATTGTATTTGATTACCAAAACCTTTGGTGGGTTTGATTTGGTCTTTATTTAAATAAATTCCTTCAGAAAAAAAATATTCAAAATGTATTTTGTGAAGCTTCATGTTAGTATAAGAAAGGAGTCACAATAAATGGTTCATTGTGGTACATTAGCCCACTTACTCATAACAGAAGTGAACACTACCCTGAAAACCTGCTTTTTACCTGGTAAGGGGGGAAAGCTTTTAATGGAAATTTATTGTAATCTGCAGTGTAAGGTTTCCATCAGGCACAAGAACCTTCCTCACACAGTGATTTAATTCTGCATTTACTTTGCTCTACAAAGATCCGATATGCAAATAAAGGTGGAATTAAATATCCCACAAGTGCTACACCATGGAGGGACTATTCAGTAAGTCCAGGAATGCTCAGAAATACTCGCATCACTGTATGCATTTTACTTCTCAAAAATATATACTCATGACTTAACATTCTCAACAAATGAAGTGGAAAATGTTGAGGAGGTATAAATAAGAATACATACTTAAATATATATGTTTAAAAGCATGAAAAATAATTTGATACTAATATACCCCTATTGAGAATTATCAGATCTGAACATCATATGACATTTGCTTCTGGTCTACTTTTCTAATAAAACTATACTATAGACCTTCCCATTTGATGGCATTGTGTTTCTGTAATTAATATATAACATTGTGAGCGTGTTAGCAATTACAAAACTTTAGTGAACCTCGTAGTATTATAGAAACATAGGTAGTGAGGTGGTGAAATGGCTCAGCAGGTAAAAACACTTGTTGTGCAAACCTGACAATCCGCATTTGATCCCCAGATCTAACAGTGAAAGGAAAACCTCAGCTAAGCACTGAACGTTGTCCTCTGACCCCATATGTGTATGTGTAGGTTTGTCTACCTCCACCAACACAATACACAATAATAATAAGTTGAATAAAAATTTTTGATGATGCATATTTTTACAATGTCTCAAATAGAATTAAATAACATTTTGCATCTCAACCACATGACACTTATCACTTGAACTGAAGGAGCAGTGGTAGGTCCAAACTTCTGATGCCATTTGTGACGATAAAGCAAAGTTAATGGAATTTTCCATGTTACCAAAGGTGTATCTTGGGTATTTTGTCTTTCTCAGTTGAGCCGTATTTTACATTATGAACCATGGAAGAGAACAAAAGGGAGGAAACCAAATACAGTGGCAAGTACATGGATCTCATTTCACTTCTGTGATTCACTAGATTACGGAAAATTCATTTTCTGTGTTGCCTTAGCAGAAAGGAGCTACTGTGTTAGAAGAAAGGCATACAGCTCCGACCAGTGAATGACATTGGGTAACAGAAGACCAAGACTGGTGGTCAAGAGTGTATTTTTGCTACCACAGTTGCAACACATCAGAAAACTAAGAGGATCTGGATGCAGTAAGAAAATGAAGGTTTTGAATATTCCTGGCCCTGGGTATTTTCATTTAATTTTTGAGGTAATTTTTTGCTGACTCACGTGAAACACATATTGTTGGTATTGTTTATTATTCTGAATAGCATAGATTGGCTGGGGGATTGACATCCTACTCAGTATTTTGTCACTCAGTGAGAAGGATGTTCCATTTTGTTCATTATTTCCCTTTAATAGTTCTCTGTAGGTTATGACTGATTTGGACCTATGTGTTTTGTTAAATGTATCTCTAATTATATCTAGTATTTAATACTATTATAAGGAGACATTAAACATTTAATATAAACTTTATTTTCTGCTGCAAGTGAACAAAAAAATTGACTGCTTATTTTATGACACACACATCCTTACAAAAATTCAGTAGAATTAGAATTTTTTTCTTTGTATGTTCATGTATTCTAAAGATAAAATAAATAGTTTTTGTTTTCAGTCTACATGCCTTTATTTATTGTATTTTGTCCTTTGCACTGATGATTTGAAAGAGAATGGCCCTCATATAAGCTTATATATTTGTGTGTTTAGTCCCCAGTTGATAAACTGTTGGGAAAGATTTGGAGGTGTGGCCTTATTGGAGAAGGCGTGTCACTGAGGGTGGAATATGAGGTCTCAAGTGACCAATTAGGCTCTCTCTCTCTCCTTCCCTCCCTCCCTCCCTCCCTCCCTCCCTCTCCTCTCCCTCCTTCCTCCTTCCCTTCCCCTTTTTGTCTCTCCCTCTCCCTCCCTCCCTCTCTGCCTGTGTTTGTAAATCAAGAAGTAAAGTTCTCAGTTCCTGCTCCAGCACGATGTCTGACTGCTTTCCACCATGACAATAAAGGAATAAAGCTCTGAAACTGTAAGCAAGCCTCCAGTTGAATACTTTCTTTTATGAGTTGTATTGGTCATTGTGTGTCCCCATAGCAATAGAATAGTAACTAAAACACAGGGCAAAGCTTCTCTGCCACTCTCGATGTTCCCTCTTTACTCAATCAATTATTTCCTTAGCTGAGAGACGCTGAAAAAGATCTGAGTTTCTAAAGATTATGAAAAACAGAAAAGTAAGTTATGAATGTTAAGAAAAATAAATGATACAAATTATGCAGGCCTAAGAAAGTATACAAAGTATATATATCTGATTTAAAGTCTATAAAGATCTGAAAGTATGATAACTTAAGTAGGTAATGCGGGTTAGAGAAAATGATGATTGGGTTCGAGAAAGTAATTTAAGGTATGTAACTCGAAAAAATAATTAAAGATAACTCTTAAAATCCCTCTCAGTTCCTCTGATGACTTTCACAAACTTTGACCCTACACCTCCAAACTCCACCCTTAACTTACTCCTTTCAAGGTTTCTCCTTTCCCTACTTTTTTATACTAATTGCCTCATGTCCTATTATTCCCTTACTAGGAAAAGATGTCCTCTTCAAAACTGATATAAATTTACCCCAGCAGCATCTCCCAAAATACTCCTACATCCCTGAGAAAGAAGATAAGCTTCAATTTACAGACATTGGAGCAGACTTAATAGGACACTGGTAACTCAAATTTAATGACAGACGAACAACTGATAACTAGGACCTCATGAAGGTGAAAATGTTTTGTGCAGCAAAGAACACCATTATTTGAGTATCCACAACATACAGATTATGAAAAAACTTTATTAGCTATACATATGACAGTGTTAGTATATATGATATAAGAGGCAAACAAAAAAAGATAAAAAGAAATAAACCATACATCTTACCACAAAATAACAAAGAAAAAATTATGATGAATAGTTCGTAGACAATTCAAATTTATACCTATCTTCTTATTTTTTTTCTAAATTTTGTTGTAATTGTTCCTTGGTTTTCTGTCTCCCAAAAGCTATCTCCCTACCTTTGTCCCTTTCATCTGCACGACTGTATAAACTTAGTGATAATGATCATCTCCTTAAGCTGACTATACACACTTGATTTTTATTGAAATCTGAATGAAATATAAAAATGAAAAAAAAAACGACCATAGAGTGTACCAGAAGAGTTACCTAGCCATGGTTAGAGCTCTACAAAGATTTTGTTCATGGAGATAAGATCAGTCCTACTAGATGAACAGAGCTTATTTACATAGCGCTAAACATATTTTTTTCTGGAATAGCAATGTTGTTAGCTTCCCATGAATGCAGAAAGGTTTTGTCCATTCTCTAATTAAGAATTTATTTTCCAAATGTGGTATGCATTCACTTAGTGGGTATTAGTTGTTAACCAAGCTACAATCCATAGACCCCTATGAGGCATGCATGGCTCTTCCTAAGAAGGGGGAATAGAACAGATTTTTGGGTGAACTGGGGACAGGAGTGGGAAGAATCAAGTGGAGCAGAAGAGACGGGATGGAGAGATGAAGAGTGCAGAGAGAGATGGCCAGAATTTGAGAATGTGCAGAGGGACCCTCCCTCAGCAAGACAGAGAAAGAGGCCAACATGGAGTAAGCTCAACTTCACACACACATACACACACACACACACACACGAGAGAGAGAGAGAGAGAGAGAGAGAGAGAGAGAGAGAGAGAGAGAGACTTTTCTGTGGGCCAAAGCTTAACTCTTCATTTTATTTTCTTCTCTTCTGTTCTTATACCCTGATGTTTTCCTCCTCCTCCTCTTTCTTCTTCTCAGGTATTCTCCTATATCTTCTCTGACCTTTCCTTCTACAACTTTCCTTCCCCTTCTTTTTTGATGTTTTCTTTTTATATATTTCCTAATATTTTCCTCCTACATCTTCCCTGATGCTTTCCTTCTAATTCTGTTATTTTTCTTGTATCTCTTTTATACCTCCTAATACAAAAATTTATATGAAAGAAAATATTACTTCACAACCAAAAAAGTTATATATTTTTTAAAAACAAATCAGAATCTTTACATAGGAAGAAATCACATTATGATCACATGTTACATGTTTTTCTGAGACGTCCACAAGTAGTTACACATCTTTCTTTGTATTAATTTTCTCTCCATAACATCTTCACCCCAAAGCAACAATTCTTTTATAATTGATTAAAGAAGTTTTAAGCACATAAAGTATATTTCAGAAAGGTACTTTTGTACTGGAAGGCAGCTGTACTTGGTTACAAAGAAAGAATCAATCATTTTATTATTTACCTCAAAAAGTAATCTTATGGAAAATTTTAAGAGAATCTCAAATCTAAACTTTTATATATACAAAGCAGTCATTTCAATTTTATCTTCTCAGATTTCACACCTCACCATCAAATATTTTTATTAAATCATACCACGTAGTAAAGGGCAAAAGTGAGTACAAGTAATCTGCCTTTAGTCACCAACACATCTTTAGCAAGAAAGGCACATCAGATATTAATAACCTGCCTTTGTTCTTGTTCCTTAACTTCAATGAGGCCCTCACTCAACTAACCAAAGTGTGATACTTTAAACTTCAAATTGTTCCCCACAATTTTCTCCATCAAAACCATTAACAAAAACACCTTAACATAACTTTACTAACAGTCTATATCTCTAAATTTATTCTAAGGGTGACAGTTCAGTCATTAACCTGTTACAGCAGTAAGGCTTGAAAAATTCAATTGCTCTCATTCTAAGTAGAGATGACTCTGAGTGGCTGGAAATTCCCTTAGAGTTTGCATAAAATACACAGATTATGAAGGACATGGTGACCTCAAGGTCAAGAAGAAGAGTTATACTTAATAACAGAATGAGGTCCTCAAGAACTATAGTCCTTGGTGCTCTACCTCCCCAAGACATAATCACCATGGTTAGGTTAACCACTGAACAGTTTTCCATGAATTCTATAGAGGTATCTGAAGGATGGTTTGGAAATCTAGTGCAGTGAAATCTTCCTGGGACCCACTGTAGTCTGAACTGCGCACCTCTTGAGTTCCCAATGATATGGGACTTGGGTGCATTCTGTTGAGCTGTTGGTCAAGTGAATCTCATAAAAATCCCCACACAACTCAGGCTGATGTTAGGAAAGAGAGTTGCTCTCTACAGTGGACAGGGTGACCCATCCACACAGTTCACTGAATGTAGAGAGGTTGAGCTGATGTCTACACAGAACCTTCACCCCTGTGTTCTAGTCTCGTTGGTGCAGTAAGTTACTCTGAAGTCTGCTAAAACAGAAAGATGAACACAAACCCCCTCCACAGAACATTTATTAATCATCTGTCTTGCCTGAAAAATGTTCTGGAACAATGGTGGCATGGAACTTGTGGAAGTGGAAGAGAGGTAGGAAGGTTCAGATGAGCAAGGGGGCTGGTCAAGTTCATGATTGGGAAAACCACAAAGACTGCTGACCCAAGCTAATGAGAGCTCAGAGACTCTCAGACTGACAAGTAGGGATCCTTCATGGGACTGAACTAAGCCCTCTGAATGTGGGTGAGAGTTTTGTGACTTGATTTGTTGTAGGGACTTTGGCAGTGGGACCAGAATTTTATCCTGTGTGCGTGAACTTGCCTTATAATGTCCAGTCTCTATGGTGGGACAGCCTTGATACAGGGGCAGGGGCTTGGTCCTGCCTCAACTTGGTATATCAGAATTTGCTTGCTCCCCAAGGGAGGCCTTACCTCCTCTGAAGAGTGGAAAGGGATGAGATGGGGGAAGGGGTGGAAAAAGGGGAAGGAGGATGAACTAGGGCTGATAAGTAAAATGAAAAAAATATATGTTCTCTCCCATTTGCCTCAATTTCTTTTCGTTCTGCTCTACCTATGATTTTGTATATTTGCTCGTTCACAGTATCCGAGTTTTCCTGGATGTTTTGTACCTGTTTTTTTTTTCAATTTAACATTTTATTAGACAGACTGCACTACTAATTTATTCTACCTTGTCTTCAAAACCTGAGATTCTCTCTTCTATGTCTTTTAATACATTATTGAAGTTTACTTCTTAGCTTTTTGTTTGAGTTCCTAAGTAAGCTGTTATTTCAGTTTACCATTTATTGAGTGATTCTATGATGTGGAATTCTCTGATGTATGTTATGAATATGTTTTATTACCACTAATTAGTAAAAAAAAAATCTGCTTCAGCCTATAGCACGACAGAATATAACCAAGCTGAAAGAGATATAGAGAACGAGTAGGTGGAGTCAGGGAGACACTATGTAGCTGCCAAAGGAGTAAGTCACAGCTTAGTGGCAATACACAGATTATTAGAAATGGGTTAGTTTAATATGTAAGCGTTAGACAAGCTATCAGCCTAACAGTGTTGTAATTTATATAATTCTGTGTGATTATTTGGGTCTGAGGGGCCAGAAAACAAACATGCAATCTCCTACTATAATTCTATTTTGTTAAATGATACTTTCACCGGAAGTTATGGTGCATGCCTTTATTCCTAGCACTCAGGAGAGGCACTGAGAAGCAGGTATATTTTAGCAACTTGAAGGTCAGCCTGGTATAAATACATAGCAAGTTCCTGGACAGTCAGAACTACATAGATTCTGTCTCAAAAGAAGACAAAACAGAAATTCTATTTTCTTGCCTTAAATTGTTTTCATTATTGCATTCAACTCTTTGTGTTTTCATGGCCTTCTAGAAGTTACTTATTTATATCATCTTTAATGTTCTTGAACATGTTCTTTATTTTAAAGTACTAGTCTTGTGTTTCAACTGTATTGTTTCTAACAGTGACTATCAAAATAGGATTGCTGACACAGCTTGGTTGTTCATGTTCATGATTTCTCATGAGACCTAGGTATCTGCAGTTGGGATGTTTGAAGCTGGTGTAGGCAACAGATTTTTCCTTTTTTGAGGAGGTGCTATTTTCTTAGTTTGCTGTTCTATGTACACTGGCTAGCTTTGTGTCAAACTGGCACAAGATTGAGTTATCTGAGAGGAGTGAACCTCAACTGAGAAAATACCTCCTTAAAATAGGGTTGTATGAGGTTTAGTGTGGTTGGTTTTATGTTGAGGTCTTCAATCCATTTGGACATGAGTTTTGTGCTTGGCAATAGATATGGATCTATTTTCATTCCTCTACATGTTGATATTCAGTTATGCCAGTACCATTTGTTGAATATGCTCTCTTCTTTCCATTTTATATTCTTACGTTGGAAGTATGATTGAATGCATTAGCACAGGAGACTACTTCCTATATATAAACCCAGTAGCACAGACACTGAAAGAAACAATTGATAAATGGAACCTTCTGAAACTGATAAGCTCTGTAAAGCAAAGGACATGGTCAAGAAGACAAAATGATAGCCTACAGAATGGGAAAAGATCTTCACTAACCCCACATCAGAAAGAGGACTGATATCCAAAATACACAAAGAAGAAGAAATTAATCATCAAAAGAACAAATAATCCAATAAAAAAAAATGAAGTACAGACCTAAACAGAGAGCTCTCAACAGAGGAATCTAAAATGGCTGAAAGCTGTTTAGGTGCTGAGGAGCTCCATCTGGACGGGTGAGTGTGTGCTATCCAGGGGCAGATTGTCCCGGAAGAGAGCACAAACCCCCCTCCCCCAGCTCCTTCTGCAGGGCTGTCTTTCTTGTGCACAACCCTGCCCCCCAGCACACACACCCCCCAACCCTGCCCTGCTGTATGCTAGGACCAGTGCTCAAGAACAGTTTTAAGCTCCTACACTAAGGCTACCCACCCAGAGCGGTGAGTGCCTGCCTACTGGACAGGCCTCAAGGTCCCGTGTAAGGGAGCCCGGGCACCTTCAGCTTGTACTCCAGGGTCTCCTGTGCACTCCTGGATCTGGCCCTGCCTGCTCCATTCTTCCTTTTGTCCACTGATCATTGGGCTACCAGGTGGCCCAGTTTAGGTGCTGAGGAGTTCCATCTGGACGGGTGATTGTGTGCTATCCAGGGGTGGATTGTCTGGGAAGAGAGCACAAACCCCCCTCCCCCAGTTCCTTCTGCAGGGCTGTCTTTCTTACACACGACCCTCCCCCCAAGCCTGCATGGTCTTCAAGGTCCTTTGCTAAAGAAAAGGTTTCTGCTCCTACATTAAGGCTACCCACCGAGAGCTATGAGTGACTGCCTACCGGACAGGCCTCAAGGATGCCCAAAGGGAGCGCAGGCACCTTCAGCTTGCCTGGCAGGGTCTTCTGTGTTCTAAAAGACCCCGCCCTGCCCACCAAGCTCCCCGTTTGTCCACGGGTCATTATATTACCAGGCATCCATGTTTTGGTGATGAGGAGTATCATCTGGATGGTAACGGTTACTGCTTCTACACTGAGGAGATACACCCAGAGAGTCAGTCACAGCAAAGTCTGGACCAAAACACCAGGCCTCTCCTGGCTCCTTTTGAAGGAAGAGATGGGAAGGCGCCAATGCAAGAATTCCTCCAACAACCTGAAAGGCAACATGACATCACCAGAATCTAGGGATCCCGAAATAAGAATTGTATACCCTACTCCAGAAGAATTAGAAGAAATCGACTCAAATGTGAATTATATGAAAATAATAGAGGACCTTAAACAAAAGGTGAAAAACTGCCATAAACAATTAGAGATTACAAACAAAAAGGTAGAGGAAATGAATAAATCGCTCAAAGATACCCAAGAAAACCAAGAGAAACAAGAAAAAGCAATCAAACAGGTAAGGGAAGCAGTTCAAGACTTGAAGAATGAAATGGAAGTAATGAAGAAAACACAAACCGAGGGAAGGATTGAGATTGAAAATCTGGGTACACGAACAGGAACTACAGAGACAAGTACTACCAACAGATTACAAGAGATAGAAGAAAGAATGTCAGACACTGAAGATACCATAGAGAAAATAAACACACTGATCAAAGAAAATAGCAAAACCAACAAATTCTCATTACAAAACATTCAAGAAATCTTGGACACGATAAAAAGACCAAACCTAAGAATTATAGGGGTAGAAGAAGGAGAAGAAGTACAGCTCAACGATCCAGAAAATATATTTAATAAAATTATAGAAGAAAACTTTCTCAACCTAAAGAAGATATTCCTTTGAAAGTTCAAGAATCATACAGAACACCGAATAGACTGGACCAAAAAAAAAAACCATCTCCTCACCATATAATAATCAAAACACAAAACATACAGAATAAAGAAAGAATATTAAGAGCTGCAAAGGAAAAAGACCAAGTTACTAATAAAGGTAAACCTATCCGACTTACAACTGACTTCTCTATGGAAACCATGAAAGCCAGAAGGTCCTGGATAGATGTACTCCAGAAACTAAGAGACCATGGAAGCAAGCACAGACTACTATACCCAGCCAAGCTTTTGTTCACTATAAATGGAGAAAAGAAAATTTTCCAGGATTAAAACAAATTTAAACAATACATAGCCACAAATCCAGCCTTACTGAAAGTAATAGAAGGAAAATCACAAACCAAGGAGTCCAACAATGGCCACAATAACTCAGACATCTAAAGACCCTTCAACAGTACAACTCGAAGAAGGGAAACACACTAACTCTACTACCAAAAAAAAAAAAGAAAGAAGAAAAAAATAAGAAAAAATGACCGGAGTTAACAACCACTGGTCATTAATATCACTTAATATCAATGGACTCAACTCACCTATAAAGAGGCACAGGCTAAGAGATTGGATACGAAAACAGGATCCAACATTCTGCTGTTTACAAAAAACACACCTCAACCACAAAGACAGACATCTACTCAGAGTAAAGGGCTGGGAAAAGGCTTATCAAGCAAATGGACCTAAGAAACCAGCAAGTGTGGCCATACTAATTTCTAACACAGTTGACTTCAAACTAAAGCAATCAGAAGAGATGGAGAGGGACATTTTTTACTCATAACAGGAACAATTCATTAGGACAAAGTCTCAATCCTGAATATTTATGCCCCTAATATAAAAGCACCCACTTACATAAAAGAAACATTACTAAAACTCAAGGCAGTCATCAATCCACACACACTAATAGTAGGAGATTTCAACACTCCTCTCTCACCAATGGACAGGTCAATCAGACAGAAACCTAACAGAGAAATAAGAGGATTAAGGGAGATAATGAATCAAATGGACTTAACAGACATCTATAGATCATTCCACCCAAATAAGAAAGAATATACTTTCTTCTCTGCAGCTCATGGAACATTCTCGAAAATTGACAACATACTCAGTAACAAAGCACACTTACACAGTTACAAAAAAATATTAGTAACCACCTGTGTCTTATCAGATCACCATGGATTAAAGTTAGAATTCAACAACAATGCTACCCATAGAAAGCCTACAAACTCATGGAAACTGGAGAGTCAACTAATGAACCACACCTGGATCAAGGAAGAAATAAAGAAAGAAATTAAAGTCTTTCTTGAATTCAATGAAAATAAAGACTCAACATACTCAAACCTATGGGAAACTACGAAAGCTGTGCTAAGAGGAAAGTTCATAGCACTAAGTGCCCACTTAAAGAAAACAAAGAAAGCACACATTGGAAACTTAACTGCCCACCTGAAAGCTCTAGAAAAAAAAAAGAAGCAGACTCACCTAGAAGTAGTAGAAGACTGGAAATAATCAAACTAAGGGCTGAAATCAACAAAAAAAGAAACACAGAAAACAATCCAAAGAATCAATGAAACAAAAAGCTGGTTCTTAGAGAAAATCAACAAGATTGATAAACCCCTATCCAATCTAATCAAATGGCAGAGAGAGAATACACAAATTAACAAGATCAGAAATGAAAAGGGAGACATAACCACAGACACAGAGGAAATTCAGAGAATCATTAGATCTTACTACAAAAGCCTATATGCACCAAAATTGGAAAATGTTAAAGAAATGGACACCTTTTTAGATAAATACCATATACCAAAGTTAAACCAGGACCAGGTGAACAATTTAAATAGACCTGTTAGTGGCGAAGAATTAGAAGAGGTTATCAAAAACCTCCCTACCAAAAAAAGGCCAGGTCCAGACAGTTTCAATACATAATTCTACCAGAACTTCCAAGAAGACCTAATACCTATACTCCTTAATGTATTTCACAATATAGAAATAGAAAAGTCATTGCCAAATTCCTTTTATGAAGCTACAGTTACCCTGATACCAAAACCACACAAAGACTCAACCAAGAAAGAGAATTACAGGCCAATCTCATTAATGAATATCAATGCAAAAATCCTCAATAAAATACTGGCAAACCGAATCCAAGAACACATTAGAAAAATTATCCATTATTATCAAGTAGGCTTTATCCCAGGGATGCAGGGCTGGTTCAACAAACAAAAATCTATCAATGTAATCCATCATATAAATAAACTGAAAGAAAAAAACTATATGATCATTTCATTAGATGCTGAAAAAGCATTTGACAAAATTCAACATCCCTTTATGATAAAGGTCTTAGAGAGATTAGGGATACAAGGGTCATACATAAATATAATAAAAGCTATTTATAGCAAGCCGACAGCTAACATCGAATTAAATGGAGAGAAACTCAAAGCCATCCCACTAAACTCAGGAACACGACAAGGCTGTCCACTCTCTCCATACCTTTTCAATATAGTGCTTGAAGTTCTAGCAATAGCAGTAAGACAACATAAGGGGCTCAAGGGGATTCGAATTGGAAAGGAAGAAGTTAAACTTTTGTTATTTGTAGATGATATGATAGTGTACATGAGCGACCCCCAAAACTCCAGCAAAGAACTCCTACAGCTGATAAACACCTTTAATAGCATGGCAGGATCAATTTCAAAAAATCAGTTGCCCTGCTATACACAAAGGATAAGGAAGCAGAGAGGGAAATCAGAGAAGCATCACCTTTCATGATAGCCACAAATAGCATAAAGTATCTTGGGGTAACTCTAACCAAGGATGTGAAGGATCTATTTGACAAGAACTTTAAGTCCTTGAAGAAAGAAATTGAGAAGGATACCAGAAAATGGAAGGATCTCCTGTGCTCTTGGTTTGGGAGGATCAACATACTAAAATGGCAATTCTACCAAGGGCAATTTATAGGTTCAATGGAATCCCCATTAAAATCCCATCGAAATTCTTCACAGATCTTGAGAGGACATTAATCAACTTTATATGGAAAAACAAAAAACCCAGGATAGCCAAAACAATCTTATACAATAAAGGAACTTCTGGAGGCATTACCATCCCTGACTTCAAACTCTATTACAGAGCTTCAGTATTGAAAACAGCTGGGTATTGGCATAAAAACAGAGAAGTCAATCAATGGAATAGAGTATAAAACCCAGATTTTTCCCACAAACCTATGAACACCTGATTTTTGATAAAGCAGCTAAAAGTGTTCAATGGAAGAAAGAAAGCATCTTCAACAAATGGTGCTGGCAAAACTGGTTGTCAACCTGTGGAAGAATGAAAATAGATCCATATCTATCGTCATGCACAAAAATCAAATCCAAATGGATTAAAAACCTCAATAACAGGCTGAACACACTGAACCTGATAGAAGAGAAAGTGGGAAGTACTCTACAACATATGGGCACAGGAGATCACTTCCTAAGCATATCCCCAGCAGCACAGACATTAAGGACAACATTGAATAAATGGGACCTCCTGAAACTGAGAAGCTTCTGTAAAGCAAAGGACACTGTCACTAAGACAAAAAGGCAACCCACTGACTGGGAGAAGATAGTCAGCCACCCTGCAACAGACAATGGTCTGACCTCTAAAATATATAAAGAACTCAAGAAACTAGACTTTAAAATGCTAATTAACCCAATTAAAAAATGGGACAATAAGTTGAACAGAGAATTCTCAACAGAAGAAATTCAAATGGCCAAAAGACACTTAAGGTCATGCTCAGCCTCCTTGGTGATCAAAGAAATGCAAATTAAAACAACTTTGAGATACCATCTTACACCTGTCAGAATGGCTAAAATAAAAAACACCAATGATAGCCTTTGCTGGAGAGGCTGTGGAGGAAGGGGCACACTCATCCATTGCTGGTGGGAATGCAAACTTGTGCAACCACTTTGGAAATCAGTGTGGTGATTTCTCAGTAATTTCAGGATCAACCTACCCCAAGATCCAGCAATACCACTCTTGGGAATATACCCAAGAGACGTCCTATCATATGACAAAAGCATTAGTTCAACTATGTTCATAGCAGCATTACTTGTAATAGCCAGAACCTGGAAACAACCTAGATGCCCTTCAATGGAAGAATGGATGAAGAAAGTGTGGAATATATACATATTAAAGTACTACTCAGTGGTAAAAAACAATGACTTCTCGAATTTTGCATGCAAATGGATGGAAATAGAAAACACTATCCTGAGTGAGGTATCCCAGACCCAAAAAGATGAACATGGGATGTGCTCACTCATAATTGGTTTCTAGCCATAAATAAAGGACATTGAGCATATAATTTGTGATCCTAGAGAAGCTAAACAAGAAGGTTAACCCAAAGAAATACATATAGTCATCCGCCTGGATATGGGAAGTAGACAAGATTGCAGGGCAAAACCTTGGAACTTGAAGGTGAGGTGGCATGGGGCTAAGGGCAAATGGGGTAAGAAACGTGAGAAGGGGAGAATGGGGGGTGCTGAAATAAGGAGCGGCAGGCTGCGTCCCCGGCACCGGGCCGCCCCCACGGCTAGCTTTACCTGAAATAATTACATGGAAAATGTATTCTTTTAAACATCACTTGGCCCATTTCTATCTAGGCTCTTCTAGGCTAGCTCTCACACCTGGACTAGCCCATTTCTAATAATCTGCTGTAGCCCACCAGCTGCCTTACCAGGAATGATCTTAACATCCGTCTGTCTGGAGTAGGAGAATCATGGCGACTCTCTGACTCAGCTTCTTTCTCCCAGCCTTCTGTTCTGTTTACTCCACCCACCTAAGGGTGGGCCTATCAAATGGGCCTAGCAGTTTCTTTATTGCTTAACCAATGAAATCAACAGATTGATATATGACACAACCACATCAGGGGAGAGCTTGGGGGCATGGGATTGTTGGGACAAAGGAAGGGTGGACATGGGAGCAGCGAAATATATATCCTAATTAAGGGAGCCATCTTAGAGCTGGCAAGAGACTTGACTCTAGAGAGGCTTGCAGGTGTCCAGGGAGATGTCCCCAGCTAGTACCTTGAGCGAATGAGGAGAGGGAACCTGAAATGACCCTATGCTATAGCCATACTGATGAATATCTTGCATATCACCTTAGAACCTTCATCTGGCAATGGATTGAGATAGAGACAGAGACCCAAATTGGTGCACCGGACTGTGCTCTTAAGATCCAAATGAGGAGCAGAAGTAGGGATAACATGAGCAAGGAAGTCAGGACCACGAGGGGTGCACCCACCCACTGTAACAGTGGAACTGATCTATTGGGAGCTCACCAAGGCCATTGGGACTGGGACTGAATAAGCACGTAATGAAACTGGACTTTCTGAACGTGGCAGACATTGAGACTGATGAGAAGCCAAGGAGAATGCACTAGGTTTCGATCCTAATACATGAACTGGCTTTGTGGGAGCCTAGCCTGTTTGGATGCTCACCCTTCTGGTCCTGGATAGAAGCGAGAGGACCTTGGACTTCCCGCAGGGCAGGGAATCTGGACTGCTCTTCATTCTCAAGAGGGAGGGGAAATGAGTGGGGGGGAGGGGGAGAAGGGGAAGGGAGTGGGGGGAGGGGGTGATGTGTGTGAGGAGGGGGAGGGAAATGGGAAATTTTTCTTGCAACAACTAAAAAACATGAAATAAACAAACAAACAAAAAATAAATAAATAAAATTAAGCTTATTTTAAAAAACATAAAAAAAAATAAGAAAGACTGCAGCTAAAATCAGAAAGCCAAGCTCTTGAACAATAATATATAAAAAAAAACTTCCATCAGTTTCTAGTGTTTTTCAAACAACTGACACAAACAGCAAAAGGAAGTAAACAATTCTTTATCTCCTCTAGAGTTGCTGCTCTTTTTTTCTCTTCATTAAAACTTGGATAAAATCCAAAAGTTAGAGTACCTTTGTTCACTTCCTTGAGTATTTATAAACTTAGTGTCAGATCTGTGTGATATTAACTGCAGCACCATAAACGTCCCTGAGTACTATATGGGTCTATAAAAATGTTCATATATAGAGACTTCATTTAATTACAGTTGCAGATATTTGTGGTATTTGAAGACAAATGTTTTAATAATTTTCTCTGACACCTAGGTTTAGTGTTATTTTTATGTCATATGCCTAATTGATAAACTATCCAAGAAAATAACCATGTTGTGAAAAAGTGACCAAAATCATGTCCAGTTTCTGTACCTTGTCTTTCTCCATCTCCTTCTTTCTTTCAATATCCCTTCCTAAAAGAAATGTTGTTAACTAGCACTGATTAGTAAACTGAATTGTAATTGTTGAATTGAACCAAAGCTAAAGCTTACCATTTGTCATGCTATAAAATATAGAGTGAGTCTGAGACCTCAGAGGGAGTAAAGTAGGTCTGAGCCAGGACCTCTGTGGATCCAGGTGTTGATCTGGGACACCAAAGGAAATAGGCAGGAATCTAAAACCTCTGAAGGTCTAAGCATGAATCTGGTACCTCTGAGGGAGTAAGCCTGAGCCAGGTCCTCTGTGGGTCTGGGTGCACCTGAGCCTGGAATCTCCGAGGCAGTAGACTGGACCCAGAGACCTTTGCAGGACCAACTGCAAGCCAGGAACCTCTGTAGGAGTGGATCCAGGCTAAGATTTACAGGAACAGGTCAAACCAGTAACCTAGGCCAAAATAGACCTGAGGCAATGAACTCCACCTTGGGATAGAGCAGTACAGAGGCAACAAATTTCACAGGAGTAGGACTGAACCAGCTACCTATGCTGGAGTGGGTCTGAGGAAGCAAGCTCCATGGGAGCAGGAGTTGGGAGCTAATCCAGTCCCAGGACACTGGCAGACCAGGATTGAGGCAGTGACCTGGTCCAGAGCAGACCAGAGACAGCAAACTCCACAAGAACAGGTACAGGGGAGTAACCTGCTGAGTGAATGAGCCAGAGCCATGAATCTGGATTTTTCAGGGAGTAGACCTAAGCCAGGACCCCTATGGTCTGGGCATGAGTCTAAGACCTCTGAGGAACTGGGCCTGAGCCAGAACCTCTGCCAGTCTGGGAGTGAATCTGGAACCTCCGAGGGAGTAGGCAGGAACCAGAGATCTTTGAAGGGCCAGGTGTGAATCTGGGACCTCAGAGGGAGTAGTTCTGAGCCAGGACCTCTGTTGGTATGGACATTGGTCTGGGACATCAAAGGAAATAGGCAGGAACCAGAAACCTCTTCAAGTCTGAGCATGAGGCTAGGACCTCAGAGGGAGTAAGCTTGAGCCAGGTCCTCTGCAGGTCTGGGTGCACCCATGCCTGGGAACTCTGAGGAAGCAGACCAGAGCCAGAACCTTTGCAGGACCAAATCCAAGCCAGCGACTTCTGCAGGAGGGGATCTAGAACAGGATTTATAGAAACAGGTCAAAGCCAGTAATCTAGGCCAAAGTAGGCCTGATACAGAAAACTCCAAGGGATCAGAACAAATCCCAGGAGCACTGAGCTATCTCCAGGAATATGAAGTAACCAACAGGGTAACTAGAACTCAGATTTTCCTGTCTTTAAATTATTTGTATCCTATCAATTCCCTCCCACATTCTCTTCTCTCCCCCCCCCTTTCCACCCTTTCCCCTGAGTGTGTGTGTGTGTGTTTGTCTATAACCTATACTTCCCTTTTATAAGAACACTACAGCACTTTGTAGATGGGGGGGGGGGGGGGATATCCAGAAGGAATTAAGTCTAAAAAATTACATCTACAATGAACTTCCTTCCAGATAAAATTATAGGCAAGCTGAGGCACTGGGATTTAGGGCTTCAACACACAAATTTTTTGAAAATTACAACTCAACCCATAATATATTTAGGTGGTATTCCAGTTGGAATCCACTCTTCATTTATACTAGCTACTCACTGCTGTGCTCTATATACCACCAGGCCATTCTACAAGATATTTTTAATTAAGCAAAGAATTTATTGTTTTAATTTCTAAAAAACAAATTGAATTTAAATATAATTTTATTTTCCTTTATTTTTCTCCCTCTAACCATTCTCATGCAGCTTCTTCCTCTCTCTTACTTCCTTTACTTCTTTGTTTTAAATAGATAGATAGATAGATAGATAGATAGATAGATAGATGATATAGATGTATATGAACATAGATATAGATATGGATATAAATAAATCAGTCTGTAAAATGGTAGGTATATGTATGTGATTTCAGGGCTAACCACTTGGGATCTTTTAATGTTGAGTTATTCATTCAAGGTACAAAACAACTTCATAAATATCTGAATATGAGCATATAATTTAATGCTGATTTACATATAAACTCTAAGTAATTTCACATAAGAAAGTGACATATAGTCTTGCTATAGGGCGCACAGAGACCTCAAACTCATGATACTTCTACTTTGGACCTGATTCGCTGAAATTAAAAGCATTCACCAAATTATATTGGATATTTACCAAAAGTTGTTGATGTCTTTAGGAATTCATGTCAACAAGTATGTGTGTGTGTGCATGTGTGTGTCTGTGTATGTGTGTGTGTGTGTGTGTGTGTATTTACAATATTGCCAAAAACAGCATACATCAGCACTAATCAGTTGAAGACACTGTCAACTTCTACTGCTATAAAGGTTGTCTGAAATTTAATTTTAATTTTATGCCATAATAGCTATTTTTAAAATTGAATGAATACAATTTTAAAATGTTTTCAGACAGGTTACATATGTATATACATATATATGTATATGCATATATACATGTATATTTCTTTTTAATAATCAAAAATATCTGCTTGAGTGCTTCACGTATGTATAAAGTTACACATTTTAGCCTTTAGGAGACACTGCTTGATCATAATAAAAAATGCTCTGATAATTCTGAGTAAGTTATGTCTCTCACAGCTCATTTTTATGGTTATCACCCAGTTGCACGGGGCCCTGATTGCTTTCCCTAATGTATTCCCCCTCTCTCAAAAACTTGGTGTTTAGGAATCTTTAAGTGAGTGGTTATAATGTTTGTAGAGATTTAAATACAATCAGTTTAAAACAGTGGCATGTCAAATTCTTCATTTGGCTTATAAAATTATATACATATTAAGTAGAAACTTTCTACTTTATGTCTGGCATTTGGGGTCAGAAGAGATTTGAATATTTAATAAGAGTGTCCAACATTATTGGAATTTATAGATGGACAATTTACAAGGACAGGGGTTAGCTGTTTCCTGTTGAGTTTCATGGGTCAAGAGGTATGTAAATGTTGAAATCTTGCCTACTCAATTTGAGACAAGTGGAAGCAGCCCTACTTTTCAGAAGAACAAATGCTATAAAATACTCAAGATTCTGTGTGTGTGTGTGTGTGTGTGTGTGTGTGTGTACATGCGCAAGCACAATTTTTTTTTATCCTGAAAAATATTGTACAAACAGGAAGCAAAACCCTGAATCCAAATGGCAAATGCCTTTATGGATGTAGGAAAGATTTAGTGATTCTATTATATCCTACTTGCTTGTCATCTGTTTACTTCCTAAATAATAAGACTTTGGCACCTAGAGGATAATTGTATTTAATTATTTGAATTAATTTGAAGAAACTAACTAAAAGCTATCTTCTTGTATTTGGAGTCAGATTTCCTTAAGAACTTACCAAGTGAGCCACTATGTGGTTCCCCAACGATGGGCACTTCCAAGGCCTATATACTTTTACTTCTTATAGGACCTTCATCTAAATGCTTCAAATATGATGTATTCTTAAACATAAGGCAGATCATTCTTTATAACTGTTTTATAATTTTTCCTTTTATTAAGAATTATAAAATAAAATATATTTCTCAAAAACCTCAGATATTTGTAATTCATCTACAATGTTTTTTTTCTTACTCTTGGCTGTTAGGAAACCTTAACTCAAATTTGTGAAATTAATAATTTTCATAGGATGTGCTATATAACTAAACTAAGCAAGCTTTGTCCTTATTTCATTTTTCCGACTTTTTTATGTCATTTTCTTCCTTCTTTTTGAATTGTTGTATTTTTAATATTTTTTGTTATAAGAAATCCTTTCCAATAAAATGTTTAACAATTTTCCTTTGATGAATTACTCATTGAATATAATACTAGCTAAGTACTAGACACAAGACATAGAAATTGTAGTGAGATACACTGAAATGATAGTTTGTGATTAGACATGTTTATATAAAATGTTTAGCAATTTTTCCTTTGATACAATATTCATTGAATAGAGCATGTGATCAAACCAGACTCTCTGAATGTGGCTGGCAATGGGAGCTGACTGAGGAGCCAATGGTAATGGCACTGGGATTTGTCTCTATTGCATGTACTAGTCTGTTTGGATGCTCACCTTACTAGGCTTGCATGGAGGCAGGAGGGCCTTGGACTTCCCACAGGGCAGGGTACCCTGCCCTCTCTTAGAACTGCAGGAGTGGGGAGAAGTGGAGGAGTTGAAGGGTAATGAGAGGAGGGGAGGAGGTGGAAATTTTGAATGATATTATTTACAAAGCAAATAAAATAAAATGTTTGAATCTAAAAAAAATAGCTAAGAACTACACACAAGACTTAGAAATTGTAGTGAGACATACTGAAATGATAGTTTGTAATTAGTCATAGTTGTTTATCTAATACCTAAACAAATTGGAAGCCTCAACAGAAAGGAAGACTATGAAATATAGCATTTTCCTGAGTCCAGAGGTCTCCAAAAACAAATGTAGAATTTGTATCTAATACATATTAGGAAATATAAAATATCTTATCCATCTATAGTAGCAGAGACCAATAAGCATAGTAACTCTAGAAATTACGGCACAAAGATCACAAATTGAAAGCAATCCCTGAGTCCAAAACTGGTCTGAGCAACTTAGTGAGATCCATGTGTTAAAGCATAGAGTAAAAATATAGGGAAGGGGTGCATCTCAGTGGTAGAACTTGTTTACCATGAACATTACCTTATGAGATCCAGAAGGATACTCAGTAGATCAGCTGACATTTAGAAGGCCAACCCACGAGATTTAGACATCTTATGAAGGTTAAATTCACATAGGTACAGCCTGGGAAAAATACTGCTTTTTGAATAGCTGTCTGTCTCTAGCTGCAAACTTTCTTGTTTATCAACATTTTCCCCTTCTAACTCAACTTTGGGACTCCTAAGCAGTGTATTCCTCATATGTCAGGCACAATTTTCCTATGTTCTGTTAATAGTATGACTTTTCCCCCAAACTATTTAATATTGGCAAATAAGATAAGACAAACAAACCTTTTGTTCAACACTACAATAAAAAAAAAAAACTTAGAAACCTGTTCTCTATAATTAACTCTTTGACAGTATGATTTGGCCAGACAGAATTCTTTGTGGGGTCATAGATGCTAGTGTCTAACCTTGCTAGATCTACATCCTTCAAAGATTTATGGCAAATTAAGGCAGTACTAAAAGTATCTTTCCTTGTTATAGCACAGTTGTTCAAGAGATCAATAGCTTTCTAAGCTTTCTACACCAGCCCCTCCGTACACTGATTCAAAAAAGCAATTAACACTTTGTACCAGTGTTTGATGTAGTAGGCTATTTTGTTTAGCTCCTGAGATTCGGGTGATAAAAGGGGGCTGTTTATTGACTAATGAGGTTCAGATATTATTAACCACACTTAAGAAGTGTAAAGTAATGCACGTAGTCTTTGTTTTTTTCTTAGATCTCTCAGTGATTTAACTTTCTCCCGCTGTAGCCTGTAGCGGCCAGCACTTCCTTACAGCTTCAGTTGCTATTAACTACAAGCTAGCTGATAAGATTTCTACATGTCTTCAAAGAATGCTGTGGCCCTGAGAATTTTCCTAGTAGTATTTTATTACTAACAAGTTATTACTTAATGGATTTATATATGCTTGAGGATTTGTAACAGTAGAAGAACAAAGAACTTGACTCAAACAGCAGGTGTGTGAGTTCATTCCAATACCTCTCAGACTAGAAATTTACTTACTCCATTTTGCTACACTGAGGCAACTGATGTGAACCTTGGTAGGAAGTCAGTACAGCTGGACTCTGCTGGCTCCCCAAAACTGGCCTAGTTCTCAAAAGCAATATTATCACTACCACTAGTAATAATAAAAATAAATACTGTCTTAAATTCAAATATTAAGCACTCAATTAATTCAAAGTATTGTAAAGCAATATAATATCATTGATATGAACTATATTTTTAGGTGTTAAGATAATGGCCTGATATAGCCCATGTATAGTGTTTAGTTACATCCTCCTCTGAATTTTGCAGTCCTTGTTAATGATAAAATTAGGATCTAAATAAAATTAGGATATAGATACTGTGTAGCAATATACTATGAGACATAAAACTCACTAAAGATACAGGGCGTTAGCGTGGTGGTAGTGGCACATGACTTTAATCCCAGCACTTGGGAGGTAGAAGCAGTTGGATTTCCAAGTTTGATGACTGCCTTATCTGCAAAGTGAGTTCCAGGGTAGCCAGGGCTACACAGAAAAATCCTATCTCAAAAAAATTTTAAGGGAGCTGGAGAGATGGCTCAGTGGTTAAGAGCATTGCCTGCTCTCCCAATGGTCCTGAGTTCAATTCCTGGCAACCACATGGTGGCTCATAACCATCTGTAATGAGGTATGGTGGCCTCTTCTGGCCTGCAGACACACATACAGAATATTGTATACATAATAAGTAAATATTAAAAAAAATTTAAGGAAGATACAGAAGATACAGGTTGTTAAAGGTGAAGTGCAACTTAAGGGGAAGTGAACTATCCTATCCTGTAGGAATATAAGGCCTACAAGACCAAAAGGTTGAGCCAACCTGGAGTCTGCCCGAGGGCCTAGCTACAGTTGTTATCAGAGGCACTGATTGTGTTTAGCCAATAGGGGCACATGATGCTGCCTGAAGACCTAACAACAGCTGTTTTCAGAGGTCCTTGTCATGTCTATTCAATGAGGGGTGACCTTGCACTGTCAACAGACCAGAACTCAGTCTGCCTGCTGGGAGCAGAGTAAGCAAGGTAAGGCTCTCCGCATTGCTGAATAAGTGAGTCTGCTGTAGGCCTTTTACCTGACTCCCAGTGTCTATTGCATTGACATTGTACCTTCTCACTCCCTTCTCTGAGGAAGCCATTAGGAAACCTAGCAACATCTGGTTCCTGAGCAGGACTTAGTCATCTCCTTCGTGAATAGAGTCCAAAATAAATTGAAAATAGGTTCCGAATCTGCAACATTCCAACCTCTTTACTATCATTTATTTTCTAATCAATTAATCAATGGAATATATTATATGAGAAAAGAATCAATTTTTAATAAAAATGAAAAATAAGAAGTGGATACAAAGTAGTAAGCATGTTTAATAAATAGCAACATTATACAAACATAATAAGTTAAAAGAAGATCAGCAGAAAGCGAACCTTTTTTGTGTGGTGGGGGTGAGCTTACATTCACAAGTTTAGTAACTACTAACTATTTTTCATTATGACACAGTGACATTTTAGTAAGATAAATTCCTCTAAATGATCAAAATAGATCACTAAGTCTGGCAAGAAGGCTAAAGCAATCACTCTTCAAGCCTGCTAACCACAATTCTGAAAGACCCTACAGACCCCCTCCTCAAAACCCTCAGCTAGCATGCTCCCGGGGGAACGTCCTGTTTGCTTTAAAAAAAATTCTCCGGATCAGCAGCTAGCCTGCTCTCGTAAGAACATCCCATGTGCTTGAGAGAGCAGGATGTCTATGAGATAGGAAGACTGCAAGGAAGGATGTCAATAAGATAGGACATCAACAAAGCAGGTTGACTGCAAAACAGGATATCTATAAGATAGGCCAGGCATCCATGCTGAGAGAGGAAACCATTCATGCCCCCACCTCATTCCGATTGACTGATAACCACGCTTTTGCTTCTGTAAACTTGGTTTTTGCTCTTCCCTATAAAAAGACCTCCCCCGAGTCTGCAGACACACAAGTCCTCTGAAAGACTTTGCTGCCCGCAGGTACCTGTGTTTACTCAATAAACCTCTTGCTAATTGCATCCTGAGGTCTGGACTCGGAGTATCCTGGTTCTGGGGACTTCATTGGAGGAAAAGGTCCTCTCTGAGGGTCTTTCAAATTCAACTCCTGGATTCCAATGATAAAAGAAAACCAACTCCTAAAAGTTGTTTTTGGACTCCTTATGCTATACACATGCATACTGCAATTACCCACAAACATTGCACACACAGAGACATACACACACTAGATAAAGAAAGATAGTAAAATAAAATGAATCAATATCATTAATATAATTGGAGTTTAGTTTAGTTTCTATTGCTATTTTGATTTCACTGTCAATTTAGGGCTTTAACATGGGAGCATGGAAATGACTCAATAGTCTTCATATAAATTTAGAAAAAGTACACTTTCTACCTTGAGTTTTGTGAAATGAAATATCCTGGTAAAGTGTGTGCTAGAGCTCTGATCTCAATTTTTAGTGTATAGCATTTGTATAGCACTTCTCAAAAGTGAACAAATAGCCTAGTGAGCTTTCTAAGATGCATATGCTGAATTACTAACAAGTTCCCCAGTGATGGTGACACTGTTGTTAGGAGTAATGTGTTTTAAGGGTGTGTGCTGGCTCTATAAATTGAAGTTCAATTTGCTTTTATTTTGATTGCTATTGAGGAAGTGTTAAAGTGGTCGCGTATTACACCACTGGCACTGCTAGGCTCACTGGGAACCTTGTGTTTTGTGAGCTCTGCCCTCAATGCAGAAACTGTGACAGTGACTGTTCTGGCAATAATTATGTGTCACTTCATATTTAAATACTTATTGCTTTTTTTCTGGGAGGATATTGTTAGAGCAAGGAGGTGGCAACCATAGATAATGATAATGTTATAGTTAAAACAAATGTTAGGGTCAAAACAGAAAGGTCAGGAACACTGAAGAAAATAAACAAGAAGGCTTCCAGCTGGGTACAAGATAACCAAACTTACCAGATGATAGGAAAGAGAAAGCATTGGTGTGTGGGGCGGAACAACGAAGTTGCTCTCAACAATTTCCAGCAGGTACTGATATTTAATATATCATTGCCCCTTCTGTAGTAAATTTTCAACTTTTTTTTGGACAGTTACATTTTTATACATATAATTGTATCTAATTGTAGCAGACTATAGTGTAAATAAGGACAGCTTCCATGAAATTTTATTTCTGTTCCAGAAAGTAGGTCATTCTGGACTGCTCTAGAAGATAAATGGAGCAGAAACTAGGAACAAGTCATACCATTGCTGCTCAGTTCCATCTATTCACCACTCTGAAGACTATACTTTGCTTTTGATTACTTTCTAATAAAAATGAACCTTGGCAATCTGCTTGCTCTACCCATGTCCTGGTGTGAATTCTTTTCCTTTAGGAAGACAAGAAGTGAAGCTTCTGCCCAGCTTAGGATCGGGTAGAAGGAAAGAAGTGCCTTCTCGTCCATTTCAATAAGACAGTTATCTCAGGACACAATCTTGCATAGGTTATATGTGAGAAATGATTTAAGAGTGACCATGAATCTGAGAACAAGCATGGAGAAATATATGGGAAGGTTTTGAGAGAGGAAAGAGAAAGGGGAAATGATTCAATTACATTATTATCTAAAAACTAAAAAGAAAAAATTTAAAAGTAGTCAAGTATGTGTTTGGAACAGTAGAAAAATACAGTGAATTGTCCTGCTTGTGAAAGATTGCTGCTGTTATAAAATGACTGAATTAGTAATGCAAGAGACTTAATTGTAGTCTTTCATTGTTGATTTTGCCATTTTTATGTTATCAAAATCAAATCAGAGTTAATTTTTAGAATGAGTCTGCTTTTTATCAATTATTCCTATTTATACTAATGATTTTCTAACCTCTGTCCAGTACCTCAATTATTTTTGGTCCCCAAAATTTGCCATCATTATTGAGAATTTTAGTTTATAAGTTATTTTGAAATAAAGAGTTACAAAGCATTTAGCTGGATATACCAAAAAAGTAAGCTGCAGCCCCACATCAAAGAAAGACTGCCTGAGTTTGTGAGGTTGAAGAACTAGATGTAAAGTCTGTTAACCTGAGTTTGATCCTCAGATCCTATATAACATAAAGAGAACATTGACTTCCACAAGTTGTCTTCTGACCTGCAAATGCACATACACACACACACACACACACACACACACACACGTAAAAAATGTAAATATAAATATAAACATAAAATAAGGATAAGTTGCTGGCATTATTTGTACACTATATTCAGGTAGAAAAAAAAAACATGCTAGAAAGCATGATGAACTTGGCATTTGTGAATTTATCCTGTAACTTTCTGTTACTTCCTTCCTCCCCTCCTCTTTGCCAGCCTGTCCTCCACCTCACCCACCTTAGCCTGAGGACCATGTGGCTTATTTGTCTAATAGTCACAGAGCATTGACAACTCTTACTGTGACCCCAGGCTCTGCTACTGGAGGACTATATGTAGAATTTACTGAGCCCTTCACAGATGTAAAAAAATGCAAAAAACAAAACAACAAAACAGTAGTGAGAATCTTCTATCCCAACAAAAGTTTTATTCCTAGATTCAGAAGTTGACACATCTTTAACTAAGCTGGGACCACTACTTATACCCAAGTTTTGAATCAACACAGAGTAGCCTATAACTGAACCCAACACATCATTTTGATGGTCTATAATCTGATTACTTGACATAATGACAAACAATTGATCAAAACACCCATTCAACAAAGGTGAGACCAAAACTCATACTAATAAACATCATAAACAACCTAACTCTAGACGTCTATGCCCCATTGCAAAGAACAAACATGAATAACCAACATATTATCTCTTCCCCAGAAACTAATACTCACAATGTAATGTTTCCTGTAAAAAGGAACATATCTAGTAAATAAGATGGTGATTTCAAAATAGTGATTGCAAATATGTTCAAGAAACCCAAAGAGGATTTGAATGAATCATGAAAGAAAACTGCAAACAGAGTTGAACAAAATAATAAAAAACAATTCAAGATATAGCAAAAGAATTTGATGAAAATATAGAATTGCTAAAGGAACACTAAAGCAAAATATATGCCCCTGGCCCACCCCCCCAAAAAAAATACTATAGAAAGTCAAATAAAAATTTCTGATGAAAGCCTCAGCAATAGACTATGTCAAGTTGCATAGAGAATATCAGGTCCCAAAATAAGGTTGGAGAATTGGATCACTTAGTCAAAGAAAAGGTTAAAATTGAAGAGAACCCAAGAGCAGAGCATGCAATAATTCAGATTTTCTTTATCAAACTTACTAATAATAGCTACAAACTGAGAAAAGAAAAAATAAACTCGGATTCAATTTGCTAGTATTTTATTGAGTATTTTTGCATCAATATTCATGAGAGAAATTGGTCTTTAATTCTCTTTCTTTTTTTCATCTTTGTTTGGTTTGTGTATAAGGGTAATGGTGGCTTCATAATAAGAATTTGGCAATATTCCTTTTGTTTCTATTGTGTGTAACAATTTGAGGAGTATTGGTATTAGCTCTTCTTTGAAATTCTGATAGAATTCTGTACTGAAACCATCTGGCCCTGAGCTTTTTGTGGTTGGGAGAATTTTAATGATTGTTTCTATTTCCTTAGGGGTTATAGGTCTATTTAAATTGTTTATCTGGACTTGATTTAATTTTTGTATGTGGTACCTACCAAGAAAGGTGCCCATTTCCTTTAGACATTCCAATTTTGTGGAGTACAGGTTTTTGAAGTATGACCTGATGATTCTTTGGATTTACTCAGAGTCTGTTGTTATGTCCCCCTTTTTGTTTCTGATTTTATTAATTTGTATGTTCTTTCTCTGTCTTTTGGTTAGTTTGGATAAGGGTTTGTCTATATTGCTGATTTTCTCAAAGAACCGACTCTTTGTTTCATTGATTCTTTGTATTCTTTGTTCTTTTTTTTCAATTTTATTGCTATCAACCTTGATTTTGATTATTTCCTGTAATATGCCCTTCTTAGGTGAGTTTGCTTCTTTTCCTTCTAGAGTTTTCAGGTGTGCTGTTAGATCACTTGTGCGGATTTGTCTAAAGTCTTAATGTAGTCACTTAGTGCTGGGAACTTTCTACTTCTCACTACAGTTGTGTCCTATAAGTTTGGGCATGTTGTGGATTTATTTTCATTGAATTCTAGGAAGTCTTTAATTTCTTTTTTTCTTTATTCCTGGATCCAGTGGTGGTTATATTGAGAATCACCACTCAAATAACATTCCTGCCCTCCTGATTTCTCTAATTTGTGTGTCAAGTTGACATAAGGCTAGCCAGCACAACTGATCCCTTTTCACCATGGCACACAAATACATGAGCATTATGTCTCATGTTTCCATTCTTCTTCATTCCCAATATCTCACATAAAAACATAAATAATTTTACATGTTCCACAGTTTTTACAAATTCAAACACATTTAAATTTCAGTCTCTTTAAAATATCCAAATCTCCAAAAATTTAACATTTATTTGAAAAGTTTAAAGTCCTTAAAATGTGGGGTCCTTCAAAATCAAAATTAACTTAAATACCTTCTTCAAGAGGAAAAAAACAGGATATAATCACAATCTTAAGCAGACAAAATCAAATTCCTAGAGTATAAATAACTCAAATGTCCAATTATCTGGGATGAAGTCATAATTTTCTGTACTTCTCCATGGAGCTTGTGTCACTTCTCCAGCTCTGCCATCTGTAGCACACACAGCTTACCTTCTAGACTCTGGCTGGCTCCACTCCACTACTGCTGCTGTTTTTGATAATTTACCCATGATACTGGTGTCTCCAATCCACTAGGGGTTTCTGCTTCAACTGGACTGTACTTTAACCAATAGCCTCTCGTTATGGTGCCGAGCTTCAATTTCTTTGGATGCTCTTCAGTCCTGGGCCATCATCTACTACTGAGGTTTTGCCTTCACTATTGGCCTCTCCTGGCCTCTTACAGTACCAAGACTTAGCTTCTCTCCTTGATCCCCTCATGCCTGAAAAACCAGTACTGCCTCGGGGACTCTTAACGCTTCCACATTCAACTGCCAGCATGAAGTACAACCTTGGTAACCACTGGGCACAGTTTCTGTGTGCTGACTTTCAAGAAACACTTCCCAGAAGACTTCACTTCCACAATACTGGTCTCATTTTAATCACCTCTAAATTCTCAGCTCCAGCCAACCAGCATACTGTATACTAGCAAAGCAAAGTTCTCACTTTAGTAGTTCTGGTATTTTGTTAATCACAGATGGTTTTTCAGCTCTAGCTGACCATTACAGAACCTTACGTCAAATTAGAAAATTGACCTGCTAAAATTTTTAAGCTTTCCTCTGAAACTTCACAAGCCAGTCCTCCATCTTCTGCACTGCTCTCAACATTCTTATCTTCCAAGTTTCTGCAGAACATCCCCCCTGATCTCTCAACACTCAGCGGCTTTTCTAGTTCAAAGTTCCAAAGTCATTCCCAAATCTCCCCTCCATATGATCAGGTTTGTCACAGAAAAATCCTATTTCTGGTATGTAACATGAATGGGGCCAGGTTTTGGGGGGTTTCTGTCCCACCCGGTACCCCACAGTCAGCAAGCCCTAAATAAAATCAAACAGAAATCTCTATAAGTTATAAAGCTGATTGGCCCATTAGGTCAGGCTACTTATTAGCTCTTATGACTTATCTTAGCCCATTATTCTGATTTATTTTAGCCATGTGGCTCAGTACCTATTTCAGTGTGGCAGATCATATCTTACTGCTTCGGTGGTCTGGGCAGGTACAGAGCAATCAACTTCCTTCTTCCCAGAATTCTCCTGTTCTCATTGTATCATTTCTACTTCCTGCCTGGTTTCCCTGCCTATACTTCCTGCCTGGCCAATCAGCATTTATTTAAAACATGATTGAGAGAATACAGACAATTCTCCAGCACCACTGGAACCAACTTGTCTTACATAAGTGTTCTGTTTCTATTATGAAATGGTAGGAAACAAAAGCAAGTCGGGGAAGAAAATGTTTATTTGGCTTATACTTCCACATCACAGTTTATCATCAAAGGAAGTCAGGACAAAAACTCAAAAAGGGCAGAAAGCTGGAGGTAGAAGCTAATGCAGTAGCCATGAAGGGATGTTGCTTACTGACTTGCTTTCATAGCTTGCTCAGTCTGCTTTCTTATAGGACCCCTGACCACAAACCCAGAGATGGATCCATTAACAATGAGCTGGCTCTCCCCATCAAGAACTAATTAAGAAAATACCTAACAGCTAGATCTTGTGGAGAATTTTTTTTCTTTTTTTAAATTTATTTATTTATTTTATTTATTTAAGATTTCTGCCTCCTCCCTGCCACTGCCTCCCATTTCCCTCCCTCTCCCCCGATCAAATCCCCCTCCCTCGTCTGCCCAAAGAGCAATCAGGGTTTCCTTCCCTGTGGGAAGTCCGAGGACCACCCACCTCCATCCAGGTCTAGTAAGGTGAGCATCCAAACTGCCTAGGCTCCCACAAAGCCAGTACGTGCAGTAGGATCAAAAACCCATTGCCATTGTTCTTGAGTTCTCAGTAGTCCTCATTGTCCGCTATGTTCAGCGAGTCAGGTTTTATCCCATAATTTTTCAGACCCGGGCCAGCTGGCCTTGGTGAGTTCCCAATAGAATACCCCCATTGTCTCAGTGTGGGGGTGCACCCCTCGCAGTCCTGAGTTCCTTGTTTGTGCTCTCTCTCTAATACAAAAAGGCAACCCACTGACTGGGAGAAGATCTTCACCAACCCCACAACAGACAAAGGTCTGATCTCCAAAATATATAAAGAACTCAAGAAATTAGAAAGTAAGAGGCTAATCAACCCAATTATAAAATGGGGCACTGAGCTGAATAGAGAATTCTCAACAGAAGTTCAAATGGCCAAAAGACACTTAAGATCATGCTCAACTTCCTTAGCGATCAGGGAAATGCAAATCAAGACAACTTTAAGATACCATCTTACACCTGTCAGAATGGCTAAAATCAAAAACACCAATGATAGCCTTTGCTGGAGAGGATGTGGAGAAAGGGGTACACTCATCCATTGCTGGTGGGAATACAAACTTGTGCAACCACTTTGGAAAGCAGTGTGGCGGTTTCTCAGGAAATTCGGGATCAACCTACCCCTGGACCCAGCAATACCACTCTTGGGAATATACCCAAGAGATGCCCTAACATACAACAAAAGTATATGCTCAACAATGTTCATAGCAGCATTGTTTGTAATAGCCAGAACCTGGAACCAACCAAGATGCACTTCAATGGAAGAAATTTTCTTAATTAAGTTTTCCTCCTTTCAGATAACTCTAGCTTGTATGCCATGTTGACATAAGACTAGTCAACACATACCCTTAACAAACAGTCAGTATTTAAGAATGTTACAGAACTCTGTAGATTTTCAGGTTTCATTTGCAGATAAATACAAACGGATTGGAAATAATTAAATATATATTTGTACTCCATAAGACATAAAAATTAATCATAAGGGCTTCTTTTCAAGATATTCTTTAGATATTTCTCATCAATACTGTAATATAACTAATATTCCAGAAAATAGTTTGTATTTCTGTACTAAGTATTACATACAATGTTTTCACTGTTCTAATATTACAATTTGACTGCTTGTACAACATTCATGTATCAAATGCATCAAATGATTCGTCAAAAGCATCCCAAATCAAAACAATAAAGTTACTGCCATCTTTAAACCATTTTATCTCAGCCCTTGGCAAAGGGACATCCTTGACATCTGGTCTGATCCCCTGGAAATGGCTGAGGATGTTCAGACAATCTTGGAGAGGCCAATCCAGGTTCAAATCTGGCTCTGGGGTGACAGGGTTCAAAGGCAGTGTTGTGGGTATATTGGCATGAGGTGGGTTTAAGAGCAAACCCTGATAATGAGTCAGCCAAGCATTAGAAGGCCATCTATTAGGAAGGTGTTTATGGTCCCCCTTGATGGCATGGGGGGTCGTCACTTTAAGAGTTTGCTCCAGTGTTAGTTTGTTTGAATGTTTACTTAGTAAAACTGTTGCAACGATGCCAAGGAAAGAAGACCAGCCAGGAGTTCATGAAGCCAAGGTTTGCATCAATACCGTTTTGGTCATTTTCTTCTTCTCATTCTCATATAGGTGGAAGGGATTTGTGGTGTCTAGTAGTGCCAAAGCAGGTGTTTTCAGTAGAGCCTCCTTAATTTCTTTGAAGCTGAAGGTCCTTCCTTTATATCTCTGGGATCAATTCAAAGGGAATCTTCCCCCTTCCTCTCATGGACTCAATCAGAGGCTGAACTAATTCAGAAAACCCAGGAATCCAGAACCTACAAAACCCAGCAGATCCTGGGAAATCAATCACATTTCAGCAGTTGCTGGGTCTGGAAATCCTCAGGATGGTCTTTTTTTTTTCCAGCTATTTTTTGCCCTCCTTGAGTGCCTCCGGGCACTTCTCTACAAATACCTTACTACAGGTAAGTTGCCTCAGTCTGACAGAGTTGAGCCTTCTTTGCTGACACATAATATCCCACTTTTCCCAAAGTTTTAAATAGTCCTACTTTGGCCCCTTTACAAGCTTCCTAGGTATCACCTGCTATCAGGAGGTCATCCATATAAGCTGCCATTGTGGTTGGCTTGTCAGTACTCACCCAAGTTCTCACAGAGTGCCTCATCAAAGATGGTAGTTGAGTCCTTGAACCCTTGGGGTAGTTGTATCCAGGTCAGCTGTCCATTGAATGTGTCATCTGAATCTGTTCATTTGAAAGCAAACATAGGCTGACTGACCAGGGCCAGTTGCAGGCTGAAGAAGCCATACTTGAAGTCCAACACAGGGTAGATGACCAGTTCTAGAGGTAAGACACTTAGAAGGGTATGGTGGTTAGGAAAGGTTGGACGAATATCCTCAACCCTCATATTTTTTGCTTTCATGCCCTGTTGTTTAGGACATTCATTTTTTCACTAACCCAACTTTCCACAGTAGGCACATTGGTCAGGCCTTTCCCTGTATATTTTGAGTCTCCAAAGACCAGTGTCTGTCTTCTAACCTCTGGGATGCCTGATGCTGTTAGAAGGACTTGGTAATCCCCTGCATCTGTCTTTTTAAAGCTTTCTTGAGCCCCTTAGTCTGTCTATCTTCTGGAGTCTCTCTGTTATTGAACACTTTTTCAACACCACAATGAGTCCAGCTAACCTCTTACTTTCAAAACCATATAGACTCTGCAACTTATGGTGGATATCTGGTGCTGACTGGCTGACATAAGTCAGAGTGACTGCAGACCAATTTTCTGGTGCTTTTGGTTCCAAGTATGTATAGGTCTTATAAGTTTCTATCAGTATCTCCAGGAATGTTCCTGGTGTTTCTTCAAGTCCCTGTTATACTTTACCAATTTTGGACAAACTTGTAGGCCATCTCATGGCAGCCTGGAAAACCCCCACTAGACTCTGGTGGTAGACATTTAGCCTTTCTCTGCCTTTTTTTGCCTGTTGAAGTCATATTTGGGTCACATCACGGGAAAACCAACATTTATGAGGTCTACTTTGGTGGTTGGTCTTCCATCTGCACCTGGAACCAATTTCCAAGCCTCCATTTTGATACAGTCCCTCTCCTTCATATTTAAGAAGACCTGGATCAGTTAGAAATCACCCCATGTTGAATATTGACATAATCCAAAGGACATAATCCAACAGGTCAATAAGTCTTTCAGGTTTCTCATAAAACTTAGGATTTTGTAATTTCCTAGTATACACGCTGCTAGAGGCTAAGGGTCAGTGGATTAGCTGATGCCTTCCCTCAGCATTAGGTGTTTCCAGAGAATTCAATGGAAGGGCCATGGAGTCAGCCCCATCTGACAGCTCCTTCACCTGAAATGTGTGCATGCAAAGAGGGGTCCTACATCCTTCCTCCTCTTCCCTCCCAGACCTTTCATCCTGGTGTGCCTGGGGTTAAGGTGGTGGAATAGAAAAGAACTCCTCCTCCATGTCACCCAGAGAAGGAAAGAGAGAGTACAGGGGTGCAGTAGGGAGTGACCTGTCCCCCCCTCTCCTTTAAAGAGTATGACCCTATTCCCAATACAGACATTTTGCAATTAAAAATTATCAGCTTTTTTTTATGAAGAAAATCAACCAGAATTAACAAGGTCAAATATCACAACCCTCTGGTCTTCTACAACTTACTATCCACTTTCAGGTTTTTATCTCTGCCCTTCTGGTTTATCCAGACATTTTTACTTTACACAACTTTCTCTACATTTTTAATTTACATAATCTTCTCTTTTTTCCTTCTTTTCTTTTTAGTGTCTTGACTTTTTTCTTACTTTCTAGACAACATAAAAATGTTTATCAAAGTCTTTTTTCTGATTTTCTTCTGTATCCTAGAATATTGTATGGCTTTAAACAAGAACAGAAACATGTATATACCATAATAAAGTAACTCTAGATTTGCATCAACACATAGAAACCTGTACAAATGTGAAACATCTGAGACTAGCAGTAGCTCTTCTTCTTCTTACCCTAACCAGGGATAATTTGTAGCCAACCCCTCTAAATGACGACAAATATTTATAACCTATTGGATCTGAATGAACAAAAGCCACATACTCTTCTATGAAAAAAAAAGCATAATTTTTCCTAGACAGTGTCAGTACAGGAAAAAGTTAAGGCAAAGTAACTGACAGCAAGGACCTTAATCCACAGTGAAGAATTTGACTCAGGATGGAAGGGAGGATGAGGACAGCAGCGAAGTTTGCAGGCATAGAGTGCCTGTCAGGCAGTCAGTATCCTGTAAGAAAAGGTTGTTAGCTTTACCAATCACCACAACAAGCAACCCCAGGTTCTCTGTCAGGCACCCAAAGTCCTTCCCCTTGCACTGTTCCTCGCAAACCATCTCAGCCCACGCTCTGCAGCTTAGCATCCACAGGCAAATTCTATCTGTCACACTGCCATCCCTTAATCAAGCACATCTTCACCCCCTCCAGACAATGAGCCCCAAGTCACTGGCTTGGGTTTGAAAGTTTTTGGAATGGTCCAAAATAAGACTCAAGGAAGCTGAGTTTGATTGAGTCTCTCCTAAGAGACGTAATGAGGTAACATTACAAACAGATAGGAAAACACTAAGATAACACTGGCAGAAATGAACTGGTATGGTGCACAAAAAAGAAACCAGGAACCAGAAGAGGCTGATGGCACGTTTCCCTGAGGAAATTATGTTTTGCAGTAGGCATGACCTGTACTCCCCATTCAAGCAAAAGGGACCATGTGTCCCTCCCAGGAGAGTCCAGGACATCTCCTGAACCACACCGTGGGGCTGCCTCTAATATGTCCATAGGGCAAAATCCTAGCTTCCAGATTCAGTTAACTTTAGCCTCCCAAAGAAAGAATCATAGAACCTGGACCGGACGAGTGACGGTCAGAACAACAACAAACTTAAGCAAAGAGCACTCACATTACACTTACCAACTGGCCAAGCTAGCAAATGTTCAACGTGAATGGGGTAACGGGGCCGGGGGCTTCTGGAACAATGCACCAAATGTTAGGGTCAAAAAGAAGCCCTCCAAGAAAAGACCATCTGTCACATATGTAATAAACTAGAGTGCTTTATTAATTCCAACAATGAGGAGGCACATGGTGATCCCCAAAGATGGCCACAAACTTCTTTTAATAAGAGTTAGGGGAATTCCAAGGAAGAGAGATTACTCTGGAGCTGATTGGTGGAGGAAAGATTAGTCAGGGAGCTGATTGGTGTGAGGCCTCGTGGTTGGGGACTTTCTGGTGGCAAGGTAGGAAAAGCTAACTTTAGCTAGCAGAAGTCTGGGGGTGCCTGCTGAGCCGGAAAAGGGAAATTAAGGCCCTATTGAGCCAGCATAAGGGGCTATGGGTCACCTGAGGAGCTAGCAGAAGGCTGCAAGATGCCTGCTGATTGGTTGCCCCTAAGTTGTGGTTTTGCTGTTGAGTGTCTGTTGTTCTCTATCCCATTCTAGGGAACTGAAACTAAGACCTGGTCTCTGTCAGTCTACTAGGAGAGTCTGTCTTGGCTCTGATCTGCCCCACCAGCCCTTTCAAGTAGTAGAAATATGACACCATGTGTTTAAGTCAGAGCCCCTTAAGAGAGTCTAGGAGAGCCATTGGTAAATGTGCAGCCTCAGATGACAGGCAACCTCATGACTCTGGGGTGACTGTCTGGGAAAGAAGCAGTTGTGTACTGGAACTGCCCTGAGACTGCAAGACAAACTGGCAAGGAATGGTGGAGTCAGAAAAGTGGATCTTCCCAATTCAAAAGGAATCCAAAAGAAAGTGAATGTGTCCCAGATATCAAATACTGGAATGTTTTTTGTTTGGTTGATTGAAATTTATGTTATCGTTGCTTTGTGACACAGAACTTGTGTGAATGGACAATCAATGTCTGGTGTATAGACACACATGATGAAAGGGAGTCCATGCTCTACACTACCTGGATCATCAGGAACCAGAGAATGTATAGTCCAGAGAACTATAGTAGACCCTTACAGACCTGGCCAAAAAAAAATAATGAAATTATTCATAATATTCAAAATTCAGTGCCGTGTTTAGCCATCATCAGAGAGGCTTCCTCGGGCAGCAGATGGGAGCAGGTATAGAGATGCATTATGTAAAAAGAAAATCTAAATTTTAGGTCTCAATTGAGTCCTTTTCCTCAGAACTCAGGTAACCCTACCATGGAAGAGAAAGATTAAGAACAAAAAAAATGTAGACGTCAAGAGAAATGGTGGACACCAGGAGAACATGGCCCACTGAATCAACTAAGCAGGGCTATAGACACTTACGTGGCAAGCACAGGGCTTGTAAATGTCTGTACCTGGTCCTCTACCCATAGCTGTTACAGCTGTTAGCTTTGTATTTTTGAGGCTCTTTTAACAGTAGGAGTGAGTATGTCTCTGACACTTTTATATGTTCTTGAAATTATTTTTCTCTAATTGGGTTGCCTTGTCCATTTTCAACATAAAGGCTTTTGCCTTGTTTATTGTATCCTGTAGTGTTGTTTGGTTGTTGTTTCTTTGAGGCCTTCTCTCTTCTGAAGGGAAAAAAGAAGGAGAAGAGAGAAGATCTGGGGAAGATGGAAGTTGGGGGACAGGAGCTGGTAGAAGTGAAAGAAGAGTAAGCAGTGATTATGATGAAGAAAAATCTATTTTCAAGAAAGAAATGTTACATATTCTTTTACTCCAAGTGGGAAGAATCAGAGTATAGTCACATTCAAATGAAAGAAAATCCAATTTTAAGAGTGAAAAAGTACCATGTATGCTATGACACATGTCTTTAACCTTAACGCATAGGAAAGGAAGAAAAACTCTGTGAATCTGAGGCCAACATGGTCCACACAGTGATTACAGGATAGTCAGGGATATCCAATAAAACCTTGTCTCAATACTGAGAACTCAAGAACAATGGCAATGGGTTTCTGATCCTACTGCACGTACTGGCTTTGTGGGAGCCTAGGCAGTTTGGATGCTCAACTTACTAGACCTGGATGGAGGTGGGGGTTCCTTGGACTTCCCACAGGGCAGGGAACCCTGATTGCTCTTCGGGCTGAGGGGGGGGGACTTAATTGGGGGAGGGGGAGGGAAATGGGAGGCGGTGGTGGGGAAGAGACAGAAATCTTTAATAAATAAATAAATTAAAAAAAGAACTGAATAAAATATGAACACAAGTTAAAAAAAAGAAAAAAAATTGTCTCAAAAACAAAGATACATAATGGAATTCATTTGTTTTTGGTTTTTACAGGAACCCATAGTTATGAGATATTATATATTTTAGAGATGGTGTCAAGTTTTAAAGAGATTGAATGTTTTAAAGAGATTTAACATTTAAATTGTTTGAATTTTTAAAGACTAGAGAACATTTAGTTGTTGGAATGTGATATTACATTGTGATATTGACATTAACATGAGGTCTTCGATATAAACCAGAAAGGAAAGTTATGCTTTAATAATATTTTGCTCTCAAGCTGACAAATGGTCAGTTGTTTTAGTAAGATTTTTTTTTTTGGTCAATCAACTTGACATAAGTTGGATGCATCTATGATGAAGTTTCATTTCAGGAAATATGTTGATTTAAGTGGCCCATTGGCAAGTCTGTCAGAGATTTTCTTGACTAATGATTGATAAGGAGAGCCTAGTCCAGTCTAGAAAATGCTGTTTCTGGGAAGGTGGCACTGGGTCATATAAAAAAGGAGACTGAGAAACTCATGGAGAGCAAGTCAATAAACAGCACTCCTTCATGGCCTCTGCACCAGTTCCTCTCTCGAAATCCCTGGCCTGAGTTCCTGGTTGAATTCCTGTGATGATGGACTAAAAGTCAAACAAATCTTCCCCTCCCTAAGGTGTTTTAATCCTAGTGTTTTATCACACAAGTAAAAACCTAAGCATGAAAGAAATATTATATGATAATCCTAAACCTAGGAAACAAAACGTTTACATGGCTAGAAATTGGGCATTGGTCTTATCCAGTATGCCAAGTTTTTCTCAATTTTTTTTATTGATTGTTCTTCTCTGGAAGGTAGATTTCTTATAAAGCTAGTGGGTAGAATCATAATTGTGTAGACAAAAAATAAGCAAAGTGATATATTCTAGATAAAGTATGTGCTGGAACTTAAAAGATAGTTTTTATACATAGTAACCACAGAAGATATCTCTTAATTCTATCAAAAATATTCCTTTGTAACCATAAAAGCAGTTTTGGTGCCTTTTCCAAAGAGATTTTTTTTTTTTTAGTATCCAAAGGTGCAATATAGGGTTGATTGTGAACTGATTCCTAGTTCCTTCTCTCATTGGTGAAGGCTGTGAAGACCCTGTGTGTGACAACCTTTGATACACAAATTTCAGCAAAGATAAATTTCTCTATCACTTTCTTGTTGTGAAATTGGAAGTTAGAAGACCTAAATATTACCCATCATAATGGCACAATTTCATTTTCTGGTATATAAAAGACAAAATGTTACACAAGTCAAAAGAGGGTTCAAATCAGCTTTACTAATGGATGGGTGACTACAGCTGAATCTTGAGGCCCAAGTGATGATTCTTTCTTCTCGGAAGTGATGACTGCTGAGCTCCTCTCGGCTCACTCATGAACTTATCTACCCAGTCAGCTACTGAATCTGGAATGTGGAAAACAAATCTCGGATGGGTCCATCATGTGCATGTCCTGCTGATTCCACTTATGGCATAGAGACTGGAAGTCCAAAAGCAGGTCCAAGAAAGGAAGGGCAAGAGAGGAGAAGCAAAAGATAAGCAATCAGAAACCTTCAGCAACTATCTTCCCAAAGCAGAGAAAATTTGCCCGAAAATGCTCAAGTCCCACCAACTACAATAATCCTAGGAAACACTCCAGAGGTGAAAGCATCTCTGAAGGCTTGCTCTTTATTGGCTGTGTTGTGGAGAGCCTTTCCCTATTTGACTCAGCAGATAGAAAGGTAAGTCTCTTGGAAAGGATGAGCGAGTTAAGAGTCTGACTTCTTATAGACAGAGGAAGACTCTGTTTGGCCTAGAAGTGTTTTTTTTTCTTGGTAGTAATTTCTGGCACTATGAAATAATTGCACTACTAGTTTGCTTAACATAATTTTCTGTCTCTAGATTTCTTGTTATTATTTATTTGATCATGGCTTTTTATATCAAAACATACATTCAATACTCATGCTTTTGGCTGCACCTTGAATGTAAATCATCTCCATCACCTGTGATTCTTTTCAGGCTCTCATCACCAGAAGTGAACTTGTTTCCTGGTCCTAGCATGCATCTTCCTACAGTTTCCAATAGATTGACTCTACAGCTTTATTTTAAATATAGCTGAAGTATTGAAAAATTGTCTTTATCCCACAGAATTTATTAGGGATTCTGTTATCATATTAAAATGCTGAACAACTGTATGTTGACTTAGAAATGCAACTTACACTATACAAGATACAGCTCCATCACAGCCATATGGCTTTATTATCCTTTATAATTGAGTGGCATTGAGTGTCAAACTACTCAAATATATCACATTATACATGTGGTTCAAACTAAGCTGAAAATATATAATATTTTACCTACATCATTCTAATCATATGTTCTATTTCAGTATGTGTATGAGTGTGCATGTGTGTGCATGTGTGTATGTGTTCAAATCTACAAATACACATATGGCATTTTTGTGGAAGTTTTAAATCTTTGAGGCTACAAGTTTTTTCACCATAATATTTAAGAGATAAAGGAACACCAAACAAGCATACATAATTTATGTGAAAGTTATGTACAATCTGTCTAATATATACACATACATGTATTAATACCTAAATGCCTCTATATCCATTATGTGGAACCTAATCTATTCCTTCATAACCTGAACTCTAAGTTTTATTATCTTCTACACTCACCACCAGTCTCATTATATCATATACTGACCATTTTCTGGAGCAATTGTTTTCTCCTTACTTGATTCAGGCAAGCGATCACTGACTTCTAACACTATAATGGATATATCTTTAAGATTTGGATTATATATAAATGAAATATATTTGATGGTGTCAATGATACTTCTGAAATCTTTTGCTTAAAGTCATCATGATCTATTCTTTTCTTACTTAACAACAGATAATTTTGAAAATGCTATTTAGTTTGGTGTTAAAATGAGAAATATATTACTTCCAGAATTTAAATATATTAATTTCAACAGATTTTTGAAATGTGAAGGCTAAGTGACTTACCTAGGATAAAATGTTAAAGAAAATAAGAAGTAATTAGAAGAGGGATAATTTTGAATAGACTGCTAGAGATCCCATATGTTTATGACAACAAAATTACTTCATCATATGAGAGAAAAATGAAGACATTAAAATGTCCCTAGAAAAATTTTCTACTTACAAACTTCCAAAGTGAAATTTTCACAGGTTCTACCAAAGGTAAAAGCATTTCTCTGTGAATACTAATTACTGAGTACCTTTGAGAAAAAAAGCCTACAGATATAATATCAAGTGCATTGCACAACTCAAAGGTTCCTGAGCTGACAAATTACCCAATACTGAACTAGGCAGATTAGAAGGCTCGCTGTGAAATCAGTTGGTGGTAGTGTTGAAATTTAATTAGACTTAGGGAGATATTATATATTATTATAACTGATGGCAATTGAATGTTTTAATATAGGTGGAAATCCTACATTCTCTGCTGTAAATTTGTACCATTTTCTTTCTTTTCTTTGACAGTGGTGGAAAACACTCTTAACAGAAAATACAAGGCCCTTTCTTTCATGAATTTAATGACACAAGGAAGGTACTACAAGATTTCTCCCCTCACTCATCTTTACCTCAGCTGAATTTGTATGTCATCTTATGGTACATTCACTCTTTCTAATAGATTATAAATTATGAATTCATAATGTCTTACATCACTATCACACATCAGAGGCCATCTGTCCACAAGTGTCATCAGAGATCTTCTTTGGTGCTTTTCATCTGTCCAATCCATCTTCCTTCATTCCAATTAGTGAACAACAAGCAATTAACTAGTATATCTTTGATGTATTTCTTTCTTTTCAAATTTCACTTTAGTTTCAAAATGTTTTGCTTATCCAGGTTAAGTCCATGGACAAAACACAAATTAAACTGTTAGATTATCATGTCTCAATGTCAAAAGATGGCCTCACATGCCAAATGAATGTTTTCTGTCTAGATCTCCAATTCTAGCATCTGTTTGAACAGCTTATAACTTGTTTCTACTAATTTTCTATATCATATACAGATAGTTTCAAAGTATAGGATTGTTTAGCCAAATTTATATTTTATAAAATTGGTACCATAATGTAAAAAAAAAATCTTATACATCTTTGTGCACTAGTTTTAAAATGTATATACTTAAATTATTCAATGGGACCTCTTTCACAAAAAAAAATGATTACCAAAATTCTTTTAATATAAGACTACTTTTCAAAAACTGAAAGAAAAATCTAGTGTCAATTGATCTGTATAAACATTTTTTTAGAGAATGTTGTTTTCTCTAAGGATTATAATGAATATTATTCCCTTAGACTTTAACTAAAACTTTAATTGTTAACATTGGATTTCATAATGCTAACAATGACAAAGAAACAGAAAAAGTTAATTTGCTCTGATGTAGGATAAGAATAATGTCTATACTACAATAAAAATAGATATATTTGGTTTCTTTGTTTTTTTTTTTTTGTTTGTTTGTTTGTTTGGTTTGGTTTGGTTTTTTTTGTTTTTTTTTTTTTTTGTTTTTTTTTTTTGATTTTCGAGACAGGGTTTCTCTGTAGTTTTTTGGTTCCTGTCCTGGAACTAGCTCTTCTAGACCAGGCTGGTCTCGAACTCACAAAGATCCGCCTGCCTCTGCCTCCCAAGTGCTGGGATTAAAGGCGTGCGCCACCACCGCCCGGCGTATTTGGTTTCTGACATATAAACAAAATAACCTTATTTGATTTAAACTGATATTAAGGATATAGAAGTACAGAAAGCCAACTTAAAGGTTTGACATACAAACCCATGACCATGTGGAACATGGAATCTGCTGAAAATAAATAATATTAATATTTAATATAACCTTCATTCTTATCAGGGAGTCTCAATAAATATCCAAAGATGTTGGCGTTCCGAGACACCACTCCTTCAGGGGACAGTAGTATTCATAGTGAAACTGCTCAAATTCTGGTTTTTGCATAAGAAAGAGAGATCAATACCTGACTCCAAAAGGAGGAGGATCAGGGGAAATACAAACAGCAGCAGTCCCAGGCCCACCACCAGGAGCCTGGTGCAACACTTGACTATAGGGTTGGCCCATATACGGCCGGTCAGGATGGAGTAACTCCATGACATAGCCTTACGAGTTTCCTTCAGCTCCTCCTCTTCAGCCATCAAAAAGGCATTTTCATCTGTTTCCAGTTCCTCAAAGGAATCTGTATCTTCTCTTTCTAACTTGAGCCTAGATGAACAGTCAAAGAGCACATCGATTTCATCGTCATCCACTGGCGTATGGAACAGCCTGGCACTGGGATTGTATGCTAGTTCAGAGATGGTCAAGGGGTCTTCTTCTAATCTGTCTTCCTCTTCACTCAGAGGATCTGCCCACTGAGTTCCATTCTCGTCTGAGTTGGCAATCAAGGGTTCAGAAACATCCACTTTAGGTAGTGGAGCACCTGGAAAGAAACATTATTTTATAAATTTTATATTTCAGACATTCTTAATTCACAAAATAATGGATATAGAAACATATAGAGCTCAAAGTATACACGCAACTGTTCTGTGGAATGTTCACTTTATACAAAATTGGTTTAACAACAGACATTATTCTATAAGTTTTTGGCTCAACAAGATAAACCTAAAAAAAAAAAACAGTAATCAAAAGTTGCAAGTACCTTTAAGATTTTGAGCCTGGTCTGTGACCTCCAACTATAGACAGGTTTTTAAAAATAATGTTGGCATAATTCAGATATACATTATAATTATGAGTGAAATATTGCAGTATTCAATACTATAGCACGATATAGTATTTTTAAGAGAACACTAGAGTAAAATTATAGATTCTACTGTTCACTAATAATCACATTATACTTCTGAGTCATATTTTCTAGTCTTCATTCTATTACAATTTTGTGATAGCTTTATGGATTTGTATTGATATTTTCTCAAAGTTAAAACATTATACCTTGGACAGCAGCTTCTTAAGACTCAGAATGGTCCAAAGAAGTCATTCTCAACCTTCATAATGCCATGACCTTTTAGTATAGTTCCACTTATAGTGGTGACTCTCAATCATAAAGTTATTCTGTTGCTAATTCATAACTGTAATTTTGCCACTGCTGTGAATGGTAATGTAAATATCTGATATGCAACTCCTTGGGGTCACAACCCACAGGTTGAGAACTGCTGGTCTAAAGGGTGCTCAGTATGACTCAGTAACTAAACAATTCTAAACATTCAGAAAGTCTCTGAAACTGAGGTCTCTCCTTCCCCAAGATTATATATGACTGAAGACAGTTGAAAGAAGCTCCTAGACAAGTAAAGAAAAGTAAAGACAACTTGTGCTGAGAAAACTCTCAGAACAACTGAGTTCACTGAAAGAGAAGGACCAGTTAAACTGCCTGGAAAAGGATCAGACTGACTGGGATACCTGGAAGAGACATTCTCTAACCTGTCAAGCTACCTACAAGTCATGCAGTGGGCTTCTATTCTCCAGATTTTATCAGTTTTTACCAGTATTGGGATGGGCTTTTAATGGTGCAGCTGTCTTTGAGTAAATTTTATTCCTATAAGTAACCCCTGACCCATATTTCTGTAAATCATGCCATTAAATTCATTGGTTAACCAAGTTGAGCTTAGGTGGCATCCTTATATTAGATCTTCATGGGATGAATGTTGCACAACATGGATATTGAATATAGACTGATTGAATATAGACACGAATCTGATTCATGAACCCAAAATCTGAAAGACTCTGACATCCAAAGTAGTTTAGTATAAAAATGTTCAGAAATTTCAGTCCTTAGAAGATTTTGGATTTCAGAGGAATTTTAATCTTAAGTTTTCAGTATAAAGACATTCAGTTAGTAAACTCAAAGAATTTATTTCCAAATTTGGGGAAACACTCTGAAATCTGAAATACTTGTATACCAAGACATTTTTTTGTGAAGAATATTTAATCTGTTATTGTAGCCACACTGTGTTCAAAAAGTTACCATTTGCTACTTTCATTTATCATTTAAACATTTTCCTGTGGAAACTTGTGTTTCATTAACATGGAAAATTAGTTGTTCTTAGTCTGGTTGTAGAAAAATTGTCCCAGGAGCTACTTTTACATATAAAGTTTATTTCCATCATACTTGAGTCTATTTCTTTTAGATGTATATCCAAAATTCAAACCTCTTGGTCAAGGGTATGTCCTTCAAATTTTATTGAGAAAGATGTGTTTCTCAACACATGGAAAATGCAGCTACCTTCATTCTGTCTTAGAGACTGGATCTCCTTATTGAGTCTTAGGTTCTCAATGAGAACTAAGCAAAAAATCAAAGGTATTCTCTCTAGGACAGACAAGCATCTAACTACCAAACAAACTGGTAAATAGTTTACAATTTCTTTGTCATCAAGGCATGTAGGAGAGAGGGTTTTTTGCTTTTATTTTTCAAAAGTCAATAGATAATTTTTGGTAGATCTGAGGTAAGAGCAGCACCCAGTCTTAATAAAAAGAACTATTAAAATAATCCCTGAAAACATTAAAGTAACATTTTACAGTCTGAGTAGAAGTACACACAAATACACACACACAGAGAGAGAGAGAAAGAGCGAGCGAGAGAGAGAGAGAGAGAGACATATCAACAAAGAAAAAGTGACCATGAATTTTGAAGAGATCAAAGGGGTAAGTGGGACAATTTGGAGGGAGACAATAGAAGGGAGAAATGATATTATCATACTATAATCTTAAGAAATTAAAATAGCCCATATACTAATGATTACTAAGCCTCAAGAAATGTATTAGCTTCATAAATCATTAGGTAACTACAAATCAAAACTACAATATTATAGAACCTCAGGGCTACTCAGTAGTTTTTTTAAAAAAATATGTAATTGTTGGTGAGAATGTGGAGAAATTTTAACTTCGTATATTGCAAGAAGGAATGTAATATGTTCAGTCACTATGAACAATATTTTGGTGGTTTCTCAAAAAGTCAAATCTATAATTATCTGCCATATGACCCATATTCCCCTCATGAGTGCATTCTCAAAAAAATCAAAAAACCTTTAAATAAGTACTCCAAAAATTTTCATAGACAAATATTCACAGAAATTAATATAATTGTTAAAAAAGTAAAAATTCCCCAGATGTTTTTCAGTGGATGCCTGTATAAAAAAAAGTATGGTCTGTCTATTTAACAATATATCATCTGACTTATAAAATAGTGAAGTGCTGATCAACAACACAGCACAGAAAAATATCAGAACTATATGCTCAGTGAAAGAAGTCAGACACCAAAGGTCACCTCATGTAGTTTTTCACTGAAATAGCAAACGTTTGAAAAATTACAGAAAGAGAAAACATTATGGTGGGAGACACAAAGAACTATGGGAGGAAAGGCATGTACAGCAATGGTAATAGTAACTGTTTAAGATGTCATATTATAACACTATGGGAAGTCAGTGCAGGAACTCAAGGCAGTAACTAAAGAAGTTGTAGAAGGGTGTCACTTACTGACTTATTCCTCATTGCTTGTTCAACCTGCATACTCATACAGCTCATAATCTCAGCTCAGGGATGACACCACCTACAATTGGCTAGACCCTCCCACATCTATCATTAATCAAAAAAAAAGCAATAGACTTACCTATAGGCCAATCTTAAAAATATATTTCATGAATATGGGTGTTTTGCCTACACATATGTCTGTGTCCCATGCATGCCTATGGCTTACAGAGGCCAGAAGATGTTCTTGGATCCCCTGAAACAAGCTACAGACGTTGAAGAGTGTGAGTGCTGAGAATTGAACCAGAGGACTCTGGAAGAACAGCCAGTTCTCTTAACCAACAAGCCGTTTTTCCAGCTCCTGTAAGCCAGTCTTATGGAGGTGACTTCTAAATTGAGTCTTCTGAAATAATTCAAGTTTGTGTCAAGTTTACATAGAACTAATGCAATTGACCCTTTGTCAAACTGACATGCAAACACATCACTATTTATTCATAGACTTTCCTTTTTAAAAGTGCTGTCTTTAAAAACTCAAGGTCTCCTTAAAAGTTCAGTCTCAATAAAAAATCTAAAATCGTTCTAATATTGCAAAGTCGCTTAACTGTAAGTTTGTTGGCTCCTGGTACTTGGGGAGAGCAAGTTAAGTACTTTCCCACTCTGAGCGGGAAGGGCAGAACACCGTTATAGTCAAAACAAAACAAAACAGAATTCCAGCAGTGCGAAGCTCAGTGTCAGATGGCTGTGACTTATGATCCTCTAGTCTCCAAAGGGCCTGGACTGCTCCTCTTGTCTGGCTCTGCCGCAAACAACAGGTGCATGACTAATAGGCTCGGGCCAGCTTCACTCCGCATCTGCTGCTGTCTTTTGTGGTCATCCAGGGTATTTATATCACCAGCATGCTGTGGTCTCCCCTGCAACTGAGGCTGCACACTCACTAATGGACTCTCCTGACATCTCTTCAGGGATTCTGACCCTGCTATGTGGTGTCAAACCTCAATTTCTTTCCAGGATCTCTAAGCCTGAGATCTGCTCTGCAGCTGAGGTTGGACCATCACAAATAGCCTCTCCCTGTTTCTCACAGTGCCAAGCCTTTGCTGCTCCCCATGAATGGTCTCTTAGTGTCTTCAAAGTTAGTAATATCTGGGAAACTCATACATATTACCAAATTTGGCTCCTGTCATAGGCTTGATCCCTATTGAGAACAATTTCTGTTTGCTAAATCTAAAAATACTTCCTAGAAGATTTTACCTTGATGCTGGTCTCTTCTTAATAACATCTCATTCTTTACCCCTATCTAACCAATATTGCCTATACTAGCAAAGCAAAGATTCCACTATGGATTTTCTCATCTCTTTTTTTTGTTTGTTTGTTTGTTTTTTATTTATTTTTTTAATTTATTTATTTATTAAGGATTTCTGCCTCCTCCCCGCAACCGCTTCCCATTTCCCTCCCCCTCCCCCGATCAAGTCCCCCTCCCTCATCTGCTCGAAGAGCAATCAGGGTTCCCTGACCTGTGGGAAGCCCAAGGACTGCCAACCTCTATCCAGGTCTAGTAAGGTGAGCATCCAAACTGCCAAGGCTCCCACATAGCCAGTACGTGCAGTAGGATCAAAAACCCACTGCGATTGTTCTTGAGTTCTCAGTGTTCCTCATTGTCCGCTATGTTCAGCTAGTCCGGATTTATCCCATGCTTTTTCAGACCTAGGCCAGCTGGCCTTGGTGAGTTCCCGAACATCCCCATTGTCTCAGTGTGTGGGTCCTGAGTTCCTTGCTCGTGCTCCGTCTCCTTCTGCTCCTGATTTGGACCTTGAGATTTCTGTCCGGTGCTCCCATGTGCGTCTCTGTCTCTGTCTCCTTTCATCGCCTGATGAAGGTTAATATTCATGAGGATGCCTATGTGGATTTTCTCATCTCTTGTTAATGACAACTAATTCTTCAATTCCAGCTGACCAGGACTATAGACTCTTAACTCAAAATATCACATAATGGTCCTTATAGTATTTGATTCTCTCTGATGTTTCATCAGCATGGCCTCCATCATTTGTACTGCTTGTAGCCTTATCTTCCAAGTTTCCAAATAGTCCATTAATCTCAAGGCCTTCTGTGGCTTTTTTAGCTCAACGTTCCATACTCCTTCTATACCCCCCCCCAACACACACAACACATGTTCAGGTCTTTTGGAGTAATATTCTACTCTCTGGAAACAATGTATATCTCACTGAGGAAAGGATTTATTTCATCTTACAACTCTCTGTTATAGTCTATAACTAAAAAGTCCTCAGGGTAGGAACACAAGGTAGGAATCTGAAGACACATGCTGTAGATGAGTGTTGCTTGCTGAATTGTTTCTCTGAACTTGCTCAGTTTCCTTTTTATACAGAACCATTGGTCCAGGGCTTCACTGCCAATAGTAGGCTTGACCATCCCACATGAACCATTATCAAGAATTAATTAACCAAATTAATTAGCCATAGATTTTACTATAGGTCTTTTGTATGGCAGCACTAACTAAACTAAGAGTACTACTTCTCAACTGACTTTAGCTTGTATCAAGTTGATATAAACCTAACCAACAAAGACTCTTTTGGCAATGTTGGAAGTGAAAAAATCACAGCAAAGGTCACTGTTTTGATGTAAAAAGCCTGCCAACTGGAAAAGTTGTGAATGGACATAAAATGAAACCTTTTTCAACAGTTGCTTCTGGACTTCTCTTATGTTTAAAATTTTACCTTTTATTATTTAAAGCAGAGTCAATTATGATTCTCTGTTAATTGCTCCTGGTGACAACATAGCTTCACAGCTATCATGTCACCATGTAGATCTGTTTATCATTATAACCATTGCGGTGGATTTATTTTGGCCCCCTTTTTATTAAATCTTTACATTATAATGATGTGGGATTTCCCTCTGTATGCTGTGATTGCCATTTATGAATAAAAAACTGCTTTGGACCTATAGCAGGGAAAAACTTAGTTAGGTGTGGAAAACTAAAGTGAATGATGGGAGAAAAAAGAGCAGAGTCAGGGAAAAGCCATGTAGCCCCTCTGGAGCCAGACAGAACTTTACCTGGTAAGCCACAGCCACAAGGCAATATACAGATTACTAGAAATGGGTTATGTAATTAATATGTAAGAGTTAGCCAATAAGAAGCTAGAGCTATTGGGCCAAGCAGTGATTTGATTAATACAGTTTCTGTGTGATTATTTTGGTTCTGGGCAGCAGAGACGATCAAGCGGAGAGCAGCCAGGAACCAACGAGTGGTCTCTTTACTATATTATAAAAGGTGAGGTCTTGAGATTTCTACTACAGAAATGACTGTGTATGATGGTGAAGGTATAAAATGGCAAAGCATTAAAAGATTTCTCACCAGTGTGAAACATGCCAAATTCTCACTGTTCATCAGACTCACTCTAGCAGAATGAGAAATATGAAAGTATGAAGTATGTCTTATATTTCCTCTATTTCCTAGGGTAAGATTGTGTACACAAAACAAAATAAACAGGGAATTCATGAGAGTTCAGCAAAGATTTCAAAAGCAAGATCGGTATTTTAAAGGCAGTGTGACTCATGGCATATCAGTCTAAACTATTTAAAAAGATAATAATTGACAATCTCGTTCAAGATCCCTAAATTTGCAATACTCAGTAAAATTCATAATAAGAAATGTATAAAATGAGAACAATGTTAAAATGTAACTGAGCATATCAATAGATGAGTGACCATGATGACATTTTTCAATAAGAGGCCTAAATGGTTCAAAAATTCAGTTCTCCTTTTAATCTAAAATTCATCACAATCTTAAAAACTAATTACAATTTTTTATAAACAACAGAAGGTAAAATATTACAGGAATATTTAAAACCAAAAATTTAAAATTTTAAATATATCAAATAACTTATATAATTTAGTGTTAAACGATGTCCTTAGATGCTTATGACTAAAAGAGAAGAATCTGAAAAGGCTGCATCCTGCATTATTCCTATAATGTTACAGTCTAGAAAAGAAGATGGATATTTTTAAGTGACTGCCACTAGTTGAGAAAAAAAAGTAATTAGTAAGAGTAGCAAAGAGGATTTTAGGTCAGTGAAAGTGTTTTGTATGATGCCGTATTGATACGGACCTGGCCAGATTTATAACATATACAACACAAAGAAAGAGCCCTAGTACAAACTCTGGGTTCTAGGCAATACTTTTGTGTCATCTAGAAAAGTATATCACTCTGGTAAAGGATGACTACAGGAACTTCTTATGTTTCTAGAAAAACAACAACAACAAAAAAAGGAGCTTTTTTTTTTTGACCCTAGGTTATTGAAACTAGAGACTAGTGTGTAAGGCATGAATCTACCACTGACCTACACCTCCAAGCATTTTATTTTGAAATGCGAAGTAAACAATTATAAGGGATTTAGTAGTCATGTTAGGATCATACATTCTCATACTTTTGTTAGTGTCTTTTAAAGACAATTGGATAATTTTCATCAAATTTGTATTCTATAGTCTAACAAATATACTTTTAAGAATGATAGAAAATACCTGTCTAACAAATATACTTTTAAGAATGATAGAAAATACCTGTTTCAAAATTATTTTCGTAAATATTATGACCAAAAATGAAGAAATGCTAACTTCCAATGATAATTTTGTGGTTAAGTAGTGAATTATTATTTCTCTACATTATATAATTTTTCTATATTATTTTGTCATTTTTGAAAAGATTCATATTAATATATATTAATATGGAAATTCTTTTGGTAATCATAAGTTTAAAAATGCCTTAGAAAATACTACACCTAGAACAATTCTATTCATAAAGTATACCTTATGTGCATTTCCAATATTCCTGAACTTGTTACTGAGAATATTAATACACAAGAAAAGATTGTTCATATTTGTGCTTTTGAAAGTAAGATGGACATAATGCTTGTATCTATAAATCACAGAATTCAGAAGGTTAGAGGAGGAGGATGAGTTCCCAGCAACTTCTATGCCACACAGTAAGTTACAGGCTAGCCTAGGCATGCAAGCCTTCCTCAAACAAAACAAAGCAAGAAGTTTATTGACTTTAGAACAGGAACACATCAAATGTTACTTATATCATCACAAAAATACAGTTAATCTCAACTAAGAAGGCAATTTTATAAATCTTAGTAAGCTATGGCTAATTCCAACTAACCCTCCAAATAAATTTTCCTGTAACCATTTGCTGAAAAACACACAGAAACATAAGAACATATAATTACAGCAAGATTGTGGCTGATGATCTGACTTTAAATTTCCATTTCAGTTTCTGTTTCAATTTCTCAGATCATGATAACATAAAACATGATCATTATCGAGACAAAAATTGGCATAACACCAGTTTGATGGTGGTTATTTAGTTGCTTTTTATTTTATCCATTTAGTTTTAATTTAACTCATATACACATGCATGTTTCTCTCTGTATGTGAGCTTGCAGAGGCCAAAAGAGGGCCTGGTATCTTATTTTGATAAAATTCTGATTTGAAGTTTAAAAAGAGGGTCTGCCTCATAGTCAGAAACTGTCATAATGAGAGGCAGAGAAGTCTTTTGATTACTTATTATGCGTTATAAGCATCATCTCTTACTAATAAGCAAGCTACAGGAATGCACAGCAGGATATTCTCTTGTATCTTTTGAATAAAGAAGGTAATTTCTATTATTTTGTTGGACAAGAGAGCTTGTCTTCCTATTTCCCTTCTCACTTACTTGTTTACAGTCCTCAGTACCCTTCATTATTTTCTTCCTTCCCATTTTCTCCCTGTATATCTTCTCTTCTTATTAAAAAAATAAAATAAAACTGTATGCCACATGCATTCTTTGCTTCTCTCTGGCTCACCAGTGGTGAGCATGTATCTGGAAGTAATCCCACTTATCTAGGCATAGGAATGACAGCCCAGGGCAGGGCGAAGCACGTACCAGCATTTCGAGGTATGACCTTGGAGCCATGTTTTAGCAGACGGACAAACACATTACTGCTGCAGTGGTTCATCATGTGCAAGTGGAGGCTTCGTTGAGTCCGTATCTTGACCAAACATTTTGCCATATTTAATATTATGATTTTCCTAAGGCTCTGTTGTCAGTTGTGGCCCTGAATATATGCAACCAGCAACAACAGCTTTGACCTTTTGCTCGCTGTCCATTCTGTTTCAAATGACTAAGGCAGAACACACAGAGAATGAATCAAATGTCAGCTTCTTAATGTGGCCAACAAAAATAACTCACTAGGGATACACATTGGGCAAGGAGGGAGGGAGGAGACACTATTAATAAACTCTCACCCCTCCTCTGGTGAACAGTATAATTTTACGCCTAGTTCTCACTTAGTTTTTTTTTTTAACACATCACAATAAAAAAATCTCTGCCAAGTGTCAAAAGCCCCTCGCATAAAAGAATATTCCCCAATTCTACACTGTAAGAAACAATTTACTTTCATTTCATTTCTGACATATTTAATAAGCCTCCATTATGTTCTAGAGCAGATTTTCCCAATAAAATATAATGCAAGTATTTAAGCAGTAGGCTACAATTATAGTTAATAATGTGTTTTATTTGAAAACAGGATATCCCAAATAGTAGTTTCAACATGAAATGATTTGTTAAGCTGTTCTCAGTATGCAATGAGACAAATATGTTCAACACGTAAAGACAGTTTCTACTGAGACTAGCCACTGCTGGTGGTGTTCAGCATCCACATGCAGCAAGTATGTGGAACTACACTGCTCTCCCCACAATGGCGAATTCTTGGCATACTCATTTCCACCCTGTCACTATGCCAACTCTGCCTTCCTTTTATAGACATGGCTTGTGAAGAAAAGTGACCTACACTAATTCATGAAATCAGTAAGTGTCAACAGCATGTTGAACCTTGGCATTCTAACAATAACAGGTGACTGAAATATAAATCTCCATATTGACAGCTGTCGGGGCTTGAATTAGGAGCTATAACGTGCTTTAAATGCAGGGGTCAAGTATCACATTCTCCTTACACTTTGAAACACTTAGACTTGTGCGTCTTTTAGAAATTTGCTTGTACTCCATCACGGTCACTAAGGATACATTCTCATGTTTAGGACATGCTACATAATTGAAATTTTTTGACTGATTAAGAACAATACATTGGACAGTTTCACTTATGTTTTTCTGGTATATTTCTTATCCATTGATATCAAAAGAAAAGTTTTCACATTGTTTCATCATGCATTCATACCCTTTTCCATTTCTAATAGCTAAGTTACTGACAAAGATTTTATAATGTCAGGAGACAAAGGGTTTACATTTAGAACCATCATTTGAAATTCTATATTGGTATATTTCCTTATAAACTAAAATTAATAGCATTTATAAGAAGAAGCTTAGCAAACTTATTGACTTTTATAAGTCTGGCATTCCTTAACTTTAAATTCCACATTTAGATATTTGTTTTGAAAGAATATTCAGAAATGTTGACAAAAATATTCATCAAGGCATCATTTATTGTATCAAAACACAGCTTAAATTTTCAATGGAAACATTATTTAATATATTCATAGATATTAAAATTTATGTTCATAGGAACTTACTGATTTGAGAAAATGTCTATAAAATACTACAAAATGAAGAAAGCATGTTTATATAAACAGAAGAAATTCAGCCATGTAATCATATACTCAGGAAAAAAATAAGAACCTAGAATCAATTCTAAAGACAAGGGCACACTTCCCTAAAATGGGAAATAGTAGAGATCACACCTACAGACACCACAGGGCCGGCTACTCCAGCTCATGGGTTAGTAGTTCCAGGAAAAGTAATAAATCCTATGCCAATAGAGTGAGTCAGTTTTCAGATTTGAGTACTGAGCCAAAAAGTTTAAAATTTCAAACCCCAAATTGTCATACTAGAAATTTATAAATTTTTTACCACTTTAAATTCCTTTTTTATATAATTCAGGGTAAAAATCCCTACGTAAAAAATAGATATAAAACAAAAAACAAGGTTCTGGAATAGTGACATTATTCCTTCCTCACTTCTCACCAGCAATAGTTCTTATAGATATTATTAAAAAATATTATATTGGTCTTTCATGCACACGACCCCCCCCCCAAGCCTGCGTTTTCTGCTGGGTCCTTTGCTTGGGAACAGTTTTCTCCTCCTACACTGGGGCTGCCCACCCAGAGCGGTGAGTGCCTGCCTACCATGCGGGCCTCAGGGACCCCCCCCTCGCCCCAAAAGGGAACATGCGCACCTCCAGCTTTGCCGGCAGGGTGTCCTGTGTTCTACTCGCCCCCACCCTGCCCCCCAAGTTCTCCTTTTATCTGCGGGTCATTGGACTACCAGGCATCTATGTTTCCGTGCTGAGGAGTTCCATCTGGATGGGTGAGTGTGTGCTATCCAGGGGCGGACTGTCCTGGAAGAGAGCACAGTTTCCCCTCACCCAGCTTCTTCTGCAGGGCTGTCTTTCTTGCAGACGACCCCCCCCCCCAAGCCTGCATTTTCTGCTGGGTCCTTTGCTTGGGAACAGTTTTTTGCTCCTACACTGGGGCTGCCCACCCAGAGTGGTGAGTGCCTGCCTACTGGGCTGGCCTCAGGGACCCCCCAACCCCGAAAGGGAGCACGCGCACCTCCAGCTTGCCGGCAGGGTGTCCTGTGTTGTACTAGCCCCGCCCTGCCCCCCAAGTTCTCCCTTTTGTCCGCGGGACATTGGAATACCAGGCGTCTAAGTTTCAGTGCTGAGGAGTAACATCTTGACAGGACGGTTCCTGCTTCTACACTGAAGAGATACACCCAGAGAGTCAGTCACAACAAAGACTGGACCAAGACACCAGGCCTCTCCTGGCTCCATTTGAAGAAAGAGATGGGAAGGCGCCAATGCAAGAATTCCTCCAACAACCTAAAAGGCAAATGGACTCAACTCACCTATAAAAAGGCACAGGCTAAGAGATTGGATAAAAAAACAGGATCCAACATTCTGCTGTTTACAAGAAACACACCTTAACCACAAAGACAAGCACCTACTCAGAGTAAAGGGATGGGAAAAGGTTTAACAAGAAAATGGACCTAAGAAACAAGCAGGTGTGGCCATACTAATTTCTAACAAAGTAGACTTCAAATTTAAATCAATCAGAAGAGATGGAGAGCCACATTTTATACTCATAACAGGAACAATTCATCAGGATGAAGTCTCATCCTGAATATCAATGCCCCTAATATAAAAGCACCCCACGTACGTAAAAGAAACATTACTAAAACTCAAGGCTGCCATCAAACTGCACACACTAATATTAGGAGACTTCAACACTCCTCTCTCACCAATGGACAGGTCAATCAGACAGAAACCTCACAGAGAAATAAGAGAATTAATGGAGGTAATGAATCAAATGGACTTTACAGACATCTATAGAAAATTCCACCCAAATAGGAAAGAATATACCTTCTTCTCTGCAGCTCATGGAACCTTCTCAAAAATTGACCACATACTTGGTAACAAAGCAAACTTCCACATTTACAAAAAAATATGTGTAACCTCCTGTGTCTTATCAGATCACCATGGATTAAAGTTAGAAATCAACAACAATGTTACCCCCAGAAAGCCTACAAACACATGCAAACTGAACAGTCAACTACTGAACCACACCTGGATCAAGGAAGAAATAAAGAAAGAAATTAAGTCTTCCTTGAATTCAATGAAAACAAAGAAACAATCTACTCAAACTTATGGGACATTATGAAAGCAGTCCTAAGAGGAAAATTCATAGCACTAAGTGCCCACTTAAAGAAAACAGAAAAAGCACACATTGGAGACTTAACAGCCCACCTGAAAGCTCTAGAAAAAAAAGAAGCAGACTCACCTAGGAGGAGTAGAAGACTGGAAATAATCAAACTGAGGGCTGAAATCAGCAAAATAGAAACACAGAAAACAATCCAAAGAATCAATGAAACAAAAAGCTGGTTCTTGGAGAAAATCAACAAGATTGATAAACCCCTATCCAAACTAATCAAACGACAGAGAGAGAATATGCAAATTAATAAGATCAGAAATGAAAAGGGGGACATAACCACAGACACAGAGGAAATTCAGAGAAATATTAGATCTTACTACAAAAGCCTATATGCCACAAAACTGGAAAATGTAAAAGAAATGGACACATTTTTAGATAAATACCATATACCAAAGTTAAACCAGGACCAGGTGAACAATCAAAATAGACCTGTGAGTTGTGAAGAATTAGAAGCTGTTATCAAAAACTTCCCTACAAAAAAAGCCCAGGACCAGATAGTTTCAATACGGAATTCTACCTGAACTTCCAAGAAGACCTAATACCTATAACCCTTAATGTATTTCACAATATAGAAACAGAAGAGGCATTGCCAAATTCCTTTTATGAAGCTACAGTTACTCAGATACCAAAACCACACGAAGACTCAACCAAAAAGAGCATTACAGGCCAATCTCACTCATGAATATCGACGCAAAAATCCTCAAACAAAATACTGGCAAACCGAATCCAAGAACACATTAGAAAAATTGTCCATTATGATCAAGTAGGCTTCATCCCAGGGATGCAGGGCTGGTTCAACATACGAAAATCTATCAATGTAATCCATCATATAAATAAACTGAAAGAAAAACCCATATGATCATTTCATTAGATGCTGAAAAGGCATTTGACAAAATTCAACATCCCTTTATGATAAAAGTATTGGAGAGATTAGGGATACAAGGGTCATACCTAAAAATAATAAAAGCAATATACAGCAAGCCGACAGCTAACATCAAATTAAAAGAAGAGAAACTAAAAGCCATCCGTCTAAACTCAGGAACACGACAAGGCTCTCCACTCTCGCCATACCTCTTCAATATAGTGCTTGAAGTTCTAGCAATAGCAATAAGACAACATAAGGGGATCAAGTAGATTCGAATTGGAAAAAAAGAAGTGAAACTTTCGTTATTTGCAGATGATATGATAGTGTACATAAGCGACCCCCAAAACTCCACCAAAGAACTTTTACAGCTGATAAACACTTTTAGTAATGTGGCAGGATACAAGATCAACTCCAAAAAATCAGTAGCCCTCTTATACATACAGGATATGGAAGCAGAGAGGGAAATCAGAGAAGCTTCACCTTTCACGATAGCCACAAACAGCATAAAATATCTTGGGGTAACTCTAACCAAGGAAGTGAAAGATCTATTTGACAAGAACTTTAAGGCATTGAAGAAAGAAACTGAAAGAAACTGAGGAGGATACCAGAAAATAGAAGAACATCCCTTGCTCTTGGATTGGGAGGATCAACATAGTAAAAATGGCAATTCTACCAAAGGCAATTTATAGATTCAATGCAATCCCCATCAAGGTCCCATCAAAATTCTTCACAGATCTTGAGAGGACAATAATCAACTTTATATGGAAAAACAAAAAACCCAGGATAGCCAAAACAATCCTATACAATAAAGGATTCTCTGGAGGCATTACCATCCCTGACTTCAAACTCTATTACAGAGCTACAGTAATGAAAACAGTGTGGTACTGGCATAAAAACAGAGAAGTCGAACAATGGAATTGTATAGAAGACCAGGATTTTAACCCACAAACCTATGATCACCTCATTTTCGATAAAGGAGCTAAAAGTAAACAATGGAAGAAAGAAAGTATCTTCAACAAATGGTGCTGGCACAACTGGATGTCAACCTGTAGAAGAATGAAAATAGACCCATATCTATCACCATGCACAAAACTCAAGTCCAAATGGATTAAAGACCTCAATATCAGTCCGAACACACTGAACCTGATAGAAGAGAAAGTGGGAAGTACCCTACAACAGATGGGCACAAGAGATCTCTTCCTATGTATAACCCCAGCAGCACAGACATTAAGGTCAACATTGAATAAATGGGACCTACAAAAACTGAGAAGCCTCAGTAAAGCAAAGGACACTGTCACTAAGACAAAAAGGCAACCTACTGACTGGGAGAAGATCTTCACCAACCCTGCAACAGACAAAGGTCTGATCTCCAAAATATATAGAGAACTCAAGAAACTAGACTTTAAAATACTAATTAACCCAATTAAAAAATGGGGCACTGAACTGAACAGAGAATTCTCAACAGAAGAAGTTCAAATGGCCAAAAGACACTTAAGGTCATGCTCAACCTCCTTAGCAATCAGGGAAATGCAAATCAAAACAACTTTGAGATATCATCTTACACCTGTCAGAATGGCTAAAATCAAAAACACCAATGATAGCCTTTGCTGGAGAGGCTGTGGAGGAAGGGGAACCCTCATCCATTGCTGGTGGGAATGCAATCTTGTGCAACCACTTTGGAAATCAGTGTTTTGGTTTCTCAGGAAATTCGGAATCAACCTACCCCTGGACCCAGCAATACCACTCCTGGGAATATACCCAAGCGATGCCCTATCATATGACAAAAGCATTTGTTCAACTATGTTCATAGCAGTGTTATTTGTAATAGCCAGAACCTGGAAACAACCTAGATGTCCTTCAATGGAAGAATGGATGAAGAAAGTTTGGAATATCTACACATTAGAGGACTACGCTGCGGTAAAAAACAATGACTTCTCGAATTTTGCATGCAAATGGATGGAAATAGAAAACACTATCCTGAGTGAAGTGTCCCAAACCCAAAAAGATGAACAGGGCATGTACTCACTCATAATTGGTTTCAAGCAATAAATAAGGGTCACGGAGTCTACTATTGGTAAACCTAAAGAAGCTAATTAAGAAGGTAAACCCAAGGAAAAACATATAGTTATCCTCTTGGATATGGGAAGTAGACAAGATTGCCGGGGAGATAATTGGGATCTTGGGGGTGGGGTGGGATGGGGGTAAGGGGAGATGGGGAGAGAAAAGTGGGAAGGGGAGGAGTGCTGAAACAGGATGATTGGGATAAAGGAAGGTTGGATAGGGGAGCATGGAAGCACAATTCTTAGTTAAGGGAGTCACCTTAGGGTTGGCAAGAGACTTGAACCTAGAGTGGCTCCCAGGTGCCCAAGGCGATGTCCCCAGTTAGTTCCTTGGGCAGCTGAGGATAGGGAACCTGCAATGACCCTATCCTATAGCAATACTGACGAATATCTTGCATATCACCATAGAACCTTCATCTGGTGGTGAATGGAGATAGAGACAGAGACCCACACTGGAGCACTGGACTGAGCTCCCAATGTCCCAATGAGGAGCAGAAGGAGGGAGAAGATGAGCAAGGAAGTCAGGACCATGATGGGTGCACCCACCCACTGAGACAGTGGGGCTGATCTTTTGGGAGCTCACCAAGGCCAGTTATACTATGACTGAAAAAGAATGGGATAAAACCAGACTCTCTGAACATGGCGAACAATGAGGGCTTATGAGAAGCCAAGGACAATGGCACGGGGTTTTGATCCTATTTCGTGTTCTAGCTTTGTGGGAGCCTAGCCACTTTGGATGTTCACCTTCCTAGACATGGACGGAGGGGGGAGGACCTTGGACTTTCAACAGGTCAGGGAACCCTGACTGCTCTTTGGACTGGAGAGGGAGGGGGAGAGGAGTGGGGGGAGAGGAAGAAGGTTCTGAGGAGGGGGCGGGAAATGGGAGGCTAGGAGGAGGGTAAAACTTTTTTTCCCTTTTCTCAATAAAATAAAAGAAAAAATATTATATAAATGATTTTTACAAGGATTTTATCATAATGTTCAATTGTTAAAAATTCATAGACATTCAAAAATATTATTAGAAATGTTTTTAAAAATTGAAATTGAATTTTGAAAAAAAATTTCTGGATGACTTTCTGCCTTGTATCAAAAAAAAAAGAATTTCATATATTAGTAAGGACTCATTTGAATGGAGCTAAAACATAGTAATGAGAAATTATCCTTTCAACCTTTTTGACAAGAATAGATCAATATGATAAACCAAAAGCTGTCTCTGTATATATTTTAAGTTGAGACAAAATTTTGCTTATTATTCAGGTTAATATTATTCATATTGTTAATATACACTTTTGAAACAAAAGTCTAGGTCTTAGAAAATCACAAGCTAAGTTCCTTTTATGATCAAATAAGACAGATGTGAGCTGTAACCAGTGAAGTTGCCTCGGTTTCACTTGTATTTTGTGTGCTCACTTACTCTTCTATAGTGATGAAAATAGCCATCCTAAGTAGTAAGCCACAGAATTCTGAACTATTTTGGTTCAGACTACCAGCTGATTCTAGAATTATAAAGCCAATTAAGATCTGAAAACTATCTTTTTTGTAGTGATGACTTCATTTAAATATTTTTACTTTTCATCATATTAAAACAGCATGTGGCTTGATGTGGCCTGATCACATGAAAGAATAAGATCTCCAAAAAACAATACAGAAAGTAAATTAAACACCTGAAAAAATTACTCCCATACTTTTCTTTCCCCTAATTTCCTAGTACAAAATCCCACCAGAGTTTGCATACCTTTTGATCTTTTTTATACTTTAATAATTTATTATAAATTGTAATTTTATTAAGGTAAATCATAATATTTGACATAGTTCATTCAATCTCTCAAATTTGAAAAATCACTTCTTTGCTCTACTTCTCAGAGTTTTTAAGTAGACAGATCTTAAGCCCTATTTTGCTATAGGAACTGCTTGAGCCAATAGCCTTTAAGATACGAGACCACATTGGTGTTGCCTCTTATACTATAAATGCTAACGTAAAGTGTGAGCTTATTCTCTCTTCTAGCTACTGGAGTTGGAGCCTGTTGCCTGTTCATGCAAAGGACTGTGATCTGTGAATCTGCCCATAAATAAATAACCTTTGATTATACTCAATTCTGAGCTAGTGTGGGATTATTTTGTAACTTCCATCATCATCTTGTACCCAATGTGACTACCAAGTGGACTGGCCCAAAAGGCCCAAAAGGTCCACAGCCCAGAAAGTCTCCCACCCCTACTCACCTGTCTTGAATTTACCCACTAAGCAGTTTGTTGTAAAAAGCTTACCATAGTGGAGCTAAGTGCAGCAACTTGGAAATTTCCAAGGCTCAGGAATGCTTCCACACCCCATCTTTCCTGCTGCACTTCTGCAACATGGCAACTCTGCAGCGTTTGCACAGCTTCCCTTTTATGCTCCCTGCTCATGAACTCTGGGTTCCTTGATCCAAAAAACTCTCCATGTATGGAATTGATTAATTCCTCTTAAGTAAATGAAGAGCAAAGCATATTTTTCAGGCAAAGCAAAGCATATTTAACCAGGCACCAATGGACTGTTCGTGCCACTGATTGCATCTCACCACTACGTGGCTGCAACTGTGACAGTTGCTGGCCAATAAAGAATATTACACCTACAACAATTTACCAAAATCTCATAACAAAAGTAACTATTTGATTAATAACTAGATCAATAAACTTGAAAGTTATACAATTGCCATCCATAAATTTAATAACCTTTTGCTTATACTATGAATGGTTTATGGTTTTTCTGATACATCCATTTATTGGATATGGGGACTTAGTTTTTTTTTTCATATATCATTAAAAGTGGTTTTATAACAGAGCCAAGAATCAGGCACTTTTAGAAATGATACAGTCTTTACAGACTAATAATGAACAGGCAGCTGACAGAATTAATACAATCAAAAATCAAAAGTTAACTGAAAAAATTAATATCATTGAAAAGGATAATATTAATTTTACAGGCAAAATTTAATCCATGTTAAAGGGTATGCGGAAATTCTCTGAAAGAATTCATACTGTTTAATTTGACAATCAAAATCTGTTAAAAACTTGTGATAGGTTAGTAGACAGAATATATTTCTAGGAAGACAATCTGCACACTATCCAGATATTGTCCAAGGATGAGATGTTATCTTTAAAGGAAAAATTTCATATGTTGGAATTACATGTGGAGAATGAAGACTAGAGGCTTGGTACATCAATGAAATCACTAGAAATATCTAGAGGCCATGAGATTCAGGTTTTACAGAAAAACAGTAGTAAAAAGATTTGAAATGATTGAGGAAATCAAAAGAGCTGATGATCAGGGAGAGAAAGTAAAAGGACAGGGTTTAATATCACCAGTACATGTCAGACTCAGCGATGGCTTATCCAGGGTTTTAGCTTCCTACCCCAAAATAACCTCTGAAAAAACATAAAGTTCTAAAAGCCCAAAGGATCAAAAGAATGTAGATGGATACCTATAGGTAGAGATGATCCAAAAGAAATTAAGCAAGCAGTAATATCTTATGACTTACATTCACCATTTGTTAGGGAAATGGTAAAGACATGGGCTTCCAGCAATAAGGCTTCACACAATTGGCTTCATTTGGTTTCAGCAGTCCTGGCAGATGGGCCATAACTACTATGGAAACACTATTTGTGATAAGAGGCAAAAAAATGAGAACAACAGGGAAAAGCAAAAGAGCTTGATACTTCTGAAGATCAAATTCTCGGAGAGGGAACTTATTTTGACCAAAGGATCAAGCCCTTTATGATAAAAAACACCTTGTCCCTATGCCACACAGCAACCTTAAATGCTTGGAACAGAATTCAAGAGCTAGGAAAATAATTGAACATTATACCAGGGTTAAATAGGACTGGAGAGAACACTTTAGTGACATTTTACAAAAATTAACCAAGGCTGTACAAATAGGAGTAGCAGACCCAGAAGTAAGACAAGTACTTATAGAATATCTGGCTTTTGAAAAAGCTAACTTAAAATGCAAAAAGATACTTGGGGCTTTAAAGGTTAGATCAGTGCCAATAAATGAATGGATCCTCCATACAATGATCATTGAGACTTTTGAGTATAACACTGAAGTTTGGATAGGAGAAGTAATTTCCATAGATGGGAGGAGACACCAAAATGTCGAATGTTTTAACTGTGGCATAATAGGACATCTGAGAAAGGACTGTAGACATGGCATTCCTAGGAATGATGTGACCTCTGAGAATGGCAAAAATAGAAGGTATCAAGATTCTGGATTATGTAGGAGGTGTGGCAAAAGCCAAAATTGGGCCAGTGAATACAGATAAACAACAAACAGACAGGGCAACTCAATACCATTGGGAAATTCCTTGGGGGACATCTCACAGACCCCCAAGTCAAACGTGGTCCAGTCATTCCCAGTCATTGTGGAGGAAATGTCTCATCAGGAAAATTAAAAAAAAAATCCATTGCCAGCTGAAAAAAAAACCTATACTGTTCTGGGTGATGGAATAAACATGGAGGATGAATAAAAAAATCCAATAGGAAATAGGAAGCATTTACTTTGGCTGACTTCTATAAATGTCAAAGTCCAAAGCTAAGAGTGCATATAAATAATACTGTAATGAGGGATGACTAGACACAGGTGCAGACATGAGTATCATTATTTCAGAATCTTGGCATGTGAATTGGCCTCCTCAAGAGACAGAGATTCATGTCCTAGGAATTGGAACCCTATCTCAAGTGAAACAAAGCATGAGATGGCTTCAATGCATAGGGTCAGAAGGACAGAAAAGAAGGCGGAGGGCATATGTGGTTAATATCATAGTGAATTTATGAAGTAACGACCTGCTGCAGCAATAGAATACCCAAATTAACATTCCTGCAGTCCCAAAAAATGCTTGTTTCTGGGAAGGATTTATAAGATACTATATACAAAGCCATTCTGACTACACATGAAAACAAAGCAACTAGCAAACCTTTAGAGGTACCAATAGTCTTACCTTTAAAATGGTTAACTGAGAAACCAATATTAGTTTAACAGTGGCCGTTAACAAAAGACAAACTGCAGGCTTGAGAACAGCTGATACAGAAGCAACTAGATTCTCACCATGTTGAAGAAAAATAGCCCTTGGAATTCTACTGTATTTATTGTTAAAAAGAAATCTGAGAAATGGAGAATAGTGACAGATCTAAGAGCTGTCAAAAAGGTAATTCAATCTATAAGCCCTCTAAAATCTGGAATTTCTCTGCCTTCTCTATTACCAAAAAAAAATGGCTTCTTACAGTTATTTATTTAAAAGATTGTTTCTTCACTATATGTTTACAAGAAAAGAACAGAGAAAAATTTGCATTCACGGTGCTACTTATAATAATTATCAGCCTACTAGGAGATAACAATAGACTGCCCCCCCAAGCAATCCTCAATAGTCCCACCCTGTGCAAATACTTTGTAAGTAAGCCATTGAAAATAATATGTAAACAATTTCCTAAACCTAAAGTTTACCATTACATGGATGACATTTTGCTATATGATTCAAATGTAGATACTTTAGAAAGAATGTTTGAAGAAGTAAAGAAAATTACGACTAAATGGGGAGTACAAATTGCTCCTGAAAAAATACAAAGAGGAGACTCTATCAATTACCTAGGTTTTAAAATAGGTTTACAGAAAATTAGAACACAAAACGCACAGATTAGGAGAGACTGACTGCAGACCCTTAATGACTTTCAAAGATAGTTATGAGACATTTCCAGTCTATGACTGGTTGATGGGTTAACACCTGAACTATTCATTCATTTAAACAAAATCTTAGATGGTGACAAAGACTAAAATAGTCCCAGGGAATTAACAGCTGGAGCTGAGAAAGAATTAACTGTCATTAAAGAGAAATTACAGGAGGCACATATGGATAGGTTAAATCCAAATCTTAATCGCATTTTAGTCATATTGTCTTGTAGAATTTCCCCTACAGGAATTTTAATGCAAAGAGAAGATGTCATCTTAGAATGGATCTTTTTTACACATGAATCAAGAAGAAATTAAAAACTTATATGGGAAAGGTCTCTGAATTAATTATAAAAGTAATATTGAGACTTTATCAACTAGCAGAAATAGATTTAGTGGTCTATTCCTATAAACTGTAGCATTTTTTACTAATAATAAAATTATGGGAAGACAATGAACCCTGGCAAAGAGCTTCTGCTATTTTTTAGGATAGATTAATAGCAATTATCCCAAAACTGATCAAATTAACCTTATAAAGATAACTGCTAGAATTCTTCCCCACATTGAATATAACACACCAATAACTGGAGCCTGTATTCTATACTGATGCAAATAAATCAGGAAAGGCACATTACAAATCAAAGATTTAAGCAAGGTTAAAAGAAACACTTATAATTCTGTCCAAAAGGCAGAATTATATGCTATTCTCATTGTGCTAAGGGATGTTAAAGAACCTCTCAATAAAGTTACTGATTCACAATTTGCAGAAAGAGCTGTTTTTCATATTGAAATTCAAAATTTATACCAGATGATAAAGAATTGTTTTCATTATTTATCTAGATTAAAGATATTATCAGGAGTAGGCCTTGTCCCGTATATACAATACACATCCGATCACATACTATTCTGCCAGGTCCTCTAGCACAAGGTAATGTAGAAATTGACTGATTGATAATTGGAAGTGTGCTGAAAGCCTTAGAATTTTATAGGAAACATCATGTTAATAGCAAAGGTTTAAGGAAAGAATTTTCTATTACATGGCCACAAGCTAAGGAGATTATAAAGAGATGTCCTACTTGCTCTTTCTATAATCAAACACCACTACATGCAGGGAGTGTCTCAAAGGGTACTTCAAAGGAATAAGATCTGGCAAATGATTGTGTTTTACTTTACAGAATTTGGAAAATGAAAATATGTACACAACACCATTCACACTTCTTCAGGTTTTTAACGGGCAGCTGTCCTGAGCTCAGAAAAGGTTGATTCAGTAATCACACATTTATTAGAAGTTATGGCCATCATGGATATACCTTAACAAATAAAAACAGACAATAGTTCAGCATATGTCTCTAAGAAAAGGAAACAGTTTTTGCTTATTATAATATAAAGCATATTATAGGTATACCAAATAATCCTATAGGTCAGGCAGTTATAAAAAGATCAAATTGAACTACAAAGTACAAGTTAAACAAACTGAAATTATCCCTGAATTACATTTCATAATGCTTTATTAACCTTGAATTTTCTTAATGCATTAATGAGAAAGGAACAACAACACCAGAGAGGCGTTAGATAGAAAAAAAAAACTTCTGAATTAAATCAGTCTGTGTATTTTAAGGATATGTTGACCTCACAATGGAAACCAGGAGATGTTCCATGTTGGAGAAACATTCTTCTCTTGTTTCGACAAGAGAAGAAAAGTTATGGATACCATCAAAATTAATAAAGATTCAGTTTGAAAAAGAGAAACCTCTTGAGAAAGAGAAATGACAGCTCATCAACAGAGGTGAGAACCATACAGGAAACATCAAAAGGATTGGGGCATGATTTTGTTCTTATCTTTGCAGGAAAATATTCATCTTCAAAAAGTCAGGAGATCCTGGATATCTAGATGCCTAAAGAGAAAAAGATAACTATTCACCTAGGATCACCAAGCAAAGAGAATCATGACTTATAAGGACAGATATATGAGGGTATAAATCACTGAACATAAATATATATGCCACATAGAATAATAGTTATGACTCACTTAAAAATCAAAGCTGGACTTGGAGTAGGATGATGGATCTATCCTTCTCTAAAACAAAACATGTAGCTAAAAGAGAAATTCAGAGTTTCTGTCTCATATCAGGAACCAACTGGTAGGGTCAGAAAGAAGAAAGAATTAAAAAAAAAACTTTATTTTTCTCCATACCTATTTTTGTCTCTATCATATCAGGTCTATATAAATAGTGTTTAAGTTTTCCACAATGAACAATAAATTTTCCTGCAGTAATCTTCGAAATCTCCAGAAAGAAGATGGGACCCCACAACAATAACTCTACCTGGTTGATATGATGTCATGATGCAGATAGAACTACTATAAGACCGGTTTTGGGTACCTGTTGCTCAAAATGTTTCCAAATTGGTTAGGTGAAATTGTGTACCTTTTTACAATGTTCTGACCAGAATTACAAATAGGAACCTCAGGGAAACCCTACTGAATACCAGATAATATTTGCAATTATACCAGAAAGTAACCTTTTCATTGATATTTATTGAGCTCTACATTTTTCTCTGCTCCCCTCCCTGCCTCTCCACTCCCACTTTCAATCCTCCCCCAAGGTCCCCATGTTCCCAATTTACTCAGGAGATCTTGTCTTTTTCTACTTTCTACTTCCCATGTAGGTTATATTTATGTAAGTCTCTCTTAGTGTCCACATTGTTTTCTAAGTTCTTTGAGGTTGTGATTTGTAGGCTGGCTTTCTTTGGTTTATGTTTAAAAAAATGAGTGAGTACATGTGATAACTGTCTTTCTGTGTCTGGGTTAGCTCACTCAAAATAATGTTTTCTAGCTCTATCCATTTTCTTGCAAAATTCAAGATGTTACTTTTTTCTGCTACGTAGTACTCCATTGTGTAAATGTACCACATTATCTTTATCCATTCTTCGATCGAGGGGCATTTAGGTTGTTTCCAGGTTCTGGCTATGACAAACAAATCTGCAATAATCATAGTTGAGCACATGTCCTTGTGGCACGATTGAGCATCCTTTGGATATACACCCAGAAAGTGTCACATCCACCCTCGACCAGCAAGGAAAAACGCAACACCCGGAGCTCTTTTTGCAGCAGTTTTCAGGACTTTATTCACAGCAATCTATCTCCTCCTCTCTCTCTCTCTCTCTCTCTCTCTCTCTCTCTCTCTCTCTCTCTCTCTCTCTCCATGGGCTGCCAACCCCGAACTGCCAGGTGGGCACTGCCCATAGGCTCACACATATGCAGGCAGCTGTAAATTATTGCGTGATCATAGCATAGGTCAGGCCTTAGCCATCTCAGGAGTTGATCATACATCTCCATCAGGTGTTACACCATGCAGCTCACTACAGTTCCCCCTTTTGTTTTGTAAAGCAACAGGTAAGAGTAGAGGTCTGATCTCTGTTAAAAATGGAACATGTACTAGTGTTTGTCCAGGTGTCATCCACTCAGAGAACACTAGACCTGTCCAGTGCCTTTTTACAGAGGTGGGAGTTAGACATCAACCCACATGCAATCAGACTTGCTCTTCTTGAGGCTGATGTATGCTTACCTCAAGTGCAGTGCGCAAGCCTCGCATCCTGTGCTCGCTTACATCTAGATAGCCAAACTTGGGGAGACTGTCCTGCTTCAATGGCCGTGAAGGCCTGAATGATCATAACTGCACTGCGATGTTGTGAAACCCTTATGTGACAAATGCACCACAGGCATACCAGGGAGGCAAGCACCATTAAGCCTTGTTAGGGCTCCTATTCCCGCCCACTCCTTCAGATGATCCGTGGAGTGATCCAGGAGGATAGTCCTTCTGCCAGGCTGGTATCCATGCGTGTGGAGTTCACAGTCGCCATCGCCACCCGCAACTTTTCCAGTTGTTGTTCGAATTCTCTAGACCAATTACCTAAAAGACAGCTAGACAAATCTTTAGACAGATTAGTTGCATGAGTCATATTGAATGCTGGTCACACACAGCCCTGGATGGATAGAAATGTCTGACAGACTAGGGTATAGACTTGCCTCTAATAGCATACCCCAGCTGCCATACCCCCGTGGCTCATTTATTCCTGTCAGCTGAGTGCATGGAAGACACCTTTCCCTCGTGCACCTCTTTGGCTTCCCTAGCAACCCAGCTGATCCTGCTTCTGCTCTGAAAGGGCCCCGCTTAAACCGTGTTTTAGGGAATTTGGGCATTGTCAATCTCTCTGGCTACTTCCTGCTGAGCGGGGACGTTGCATTCTTACGGTATTTACTACAATCTACTGCCATTTTCCAGTCGCGCTCGGACTCATGTTGCAGAGACTGTGGAGAGGCGGAGACTTCACTTCCCCACCATGCTGTAAGGTGGAGGTGAGGCGGAGTTGAGCAGCCGGCTGGTTGACCTGGGCTAGGACAGAGGTTCAAGTCAACAGATTTTACCACGGTTGTGCTTCTATGCCCTGAGGCATCCATGCTGGGAGTGGCCTAGCATTCTGGCCTTGTTGGTCTTCAAGGCAGGTCCTGGTAGTCTGCAGCTTCGCAGACCCTCAGCACTGCTTGGCCTTGGAGCCGCAGCTGCTCCTACTCCATCGCAAACTCCGGAGGTCTCGGTAATTCGAACCACACGATTATACCTCCCTTCCTTAGCATACCTTGTTCGGTGGCAAAATCTAGATCTCTACCAGGCTTATCCCAGGATGACACATTAAGATTGCCAGAAACGGCAAACCAAGGTGCAATTGTGTCACATTTAGCCAAAAACCTCTCCAATGCGCTCCATAACAGCTCGTTAAGAGCCAGAAAAATCAGGTGTGATGTTGAAGTGCCCATTCTAAAATCCTATTCTTCCTTTTATTTTCATTTTAAACCGTCCACTATTGTCGTGACTATACTTTCCCGCTCTACCTTTTCTACAGGTGAGAGCATAAAACCTGCATTTATTGCGATTCCTCAGTCTTTACCTTGAGGATTATCCGGTGCACCCCTGGACTGCAGCAAGTTCTGGGCTCCATGGAGAGAAGTTTGGAGGTTCCCCATACGAGGCCACCACTTGTCGCGCCCCACCTCGTCTGGCAAGGAATGATGTGACCACCAGAGCTCTTCTCACTGCAACCACTTCAAAGAACTGTAGAATGTGGCACTCAAATAACTTAAGGTTCTGTTGATAGGAGACACAATTGCTCCTGGCAGCATCAATTTATTTTCAAGAGAACGTTGAGCACTGAAGACACTCCACTTGGAGCTTGTTTTCTCTTTGTCAAAACTTGCCTTTGAGCAAGGAATTGTCCATGCCTTGATCTCTGACAAAACATATCTTATCTACACAGGACAAGCAGGATATAAGAAAAAGACTGTCAAACCCTGCCAAGATAGGATAAGACAGTTCTGAAAATATTCTTGCCTCTGAAAATCGTCCGTTAGTTACTCTAGACCTTAGCCAAAGTTGATTGTCTCAACATGGCAAATTGATGGGGAAGCTCAGCCAATCACATCTGGCTAGAGTATGGCCACCTGTAGCCCAGGTAAATAAACGGGGGAGATAGGAACCTCTTGCCCTTATACAGTTCATTTATTTTCTGAGTCCTTCATGCTTTATTTACTTTCCAAAACCTAGGAACCTCCAGTTAGGCATGAATATGTCGATTCAAAGGAAATATCTTATAACACTAGTGTTCGGCTAGTCCACAGTTCCAAACTCTTCTTGAAATGCTTAAGAACCACATGATCATGTTTCTCTACAGACTGCACAGATCTATGGGGCTCAGTGCTCCAAAGAACAATACCATCAAGGACCCTAGTTCTTGGCAGCACTGTATACAAGTTATTTTTCATGTCATTGTGATCAAATAAAGGCAAGAAACAATGTAAAGGAAATGAGTTTATGTTGATTCATATTCAGGGAAAGCATCCCTTCAAGGCTGGGACTAGGATCACTGGTAGAAGGAGGTAACAGCTTGTTCTCATCTCAGTGGACAATGAACACAGGTCAGAAAGGGAGCAGAGGCAATCTTTAAACATCAAGACCATTCCTCCCCATACACCTACTTTCTGTAGTTAGGCCTACCCTATAACTTCATAAAACAGTGCCATAATATGATGACCATGAGTTTAAACACATTGGTTTATGAAGGACATTTTACATCCAAAACACAACTGCAAAGGACATTTGAAGGAGAGAATCAATTTTTCTATAAGCTGTCAAAAACAATTTTAAATCAGAGGAAGCCAAGGAGGTTCATCATCCAATGTTAAGAGTTCCTCATAGTTCTGAACTCCATGTCTACTGGAGCTTTGAACTCTGTGATGCATACATGTATCATACTCTGCAAGTATGTCTCTGCTAATAACTCAAACTTACAAGTTATTTGAGAGTGCTGGTGCATCTGACTGTAAAATAAAGATTAAGAACCATTCTCCTGGTTTGTTAAAAAAAGGCAATGACATAAACACATTAGAGCCAGTCATGGTGTGGGCTGGTAAACTGGTACTTTCTAAATTGGTAAGGAAAATAAAGCTTAAAGCACAGGCTTCAAAGACATCCTTGACTGCTAGTCTTGGCTTCTGGGATATACTATGTTTTTTCTCTCAGACTTTCTTTGCAATGCTGTAATATGAGCCTTTGAAAAAAGAATTTGAACATTTAAGGTAGTTGTTATGATTGAAAAATATATGGGCATAATTACAGAGATCACTGTAAGACAATAAATTAATAAATAAAATGTGTGTATCTTTTTTAAAGCACAATCATTTATTTATCCTTGCTAATGATATAGGATGAATATAGTGGTGACAAACAACTCTGTTCTCTCCCTATAACCATATGTTCCTTTAACATGTTCTTTCTTCCAAAATAATAGTGAAATAGATTGTCTGATTTCATGGATTTACCTGACAGATCTGTTCAACTTGGGTAATTTGTATCATCCTAGTACCTTTGATGAGTATTTTACCTGCAAGTTGGTACTTACATAAATGGATACTCAATATATTGAATACACTTTATAAAAATCAATTATAATTATGGCATTGATTACATGTATTGTATTAGGTGTTAGGTAGCTAACAGATTTTTCAAATTTAGTAGACTTATGTATTATTTAAAATAGTTATAATCACTGACATTTTAACTTTGATATATGAAACATTACAAATTTGTATTTCATATTCATTATCATATATATTAAATAACAAAAAGGCTTTTCTAGCTTTAACAAAACAAACAAACTACAAAAAACTTATTCAGAGGTCCAATGTATTTCAAAATCCCATGAGTTAAAAAAAAGTACTACTTATGTACAATTAGCCCCATTCTAGACACAATAGTAACCTGGAAGGGAAATCTACCACAGTTGATTGCCTTTTAGGATGTTGTAGTAAAATACCATGTCTTATTAGGGATTTTACTGCTATGAAGAGACACCATAACAACAGCAACTCTTAAAAAGTAAAAAAAAAAAAAAAAAAAAAACTTTCAATTGGGGTGCCTTACATTTTCAGAGGTTTAGTCCATTATTATCATAATGTGACTTTCACATCTGGGAACAAATATTGAATGTTATCCTTCAACTTGGTAAACATTTCATTATTATAAATACTTCAATACATATATATATATATTCTTTTTTGTTTGTTTGTTTTTTGTTTTTTGTTTTTTGAGACAGGGTTTCTCTGTGGCTTTGGAGCCTGTCCTGGAACTAGCTCTGTAGACCAGGCTGGTCTCGAACTCACAGAGATCCGCCTGCGTCTGCCTCCCGAGTGCTGGGATTAAAGGCGTGCGCCACCATCGCCCGGATATATATATATATATATATATATATATATATATATATATATACTTATATCTTATATATTTACTTATATTAAATTCTATATAGAATGGACTTTGAAGAAAAGAATACCTCTTTTCTGCAAGGTCTACTCTGGAATCAAAAGTAAAGTATGAATGGATAATAAAATATAAAACATAAGTCCCATGCCTGGCAGCACCTCTGAGCACTTCTTGTCTGGCAGGCTGTTATCGAAGCTCATATGATTCACAACTGGGTCAAATTTCTGGATGATTCAAAATTGGGTTAAATTCTTGATGACTTTCCTCCCTGAATGTCCTACACAGCACCTTCCTGAACTATGAAAGTTAGTGAGCTGGAAAATTTTAGATCAACTTCAGATGGCATCTCTTGCTCCAGCAAACACATTGTATAGTGTCTCCAGTAGCAGGCACTCACCATCTAGTTTTTGTGGGCAATTGTGATAGTTTAATTGTCAACTTTCAATGAGGGATTGTCTAGATCATATTTGCCTGTGAGTTTGTCTATGGAAGATTGTATAGATTATACTAATTGATGTGGGAAGACTTGCTCATTGTGGATGGCACCTTTCCAACAGCAAGAATCTTTCATTCATTCGATCTTTGTTTTTGACTCTGGATGTGATTAGGTGTTTTCGAAGAAAACACACTTCTATCTTGGAAAAAAGAAGAAAGAAGATAATGGGGAGAAGAATAATATTAGCTTCATACCGTCTAGAATTGGCCCATTGTTGCACTTCTTAACTCATTTTGTTTCTAAAGGGTGTATTCTTGCTTCATTGCTTGCTATAATTATACTCTTAACAGCCTACTGTACTGCTGTGTCTTATTTGAATTCTTCTCTTTTCATATCTTGAGAACTGATGTTGCTCTTGGCAGTGATACCAAGGAGTACTGATAATGTCTTCATAATAATTATGTCCCGTTATCTGTGATTATTATGCAATTTTTGTTTCTTGTGAGATATTTCTGCTTCCATTCTTATTTCTCTCTGGTTAGTATTTAACACAAAACAGCATGGATGATTTTCTACAAATGAAACTCAGATCCAGTTACAAGAAAATATTATTTCCTTCCTTTGGTCCATGCTGCATTGTATTCATTGATCTTCTTCACCCATTTTCTATATTTTTAATATTGGAAAAGATATAAATATATTTTATTCATGCTTTCCCCTTCCTCCAATTCCTTCAGGATCTGCCCTACTTTACTACCAACCCAACATTATGTCCTCTTCCTTTCTTTAAAAACAACAAACAAAACCAATAATAAACCAACACATACAAAAATACCCCACAAAAAACCCACTAAAATGGAAATCAAAATAATCAAAAGACAGAAAAATGCATTAACAAGGCAAAATGAGAAAATATCTACAAAAATACTATTGGCTTCAGTTTGTGTTTACCAACTACTCCTGGGCATGGTTTCTGTTGTAAGTTATGGTTAATATGTTCAGTGAGATTCCACTGGAGGAAACCTATCTTTACTTTTTCAGTGGATAGTAATTTTTGATAGAGTCTTATAATTGAGTTAGATTTTCTGTCCACTTCCTCTTCTCAATGCTGGTATTTGTTCTGGTTTTAACCCAAGCAAATCTTGTACGTTCTTTGAATTCATATGTGTATCCATTCTATTATCTCTACCTCTTGCTCTCACAATATGTCCACCTCCTCTTTAACATAGACCTCTAAGCATTGAGAAGAAGAATCTGAAAAAGAAATTTCATTTAAGGTCCAGATATCTAAAGTGCCTCACTAATTGTAAAGTTATGTATCTCTGTGTTAATTATCATCTACTGAAAAAAGGTGCTTACATGATGAGGGTTTAGTGAAGCACTCATTTATGAGCATATCAGTATGTTATTAGAAGGCAGTTTATTAGTATGTTCCTTTAGCGGAGTAATAGTATTAGGTTTTCCCCTAGGGCCCCTGACTTACCAATTCTCAACCTATTCGCTACTTTAGCAATGTCATGAATGGGTTCCATCTCATGAAGTAGGCCTGAAAACCAAACATAAAGTGTTTGTTTTCTCTCATAATATTTGTGTTACTATTGTACCAGAGTATCTTTCAGGCAGATCACTCTTGTAGGTCCCAAGGTATGAAGAGTGTCTTCAATACCATGAATACTAATCAGTATGCCTGAGACTTCCAGTTAGGTACAATCTTGACTGATCAATGTTTAATGACATAAGTGTTACCTTTAGCAATGTTGCCTTAGCATGAGGTTGTGGAATGTAAACAGTAGCCTTAGAAATAGCCTGTGAAGTTTATATGTTGCCCATTGAACCACCTTGTCAAGTGACCCATTCTTGGCCTGGGAGGATAATTTTTTCTATTCTTGAAAATAGATTTCTTTTTTCACATAATGTGCTATAGTATATCCTGATTACAGCTTCTCCTCTGTCTACTCCTCCTACTTGTTCCCTAACTTCTGTCTCATCCAGATCCACCCTATTTATTTTTGTCATTAGAAAAGAGACTTCTAATAGTTAATTAGAAAGTAAAATAAGATTAAACAAAAAGTAGCATATTGAGATAAGACAAAAGAAGTAGAAAGAAAAGAGCCCAAAAAAGGCACAAAAAGTAGATACAGATGCAGAGACCCACTTGTTTTCATTTTCAGGAATCCAATAAAAGTACTAAGCTGGATGTCACAATATATACCTAAAGGACCCATTAGGTATAAAGATAGAAAATATATAAAAATAAAAATAAACCATAATATCAAAGACCTGGACACAACATGATGAGACAAGAAACATGCAAAGATTCCATTGAGTTTGCTTTTTGTTGGATATTAATGGCTGGCCATGCAATCCACTCTCAAGAGTAGTGTTTCCCAGTGAGATTCTCTAAGAGAAAGCAAATTTTCATTTGTAATCAGGTATCAATTGGAGATACCTTCTGGGTTATGGATGGAGACACATTTCCTCTTCTTTAGGTTCTAGTACCCCATCTGGTGCAGACCCATGCAAGCACTGCTTATGCTACATTAGTCTCTGAGTTTAGCAGTTGTTCAGTTCCAATGGATTTGTACTTCTGTTTTTCTGTTGTTGATGTTATTCAATGATCAGATAGAATGCAGTGTGTAACTTCAGTTTTCTTATATCTGTTGAAATGTTTTGTGTGCAAGTATATGATCAATTTGAAAAAAGTTTCATGAGCCTTGTGAAGGAAATTATCTTCTTTCATGTATATATAAAATGTTTTATAGATATCTACCAGGTTCATTTGACTTATGATGTTATTTAACACCATCATTTTTTTGCTTAGTTTTTATCTTGATGGCCTTCCTAGACATGAGGTGGAATATTGAAGTCATTCCCTATTATTGAGGATTATTTGTACACTGTATGAAGACATGTTGTTGTAATTTGTGTAATAATAATGCTGAATGCCCAATTGCTAGGAAGGATATTTAGGCAGAACTTCCAGGAAGAAGAAAGGTGGAGTCTCCATCCAGAAACAGAGAGAAAAGAGAAGGTACAAGATGGAAGAGCAATAACACAATTTGGCACAAGGTAGATTAATATAAATGGGATAATTTAGATTATAAGAGTAGTATGGGAGGTCCTTCTATCTATGTGCTTCTCTCATTGGTTAATGAATAAAAAAACTGCCATGGCTTGTTGATAGAGCAGAACTTAGGTAGGTGGGGAGACAGAACTGAATGCTGGGAGAATGAGGGGTGGGGTCAAAGAGAAGCCATGGATTCTCCATCTGAGACAGATGCTTGTTAGAATCTTTGCTGGTAAGCCACTGCCATGTGGCAATATATGAATTAATAGAAATGGGTTAACTTAATATAAGAATTAGCCAATAAGTAGCTAGTGGATGAACCAAACAGTGTTTTAATTAATACAATTTCTGTTTGATTATTTTGGTTTTGGGTGGCCAGGATGAACAAGCATGCCCTCCTCCTACAAATTGGCACTCCAATATGGTTGACTATATCCACGTAAAACCTAAGAAAGCTTGAAAATAAGTTCTAAACACAAAAATACAGAGTTCAACATAGCTTCTTGCTGTTTGTTGGAAGTGTGCCACGGCTCCTTTAAGAGAGGTTTTCCTGACTCAGCCATAGCAGTGCAGTTTTAAAAATGCCATGCAGTTTTAAAATGCCAACTTTCTGGGCTATACTACTAGTGTGACCTCTGACTCTGGTTGGAAACAGAACATTTGGATGGGGTTTGTGAGCAGAGTGCTATAGCTTGCTAAATGGTGGCATGGACTGGTTGTGTGCCTAGAAGTGGGGTAGTGTGCACGGCTCAGAGGTGTAAGCAGCTCTGCCATCGTGGACTGGGTGGGACATGTAAGCACTGACCTAATACCTGAGCAATGATGCAGCTTAAGGTTTTAAGAAGCGCTTAGCATTTTAAGAAGTGCTCATGGATAATAAAAAAAAAAATACAAATACACAGTAAAACAAATTCAGACATAAAAGATCTATAAAAGGGTCATAGTGTTGGATAAATGTACATAGGCTTAGAAGAGAGAAGAAAAAGAGTATAGAGAGTCATAAAGTTAATCCTTTTAAAAAGTGGTAGTCTTTAAATAGAGAGTACAGACAGTTATAGATTAAATGAGTAAAAATAATAAAATAAATATTAAAAAGTAATAAAGTAAAAACAAGCCACATAAAGATGAAAAATTCACAGATAGTCTGGATTATGTATATTGTGTTTTCTTTGAAATTTTTTGACTATGAATGAGCCAAGTACAGAGACACATTTCATTGTATGGGCTGCTAAGCTAAACTGCATTTATATTAAAAAGGTATCTTGATTCAAAAATTTGAGTCTAAGAACATGTTGCTTTGGAAAAAAGGCTTTCATTTTGTTTCCACAGAAGATGAGATCTTGTCAAATACTTCCAGACAAATACAGTTTGATAGACCACACACCCCTGAAAGGTCACCATGAATACCCTCAAAAATTACTTCGCCCAACTGCTGACTGAGATGAACCTAGCACACAGGATATACCATGAAAGACCTGATTAACAGTGCCCGCAAACATAAGGAAGCATAATGGGCAAAAGCACACCCATATTACCAAATGTTTTTTTACATTTAAAGGAAGATATGATATAGATATGAATAACTTGGATTGGTATAGATCTTAGTTTATTGATACTAATTTAAGGTTATAAGTATATTTCTGCTCTTGGTTAAGGTATTGTGATTGTGTAGTTTATTTAAAAATGTAATGTATAATTAAGAAATATAGATTAATAGGTAATCATTTAAAATAATATAGGTTGTAGTCATGTTAGTTAGTTAGATTTTTTTAGATATACAGAGAAGTATTTCAGATGAATAGGGATTCTTCAAATCTATCAGAGACCTTCAGAATTTAAAATGTTTAAGAATTTAGGACTTTTCATAACAATGAGACACATCTGCTCCTGGCAGCACCAATCTACTTCAAGGGGAATATGTGCATCAAAGAGGTTCCTTATGGAATTGGTTAGCTATTTTGGCAAGAAACTGCTCTTGCCTAGACTGTTGCATAAACTGAACATGCAGGACCCACAGAGCAATGACTGTTGAACTTGCCTAAAGGTGAGATGATCCTTCGGGGTTCCTGCTTCATGAAAGAAGATAAGAATATTATTAATATGTGGCCTAGAGATCACTCTTGCAATATTTTGGTAAAGAAAGTGGTTACCTTTCGTCCAAAGAGTGTGTCTGAGCTTGAAGAGTTTTGGATTAATTTTATTGACAGAGGAAATTTAAAAACAGCCTAGTATAGACTCTGTCATGTCGTTATTAATGTTAAGTCTAATGAAAACTTTTAAAGAATAGGAGCAAACTGAGCAATAAAAAAATGTACAGAGTGAGAAAGGGGCATCAGGGGGTAAAATAGAGAAGAAATTGAAAAAAGGGAGTGGTGACCTCAGGGCAAGATTTTACCCAACTAAGTTTCCAATTTGTGAAAAAGAGTTAAGGATAAATTTAGAGCAGGGTGTAGTGGTGGGCGCCTTTAATCTCCGCACTTAGAATTCAGAGGTGGTAGATTTCTAAATTTGAGCCCAGCCTCATCTACAGAGCAAATTAAAACAACCAAAATTAGGTAGTGAAAGACAGAAAACAGGTAAAGATGTAATTGAATGAGGGGGTCCATGTTATAATCACAGTAAACAGTATAAGTTGGCAGCTTCAACCACATATTCCTGGAGCTTAGGATAAATGAAGTGACCTAAGGAATCTGCCTGCATGACTAAGGAAAGACTGAGGCCAGATATGTATCATTGGTGTCTCTTAATTGAGGCTTAGGGAGACTATTGTATGGAGCTGTGAAGTTGAAACTAGCATTGCCTTGGAGACCCCAAGATGTTGAGTCATGGATACTTGCCTAAGAGAGCCACTAACAGGGAATGGAAGCAGCTGAAAAAGAAATAAATGTGCTGCAGTCAACAAAGTTGAATGGAGTTGAACATCGGAAGAGCATTTTGACATCAGAGATGAAGATGCAGAGTTTTGAGTTTGCTCAGTTAAATGTTTATCTTGTTTTTCTCCAGTATTACTTTCCTATGGTTCCTTCCCTGTGTTTGGAATAGTAATGTATACCCTGTGCCATTATATGTTGGAAGCATGTGATATTTTTTTTATTTTGACTTTTACAGGGGGATTACAGTTAAGAGACTGTTATGTGTCTCAGAAGGAATTTAGTACTTTGAAACAATTTTGAGACTTACAGATTATAGGATTTGTGAAGGCGGACTAAATACATTTTGTATTGTATTATTACAAGCTAATGGAGCACAGAGAATGGGATGTAGTGGTTTGAAAAAAAAATGTCCCCCCTAGGAGTATCAGTATTAGGAGGTGTGGCCTTATTGGAATTGCTGTAACTTTGTTGGAAGAAGTGCATCACTGTGATGGTGGACTTTGAGTTCTCTTATGCTCAAGCTACTCTCAGTGCCACAGGAGCTTATAAAATGTAGAGCTCTCAGCTACTTCTTCAGTACCATGTCTACCTGAAGCTATGTAGATTTTAATATAATCCTCTGCAATATATTTTATATTTTAATATAACCCTCTAACTGATACACTTTCCTTTCTATTTGTCCAAAATAAACAATTAGACTTCACACAAGTAATAAATAATATAAAGAAATAGTAACATGTGAATTTATAAATAAATAAACTAATACATAATAAATAAAAAATAAATACAGGAGAGAATGATTGGAAATAGATGCTTGATGTCAAATATAGGTTGCTACACACAAATACATACATGTGCACACATTATACCACATATATGCTCCACAACACGTGCATACAAGTTCACAAAATATGCTAGACACACCATTTTAAAGTCTGATTTTTCACTTCACAGTATAACCTGAACATTTACCCATCATGATGAATATGTTCCACAGTTTTATCAGTGAACACATATCTCAGCTGCACTTCATTTCTCTGTAAATTATTAGTAAGAATATTTCTCATTGTACTCTGGCAAAAAAATGGGTAAATCAATTTTAAATTTTTTAATAATATTGAAAGCAAAATGAAGCACTGTTGTCATGTTTATATACCATTTGCTCTTCTCTTCCTGAACATGTGGGTAGGCTGCAGTAGAATAACAGGTATGACTAGTTTCCTGAGGGAATGCAGGGGTTAAGAATCTGGACCACACAACAACAACACAAACAAGGTATAGTTTCAGAAAAGTTTCATCTATGTCTTGTTTCTTCAGATCATTTTCCATTTGTTAAGAAGAATTAAGAAAAATCCCTCACCTTTCATTTATTTATGCAATCCAGTTCGATTGCTCTTATTCAAGCAATGATAGTTGGAATAGTGAGTTGGGTTTTAACAGAATTAATGAAGCAGAAATGAAAGAAAAGCAAATCCACCATACACTGAAGCAGGAAGTAGTTTCTTCCTTGAAATATTGCACAGAAACCAAAGAAAGATGTCTAATTGGAGTTAAGAGCATAGCAGCTATCTTTTTTTAGGATTTCTACCATTGGGATAAGACGAAATGATCAAAAGCATTCCAGGTTGTAAACAGATAGTTTTGCCTTACAGCTCTGCAGCACAGTCTATCATTGAGGAAAATTAGGAAAGGAACACAAAGAAGGAACCTGGAGCCAGGAACTAATGCAAAGTTTATGGAGGAGTGTTCAGGGTACAAGGTCTTCTTGTTCACAGATAAACACTAGAGAAACCAGAAATGTTAAGCATATTAACAGAAATGTTAAGCTTGTGTCTTCAACAGAAAGAATATGTATACCAAAAGGCTGGGAGTGGATGTTCTTAATAGCCTAGTAATCTGTGTTATTGTTATACCATGTCCATTATGCACCATGTGGAGTGAGAGAGACAACACCTATGGGATCATGAAATTGCAAAGTCTTCAATAAATCAACACACAGCAGGGTCATTGATCAATCATGGGTGTGGCACAAGGACTCAGGGGCCTTGCAGACCTGAGCTTGGTTGAAGTGGGATTTATAAGCATAAAAAAACACAAACATCTGTGCCAAATCAAGTCACAGGGACCTGTCTGACTCTGTCTCCCAAGTGCTGGGGTTAAAGGTGTGTGCCACCACTGCCTGGCCTCTATGACTAGGTAGTGTGCCTAACTCTGAAGTCTGATCTTCAAGCAACCTTTATTTTTTTTAGATCACAAGCAAAATATCACCACATTTTCAATTTTTGTCTAAAATAAAAAAGAAAGCCATAACTAATATAAGAAAAACTATATACAGTAAGTATAATAATTATATGCAAATATGTGCATGCAATAATTATATTTACAATGGGTAGTCTATTATTGTTTGATAAATTCAAAGAAAATACTCCATTATCTTCCTATCTTGGTGAATCCAAAGTGCTGTACCTCACTCATTTTCTATCTTTTTCTATCAATTTTGCATTACCATATTTCTATGTCCTCCCTTTTTTCTTTTTACAATGAGATCCCTGAGTCTAATCTTCTTTGTTCAGTTTTTTTCTTGATCAATACTAATAATAACTTGCACTCAATTTCCTTTAAATGATAACAAATATGCATGACCCTTCATTAGGGATTGTGGGCATGGTTCTCTAGACTGCTTCCTGCTGACTGGGGATACTGGTAATCTTTGAGGGACTTTGACAAAATTCAAGATTATGGTCAAGTCCTGACTAGAGAATTCTGTGAGCCTGAATCATCTGAGCCAGAAGCCTTGAAGCTGTTCTGGATGTAGAACTCAGAGGCAACTGCAACAGAGTTGCTCTGAAACATTGGATCATCTGAGCCATCTGCTCCTTTTAGAGATTTTCAGGGGGCCTTCTTGATCAAACCAAATTTTCCTAACCCAGAATGAATCCAGAGTCTTATTTCCTGTGAAAATAAAAGCATAACCTCTTCTCCAAAGTAACATAACATTTTATTTAAATTCTGAGATAAAGACATTTTCAAAATATATAGGTTAGATTGATCCAACAACATTTGTAATCAAATATCTCTTAGCAGCTCTTGCTCCTTCCTCAGCAGTCAAATAATTCAAAGACAACACAATAACATATAGTATCCAGACTCTCTCTGTATGTTCCATTTTCAAGTTATTTTTCTATTGCCTTACTCTTTTTTCAAGATTATTTTATTATTTTAAAACTTTATATTTCTTTTTAATGACTATCTATACCATCTCTCCAAAGTCTATATATGTTTTTAAACACACTGTCAAGTATTTATAATTTTTTTAAAAATATCTGAATCTGCTTTTACTGAATATCTCTGTCTTTTTCTGACCACATGAGTCTTTAAACTGCTAAGAGTCATGGCTCCACCTCTGCCATCATGACTGGCTCTGCCCTGTGTGATTTTCTAAGAGCCCAGAATCATGTCAGAGTCATTAGTGAGAGTCATGTTGACCTCCCCAACTCTAGGGAGTTTCTGTGTCCATGCTGCCATCAAGCAGCATGCCAACCGTTGCTCATAAACCCCATTCAGTTGTTTGGTAGCACGATCTCTTAAAACAACCATGTGGTGTTTGCTGCTAGCACTGAGTCAGAAAGCCATCTCTTAAAGGATTTGTTCATCTGTTTGCTGCTAGCAAACAAAGCCTATTCAAAAAAAAAAACAGTTACCAAGAAGCCAAGTGTAGACATTTCTCTCTTGCCTGGTACCACAGATGTTCATTCCCAAAGAAACACATTGTTTGCTTGGTCTTTTTTTCTTACAGCACCAAGGACCAAAGGACCAAGGGTAGCACTGCACAATGTGAATTGTGCCTTTTCAATCAATCACCAATCAAGAAAATGTTCCATATGCCAATATAGAAGAGAAATTTACTCAGTTGAGGTTTTGCCCTTTCTTGTGAATCTAATGTGTATCAAGCTGAAACTAGCCATCACAATAGTATTGTGTGTTTGTTCATCCATTGAAGCCTCTGGGAGATAATATTATTTTTCAAGGACAATATAATAAAGTGCATGGTATATACAAGGTATACAGTATCAGGGCATTATGAAAGTTGTATATTGAACCAAGATACAGAAAAGAAGCATTATTTATATGGAAAGAAGAACCTGAATTATACAAAAAGTTGACCAGCAAGACAATGAGAATTCCTCTCAATGGGAACTCTTCATGAATGCTCATGAGAAACACATTGTACTGGTGACAGTTCCATTTCTTGTAGAATTTCTGTGAGAGACTTTACCTAGTGACAGAATGATGTTTGATTTCAATTGTCAACTTGATGCAATTGAGAACTACCTGGAAAACCAGTCATTGAAGGACTTTCTACGTTAGTTTGTGTGACATTCTGAAGGACACAGAAGAAAGTGACTGACAAACTACCAATGTAGGTGGAACTGTCTAAAATTTCCTGCTTCATGGAAAAGTCTGCTGAATACTCTATGCTTGTAGGCTGAAGATTGGATGCCTCAACATTACAAAAGAACTTTTGGTGACTGTCCAGGCAACAAGATATCTCTGTTAATTCTAGAGTGTTGGAAGTTGTTTACAATGCACTTCCTCTTTACTTAGGTAATATATTCTTCTGGAGTCTTTGATGCAGTTGAATAATATACAGTTATCATTATAGTTTTCCTTAGTTATGAAAAAAGATAAAGTAGATATAAATATTGTAACTGTCACTCTTGCTTGATAACTGTTTTCTTATATGTAATTTTACTATGTTAAAGTTAAAACCTGTTTTATTTAAACAGAAAAGGGGAAATGATGTGCAAGTTCTACTGTGTATGTACTGCTTTTATTGGTTAATGAATAAAGAAACTGTTTTGCAACTATAACAAGGCAGAACTTAACTAGGCAGGGAAAACTAAACTGAATGCTGGGAGAAAGAAATCAGAGTCAGTAAGAAGCCATGTAGCCCCACTGGAGACAGTGACAGAACTTTACCTGTTAAGCCATAGCCACGTGGCAATACACAGAATTTGAAGATCTTGGATTTCTCCACTTTCTTTGTTTTGTGGTAGCCAAATTCACCACCACCTCCTCTCTTTCAAAGTTTGTCTTTGGCTGCTTACATTCAGATCAATGAAAAGAAGAACCTTAAAACAAAAGGGCAGAGTCACCTGAGGCAAATTTAAGTTGTTCACATTAAAGATGTGCTTGAAAGAGTGGGAGTCATATACTTGTACATAAGACTTATATGCTTCCTGTGCAGACTTAAAGAGAAAGTAGTTCTTTTCGATATCTTTTCCAGTTGAGACTGAATATAAGAGACTTCTGACCAGGAAAAGTCAACCTGATTCATTGGGACCTTGGATTGCTTCAATTAATGAAGAAAACTTGACTCTTCATGGCGCAGGATGAGCAGGGCCATTCTTCTTCCAACTTCAGGCCCCTAGCAGTTCTACCCACATGATGAAAGTGTTCCTGTGGTCATTGGGAGGATCATGCTGAACAATCCAGTCTTCCTCGGGGATGCCAGCTCTTTGGCTGCCAGATTTGTGCACAGAAATATCCCTGAATCTAAGTTGTAGATGTGAAAGAATATGGTTGTTCACTTATTTTACTGTTGCCTTCCAAGGATGGCTAAGACAGTCAGGTCAATGTAGTTTCATATCTCATAGTGATACTTCACAGATGTACACAAGGAAAAGAAAACTTCCTTCTTCTGGTTCTTCTTAAGGAATGTGAAGAACAGAAGAAACCTCTTCTCAGAGGGACACTCAATGGGCTAAAGCCCATTCTCAGTGGCAACCAATTTATTATGATCAATACCAACATATACAATGGTCATTTTTTAGAAAAATTATTGGCAAGCCTTCAACTTTTTGGGTTTGTGTGCCAGAAGAGAACATAATTTGCCTGCATGATGGCAAAACTTTAATAATTTACCTAATTACTCTTCAAACCCAATATCAAAGATACGATAGGCCTCATCAATAACCAGACACTGGCAGCTTTTATACATAAACCCTGGTGTATTCTGCATGTGGTCTAGGAACTGTTGTGGTGTGGCCATGATGATGTTGATGCCATTGATGAGCTTCTGCCCTTCAGCAGACCTGTTACTACCACCCATGTGGACATGGTGTGTCATCAGTTCCTTAGAACTGCATGGACAGTTCTCTGGTAAAAGCGACAATCAGGACTCCTGTTCCACTCCAGGTTTTGAACTTCAACTTTACAATAAACTCAATCACAGAGATGAGGAAAACAAGGGTTTTGCCACTGCCTGTTTTCATGGCTGCCAGAAGATTCCTGCCTTCCAGAAATGGTCTAAGAGTTTTATGTTGTATCAGTCATGCACTTAAGGCCCATTTCTTCGTTAGCCTTCAGAATGTTTTCATTGATAAGGCCAGACAAGACTAATTTATAAAGCATACTATCAAGCAGTTGAGGCAAGAGCACTTTCTTAGCCATTGCTAACTGTTGCCACAAAGAAAGTAAGCTCCATGTGGACTTTCTTCAATGTCCATCATCTTCTCTGAAGTAAATTGATGCTGCCAGGAGGAGACATGTCTCATTGTCAAGAAAAGTTTAAGTTCTTAAAACATATAAATATGAAATTCTGTAGGTCTATCTTGGCTATAGTCGTCTTTGACCTGCATTTTGCATAGTCTCAGCCATTTGTCTTGAAGCTGTTCCAGGGAGTCTTGTTCAATCAAATCTTATTAACTGGGAAGGAATCCACAGCTTCTCATCTTCTGTGGAGACAAAAACAGAACCTCTTTCCCAAAGCAACATATCCTTAGACCCAAAGTTTGAAGTCAACATGCTTTTATGTTGGCTTAGCTCAGCAGTCCTCACAAATAAATGTCTCTCTGTTGTTAACTAACTAACAATCAAAAAAATTAAAAAAACCACAATGGTATACATAATCATGTATACTCATATGGCTTTTAAAAATATTACTTTTACTGTCTCTTTAAAGACTTTAAATTTTTTTAAACTATTTCTTTCTGTAACTGCCTATACCTATTTTCCTTATTTCTTAGGCCTAAGTACATTTTTGAAAGACATGTGACCCCTTTAAAGGTTTGTTTTTGTTGGAATTTGTCTTTATTGCGTATCTGTAATTATTTTCTGACCAGGAGAGTTTTTAAAATATTAAGCAGGCATGGCTTGGACCAGCACCATGGTTTTGGTTGCTCGCTCTGCCCTGATTGGCTTCCTTACATGGTAGAATCATGCTTACCCCCTCTGGGAAGTAACAGGTCCCTGCCACCAGCAAACAACTTGTAGCATGCTACCCACAAAACTTTTTTGTCTGTGTAGTAAAACATAAATCTGCCAAGTAATTTGAAACATGCTACCCACAAACCCCATTTAAGTGCTCCATAAAAGAGCCTTCCAAAAGAGCTGTGAATGCCACCAGCATGAAACAGAAAGCTGGTTCTTAACGGAGTCATGCATCTGCTCACTGCCAGTCAACAAAGCTTATCTGAAAAAAATATGTGTCTACCAAGGGGCCAGTTTTGACTGTTTTTCTGAGGCTAGGATCCCCCCCCTTTTTTTAAAGCTTTCTCAGGCCTGTGTGGATATACATGTCCCATATTGGCACTGTTTGTAAACACAGACTGCACTTCCGTTTTCTGGCTTCCCAGTCAAGAATAATCACACAGAAACTTATATGAATTACAAACTGTTTGGCCCATTAGCTCAGTCTTAATAATTAACTAATTCTTACAACTAAATTAACCCATTTCTGATAATCTGTGTATCACCACATGGCCATAGCTTACCAATCATGTTCTGATATGTTACTCCTTCAGCAGGTACATGGCATCTCCCTGACTCTGCCTCTTTTCTCTTCCTCTATCTCTGCTTGCATTTCCCACCTGACTCTATTGTACCTGAATATTGGCCAAATAAATTTCTTTATTAAGCAATGATAGTGAAACATATTCTTACTGTCAGGCCCTACATCATTTGCCTTTTTCTTCTTTTTCTATTTTGGTTCTGAATCAGGAAAGAGTGTTGTTGCTGTTTCTCCATTGGTTAAAATAGTAGGTTTTGACAATTTTTTTTTTAATTTTTGATTTGCCCACTAACTGTCCAGGCACGCCTCCACTTTGTGCTTCTGCTGAGCCTATATGACTTTTCAACTTTTCCAGCTCTTACCTCTTCTTCAGGCATATCTCCATTTCGAGGTTGTAAGAGACTTGCGTCTGATGCTTCTTGCAGCTTCAGGTTTCACTGCCACAGCTTGATGTTCTGCTTCTTGGTCTTCTGTGCAGGAGTTTTGTCTGTACGTGTGACATGTTGCTGGACCACACTAGCAGGCTTTACAGCAGTGGATGCCAGGGTCTTTCGTTAAAAAAAATATATAAATTAATAATAATAGTAATCTCTCAGCCTGTACCTAGTATGATAATAATTGTAGCCATTCTATTTTTAAAGCCCTACCATATCTTGCTTTGCATGAAGTTTTTTTGAGGCACTAAAACTTCACTTAGTCACTGACTAATAAAGGAAGCATTATACTCTTAATTGGTCAATAAGTATGATGATCTGTAAATTCCTCTCATATATTATTTCACATTACTCTGAAAAGCCAATTTATTTCAATTTTAGCAAAGCAACTGCCCATCATCACAATTGTAATGCTGAAGTGGAGGTTTTAATAAAAGTTCTCTAATAGACTTCTCTTAAGGAGTTCTTTTATGTGTTAAAGTCGGCAAGTCAGTAGTCAAATCGCAGCTAGGCAGTAGAGCTGCTTTTGTCTCTGTGGTGCTTTGAAAGAAAATGGCTCCTAAAGGAAGTGATAGTATTAGGAGGTGTGGCTCTGATGGAGTAAATGTGGTCTTGTTGGAGGAGTTATATCCCTGTGAAGGCAAGCTTTGTGGTCTCATTTATGCCCAAGCCACAGCCAGTGAGACAGATTACTTCCTGTTGCCTCTGAGTTTGAGAAGTAAGACTCTCAGTTACTTTTACAGCAACAAGTCTGTCTGCATGCTATTTTGTTTCCCACTATGATACTATGATGGTGATAATGGAGTGTAAACCTCTGAAATGTTAGTGAGCCACCCCACTTAAACTTTGTAAGAGTTTCTATGGTCATGGTATCTCTTCACAGCAATGGAAATCATAACTAAGATAGCCACAGTTTCATTAATTATGATCGTCCACTAATACACTAGGTACTCTTTCACCTTACCCAGACACTATACATCATTTTAAAAAGGCACTAATACAAACCATAAGTGTAGAGCCCTTATAGCCAAATAACATGAAAACTATCATCTTGGGTTTTGAATACATCAAAATATTCTTTCTTGGACCTACAAAATTTTTGTTGTTATCAAATACATTAATTCTTCCCATTGGCTCTAAAAGTCTTAGTTTATTCCCACATGAATTCAGAATGTAAGTTAAGAATCTCATCTAAATATCATCTAATTGAGGTTTAGATGAACATCATAACTCATTCAAAGGTAAACCGCTTTCTAGATTGCTTGTTAGAACAACTTGTGTGCTCCTAAAGCACAGTGATGGAAGAGGCAAAAATAGTCATTCTCATGCCAAAGTTAGGATAAATAAATAACAAGAGTAAATTAATCTATACCAAACAAACTAAAATGCCAACATTAAATCTTGAGGCTTATAATTAAATTCCTTTGACTCCATGTACAGTCCTTTGGACACACCAGATTTGGGGTTCAGTCAACAAGGATTCAGGCAACCTCAGTGGGTAGTCATGTCAGCCATACATGCATGTGTTGAATTCGTGTGGCAGTGTCTCTTCCATGATGTCAGTGCTTATGCCACTACATTTCTGAGATTTCTACATGGTGCCAATTCCTTAATTTCATTAGTTTTATTCTAGAAGAGTCTCTTTTGATACTTTGTTTTTAAATTTTTTCAAAGGCATCCTTTAACACCCAGATGAAAGCATCAAAATACTGAAACATGCCCATGGAATGGCCAGATCAATGTGAACACTGTCACACTACCTATGCTCTCAGAAGTGTGACCTGAACTGCACCTTGGCCCACTACAGTTTTGGCTGAAGTAGCCAAGTAGTACTGTGCTGAGTGAATGAGCCAAGTCCTGATGTAGCATTGGCAACAAAATCCAGAATGTTATAGGAACCTGGCCCACAAAACCCTGGCATGTGAGACTTGTGATGGAAGCAGAGATTCCACAGATCTCCAATTTGCCACTGGCATTAGTCTGTCACCATCTTGACAGATGATATGTTCCTTCCTTCTCTTCATACTAATCTTGTCAAATCATTCCTGTCTATATCTTTGGTACTTTGTCAACTGGTTTAGTATTGTTAATGCTCTGTTGCTAAATGATCATTTTGTCTCAGTGTCTTCTAAGTATTAATGCTTATATCCATAGGTTTATGCATTCTCAAACTTTGTCTAAGAAGTTTCTTTTTGCATAGAGTAGTGATTAAAGCAGAGACCCATAACCATTCAGAGTGCTGATAAGAAATGACTGTGAATGCTCAGCAATATATGGAACATTCAGATCACTTATCCACAGGCTGTAACCCAAGACTTCTCTTATATTTGCTGACCACCAAGATTCAAATAATCACACAGAAATTATATTAATTACAACACTATTTGGCCAATGACTCAGGCATATTCCTAACTATCTCTTAAATATATTTAGTTAATCCATTTCTATTAATCAGCATATTGCCCCGAGACTGTGGTCTATCTGTAAATTTCCAGCATCTGTCTCATCTGAAAGCTACATTTCATCTCTCTTAGTCCACCTCCTCTTTATCTCTCTTCCAGCTTGGTTATATTCTTCCATGTCATAGGACACAGCAACTTCTATATTAATCAATCATAATAAAACATATACACAGCATACAGAGGGAAATCCCATATCACCTCCCTTTTTCTAGCTAAATAAAAAGGAAGGTTTTAATGTTCACATAGTAAAATTGCATACAACAGAACAGGTATCAATCAAGAATTACACTTACAAAATTTAATCTCTATGTATCTGGAAAGTTTCACATCTAATTTATCTTTTATCATAACCAAGAAAAACTATAATTATAAATATATGACTTAAACTCCATCGAAGACCTCATAAGGATACAATATAATACCTAAGTAAACAGAAAGTTTATTGTAAGCAAACTTCCAAAATTCTAGAATTGATGGAGACATCTTGCTGCCTGGTAAGTCACCAAAGTTCTTCTGTAGCATTGGGGCATCCAATCTTTAGCCTATAGTCCTAGAGCATCTGGCAGACATTTTAGTGAAGCAGGAAATTTGAATATCTGTTTTGCCTTGTATTGAAAAAGTTCATCAGTTGCTTTTTTCTGTGTCCTGCGGAATGTCTGACAGACTTTCATGAAACAGGAATCCTGAATGACTATCTCACCTTCGTTAGGCATGCTCAACCATCATTTTTCTGTGGGTTCTACGTGTCCAGTTTATACCATCAAGCAATACAGGCAAGAGCAGTTTCTTGCCCAAATAGCAAGCCTTGTTACATTGAAGGCAAATTTCATAAGGAGTTTCTTCAATGGCCATCAACCTCTTAAATATATTGGTGCTGCTGGAAGTAGACATGGCTCATTGTCAAGAAAAGTCTAAGTTCTTAAAACCTTTTAAATGACATATTCTTTACGTCTTTAAAAGGTTTGAAGAATACCTATTTATCTGAAATATATCTCTGTATACCTAGAAAACCTAATATGACTACAGTTTGACTACTATAAATGACTATTAATAAACATAATATACCTTAAACAAAAGTAGAAATATACATATAACAAAATTGACATTAATTTTTTATCAATAAACCAAGATCCATACCAATGCAAAGTATTCATCTTTATATCATACCTTCCATTTAAAAAATAATTGACTGTGATCATTAATGATTTATACCAACCCCCTTTAAATGAAAACAAACATTTATAAACAATCATTTTGGGAATTTAGGCATGGTTTTTTCTAAATTTCTTCCTGCTATTTGTTGGGCAAAGTATATTTAGGATTTAGAGGACCTTTCAAGGGCTCATGTTCCATAAAACCATATTATCCTGGAAGGAGATGGGGAAGGTTCAATTTCTCCCAAGTTAAGCTAAGGGAACTTGATGGTTGTTGGAGAAGAAATAGTAATTTTTTTCTTTGCGGGAAATGACCATTTATAGATTTTCCATATCACAGTGGGTGACCACATATTTATGTGTATATGGGCAAAAATTACTCTTTTGAGTAGATTACATATAGTAAAGGCATAAATTGGGAGAGGTATGTGATGTAGAGCATAAAGGAGTTAGAGGGAAGGAGTTATTGTTAGTTATAATCAAGATAAATGTGTATATACATATACTTATAAATAAATGTAAAATTTTCAAAAATAAAAAATTAATTAATTAACAAGTTAATTTTAAAAAGAAGGTAACAAACTTAGATCAATCAAGGAAACCACAATTCTTAAAATACATGAATGGAACACAGAGGACCTTTAGCAGATCGTGAAAAAAACAAACCTGTCCATTGTGGTCACAGATGGTAAAGAATTCCTTACTAAGGCCACAGAAAATATGTTCAATAAAATCATAGATGAAAATTACCCAAATCTAGACAAGTTGATATAACTATATGCTTTACTGAATTCTTGAATTCTATATTAGTTTAGCTGTTCTACTGAGAACACAAAATAGACAAGACCAAAAAAAAAAAAAAACTCAAACACTAATGAATAAAAAAGAAAACAAAGCTATAAGAGAAAAGGGCCCAGTTACATACAAATACAATCCCATCAAAATAGCAGCTGTGCTTTTCAATAGACACTCTAAAATACAGAAGAGTTTAAGAGTATATTTTTCAAGTTCTAAAATATGATAGCTGCCAACTAGTGTATTATATCCATTAAAATTAATCATCCCAATTTAATGGAGAACTAATTTTAATTCCATGTTAAAAATAGAGTAAAGACATTATGGAGACTAAGCTATCTTCCAAAGAATGATGGAACGAATAAAAGATAATGAAAATAATATAAACACGTTCTAGAGACTACAGCAAATATATATATATATATATATATATATATATATATATATATATATATATATATATATATATATATATATAATGTTAAAACAGTTGTTTGGCAAAGAAAATCTACAAAATACCGAACAATGCAAAATAATTCCAGGAAATTCCCCAACTCCAAGGCTACATAGGTACACAAACTGGGCCCATTTGGAAAAAGGAAAAAAAGAAAACTCAAAGTTGAATGTTAAGGAATGGGGAAGTGTGCATGATAGTTAACAGTGGAGTTGGAATTGAGAGAAAGGATAAAAATATTCAAAACATACCATGTAAAATTTTTAAATAATTAATTTAAAATGTTTAGCATAACAACAATAAAATATACTTTTAAATAGTAACTGAAAATTGGTGGTATGAATGGCCCAATAAAAAGATAAAAACTTACATTGTGGATCAGGAAATAAGGTTGTTTTCTGTTTTTGTTACCTCTGAGAAACACACATCATAATCCATGAATATGCTGCCTAACAAAGAAAGAGGGAATAAAGAAGGTCTTTATACTGATGAGGGAAATAATCTGACAAAACATCACTAAACATATATAAACAGAACAGAACTGTTCCTTTGTTTCAATAGCCTGACTGCACTAAGCAAGGTAGGCGCTTTGTTTATGAGCTAGCCAACAAGCACAGAGACCTGATCTGGGTGCCAGGAGAGCCAGATTGGGGAGAGCCAACATTGGGCACGGAGATCTGATTTTGGCACCAGGAGAGCCATCACTGGGGAGAGCCACCACTGGGAAGATACATCAGTAGGCAAGGAGACCTGATCCAGTAAAAGAAGATCCATAGGGGAGCATTCGGAGGAAGAGATGGGTAGACGCCAAGGCAAGAATTCACACAACAATCTGAAAAGCAACATGAAGCCACCAGAAACCAGCGACCTCACAATGGGAGGACATGAACACCTTAATCAAGAAGAAGTAGAAAAGATTGACTTCATGAAAGTGATTGTCACCTTTAAACAGTATGTAAAGAACACCCTTATAGAAATGGATAAGAAATATAACAGAAAGTTTGAAGAATTGAATAAATCAGTGAATGATACCCTAGAAAACCAAGGAAAACCAATCAAACAGATAATGAAAACAGTTCAAGACTTGAAAACTGAAATGGAGGCAAAGAAGAAAACACAAACAGAGGGCCGGCTGGACATAAAAAAATTAAGTAAACAAACACAGTCTACAGAAACAAGCATAACCAACAGAATACAAGAGTTAGAAGAAAGAATCTCAGATTCTGAAGATACCATAGAGAAAATAAACACACTGATCAAAGAAAACAGCAAGTTCAACAAACTCTCATCACAAAACATTCAGGAAATCTGGGACACAATAAAAAGACCAAACCTAAGAATAATAGGAGTAGAAGAAGGAGAAGAAGTACAGTTCAATGGTCCAGAAAATATATTTAATAAAATTATAGAAGAAAACTTTCCCAACCTAAAGAAAGATATACCTATGAAGGTGCAAGAAGCATACAGAACACCGAATAGGCTGGATCAAAAAAAAAAAAAACATTCCCTCGCAATATAATTATCAAAATACAAAGCATACAGAATAAGGAAAGAATATTAAGAGCTGCAAAGGAAAAAGGCCAAATTACTTATACTCTGAGTAGGTGCCTGTCTTTGTGGTTAAGGTGTATGTTGGATCCTGTTTTCGTATCCAATCTCTTAGCCTGTGCCTTTTTATAGGTGAGTTGAGTCCATTGACATTAAGTGATATTAATGACCCGTGGTTGTTAACTCCAGTCACATATTTAGTAGTAGAGTTTGTGTGTTTCCCTTCTTTGAGTTTTGCTGGTGAAGGGTCTCTAGATGTTTGAGTTATTGTGGTCATTGTTGGACTCCTTGGTTTGTGGTTTTCCTTCTATTACTTTCTGTAAGGCTTGATTTGTGGCTGCATATTGTTTAAATTTGTTTTTATCCTGTAAAATTTTGTTTTCTCCATCTATAGTGAATGAAAGCTTGGCTGGGTATAGTAATCTGGGCTTGCATCCATGGTCTCTTTGTTTTTGCAGTACATCTATCCAGGACCTTCTGGCTTTCATGGTTTCCGTAGAGAAATCAGGTGTAAGTCTGATAGGTTTACCTTTATAAGTAACTTGGCCTTTTTCCTTTGCAGCTCTTAATATTCTTTCTTTATTCTATATGTTTTGTGTTTTGATTATTATATGGCGAGGAGATGTTTTTTTTCTTCGGTCCAGTCTATGCGGTGTTCTGTATGCTTCTTGAACCTTCAAAGGAATATCTTTCTTTAGGTTGGGAAAGTTCTCTTTTATAACTTTATTAAATATATTTTCTGGACCGTTGAGCTTTACTTCTTCTCCTTCTTCTATCCCAATTATTCTTAGGCTTGGTCTTTTTATTGTGTCCCAGATTTCCTGAATGTTTTGTGATGAGAATTTGTTGGTTTTGCTGTTTTCTTTGATCAGTATGTTTATTTTCTCTATGGTATCTTCAGTGTCTGGAATTCTTCCCTCTATCTCTTGTAATCTGTTTGTAGTACTTGTATCTGTAGTTCCTGTTCGTTTACCCAGATTTTCCATCTCCATCCTTCCCTCGGTGTGAGTTTTCTTCATTACTTCCATTTCATTCTTCAAGTCTTGAACTGCTTCCCTTACCTGTTTGATTGCTTTTTCTTGTTTCTCTTGGTTTTCTTGGATATCTTTGAGTGATTTATTCATTTCCTCTACCTTTTTGTTTGTGATCTCTAATTGTTTATGGCAGTTTTTCACTTCCTGTTTAAGGTCTTCTATTATTTTCATATAATTCACTTTTGAGTCGATTTCTTTTAATTCTTCTAGAGTAGGGTGTACAATTTTTCTTATTTCGGGATCCCTGGATTCTGGTGATGTAATGTTGCCTTTCAGGTTGTTGGAGGAATTCTTGCATTGGCGCCTTCCCATCTCTTCCTTCAAATGGAGCCAGGAGAGGCCTGGTGTCTTGGTTCAGTCTTTGCTGTGACTGACTCTGTGGGTGTATCTCTTCAGTGTAGAAGCAGGAACCGTCCTGTCTAGATGGAACTCCTCAGCACTGAAACTGAGATGCCTGGTAGTCCAATGACCCGTGGACAAAAGGGAGAACTTGGGGGGCAGGGCGGGAACGAGTAGAACACAGGAAACCCTGCCGCAAAAGCTGAAGGTGGGCATGCTCCCTTTCGGGTGTCCTTGATTCCTGCCTGGTAGGCAGGCACTCACCTCTCTGGGTGGGTAGCCTTAGCGTAGCAGCAGAAAACTGTTCCTGAGCAAAGGACCTAGCAGAAAATGTAGTCTTGGGTGCGGGGGTGGTCGTGTGTAAGAAAGACAGCCCTGCAGAAGGAGCTGGGGGAGGGGGGGTTTGTGCTCTCTTCCACGAAAATCCGCCCCTGGATAGCACACACTCACCCGTCCAGATGGGACTCCTCAGCACCTAAACAGGGCTGCCTGGTAGCCCAATGATTCGGGGACAAAAGGAAACTAGAATATGGCATTTTAAATGTTTTAATAACTTAGGGTTTTTCATGACAATGAGACACTCTGCTCCTGGCAGCACCAATCTACTTCAAGAGGAAGATGGGCATCGAAGAGGATCCTTATGGAGTTTGATAGCCATTTGGGCAAGAAACTGTTCTTGCCTGGACTATTCCATAAACTGGACACAGAGAACCCGCAGAGAGAGGACTACTGAACTTGCCTAAAGGTGAGATGATCTTTCTGGGTTCCTGATTCATGAAGGAGTCTGCAAGACATTCTGCAGGACACAACAGATAGTGACTGAACTGACTTTGAATTTTCCTGCTTCATGGAAATGTCTGCTGGATACTATGGGCCTGAAGGCTGAAGATAGATGCCCCAATGGTACAGAGGAACTTTGGGTGACTGTACGGGCAGCGAGATGTCTCTGTCATTTATAGAGTTTTGAAAATTGTTTACTTTTTGTTTGCTTAGGTAATATTGTATTTTTCTGGAGTCTTTGATGGAGTTGAAGAATAGATAGATATAGTTCTAGTTTTCCATTGTTATGATAAAAGATAAATTAGATATATATATTGTAACTGTAATTCTTGCTTGATAACTGTTTTATTATATGTAATTTTGCTATGTTAAAGTTAAAGCCTTCCTTTTTTTGTATAAACAGAAAAAGGGGAAGTAATGTGGGAGTGTCATATATCATTCTGTTGATTTCATTGGTTAAGCAATAAAGAAACTGCGTGGCACTGATAGGTTAAAACATAGGTAGGAGGAGTAAACAGAACAGAATGCTGGGAGGAATAGGAAGTGAGCTCAGACACGACAGCTCTGCTCTCTGGTTCAGACGCCATGCTCCCCACTCCCGGGCAGACACACGCGATGAAGCTCCGACCCAGGATGGATGTAGGCTAGAATCTTCCCGGTAAGAGCACCTTGGGGGTGCTACACACATGATTAAAAATGGGCTAGTCCAGGTGCGAGAGTTAGCCAAGAAGAGGCTAGATATAATGGGCCAAGCAGTATTTAAAAGAATACAATTTGTGTGTTGTTATTTCGGGGCATAAGCTATCCAGGCCTCCGGGGTGCTGGGGACGCAGCCCCACCTCTCTAATTACAACAACTAGAATTTGAACCTTTTCTTGGTTTGGTCCTGTTGTGTCTCCAGCCAAAAAGTAAGGTCAGCTGACTGATTCTCAGCTTCTTCAATCTAGCAGGTTTTTAGTCCGATATCTGTCTTTCAAGTCTTTGTTGAAAACAGAACAATACAAACTTACTCTAAAGCTGCATATCCTTGCTGTGGTAGAGCAAGAGCCACTAGAACAGAAGGCCCTCCAGGCTGAGACTTGATTTGTTGTCAGCATGCTGACTGGGGGCCCATGGGACCACAGATGATAATTAAAATATCAATAGATTCTTGTGCAGTCATTAAGCTGACAGAAAAATGTCATATATATGTTCGCGGATGGGAAGATCAGGTGGACTCATGAGGCTAGTCTTTACAGAGGATGTGTAGGATCTGGATAGCTGAGGAACATGTTAAAACAAGTGCTTTTAGTTGTAAAGTGAGTTCCTTGGTCAAAAGAAATTCTCTAAGTGCTCTATGGAATATCATGACCACATATAAGCTAAATCCATAAATAATGATATTTGGCAGAAGCACTATATGTAGGAAAGGCAAATCTACAGCCAGAATACATATATGTATATATGTGTACACACACATACACACTCCATTAACAACATAACATTGCCCTTTCTGTGACAGAAGAGGTCAAATGTAGTCAGTTGGCTGCCTGGGGAAATAATGCCACAAAAAGGTTTCATTGTTGGTCTTGGCAGCTGAGAGATATAGCACTCAGAAAAATTGTAGTAGAAGTGGCTGCTGTATATCTCATGAATAAACTCATTCTTTGCCAACATGGTCACTTTGTTTTTGAAACCATTATGCAGTGGGAGGGATGGTTAGTGAAAGAGTTAGAGTGTCTACAGAATGGGTCATATATTTACCTGGTCACTGAATTCTGTCATTGTTGCAGTCACCTTGGGATGAGTATTTACATGGAGCACAAGTATCTTGAAGAGGTCTGTTTATCATATAGTGGGAAGAAATAACATAATCAAAATAGATCAGAAAAGCAGTAATTTGGTGGACATGCAGCTCATTTACAAGAAACAGGGGTATTGACAGTAAAAGTGAAAATTCTGATTGATTAGATAGAGTCATGAGCAATTTTCAGTTTGAAGTTAATAATTATTTATAAGCTACTGGGCCATTTCAGATAATCACATTGCAACCATTTTCTATTGATTGCTGAACATGGCAGTATAGGCCTAGAGCAATGAAATATCTGCAGCCATGTTCAGAAGATGAAAAGAGCAAGTACTCCTTTAGTGAGATGTGGACTTATCAACATAGAAGCCCTTTCTGCAATGCTATTGCTTAGAAATCTTCAATGCTGCCTATTTTCAGAGTTTAACTCAGAAAATAAAACATGCTATTTGTCCTATTTTTGTATCTTTTTTTGGATATTGTCCAAACTCGTAAGCAGGCTTTCTTCACAGTTTCAGAATTCACACTTTCTCTGAAGAACCCACACCCCAGATGACATTTCTTACTTACACTCACTACTAAATCTGACTTCTGACTTAAAGCCTAGAAATCAGGGCTTTCTCTCTCTTCTTCAGTAGCCCCTCATGAAGTTGGTGAGACCTCTTGTTGCCTTTGTGAAAAAAAGTTCCAAGAAAAAGTTATCACCATGCTAAAGTTTCTGTAAAAATGAATAGTTATTTAGAATATTGTAAGAGATTTGGAATATTCTTGGGCTCCATTTAGCCCCCTTCATTGTCATTCTTTGCTCACATCTGTATCTGAAGTAACAGCTTGTGACTGTCATGTTATATTAACTTTGGGGTTATACTAATTTAGTTCAATACTTGTTTCCACCAAGACCAAAGATAAGAATGTTGCCAGATACCATTTGAATCCCTTTTCAGAGCATTGGCTACTTTTCTATAATTAGCCATATGTTACTTCTAACACTACATTTGGAAAATGCCTTGATTATTGACTGTCCTTTGTTCCATTCCTATAATGGCTTCATGAAACTGTTCCCATGTTAGACTATGTTATTTGAATGAATCTAAATTTTTGTTCTGGACTATCACTACTCATATTTGGCTCAAGAATGAACAATTTCACATTGCTTTTAAGACGACAGTGAGCTGTTTTGTATTAGTATTTCTAGTAGTCTAATGTAAAACTATAATGACAATCAAATTACACAAGAAAAGTTACCTAGATTATCATTAAATATTAGACATTTATACCCAAGCATCTGCTCAGTTTTTTTTTTCCTTTGGTAGAAGTTAATAAGCTTCTTCTGGAGTTCAGTTGATCTGGCTCAAGTCCATTGGTTTACTCTAAACTTGTAATTTAGGTAGCTTCTTCCTTAATTTCTAGAAATTATCTGGAGGAGGCCTGATCTCTCAGGGCCAGGAGGGCCAGCGTTGGGGTGAGTTTCTGGCCCCGTGGTGCCAGCCTGGGATGGGGAGCTCAGAGGTTCCTTGGCCCCCTACCCTTCTTGGGCTCTCTGCAAGGCCTCTACTCCCTGCATACCACCTCTTTCTTCCTAGCCCACCCAGCTTCCATTCAGAACCCTCCCCACTTCAGCCCCACCGCCCTCTTTCGGCACATAACATCACCCACCCATCCTGTCTGGGCACTGGGTCCGAATCCTCAGGGCACCAAAGCTGGCGGGAGTTCCTTTGTTTCTAAGGCCTGCCTGCACCAAGCAGGGTAGCCGCTTTGTTTGCGAGTTGCCCAACCAGCACGAAGACCTGATCTCTCAGCGCCAGGAGAGCCAACGTTGGGGAGAGCCAGCATTGGGTAGGCAAGGAGACCTGATCCGGTAAAAGAAGATCCATAAGGGAGAATTTGGAAGAAGAGATGGGCAGACGCCAAGGCAAGAATTCGCCCAACAATCTGAAAAGCAACATGAAGCCACCAGAAACCAGCGACCTCACAACAGGAGGGCATGAACACCTTAATCAAGAAGAAGTAGAAAAGATTGACTTCATGAAAGGGATTGACACCCTTAAACAGCATGTAAAAAACGCCCTTATAGAAATGGATGAGAAATGTAACAGAAAGTTTGAAGAATTGAATAAATCAGTGAATGATACCCTAGAAAACCAAGGAAAAACAATCAAACAGATAATGGAAACAGTTCAAGACTTGAAAACTGAAATGGAGGCAAAGAAGAAAACACAAACAGAGGGCCGGCTGGACATAAAAAATTTAAGTAAACAAACACAGTCTACAGAAACAAGCATAACCAACAGAATACAAGAGTTAGAAGAAAGAATCTCAGATTCTGAAGATAACATACAGAAAATAAACACACTGATCAAAGAAAACAGCAAGTTCAACAAACTCTCATCACAAAACATTCAGGAAATCTGGGACACAATAAAAAGGCCAAACCTAAGAATAATAGGAGTAGAAGAAGGAGAAGAAGTGCAGCTCAATGGTCCAGAAAATATATTTAATAAAATTATAGAAGAAAACTTTTCCAACCTAAAGAAAGATATACCTATGAAGATTCAAGAAGCATACAGAACACTGAATAGGCTGGATCAAAAAAAAAAAAAAAAACATTCCCTCACCATATAATCATCAAAATACAAAGCATACAGAATAAGGAAAGAATATTAAGAGCTGTAAAAGAAAAAGGCCAAATTACTTATAAAGGTAAACCTATCAGACTTACACCTGACTTCTTCATGGAAACCATGAAAGCCAGAAGGTCCTGGATAGATGTACTGCAGAAACTGAGAGACCATGGATGCAAGCCCAGATTACAATACCCATCCAAGCTTTTGTTCACTATAAATGGAGAAAATAAAATTTTCCAGGATAAAAACAAATTTAAACAATATGCAGCCACACATCCAGCCTTACAGAAAGTAATAGAAGGAAAATTACTAACCAAGGAGTCCAACAATGACCACAATAACTCAGACATCTAAAGGCCCTTCACCAACACAAATCAAAGAAGGGAAACACACAAACTCTACGACTAAAAAAATGACCGGAGTTAACAACCACTGGTCATTAATATCACTTAATGTCAATGGACTCAACTCACCTATAAAAAGGCACAGGCTAAGAGATTGGATAGGAAAACAGGATCCAACATTCTGCTGTCTACAAGAAACACACCTCAACCACAAAGACAGGCAGCTACTCAGAGTAAAGGGCTGGGAAAAGGCTTATCAAGCAAATGGACCTAAGAAACAAGCAGGTGTGGCCATACTAATATCTAACAAAGTAGACTTCAAACTTAAATCAATCAGAAGAGATGGAGAGCCACATTTTATACTCATAACAGGAACAATTCATCAGGATGAAGTCTCAATCCTGAACATCTATGCCCCTAATATAAAAGCACCCATGTACATAAAAGAAACATTGCTAAAACTCAAGGCAGCCATCAAACTGCACACACTAATAGTAGGAGACTTCAACACTCCTCTCTCACCAATGGACAGGTCAATCAGACAGAAACCTAAAAGAGAAATAAGAGAATTAATGGAGGTAATGAATCAAATGGACTTAACAGACATCTATAGAACATTCCACCCAAATAGGAAAGAATATACCTTCTTCTCTGCAGCTCATGGAACCTTCTCAAAAATCGATCACATAGTCAGTAACAAAGCTAACATCCACAGTTACAAAAAAATATTAGTAACCACCTGTGTCTTATCAGATCACCATGGATTAAAGTTAGAATTCAACAAAAATGCTACCCCTAGAAAGCCTACAAACTCATGGAAACTGGACAGTCATCTACTGAACCATAGCTGGATTAAGGAAGAAATCAAGAAAGAAATTAAAGTCTTCCTTGAATTCAATGAAAATAAAGAAACAACATACTTAAACTTATGGGACACTATGAAAGCAGTCCTAAGAGGAAAGTTCATAGCACTAAGTGCCCACTTAAAGAAAACAGAGAAAGCTCACATTGGAGACTTAACAGCCCACCTGAAAGCTCTAGAAAAAAAAGAAGCAGACTCACCAAGGAGGAGTAGAAGACTGGAAATAAACTGAGGGCAGAAATCAACAAAATAGAAACACAGAAAACAATCCAAAGAATCAATGAAACAAAAAGCTGGTTCCTGGAGAAAATCAACAAGATTGACAAACCCCTATCCAAACTAATCAAATGGCAGAGAGAGAATTTGCAAATTAATAAAATCAGAAATGGAAAGGGGGACATAACCACAGACACAGAGGAAATTCAGAGAATCATTAGATCTTACTACAAAAGCCTCTATGCCACAAAACTGGAAAATGTAAAGGAAATGGACACTTTTTTAGATAAATACCATATACCAAAGTTAAAACAGGACCAGGTGAACAATCTATATAGACCTGTTAGTCGCGAAGAATTAGAAGAGGTTATCAAAAACCTCCCTACCAAAAAAAAGCCTACTTTTTTTGATCCTACTTCAAGTTCTGACTTTGTGGGAGCCTAGCCAGTTTGAATGTTCACCTTCCTAGACATGGACAGAGGGGGGAGGACCTTGAACTTTCCACAGGGCAGGGAACCCTGACTGCTCTTTGGACTGGAGAGGGATGGGGAGAGAAGTGGGGGGAGGAAGAGAAGGGTGGGAGGGGGGGAGGGAAATGGGAGGCTGGGAGGAGGCTGAAACTTTTTTTCCTTTTCTCAATAAAAAAAAAACACAAGGAAGAATAAAAGTTTTACCTGCACTTGTGGGAAGCTCTGGACTCCTTATTGGGCAGGGTTGTCCTTCAGTCTTGATGTGGTGGCGAGATCAGTTATTCCTCACATTCCTGCCTTTACTGTTATGTCTACAAATTAATGATATAAGTATAATTTAGAAAAAAACACACAATTTACAACATAAAGCTCTATGTATAGGGAACCCAAAGGAAGAATGTTTTTATTTTTATAAATTAAATATTTTTACAATAGAAAATTTTATACTGGAGGTTGTGGGAAATGCTATAGATATTTCAGGACACTGTTAATTTTTTTCAAAGACAGATCTGATAAATTTTATATTTTCTACATTTTATAGTAGTAATTTATTCTATGGGCTAGAGAAGGTAATTTTTTTAGTATTGCAAAAAGCAATATGCTCATCAGGTATGTCAGAAGCATTTTGAAAAAGTCTGTTCAACATTCCATAAGAAAGAAGGAATCACTGTTCCTGAGTGACCTCTATTATCACTACTCCATTTCTAATATGACAGGGACTGATGCATTTCCTCAGGACAAGATGGTGGTAGAATCTGATTGGGTAAGCTCCAGCTGCCTTCCCAGAAGCTCCTATTCCTAAAATTCCCTTGATCATGCCTGTGCCACAGGCATGACGAGAGAGTTCCCTGATCATGACTAGATGATGCACTAATCCTTCTTTGAGACTCTTGTCATACAGCTTGAATTTCACCTGGTTTAAATAGCATGTGGGTTGATAGTTCTTATACTCCGTTGGTAGGAATCATGCTGCTGTATTGGGTCTGAAACTTGCTTTCCAATAACATTCCACTTTGTGTGCTGAGAAAGCAGCTTAGGGCTCCCAGGAGTTCTGATGTATTGTGGGAGAGAGAGAAGGGTGGAGGTTAGAGAGTCTACCACAAGAGCCCAATGACATTGAGGCAACAATCTGCCTTAAGTCATTTCACCAAAATTCTCTGTTTGTTCTATTGTTACAAAATCATATTATCCATTGTAAATATAGCAACTACCAATTGCAAGGCACAGACCCCCCAAAAAAATGTTATTGAGTGTGTTGTAGCACAAAACCTTGAAGGTTATATTTCTTTTAAAGCAGCACTTCTTTTGAGGAACTAATGGCGTTATGCTTTGTATAATGACAGTCAGGTAGATAGAGCTTACCTGCCTTTTCACATTGATCTTCAAGTTCCCTAACATACATTTCATGTTTGGTTAAATGCCCTCAAAGCCAATCCAAAGACTTTAAGACTCTATCTTCCCTCCTTTATGTGGTCTTTATTTTTAAATTTTAGTTATAAATTGCTCTTTATTTTATCATAATAAATTTGGTACTTTGCATTTTTTCTGTAGTCACAAGGACTAGAAATACAAATTTACAACTATACTTCCCATGTAATTTAGATCTTAAGTAATAAGCCTGCAGTAGCATGATTTTGCAATATTAGAAATTACCTTCACAAGTGTAATTTTATTGTATATGGGAATTCAAGAAACTAAAGTATCAGAAGTCAAAATATGAATTGAGAACTCATTGCATTATTCTCTGAGGAGCAAATCATGAGAAAATAATGAAATACAATGATTGAATGACGAGTTGAAATTATTGTATAATTGGTTTTCTTATATGATAAAATAAGAATAAAATTTCTCATATGAATCTTTTATATTACATATTTGACAATATGTTGTAATAAAAATCTTTCTACATTTTGGATGTTTATGTAGATCAAAAAATGTTTCAGCTATTTCCCCCATGCACATGTTTTTAAGTAAATAATTTATCTATGCTTAAAAAAATGCCATATTCTATAATCTTTGAAAAATATGAAGAATGCCTATGTAAAATATATCTATGTACATCTAGAAAATATTAACTAACATGACTACAAACTTGACTATTATGATTATCTATTAACCTATATTTCTTAATTATACATTACATTTTTAATAAACTACACAATAACAATATCTTAATCAATAGCAGAAATATGCATATACATATAACAAAATTGACCTTAAATCTCTATCAATAAAGCAAAATCTATACTACTACAAATTATTCATATCTATATCATATCCCCCTTTAAATGTTAAGGAATGTTTATAAACCATATTTGGGAACATGGGCACAGTTTTTTCTCTCCAAACTGCTTCCTGCTGAATGGGGGCGTCGTTAGTTAGGTCTTTCATGGTATAACCTGTGTGCTAGTTTCATCTCAGTTGGCAGTTGAGCGAAGCAATTTTCTGAAGATGTTCACAGCAACCCTTCAGGAGGGCATGGTCCATCATACCATATCAGAATAGAAGAAATGAACAGGGTCTCATCCTCTGTGAAAACAAAATAAGAAACTCCTTTCCAAAGCATCATGTCCTTAGATCCAAATTTCAAAGTCAAGGCATTTTCAAAATATCTATGTTGGATTAGTTCAGCAGCATTTATAAATAAGTATCTTTTAGCAACTGTTGCTACTTCCTCAGCATTCAAACAATTCAAAGAGAGCATTATAGCATACAGTATCAAAATTCTCTGTTTATTTTCCATCTTTGAATGGCTTTATTTTAACTCTATTATGTTTATTTTTACTTTTAACTTTTTGCTTTGAGTCAGGTTCTCTGTATATCTTTGACCTGGAATAACTCTGTAGACCAGGCTGTCCTTGAACTCTCAGAGATCCATCTTTCTCTGCCTCCCAGACATTCGGGATTAAAGGTGTGTGCTACCACACCTTGAAGTCATAGAGGTCAATCTCCCTCTGCCTCCCAAGTGTTGGGATTAAAGGTGTGTACTACCACACACAACTACCCTCTTTCTTCCTTTTTTTTATTTTTAAGAACTTTTAACTTTTAGCTTGCATATATTTTTAACACACTGTAAACCATTTAGAAATTTTCTTTGTCTTTGAATCTCTCTTTACTGTATATCTCTCTTTTTCTGACCACAGGAGCCTTTAAATTACTGAGCAATATGGGTAGGATTAAAGCCGTGGCTTTGCCAGCTAGATTCACTCCATTCCTTAGCTTTCCAGCCTCATGGCGGATATACAGGCTGTAGCCATGTTTACTGCCACAATTCTATGGCATTTTAAGGTTCCTGCCAGCAAGCGAGCTTCAGCCGCCTGTGCTTGCAAACTGCATGAACTGCCTGCGTAAAAGAGTCAGAGTTTGCCCTGGTAGGACAGCCCAGAAAGCTGGCATTTTTAAATGGCATAGCTTTTTTCCTGCTACAGTTGAAAACCGAAAAACATGTGCTCAGTTTTTCAACAACACTGTTTAAGTGTTTCGTGGCAGGACCTCTTAAAAGAGCTGCAAGCTTTGCAGCTAAAGCTGAGTCAGGAAGCCTCTCTTAGATGAGAGTGCTTGCTTGCTTCTAGCAAGCAGAGCAGACCCAAGAAATTGCTGCTACCAAGAAAACATGCTTTACTCTTTGCCAAGCTTTCTCAGGCTTTCAGTGGATTTAGTTGTCCACATGTCTGGGTACCATTCTGTTGTAATTGGAGTGGTGGGTCTGCGTCCCCAGCATCCTGGCAGCCTGGCTAGCTTGTGCCCCGAAATAACAACACACAAACTGTATTCTTTTAAACACTGCTTGGCCATTATATCTAGCCTCTTCTCAGCTAACTCTCGCACCTGGACTAGCCCATTTTTAATCATGTGTGTAGCACCCCAAGGTGCTCTTACTAGGAAGATTCTAGTCTACGTCCATCCTGAGTCGGAGCTTCATTGCGTGTGTCTGTATGACACTCCCACATCATCTAGTCCTGTCCTTTCTGTTTTTTTTTTCTTTTCTTTTGTCTTCTCTATCCAAACTCTTGGCTTCTCTGTGGCTAATTCCAGTCAGCTAGTAACTAGCTCCAACCCTGATTCAAGGCTAATTTTATTAACAGTCTCAGAGCACCATAGTGATATCAAATATCCCATAACACTTCTGAAGCCTTCAGATCTATTCCAAGTCCCCCATCCAGTGTCTTAGCCTAGTGTGGATATAACTTCCTGCACCATCCAAACCTCTAAGTTTCTGCCAGGACATTCCCTGCTTGCCAATAGCCTACATGCCACTCCCCAACAGCACTAAGCCTGTCTTCCAAATCAGATGTTACAAATTGTTCACCATGGTCTATTCAATGAATCTGCCTGAACCCCAGATTACTCTGAAACTCTTAGACAAAGTTGCACATCCCTAACACCAACTCATCACCCCTCATATCCCCCTGACTTTATTCCACCTAAGCCATATCCAACCATAGGGCCAACACTGTTCACATATCCTGTGTTCTACCTGAACTTTCTCTATTCATATCAGACGTAAAATTAACAAATGTGGTCCACAAAACACAAATAATGTAAAAGAACAAGGGAGCATCTACCCTTTCCCACAAATCTATAAAATCCTTTAAAGGTGCTCACCAATGAGTTATCTAGATGAACCCCAGAACACGGAATTTAAAATAGTAAGTAGAAAATAATGAAGGAATTCAAGAATACACAAAGAAACAACTCATAAAATGAATGAATGCCTAAGTTATACACAAGAAAATACAAACATAAGGTGATGGAAAGAATTAAACAATCAAGTATCTGGAAACAGAATTTAATAAAGATATAGAAACAATGGTAAGAACTCAAGAAGAAAAGAAAATGGAATAGAAAAACCCAATAACTCATCTAGAAATCTCAAGGGAAAGCCTTACAAGCAGAATGACTCAGGTGGAAGATAGAATATTGTGACTGAAAGATAAATGAGAGGATCTAGACATTATAAGCAAATAATATGAAATAATTAATATGAGAAAAAAAGAAAGAGGAATTATAGGCACCATGAAAAAGCCAAACCTTCAAATTAGAGGATTACATGAGAGTCTATAGTAAAAACCAGTAAAACAAAAATAACAAAAAGCTGAACATTAAGAAAATAATCCAATGACAAAAATGGTGTATGGAACAGGAGTAAAGGCCTTTAATCTCAGCACATGAGAAAGAGTGGCAGTCAGATCTCTATTAGACTGAAGAGAACCAGGTCTGCATAGTGAGTTCTGGGCCAATGAGAATCTTTCTCAAAAACAGCAACAACAAATGCTGGGTAGAGAATTAAGAAAAGTTCTTAAAAGATGACACAAAAATGTTGAGAAATGTTTAAACAAGTGCTTGACATCTTTATCCATAAGGAAAATACAAACTAAAACTACTTGTGATTTCTTCTTAACCATCCAAAATGACCAACATCAATGAAGCTAATAATAACATCCTGAAAAGGGTGTGAGGAAATGAAAACAGTTATTTATTGCTAGAGATCATATAAGTTTACACCCAGCAACTATAGAAATCAGTTTGGAGGAAGCTAGGAATCAATCTACCTAGGTATGTATTTATATCACTTTGAGTATATACTGAAAAGAGCTGAAGGACCCTGTATCCTACTACAGAGATAATTAGTCACTGGTGTTAATTGTTGCTCTATTTATCATAGCTAGAAATTAGAAACACCTAGATTTCCATCAACTGATGAATGGATAATATAAATGTGGTATGTTTATATAATGGAATAAAATTCAGCTGATAAGAAAAATGAAAATAAGAGATTAATGGATAGAACTCAAAACTCACTCCCTGATTGAGGTAATCCAGGCAAGGCAAATATTGCATATTTTCTCTTATATGTCAATGTTGGTTTTTAAGCTCTCAATATGTATGCTAAAATCGAAATAATCACCTAATTTAGGTAATTGTAAAGAAATAGGGGACATGAGAGGAGTCCCATTGGAAGGTAAAGAGAACATTTTGTAATGAAGAGATGAAGGAAAAACTAAATGAAGAAGATTAAATGGATTAGGGGATATAAGACATCAGGTAAAGAATTAATGTGCAGAGCTACAAATAACTCTGAGTACCTCTTGAAAAAAAAAACATGGAAACCTACTATTGTAGAAGCTTCCCCAAATACTTACATATATAAAATAATTTAAATGAAGTTATCATATAATAGGGAAAAATGCTCAAACTATATGTCTTCTGGAGCAAAGTAAAATCTCCAGTGCCAGATGGGTTACAATTTATTATGTAATTTGTCAGATAAATGAAAATACTCATGGATATTAAACAACACATTATTATATGATGAAGAAATTTAAAAATCACAATTTTCCTGAAATGAAAACAAAAATACAACACAACAAAACTGTGGGGCCACATTGAAATTAATTTTATGGAGGAAATTTATAACTAAAAGTGCCTACATTTAAAAAAATAAGGAAGAGTACCATTAAATATCTTAATGATGGAACTTAAAAATTTGGAAAAAGGACATTAAAACCAAAGCACAGTAGATGGCAAGAGGTAATAAAAGTAGAAATAAAGTTAATGAAATAAAAACAAAGAAAACAAAATAAAGAACCAATGAATCTAAGACTGTCTTCTCAAAATAAAGAACCAATGAATCTAAGACGGTCTTCTCTAAGAATATGAACAAAATACCCAGGAAATTCAGATTATTGTAAGAGAATACTTCAAAAACCCCTTCTCCATTTAAGGGAAAACCAAAATGAAATGGGTGGATGTCTAATTCAGACAATTCACCACAGAACTACAGAAACAAAAAGAGCATTTTAAAACACTTTCCATGAATCCAGTATTATCACACAACTAACCAGACCACATAAAGACAAAACAATGAAATAAGAATGTATCAGGCCAATATTCCCAATTAACATAAAATCACAAACATTTAGCAGAACAGTTGCAACTTGAAGACAACACACATCAAAATATTTCTCACCATTATAAAGTTGCCCTCATTCTTGAAATGCAGGGCTGGTTTAAAATATACAACTCAGTAAACATAATTAACTACATAAATTGGCTTAAGGAGAAATCATATTTATCTCAAAAGATGTAGAAAAGGCCTTTTAAGGAAAAAAATTTCAACAAGTAGTACTGGAAAAACTTGATGGTCACATGAAAAATAAATTACATTATATAAGTGTTTAAACCCCTGTACAAAAATTAGCTCCAAGTGGATCAAAGACCTCAATTTGAAACGTGAAAAGGAAAAATAGATAGAAGACAATATAATCAGTAAGCTACAAAATATAAGCAGAGGAAAGGATTTATTAAATAGAAATTCATTTTCCCAGATAAAGCAAACAATAGGGAAGTGTAGAATCATAAATCCAAAACCTTCTGCTCAACTAAAGAAATATTCAATGTAGTGAAGTGGAAGAATACAGACTTGAATAGAATCTTTGCCAGCTGTGCATCTGACATAGAAGTAATACTCCTAGTAAATAAATGAAGCATGAATCTAATTAATGTTAATTAATAAAAAATCAGGAGTCAAATAATGGGGCAAAAGCTGAAAGATCAGAGAAGCAGCGCAGCAGCCACCAGAGGTTTCTTACCTCTCTGAATTCTCTAGCTAAAAGGCTGAGATCCTGTCTCCACTCCACCTTGTCACTTCCTGTCTCCACCTGCCAACTACTGGGACTAAAAGTGGGAGCCACCACTACCTAGTTTCTATGCTTAACTAGTGGCTAGTTCTACCCTCAGATCTTCAGGCAAGCTTTATTTTTCAGAACACAAACAAAGTATCATACATTTCTCCCTTTTAGTCTAAATAAAAAAAAAACTAGGTTATAACTAATATAGAAAAACTCTATATAATAAGTATGATAACTACATGCAATTTTATACAGGCAATAATTACATTAATAATGCCTATTCCATTAACATTTGACAAATTCATAGAAAATACTTCATTATCTTACCTATCATTGTGAGTCCAAGTTGTACCTAATTCACTTTCCATTCTAACTTGTATTACCAACCCAAAACTATCTCTTTATGTCTCCCAACATTTTGCACTTTACAGCTCTTTTGTGAGTTTCTTTTTTTTTTGTATGTGTTAACAAGAAAAACTATAACCATGAATATTTAGTATTCATTTATTGGTTCCCATTTCAGGAACCCAAGAAATAAATATTATTGTCTAAGTAAGCAGGAAGTGCAACCAAGTGATTTTCAAAAAAATGTGAGCAATGACAGAAACAACTGCTGCTGTATGGACAGTCATTCAGGTTCCTCTGTAACTTTGGGGTACCCATCTTCAGCCTGCAGGCATAGGATATCTGAAAGACTTTTCTGTGAAGTAGGATATTTGAAGGGGTGCCTTGCCTTGTTTCATTAAAGTTCAGCAATTTCTTTCTTTTGTGTCCTGCTTACTATAAGCAGTCGAGGCAAAGGCAGTTTCCTGCCCAGTGGCTAACTTTTGCCACAAATGAAGTAAACTCCATATAGAGTTTCTTTGTTGTCCATAAACTTCTCTGCAGTATATTGCTGCTACCAGGAGCAGATATGTCTAAATGTCATTTAAAAAGAGGAACCTTATGTTACTTAAACATATTAAATTCCATATTCTGTAGATCTCTAAAGTGTTGAAGACCACTTATCTACCTAAAATGTATCTCTGTTTTGACCTTGAAAACTTACTTAACATGACTATAAATTTAGCTGACTAACTATTAACCTGTGATGGTGGAAGATACAAAATAATTTCACACTAGTTCAGAATTACATATAATAAAGTGTTATTTATTTAGGGGAGACTAATAGATCACTGTCCAAATCACAATCCTCTGTACGAATGGGAAACAAGAACAGACTCTAGCAGCTGAAAGAGAGAGCCAGAAGCAAGAGAGCAAGCACACGCTTTAAGGCTGCATTTATACTATAAGAGACCACACCCAAGTGTGCCGGTATCTAAAAGGCTATTGGCTGAAGGAGTGGAAGGAACTCCCACAGCATCATATCTTAAAGGCTGAAGGAGCAGAAGGTGCTCCCACAGCAAACCTGCATTTCTTTTTTATCATAAATTGTTTGTAAAAATAACTTTCAAGGACTAGACGTTTGCATTACATTGCTAAATGAGTTGTACAGATACAATACCTTAAATGAGTAAAAATGTATGTGCAATATGTTCTAACAAAATAATCTTTAGTTTGTATCAATATACAAAAATATCTTAAGATTAGAAACATATATGAAGTATAACAAAAATAATCTCAAATTTGTACCCATGTACAAAAATTCTTACCATATAAAATATTTAAGACTATGAGTTGCTTTTTGGTTTAAAAGCAGATTAAATAATCTACCCTTCTATCCTATTATATCTATATCCCCTTTTTCTTTTCAAAACAAGATCCCAGAATCTAATCTTCTTTGTTCAGCTTTTTTTCCTGACCATTACCAATAAGAACTTGTAACTAACCCCCCTAAACCATGACAAATATCTGTAACCCATTGAATAACAAAAACCACCTACCCTACCTCTTATGAATGTGTGTGTCATGTTCCTAAAATTACTTCCTGCTTTCTGGGGATGACAGCATCTGTAGGGGAACTTGATAAAAAAAAATAATTATCAAGTTCTAGGAGAGCTAGCTGTATCATTTGTTGTCCAGTATCTGTGTAATGTGAAACTGTGATTTCAAGTCCTGGCTGGAATAGTCGGTGAGTCTGAACCATCTCAGCTAGCCAACTTGAAATTGTCCTGAACAATTTGCCATCAAAAACCAATCTTTGGGTGGTGTTTGTCAGCTTAGTGGTATCCACTCCCAGTGGAATCATCACTGAGCACTCCCATCCTTCTTCTGGAGACTTCAAAGGTCACTGTTAGGCATGGTCATGCTTCACTGCAGAACTTAAACATTTTAAATGTCATATGTTGTAGATCTTGAAGAAGTTAAAGAACCATAATTTGTTATGTACATTGAGAGTACAAAACTTAATTCCTAGTTACCTGATAGAGATTCAAACCTGGAATCATGTACAGGAAACTAGATGGATCATTTCTTCTAGAATTAGTTACTACTTTATATGATCATTAATATCAGAACAAAAGGTTTAATATATATTATATTTACATATATACATATAATCTTATAAATTCTGAGATAATATTTATGCCTTAAGAAAAGTGTTAAAAAGTAAAAATTAAACTAATTTATCATGAGTTTAGTGAAAATATAATTTTCCCTTAAGTTTTAGTTTTTCTTCTGTCCTATATCAGGTAACTCTTCTGACATTAAACAGAGACTTTGGATTTTAACAAGCATGCTTGAATTTAGACAAGGAGAGAACCATATTCCAATTCCAAAGCCAGTTTTAATTTTTAATCAAACTGGTACTACAAAAAGACCATTTGTATTATCTATCTGTAGAGAACAGTAGAAACAAAGATTTGTGAAGATTTCTAAAATTTTATCCTGTTGAGTTGCTGAGGAATCCCATCAGGACGGGTGAGTGTGTGCTACCCAGGGGCGGACTGTCCCGGAAGAGAGCACAAACCCCCTCCCCCAGCTCCTTCTGCAGGGCTGTCTTTCTTTCGCACGACCCAGCACCCCTCCCCAACCCTGCCCTGCTGTTTGCTAAGACCAGTGCTCAACTACAGTCTTAAGCTCCTAAACTAAGGCGACCCACCCAGAGCGGTGAGTGCCTGCCAGCCGGGCAGGCCTCAGGGTCCCCTGTAAGAGAGTCAGGTACCTTCAGCTCCGGCACCAGGCTTCCTGCGCGCTCCTGGATACCACCCCCCCCCCCCCTGCTCCATTTATCCTGTTGGCCCTGGATCATTGGGCTACCAGCGGCCCTGTTTAGTTGCTGAGGAATCCCATCAGGACAGTTGCTGAGGAATCCCATCAGGACCATTGCTGAGGAATCCCATCTGGACGGGAACGGTTCCTGCTTCTACACTGAAGAGATATACCCTGAGAGTCAATCACAGCAAAGTCTGGACCAAGAGACCAGGCCTCTCCTGGCTCCATTTGAAGGAAGAGATGGGAAGGCGCCAATACAAGAATTCCTCCAACAATCTGAAAGGCAACATGACACCACCAGAAACCAGGGATCCCGAAATAAGAAGAATTGTACACCCTACTCCTGAAGAAATAGAAGAAATAGACTCAGAAGTGAACTATATGAAAATAATAGAGGACCTTAAACAGGAGGTGAAAAACTGCCATAAACAATTAGAGATTACAAACAAAAAGGTAGAGGAAATGAATAAATCGCTCAAAGACACGCAAGAAAACCAAGAGAAACAAGAAAAAGCAATCAAACAGGTTAGGGAAGCGGTTCAAGACATGAAGAATGAAATGGAAGCAATGAAGAAAGCACAAACCGAGGGAAGAATGGAGATGGAAAATCTGGGTAAACGAACAGGAATGACAGAAACAAGTACTAAAAACAGATTACAAGAGATAGAAGAGAGAATATCAGACACTGAAGATACCATAGAAAAAATAAACACACTGATCAAAGAAAAGAGCAAAACCAACAAATTCTCATCACAAAACATTCAGGAAATTTGGGACACAATAAAAAGACCAAACCTAAGAATAATTGGAGTAGAAGAAGGAGAAGAAGTGCAGCTCAACGGTACAGAAAATATACTTAATAAAATTATAGAAGAAAACTTTCCCAACCTGAAGAAAGAGGTACCTATGAAGGTTCAAGAAGCATACAGAACAGCAAATAGGCTGGATCAAAAAAAAAAAAAACATCCCCTCGCCATATAATAATCAAAACACAAAATACACAGAATAAAGAAAGAATATTAAGAGCCGCAAAGGAAAAAGGCCAAGTTACTTATAAAGGTAAACCTATCAGACTTACACCTGACTTCTCTATGGAAACCATGAAAGCCAGAAGGTCCTGGATAGATGTACTGCAAAAACTAAGAGATCATGGATGCAAGCCCAGACTACTATATCCAGCCAAGCTTTCGTTCACTATAAATGGAGAAAACAAAATTTTCCAGGATAAAAACAAATTCAAACAATACGTAGAAACAAATCCAGCCTTACAGAAAATTATAGAAGGAAAATCACTAACCAAGGAGTCCAACAATGCCCACAATAACTCAGTCATCTAGAGACCTTTCACCAGCGCAACTCAAAGAAGGGAAACACACAAACCCTACTACTAAAAAAGTGACCGGAGTTAACAACCATTGGTCATTAATATCACTTAATGTCAATGGGCTCAACTCACCTATAAAAAGGCACAGGCTAAGGGATTGGATACGAAAACAGGATCCAACGTTCTGCTGTCTACAAGAAACACGCCTCAACCACAAAGACAGGCACCTACTCAGAGTAAAGGGCTGGGAAAAGGCTTATCAAGCAAATGGTCCTAAGAAACAAGCAGGTGTGGCCATACTAATTTCTAACAAAGTTGACTTCAAACTTAAATCAATCAGAAGAGATGGAGAGGGACATTTTATATTCATAACAGGAACAATTCATCAGGATGAAGTCTCAATCCTGAATATCTATGCCCCGAATATAAAAGCGCCCACGTATGTAAAAGAAACATTACTAAAACTCAAGGCAGCCATCAAACCACACACACTAATAGTAGGAGACTTCAACACTCCTCTCTCACCAATGGACAGGTCAATCAAACAGAAACCTAACAGAGAAATTAGAGAATTAATGGAGGTAATGAAGCAAATGGACTTAACAGACATCTATAGATTATTCCACCCGAAGAGGAAAGAATATACCTTCTTCTCTGCAGCTCATGGAACCTTCTCGAAAATTGACCACATACTCGGTAACAAAGCTAACTGACACAGTTACAAAAAATATTAGTAACCACCTGTATCTTATCAGATCACCATGGATTAAAGTTAGAATTCAACAACAATGCTACCCCCAGAAAGCCTACAAACTCATGGAAACTGAACAGTCAACTTCTGAACCATACCTGGATTAAGGAAGAAATAAAGAAAGAAATTAAAGTCTTCCTTGAATTCAATGAAAATAAAGAAACAACATACTCGAACTTATGGGACACTATGAAAGCAGTGCTAAGAGGAAAGTTCATAGCACTAAGTGCCCACTTAAAGAAAACAGAGAAAGCACATATTGAAGACTTAACAGCCCACCTGAAAGCTCTAGAAAAAAAAGAAGCAGACTCACCTAGGAGGAGTAGAAGATTGGAAATAATCAAACTGAGGGCTGAAATCAACAAAATAGAAACACAGAAAACAATCCAAAGAATCAATGAAACAAAAAGCTGGTTCCTGGAGAAAATCAACAAGATTGATAAACCCCTATCCAAACTAATCAAATGGCAGAGAGAGAATACGCATATTAATAAGATCAGAAATGAAAAGGGTGACATAACCACAGACACAGAGGAAATTCAGAGAATCATCAGATCATATTACAAAAGCCTGTATAACACAAAACTGGAAAATGTAAAAGAAATGGACACTTTTTTAGATAAATACCATATACCAAAACTAAACCAGGACCAGGTGAACAATCTAAACAGACCTGTTGGTCGCGAAGAATTAGAAGCTGTTATCAAAAACCTCCCTACCAAAAAAAGCCCAGGACCAGATGGTTTCAATGCGGAATTCTACCAGAACTTCCAAGAAGAGCTAATACCCATACTCCTTAATGTATTCCACAATATAGAAACAGAAGGGTCATTACCTAATTCCTTTTATGAAGCTACAGTTACTCTGATACCAAAATCACACAAAGACTCAACCAGGAAAGAGAATTACAATCCAATCTCACTTATGAACATCGATGCAAAAATCCTCAACAAAATACTGGCAAACCGAATCCAAGAACACATTAGGAAAATTATCCATTATGATCAAGTAGGCTTCATTCCTGAGATGCAGGGCTGGTTCAACATACGAAAATCTATCAATGTAATCCACCATATAAATAAACTGAAGGAAAATAACCATATGATCATCTCATTAGATGCTGAAAAAGCATTCGACAAAATTCAACATCCATTTATGTTAAAAGTCTTGGAGAGATTAGGGATACAAGGGTCATACCTAAATATAATAAAAGCTATATACAGCAAGCCGACGGCTAACATCAAATTAAACGGAGAGAAACTCAAAGCCATCCCACTTAACTCAGGAACACGACAAGGATGTCCACTCTCTCCATACCTCTTCAATATAGTACTTGAAGTTCTAGCAATAACAATAAGACAACATAATGGGATCAAGGGGATTCGAATTGGAAAGGAAGAAGTTAAACTTTCGTTATTCGCAGATGATATGATAGTGTACTTAAGCGACCCCCAAAACTCCACCAAAGAACTTTTACAGCTGATAAACAGCTTTAGTAATGTGGCAGGATACAAGATCAACTCCAAAAAATCAGTCGCCCTCTTATACACAAAGGATAGGGAAGCAGAGAGGGAAATCAGAGAAGCTTCACCATTCACGAAAGCCACAAACAGCATTAAATATCTTGGGGTAAATCTAACCAAGGAAGTGAAAGATCTATTTGACAAGAACTTTAAGTCCTTGAAGAAAGAAATTGAAGAGGATACCAAATAAATGGATGGATCTACCTTGCTCTTGGATTGGGAGGATCAACGTAGTAAATATGGCAATTCTACCAAAGGCAATTTATAGATTCAATGCAATCCCCATCAAGATCCCATCAAAATTCTTCACAGATCTGGAGAGGACAATAATCAACTTTATATGGAAAAACAAAAAACCCAGGATAGTCAAAACAATCCAATACAATAAAGGATCTTCTGGAGGCATTACCATCCCTGACTTCAAACTCTATTACAGAGCTACAGTAATGAAAACAGTGTGGTACTGGCATAAAAACAGAGAAGTTGACCAATGGAATCGTATAGAAGACCCGGATTTTAACCCACAAACCTATGAACACCTCATTTTTGATAAAGGAGCTAAAAGTATACAATGGAAGAAAGAAAACATCTTCACCAAATGGTGCTGGCACAACTGGATGTCAACCTGTAGAAGAATGAAAATAGACCCACATCTTTCACCGTGCACAAAACTCAAGTCCAAATGGATTAAAGACCTCAATATCAGCCCGAACACACTGAAAAGGATAGAAGAGAATGTGGGAAATACCCTAAAACAGATGGGCACAGGAGATCGCTTCCTATGTATAACCCCAGGAGCACAGACATTAAGAGCAACATTGAATAAATGGGACCTACTAAAACTGAGAAGCTTCTGCAAAACAAAGGACACTGTCACTAAGACACAAAGGCAACCTACTGACTGGGAGAAGATCTTCACCAACCCCGCAACAGACAAAGGTCGATCTCCAAAATATATAGAGAACTCAAGAAACTAGACTTTAAAATGCTAATTAACCCAATTAAAAAATGGGGCACTGAACTGAACAGAGAATTCTCAACAGAAGAAGTTCAAATGGCCAAAAGACACTTAAGGTCATGCTCAACCTCCTTAGCAATCAGGGAAATGCAAATCAAAACAACTTTGAGATATCATCTTACACCTGTGAGAATGGCTAAAGTCAAAAACACCAACGATAACCTTTGCTGGATAGGTTGTGGAGGAAGGGGTACCCTCATCCATTGCTGGTGGGAATGCAATCTTGTGCAACCACTATGGAAGTCAGTGTTTCGGTTTCTTAGGAAATTCGGGATCAACCTACCCCTGGACCCAGCAATACCACTCTTGGGAATATACCCAAGAAATGCCCTATCATATGACAAAAGAATTTGTTCAACTATGTTCATTGCAGTATTATGTGTAATAGCCAGAACCTGGAAACAACCTAGATGCCCTTCAATGGAAGAATGGATGAAGAAAGTATGGAATATCTACACATTAGAGTACTACTCAGCGGTAAAAAACAATGGCTTCTCGAATTTTGCATGCAAATGGATGGAAATAGAAAACACTATCCTGAGTGAGGTATCCCAGACCCAAAAAGATGAACATGGGATGTACTCACTCGTAATTGGTTTCTAGCCATAAATAAGGGTCACGGAGTCTACAATAGGTGAATCTAAAGAAGCTAAGTAAGAAGGGGAACCCAAGGAAAAACATATAGTTATCCTCTTGGCTAAGGGAAGTAGACAAAATTGCCGGGGAGAAAATTGGGATCTTGGGGTGGGGTGGGTTGGGGGTAAGGGGAGATGGGGAGAGAAAAGTTAGAAGGGAAGGAGGTTGGGCCTTGGGAAAGCAGGAGGATTGGGATAAAGGAAGGTTGGACAGGGGAGCACGGAACCACAATTCTTAGTTAAGGGAACCACTTTAGGGTTGGCAAGAGACCTGACCCTAGAGGGGCTCCCAGGTGCCCAAGCTGAGGTCCCCAGTTAGTTCCTTGGGCAGTTGAGAATAGGGAACCTGAAATGACCCTATCCGTGAGCAATACTGACGAATATCTTGCATATCATCATAGAACCTTCATCTGGTGATGGATGGAGATAGAGACAGAGACCCACACTGGAGCACTGGACTGAGCTCCCAAAGTCCCAATGAGGAGCAGAAGGAGGGAGAACATGAGCAAAGAAGTCGGGACCACGAGGGATGCACCCACCCACTGAGACAGTGGAGCTGATCTATTGAGAGCTCACCAAGACCAGCTGGACTGTGACTGAAAAAGCATGGGATAAAACTGGACTCTCTGAACATGGCGAACTATGAGGGCTGATGAGACGCAAAGGACAATGGCACGGGGGTTTGATCCTACGTAATGTGATGGCTTTGTGGGAGCCCAGCCAGTTTGGATGTTCACCTTCCTAGATATGGACGGAGGTGGGAGGTCCTAGGTCTTACCACAGGGCAGAAAACCCTGACTGCTCTTTGGACTGGAGAGGGAGGGGGAAAGGAGTGGGGGGAGGGGGGGAAGGGTGGGAGGAGGGGGCCTAGGGGGGGAGAAGGGGGAGGGAAATGGGAGGCTGGGAGGAGGTGGAAACTTGTTTTTTTTTTTCTCCTTTTCTCAATAAAAAAAAAATTTATCCTGTTGGAGATGTGACATACCAATAGATGAATCTACTCTTTTTGGGGGGACTTTTCTCTGGATGATTTGTCCTTTTTCTTCAGATGTCTCATTTGTCCAGTTGTCTTCAGATTCCTTAGCTGGATTTCTTCATTCTCTTGAAAGGGCAAAAAAGAGAACTCTACCCCGACCCTAACTTTTGGGTTGTTCCCTTTTTGTATCTTATATCTGATCAAATTAAAAGCGTTTGCTAGTTTTATAAGTGAGTTTAGATCATATGATCATACTGTTTGATGAACTATCACATCTTCTAATAAGGAGGCCTCTATTGTTTTTTTTCTCCTGAAATTTTTTTATCTTCTAAAGCTGTTTCTCCTGAATTTTTTGCTTAATCTTCTAAAGCAATTGATATTCTATCCTCTAACCTTATAGTAATACTGAAGTTGGTTCTCCTTTAAATCCTTCTATCTGGATCTGAATATCTCTATGATACGTTTTAATATGTTTTTCTAAGGCTTGTATCTTGGCACTCATATAAACCAACATATTAGGGATAAAATGAGAATTATTAAAATGATAATTAGCATTATGTCAATCCCAGTTAAGGTGATTATTCCTTCATTTAATTGTCCCATTTTTAGCCTTCCATGTGTAACCATACAGAGACCTAACTCTGGCCCTTGTAATAGCATTTCTCATTTTTTAATGTGGGGGGAAAGCTCTCTTATTTTTAATTCCCCCATTAAGAATTCCTAATTTGCTCATATTCTCACTCCTTTTACTCTTCGATTGGACTTTGGGAACTCAGCCCAGTGTTCTGCTGTGGGTCTCTGCCTCTGTTTCCATTAGTTTCTGGATGAAGGTTCTATGGTGACATTTAAGATAGTCATCAATCTGACTACAGGGCAAGGTCAGTTCTCGCGCCCACTCCACTATTGCTTAGGGTCTTAGTTGGGGTTGTCCTTGTGGATTCCTGGAAAATACTCTAGTGCCAGGATTTTTGCTAGCCCCATAATGGCTCCCTCAATTAACTTATCTCTTCCCTTGCTCTGTGTATCTGTCCTTCACTCCTCTTTACTATCCCATTCCCTCAAGTTCTCCTCCCTCTGCCCCTTTTCCTCTCCTCCTCCCCTTCCACCCTCTCTTCTTCTCTGATTCCCATGCTCCCAATTTTCTCAGGAGATCTTGGATATTTCCTCTTCCCAGGGGGATGTTATATAGCTTCTCTGATCATGGACTATAGGCTCTTTATCCTTTGCTTTACAGCTAGTATCCACTTATGAGTGAGTCCATACCATGCTCATCTTTCTGGGTCTGGGTTAACTCACTCAGGATGGTTTTTTTTTTTCCTAGTTCCAGTCATTTACATGCAAATTTCAAGATGTCATTGATCTTTTACCATTGTGTAAATGTACCACATTTTCTTTATCCACTCTTTGGTTGAGGAGCATCTAGGTTGTTTCCAGGCTATGATCATAACAAATAATCTGCTATGAACACAGTTGAACCCTTGTAATATGATTGAGCATCATTTGGGTATTTGCCAAGATGGAGATACCCACTGAAATAGCTTACCTGAGCTAATGGGAACCACCAACTCCGGCCAGACAAGGAAGGAATCAGCATAGGATCAAACTAGGCCCTCAGAATGTGCGTGACAATTGTATGACTGGCTTAGACTGTGAGGCCACTGTCAGTAGAGCCAAAATTTGTCCCTACTGCTTGTACTGGCCTTCTGGAACCCAATATCTTTGAAGGTATATCTTGCTCAGCCTAGATATAGTAGAGAGGGCTTTGGTTCTTCCTCAAAGCAATGTGTCTTACCATCTCTGAGGAGTGGATGGGGGTAGGGTGTGGAAAAAGTTGAAGGGAATGGGAGGAGAGGAGGGATTGGGAACTAAGATTAACATGTAAAATGAAAAAAGACATTTTTTTATTTTTTAAATAAAATTAAAAAAGAATTCCCAAATGTCTCACCAAATTGGCTGACAATGGTGGTTAAATGAGAGGCTGACTTCTGCCGCTTAGAACAATAGAAACCTGTTGCTACTTTGTGTGGCAGCATCCTGAGGAGGCGGTCCAGGGAAAGCCCACAACCCACCAGGAGAGGGAGCCCACTGTCTGAAAAATGTACACAGGGGATTGTGGGGAAAAAGCATGTGTGGGAGCTGGCTGAGCTGGCTGGTGGTGAGAGACTCTGACAGAGTCTGCTGCTGAGAGGCTCAAACAGAAAATCTAGAAAACCTAGTCAGTGGGGAGGTGACTCTAGAAGGAGCCCTCGTGTGCAGCTCCAAAATGTGCTTATAGCTACAAAGTGGCATTCTGTGAATTTGTTCCCCAAATTTGGAAACCAGCTGAAGCATCATCCTTATCAGTGTTATCAATAACACCCAGGAGTCAGATATTGGGGTAAATGCTGAAAGATCAGAGAAGCAGAGCAGCAGGCTCCAGAGGCCTCTTATCTCTGAATTCTCTGGCCAAGAGGCTGAGATCCTGTCTCCACTCCACCTTGTCACTTCCAGTCTTCACTTCCCAAGTGCTGGGATTAAATTGTGAGCCACCGCTACCCAAGTTCTTTGGTTAACGAGTGGCTAACTCTACCCTCTGATTTCCAGGCAAGCTTTATTTGTCAGAGCACCAAGAAAATATCACACAACACATAAGTAATTAAAGAAACAGAGAATTAAAACAAACAAGCTAATAACCCCCATAAATTAGTCTTCAAAAATGTGATTAGAACAAAAACAAAAAGGTCTCAAAGCAAACATATTTCTCAAAAGAAATGAAAGCAGCTGAGAAGTATCTTAAATTTTGTTATTGTTAGAGATTAGGTTAAATAAAAATGAAAACTACTTTGAGATTTCAGCTTATCCCTATAAAAATTATAATTTTTTTTTAAAAAAATCACAGGATGTTAAAAAAAAAAGGTAAGTCTCATTCACTACTCATGGGATTGTAAACTTGTACAGTCACTTTGGAAAACAGGGTGTAGAACCTTTAGCAAGCTAAAAATTAATCTACCATATCACCCAGCTATACCACTCCTTTGCATATATCCAAAGACTTCAACATTCTACTCCACAGATACTTGCTCAGCAGAGTTTGTTGCTATTTTATTCATAATTGCTAGGAGATGGAAATAATTTAAATGTCCTTCAACTGATAAATGGACAGCGGAAATACTCATACATATTCTGGGATAATATTCAGTTGTAAAAAAGTGAAATTTGCTGGTAAATGGAGGGAATTAGAAAGGAAGATATTGAGTAAGGTAACCCAGATCAAGAAAGACAAACATAATATGTTCTTTCTCATTTGTGGTTTCTTCATATGCCAGTATACTACCTGGAATAACTGCAGAAACCAGAAGAGTAAGAAGGGCTATGATGGTGGATAGGCACAATAGACAGGGAGATAACAAAGCTGCTGGTGACTTAACCCCACAATTGAAAAGTATCTAAGACAGAAGTTGGTACCAAGAAGTAGGTTATTGCTGTGGAGAACCTGACCATATTGGTTTCTGAAAAAGGTGGAAGACTTTGCAACTTTGGACTAGAAAAAGCAGTTGGATGCTGAAGGAAGAGCTTAATAAGACATCCTAGTAGAAACCTGGGAGACAGTAGTGCTGAGAGCTGTGCAGATTGGCAAGCTCCACTTCAAGAGATTTCAGAGAAGTGTGTTGTAGTCAGCAATACCAGAACCACAGAGCCCTTTAAACCCATTGCACAAAAGGTGGGACTATAGGATTTGGTGTTAGCCCTTCTGTTCTTCAGTTCTCCCTTGATCTAGTATTTCCTCACTATGGTCCCTTTCTTTTCCTTTGGATTAGTAATGAATATGCTGCGTAATTGTATGTTGGTAGTATGTGACTTGCTCTTTGATTTTTTCAGTGGCTTGCAATAAAGAGATTACATTGAATCTCAAAAGATCATGGTGTTTTATCACAGAACTAGAAAAATGAATTAAACACCATCTTCACTTGACTAGAGGTAGAAATATGTCTTGTATTCCTATCTCATTGCACTGACAGCTGCAATTCACATCATCCTATGACCTCGATTTTGACCTATCAATTTCTATCCTATGAAAACCCACACAAAATTATCTAAATATCTCAAAACCATAATTTAGCTCTCATCATGTGTGGTGAGTTTGATTAAGAATAGCCTCTCTAGGATCATATATTTGAATGCTCAGTCACCAGGGAGTGGAGTATTTGAGAAGAAACAGAAGAATAAGAAGGTGTGGGCTTGTTCAAGGAAATGTGTAGCTTGGAATGGGCTATGGGATGTCAAATTTAAGGTCAGACGCAGCATCTCTCTCTCTTCCTGTTACTTATATATCGGGATATACCCCTCAGTTGCTGTGAGAGAGTCGTGCATGCTGCCAATGATGCTTTCATGCTCCTGCCATGATGATAATGGGCTAACCCTCTGAAACTGTAGGCAAGTCCCTAATTAAATGCTTCCTTTTTTAAGACCTGCCTTGGTCATGGTGTCTCTTCACAGAAATAGAATGTGACTAAAACATAATGTTACATTAAATGTATTCTGTGTTTATGGATCAGGATGAAGCTCTCAATTCTGCTCCAGTGTCATTCATAATGTGAATGCTCCCTCCATGTTCCCACAATGATGATAACAGACTAGCCCTCTGAAAGTACAAGCAAGCTCCCAATTACATGCTTCCATTTATAAGAGTTGTCTTTCTAATAATGTTTCTTCACAGCAATAGAACATTGACTAAGACGTAATGTTATATTAAGTGTACACTCTCTTCCTGTTTTCTTTTCTATGTGAGACATTCTCATTATGCAATCCAGGCTGACCTCAAAGTCTCCATCCTCCTGCATCATCTCTAGTGCTGAGGTTTCAGACAAGGAGCACTATGCTCGCTTAGATTGATAGCTGTTGCAGTTTGGAGGACTGAGAAGCAGAGGCCTGACTGTAGGGGGACTATTACTGCTGGAAGAGGAGAGGAAGTAGGGTGTGGACAGAGGGAGAACTCCAAACGCAATTGAAGCCACAGCCAATCCCTTCTAAGCCTCCTTCCCTGTATACAGGATATCCTTTTCGATGAAGAGACTCTGCATGTGTGAAAAACCGTGAAAAAATTGACAGCTAGCAACAAGTTCTCCCACTAGCAACTGATCTTTCCTCAAAGAAAAATAAAGAGCTGAACAAAGCAGCTCTCATTCAAGCCCAGTTTCCTAACATCCCACCCTCCACCTCGAAGCTCCACCCACCCAAACAGCTGCAGTCTCTCTGCCACCCCTTGAACCTAGAGCATTTCACACAGGGGCAAAGGCACCTTAGGATAGCACTGAATTCCTGGAGTGCAGCAGGGAATTCCAGGGTTTCCAGCACCCAGAGAGGAGACTAAAATAGGATGGGAAACTTCTTTGTCACTAGATTCCTATGCAGTTGGAGGTGGAGGAGCCTCACTAAGAGGGGCGGGGCAGAATAGGGCTCTTAGTTGGTGTCTAAGGGATACTGTAATCAAAGATCATGCTGCTTAAGAAAAACAATTTCTTCCTGAGGAACGAAGAGGGGAATTGATCTCAGCTAATTAACTGAACCAGTGACTTAAAAATCCTCCAGGAATATCTGAGAGTTACTATGGCCCTGGGCATGAGCACTGCCTGTGCCTCCTGCCATTGTTTGAGACTTCCTGCCAGCTCAATAGCGCGCTTAAGGGAGGTGTGTGGATTGCTCTCCATTCTTTGCTGCCCGCTGGGACCTGGGATTTCACAGTGCAGGGTACCGTTGAGGTCCAGGGAAGCAGAAGTCCAGGGACCATCTATAGAAACCACAATGGGAGGAGGGAGGAGGTGGCCAGCCAGAGGAAGGCAGCAGGGCCTAGCCTGACGCAGCAGCAGCAGCAGCGGTGCAAAAAGCCCCCTCCAGAGATGCTGGGAGTCAAGATCCACCCTGCCCTCTGCCTTCTCCACACTCGATCCCTAGGAAGATTGTGGATTCCAACCGCTCGCAGTCTCCAGCCAAGGGAGGTGCCCTCTGAGCTAGCTACGGAAGGAGGCGGGGATTGGATCATCTGAGGAGGAGAGGGAGGGACCGACGCTCCTGGAGCTGGTGGCTGCAGGCGCCCTGGGCTGCCACCGTCTCTGGGCGGAGCTGCACCCAGAGCCTGGACTGTATTGAGACCGTGTGAATGTTCGCGTGGACTAGGGCCGCGCGGGCCCCGCGCCTCCTACGGCTTGCTCCCGCGTGCTGCTGTGTATGTTCGCTTCTTGTCACTGTGCGCCAAGAGACAGAGGGACTATGAAAATGATTCATTTTCGGAGCTCCAGCATCAAATCACTCAACCAAGAGATGAAATGCACCATTCGACTGCTGGACGACTCGGAGGTCTCCTGCCATATCCAGGTGCGGTGGCACCGGGGGAGGATGCAGGGCGAACGGTATTATTAGGGTACAGGAGTGAGTAAGGGGTCTCTGAGAGTAGACATGTGCTGGTAGGAAACCCACCTCCGCAGAGAAGCCCAGCTAGAATGCGGGATTTGCTTCAGTCCTCAAGATAGGGGCTTTGGGCGTCTATAAACGTCTGCCTTGCGTTTTCCTTTCCTCAGCCCCCTACCCTGACATGTACACCGTGCTTACTTCGCTTTGCTCCTAGGCTGAGTCGGTAGCCAGATGTCTCTTGCTTAACACTGTGTTGGTCCCTTTGGAGCTTATCCCACTAGGACATAGAAGCCATAAGAGCCAAGGGTCCACTTGCGCGCTACCCCACGACCACCACCACTTCTTCTTTCTCCCCCACCACGTGGAAAAGGACTCCACCGGCCAGGGTTCCCCTTTTTGTTTCCCGCGCTCAGGCTGTTTGGGAACCTGCTTTTTGTACCGTCCTTTTTTCTGCCAATAGTCTCTACTTCTCTAGTGGGGCAATGGACTTCCCAAGTTTCCTCGAAACCTTGGGCTCCAGATTCGAGAGATGGAATGCACGTTATAATTCATTTGGAGCTATCTCCAAAGAAGGTGAAGTCTGTGCTTCAAAGAAAGAAAAAGATTCATGAGGTCCTGCAGGAAGCTGAATCATGGGTAAAATAGCTTGGAATTTGGTAACTATTCCCTGTGGTCAAGTTGGAGGAGAAGGCACATTGCTTAACTGTTTTTATTGCTCTCTTTCTTGGGAGATAAGTGTCTTTGGCCTTGCAAATATTTTGTAAGCTGCTGCGGCTGCTGCTGCTGCTGCTGCTGGTGGTGGTGGTGGTGGTGGTGGTGGTGGTGGTGGTGGGTGTGTTTGTGTGTGTGTGTGTGTGTGTGTGTGTGTGTGTGTGTGTTTTGGTGTACTCACACGCACACTTGTGCTTCCCTTAGCTGATGTGCCAGTAGGTAGGTGTGCACTTCTCCATGACCTCATGTGGCATGCACATTCTGCAAAGCTTGCATCTGCAAAGCATTGCTGGCATCATAGTTTAAAATCGAATTGATTATTTCTAGGATCCCCTCTTCTAGTCTAATACATTGTAAGTTTCTAAGATCTATGCCTGTGAGAAGTGAATGGTTTAGCACCTCCTAGAGGCAGACGTTCGCCTCTAGATTGTACCTGAATTGTCTAAAAAGACACGTCAATTAAAAAATAATTACATCACTTTCCGCCTTCTCTCTCCTCCCCTCAGCTCCTTCCAAGACTCCACTCTCCAACTTTTCCCACGTGCCCCCAACCACACTCTCAAATCGATAGCCTCTTTTATTATTGTTGTTATATATACACAATTATATAAATACAACCTGCTGAGTGTGTTTTTACTGTTTGTCTATATATGGTTTCAGTGCAGTCCATTTTGTATTGGATAACCAATAAGGGGACTTACTCATGGGAAAGGGTAATTCTCCCACTCCTCAGCATTCATTAATTGCCTGAAGTTCTTTGCATAGGGGTGGGACTCTTTCTCAGTTAGTATGCTTATTGATATTACTATTGTTCGGGTATTGTTTGTGCCGTTTCTACGAGAAACTGGTTCACAGCAGACATCCTGGTATTCATCACTTTACAGTCTTTCTGCCACTCTCTCACAGTGTCTTATGAGCCACAGATGCAGGACCCTTGAGGTAGATGTATCTCCGGTACTGGACTGCCCATTGTCCTTGATCTTTGGGTTGTATCCAATCATGATTTTATGTGATGGTCTCCATTTTCTGTAAAGAGAAGCCTCTTAATGAAGGATGATCCACATATTCGTCTGTGCGTAGAAGGATAAGCTTTGAATGTAGTTAGGAGTTATGTTGATCTATCAAAAATGGTAGTAGCAGGTTCTCTCCTAAGACTCAGGACCTCAGCAGATCTGGGACGTTGGTTAGATTTCTGGTACCATTCATTATTTCTCTCCTGTCTAGTGAAATTTACATTCACATTGTTGCACCTTTATAGATATCTACTCTTGCGGGTCACAGCTCAAGGGGAGACCAGTAGTAGTTTTCCTCCTATGCTGGTTGGTCGTGTCAAGCTTGAAAAACTTGAAATAGGCTTGTGTAACACCCAATTCTCTGTTACCCCCTCGGTACAGTTCACGCACCACTGTACCATACACGAGTCGGGCAAGGGCCTGGAGATTGAAAGAACACACAAAGAGACCTGGGTCATTCAAAAGGAGATCAGCCGAATGCCGTTTATTCAACTTTGGGGAAATCCTTATATACCTCGCTGCTGCACAAGGATTTCCGCCGAGGCAGGTGGGAAATTACCACACCAAAGATGGAGTCAAAATTGCCTTACAGCTAATCACCAGGCAGGGCAGAGGGAGCACAGAAAGAAACTGTTTTAGCTGACTGACCAGAAACTGTCCTCAACATGAACCCCACGAACAAGGGTAGATCCGGGCCCTAACAGGCTTGAGTCTTTTAGGAAGAGGGAACCTCAGCTGAGAAAATGCCCATCTAATTGTCCTGTGGAAAAGCATATTGAGCATTTTGATTGACGATTAAAGTCAGAGCGGTGGTGCCACCCATGGACTGGTCATCTCCTAGGTTCTGTAACACAGCAAGCTCAGCAAGCTCTGAGGAGCAAAGCACTAAGAACTGCTATTTCTGGCCTTTGCTTCAGTTTCTGCCCCTAGCTTTTGGGCTTGCTTGAGTTTCTGCCCTATTTTCCTAAGTGATGGACCCTTACCTGGAAGTGGAAGCAAATTATACCGTTTTGTCTCCAAGTTGGAAGTTTTACTATGGCTTTAAAAGCTGTATTAAAACACTTTTCTTGGAAGCTTCCATAGTATTTCCTGGTACGAAGGCAACTAAAGCACAACAAGGATTTTAGATCAGATTCAGCTCGAATAAAATTAATCTGAGTCCTGCATCCTAAGTGTACAATAGGGACTTACCTTCCACTTCTGAAAGGCAACAGTGGTAACAGCAGTATTGTATACTGTTTTGGGAATCACTCGGCCTAACCTAACCAATCATTCAAATGGAAGTTTCTCATACCTACCTAAATCCTGAGGGTTCTGTTAGTCTGTAGTTCTTGTGGAGACATTGTGAACCACTGTATGTGTGTGTTTATGTATAATTTTAGGTAACTATAAAATAATAAGGTCTTTTCAAATAACTTGGTGGTTTTTGTCACCTCTCATTTCATTTGCTTTTGTAATGACCTCCCCTCCCCTTCCCAGTTGGAGCCCCCTCCCCCTTTTTCTGTTTTGAGCTTCATTTTATTGTTATTCCTCTCTCAACCCCTCCTGCTCTGTGATGCCATAATGCTTTCCTGGTTTCTGTAATTACTCCATGTTGCATACTTACTTCTGAAGATTTGGAGCTGGAAATGTCAAATGAGAGATGAATAGTGACAATCTTTCTTTCTGGGTCTGGGTTACTTCATTAATATAATCTTTTCTAGGTCTATCCATTTATCTTCAAATTTCATTACTTCACTTTTTTCCTTACAGATGAATAGTATTCCATAGTGTGTGTGTGTGTGTGTGTGTGTGTGTGTTCCCTTATTTTCATTATTCATTTAAAGACAAAGAGATTGTTTTCATTTCCTACCTTTCTTGAATAGGGCGTCAGTGATCATGACTGAATAAGTATCTATGGAGTAGGATAGCAAGTCCTTTGGACATATGACAAGGAGTGATATGACTGAATCATGTGGTAAATTTATTTTTAGTGTTCTGTTTTGTTTGTTAAGGATTCTCCATTCTGATAATCAGAGTACCTGCACCAATTTGCATTCCCACCAACAGTGAATGAATGAGGATTCCCTTTTCCTCATACTCACCAGAAGCTATTGCCAGTTGATTGGTTGATCTTAACCATTCTGACTGAGCGGAGTAAGATGAAACCTCAAAATTGCTTTCATTTGTATCTCTATAACTGCTAAGCTTGATATATTTGGGGGTCATGTCTTAGTGATTCTTATTTCCTGTATTGAGAACTCTCTGTTTAGAACTCTAGGCCATTTTTTTTTAATTGGGTCATTTTTTTTTTCCTGGACTCATTGAAAAGTTTTTGCACCCCGATAAACCTCTCCACAAATGCAATAATCCAAATCAGACCAAATTAGCAAAAGCCCAGGTTTAATGAATATCAGCTTTCCTGTGGGGCATTCCAGCTCCCCAGTGAAGAGACAGGGAAGGAAGACCGAAAACCACGTGGTTGTTCTCTGGGTTGCTGGGGAGAAGTCTTGAGCATCTCTGAGGTGGGGTCATCATTTGCTGGGCTTTCTTGAGGATGGAGTCTAGACTGAGGCAACTCCCAGAGGAGGGGGCGTGCTGTGGAGCACCTTCCGCTCCTGCAGCCAATAACTGCTGAAATACCAGCCCACTGGGCGTGGACTATTTCTCTTTAAAAAAGAGCAGCCGCCCTCTGCTCCCTCTCTTGTTTCCGGCTCTTGCTCCAGCGACTAGACTCCTTTCCTGGCTGTCAGTGTTCTGTACGTTTTTCCCCTAAAATAAATACCCCTTTAAATCCAAACTGGTGTGGGATTGTTTCGCGCATTAGGGGCTTGGGATGGAATTTCCACCGGAACATTCCAGACTCTTTGGACATATGGATGCTAGAGCCTGGGGTGAAGCCTTAACCCAAACACGCAAGACTCTTGGGATATAATAGTGCTGGCTCAAGTCTGGCAACTTCCTGCAGGCATGGGGCAATGTGGGAGAGGGGAGAGTTGGGAATTGGTTGGCTCACACCCAACAGGAGGTATGACTGGAGAGGCATCTGGTTAACTGCCATCCTGGAAACCTCAGGCATCTGTTCCTTGAGGGAGATGAGAAGGAAGGTGGCTAGGAGAAAAAATAGATTGTTATTATTGGCCCTAGGAATGGAGCTAGCCATGGGAAGGGTGATTAATTGCCAAAAAGAATGGGACAGAGAAGTGCCCTGCTTGCACAGAAGAGGCAAGGGTGAATGAATGAGACAAGAGAACAGACATGCCCATTAAAACAGATTTTAGTTGCTGGGTAGGTGCCCATTTGAGCCTGGAGGGGTGGTACCAATGGCAAAGTTCTGGAAGCTAGTGTAGGTAGTGGCATTATCTGGAAGGCCTTCTGTAAGCTGGCCTTGGTCCAGACAGCAGAAGTGACCTGTAAAATAGCCTTGAAAATGGGTGGGGTCAAAATAGGCTCTGGAGACTGTTAGTTTTTACCAGACCAGATTTCTGATAGAGCAGCAGAACTTTTTTCCAGAAACCTGTAGGTATCTCTAAGACAACTGGAACAGATTTACATCTTGGTGTCATAGCAGAAGGCTATGGCTTTATGTTAAAAGGCATGGACATTTTTGAAGAAAATTAAAGGAATTTGGAAACTCTGAACCTCTGAAGATACATCTGAAACCTGTTAATGTAGGACTATGAAGCCTGTGAAAGAGGCACACCTATTTGTATTTTTAAGAGGAAACTTAACAAATGAAGTAATAAGGTACTAGTACTCTAAGTCTTCAAAAGCCATTAGACAGATCTGAAAGGGATAAATAAATGAATGGAAGTGAAGCAGCATTTTTAGCTACATAGGCAATCCCAAGTCTCTCTGTAGTTTTTGGCAAACACCAGTCTTAGAAGTAGTACTTGCCTTTAGCTGTTGAGTCCTGGAGGCCTGAAAATTTTCCTGTCAGGGTAGAGTTCAGTTTACCTGTCTTGGCAGGATGAGATGACAATCCCCCAGTCTAGTGTCTAGGAAGCTGATGAGGTGGAAGACAGCTTTTTGCTGTGTGGGTGGCTTTGCCATATCCAAAAGCAAGCCACCAGGAAGTATCTCCAGGCAGGTCTTCTGTAACCATTCATCTTCTCGGAGGAGCTAGAGAATGCTGGCATGTCTCTCTGCCACAAGAAGCTCTTTTGTAAGATGCCATACTCTCAGATCTGTAAAGGCACTTGAGAGTCCGGGTACGATCACCTGTCAGGTATATCCAAATTAGATATATAAGTTAAGTTTAAACATATAGTTTACCCAGTCAGGTACAGCTTACCAATGCTAGTAGAGGCAAGAACACTAGAGGGAATATTTTAGTAAGCCAAAGTATATTGGAGGCAGAATGTCCCCTTGGTAGGTCCAGAGCATGTAGATTCTCTTACTAAAGATGGCGCTGAGGTTTTTACTTTGAGCTCAACCAAAAATGGTGGCTATCCATGTGTTTGTATTTTTGCAGAGCTGTTGTAGTAATCTGGAGCTATAAATTTTACAGATTGTAGAACAAGCACACATACACACACTGACATAAAACAAGCATACTGTGGCTACGTTATTTACACATATATATTAACAGACAGATGAACAAAACTTTTTTAGGAACCTGTGTCATTTGAAAAACTTAAACATTTTGGAGTAGACAAACAGCAAACAGCTAGAGAAGTGGTGAGGGGATTGGGAAGGGATAGTGGGAGTGGGCGTAGAGCATCCAGAATCCATGGGCCTATGGAGGGCTTGTTTGTTTTACGCCAGTAAAAAAATTTTAGACGTTAAAGGACGTAAAGTGTCAGCCCCAATTTAAAAAGATTTTGTAGAAGACAACCCAAGGGTGTTTGGAGATCAGGCCTCAAAATGTTAAGTGTTCCTTTTTTAAGTCCATGCTAGGACTCGGGACTCAAAACCTAGAGCGATGTCTCCATTGTGGTAGACTTTGAGTCAAAAAAGTCAGAGGGGTATGAGAAATTCCTTAACAGGACTTCTCCTGATAATAGAACCCCATAGAGACAAAGCAGGTCCTTGTCCCCTGGGACAAGCCAGGTCCTTGCACTGGTCAGGTCAGGCAGTCAAATAAGGTGTCTGGCATGGCCCTGTCTTTCACAAGACAGCCTGAATTGTGTGAGGCCCTGGGCCTCTAAGGCAATGACTTGGAACTGAGAACTTACCCATATGAAGCCACTCTTAGCCTGACAGAGAGCAGGTGTGAGTAATATTTAAGAGCAGACTCAGGAAGATGTAATCTTCTGATCACGTGTAATCTCTGATTTAACAGGCTACTAATATTCTGTGTTTACCTTTGGTTTCAACGCATAAGATCATATGCCAGGAAATTAACTGTTTATAGGGGGAAAATGCCTGAGTCACTAAAACTAGCTTCAGAGAGGAAAAGGTCTCACCTAGGCACCCTGCTGGAGTCAAAAGCAAGGTAACCACAAGAGATTCCTTTTAACTCAACCAGCTAGATACTAAAGCAAATCATGCCTACAGGTTAGTATAGCTACCAAGACTGTGTTCCCAGCCACAGGCAAATTTCACAGCCATGCCCCCTCTGAGACATAAGGGGCCTCCTTGCCAGATCCACCAGTTTCTTGTGACTCTGTGAAAATGCACGCTTGATACTACTGTTACTGACAATGGGATTGTTTACTTGTCTGTATGCCTACATAAACTGAAAGCTTTGTGGAGATCACCTCTTTTTTTTAACCCTTATGCCTGATGCCTTGCCTTTATGCTTGATGACCCTATTCTTTTCCCTTCTCTCATCTTCCCTCAAGCAATAAAAAACATGCATGTAAAGGGTGCCGGGGTCAGTCAGTTAGTTCTACCTCTCAGATCTCATTCCCAAGCCAGTTCTTGCTTGTTGTAGAAGTCCTGTTCTGAACCTAGAGAGTGCTGAGGCTGGTACTCAGTAGCTCTTAATGCTTGCTTTCTTAACCCATTTGCGTGGAATGCATTTTTCTAGCCTTTAACTTTAAGATGTTACATAACTTTTAAACTGATTCCTGTAGAAAACAGATACATGGATTTTCATTCCTTAATACATTCATCTAACTTGTTTCTTTTGATTGGAGAGTTCAGACCATTAATATTTAGAGTTATTATAGAAAGTGTATATAAGTTGCATTTTATGATGCTTTGTGTTCTTAGTTGTGCTTTCTATTTCACTAAATTACAGCTTCATTTATTTCTATCTAGAATTGCTTGGTTGTGCTTATTCTTCTCCTCCATTCTGAACATCGCTGGACGCTGGTATTCCAGAGCTGATTGGATGCCACAATCCAAATACCACTGAGAAATATTCCCACTCCCAACCAATACTGGAATTTTCTTTAAGAAAATTATACTTACATGCAATTACGTTCTACACATTCTCAAAAGCAGTATTGATTCTGGTGGGCACTACACAGTGTGCTTTTGTTGTAATATGAGTTTTGTAGCTCTTTAAATTGGTGATTTTCCTTACAAACATATGACAAAAGGGGAGGAGCATTTCAGAAAAAAGAAAGTGTAGCTCATTCATAAGATAATGAATTTTTGCATAGTTTAGGTAGTTCAGATAATTGCATTTTCAAAGATGAATTAAAGTTTTTTTAAAAACTCATTTCAATTTTATGCAATTAATATTTGTTAAATATCTTTCATATGTCAAGCACAGAGCTAGGACTAAAAATATTTTTTTAAAATTGTTTAAGAGACCGTTGATGGGATTACTCACTCATATTTGGTTTCTAGCCATAAATAAAGGGCATTGAGCCTATAATTCGTGATCCTAGAGAAGCTAAATAAGGAGGTGAACCCAAAGAAAAATATATAGGCATCCTCCTGAATATTAACCTTCATCAGGCGATGAAAGGAGACAGAGACAGAGACCCACATTGGAGCACCGGACTGAAATCTCAAGGTCCAAATCAGGAGCAGAAGGAGAGGGAGCACAAGAAAGAACTCAGGACCACGAGGGGTGCACCCAAACTCTGAGACAATGGGGATGTTCTATTGGGAACTCACCAAGGCCAGTTGGCCTGGGTCTGAAAACGCATGGGATAAAACAGGACTAGCTGAACATAGGGGACAATGAGGACTACTGAGAACTCAAGAACAATGGCAATGGGTTTTTGGTCATACTGCACTTACTGGCTTTGTGGGAGCCTAGGCAGTTTGGATGCTCACCTTACTAGACCTGGATGGAGGTGGGTGGTCCTTGGACTTCCCACAGGGCAGAGAACCCTGATTGCTCTTCGGGCTGACGAGGGAGGGGGACTTGATCGGGGGAGGGGGAGGGAAATGGGAGGCGGTGGCAGGGAGGAGGCAGAAATCTTTAATAAATAAAAATAAAATGAAATAAAATTCTTTAAGAGACCGTTGATCAGTTTGGGAAAGATGGACAAAATTTTTTTTAAGAACAAAATGGCACATATACATGACATAAAGACTGTTGTATTCAGGTTTAAAACCAAGACGAGGCATCTGTACAAGGCTGGAGATTACTAAGAATGTCCAGTTATAAATGAAACTGATAAATAATTAAAGGATTAGCGGGCAGTATCTACAGACAGGTTAGAAATCGAAATCTAAGAGTGGTTTTAATGATCTGCTTCAGAATCTCATTTGAATAGAAGCATAGAAGATTGCCAGTTGACTTCTATTTATTTTTTTATATTTTTTCTTGATGCAATAGTCTAGGCATAAATAATAAATTGGATGTGGGAATGAAAGCTGACTCAGAGTCCAAAATGATTAGAATTAGTGACCAAAATATAGACAAAAGCCCTTTTGAGGACTACTCACATATGTGTGTGGATCAGCACATTCTATATCATGTCTCATGCTACCATTTAGAGTATGACAATTCAAAGGCAAGGAAGATAATCTGCCATAACAGATCATGGCTAGTGCCTAGTGTCTTAGTTTTGGTTTTCATTGCTATGAAGAAACATCATAACCATGATGACTTTTATAAAAGAAAGACAGTTAGTTGGGGATATCTTACATTTTCATAGGTTTGGCCCATTATCATCATTGTATGACATGATGACCATAGGAAAAAGAGTGTTGGAGAAGTAGTTAAGAGTCATTACATCTTATTGACAGGCAACAGAAAGTGGCCTGTCTCACTGTGTGAAGCTTGAGCATAGGAGACCTCAAAACTCAACCCCAAAGTGACAGACTTTCTCCAACAAGGCCATACCTATGCCAAAAAGGCTACACTTCCACCAATGCCATTCCCTTTGTGGACATTTTCTTTCAAACCACCACAGCTAGATTAGTTAACTCTTATTCTAGAAGTACAAATTGCTGCATTAAGACCTAGGCCTTGATTTTTAGAGTTAATCTAGAATCTCAGTGTTGACTGAGTAAGATCTTCACACACAAGCAGAAAGTCCAATATATTTTACTAATGAATATTATAAAAATTAACCTCTTAAAATTAACTAGTCCTATTTATATAAGTAGACTATTTATTAAAAATAATTCTGCTTTGGTACATCTATGCAAAGATAGATTTTAATATTTTATGTGCACATTGTTGACTATTGGTCTGAAAGTTGTGTAAATTCTTATTATCTGAAACTGAACTTTACACAGGCAATGTGGTATTCCTAAATTCTCATATTTTGTTTAGGTTTGCTTTCTCTGTACTAAATCATACAGTTATTTTGCTTTTGACGTTTCCCTAATGGTTTGTTTAAATTGATGTCTGTCCACTGAAAATGGGTTTTTTGTTTGTTTGTTTGTTTAAGTTTAAGTTTAAGAGAAAGACAGGGCTAGTGAAGCCATGGGTCTTAGAGAAGTACCTACAACTACCACATTACTAAACCAGTATAAATCCTAACTACACTCTAAATATTTGTTTATATACTCCCAAATAAGTGTAGCCCTCAACCCTCATCAAGGAAAATTCTCTTTGCAACAATTAGAGACCACTACAGAAAACCATAACTAATCAAAATGCAGGGTTGTGGAGCCTAGTCCCGTGGGATACATCTACAAAACAACTCCTGTACCCAAGACTTGGGGATCATTGTGGAAGAGGAGCTGGAGAGATTATAAGGGCCAGATCAGGGAGTTTGTTGTAAACTTTCTCTCTCTCTCCAACTAATATCAGAAAGGTAGGGACATATAGTCTTACTGACATGACTACCTATAATATGAACCGAACAAGAATGATACCAGTAGACATGCCAAAATGGACAGTTGATAATCACGCAGGCCTCAGTCCTACACAAAGAACTCCAAGTAACTAACAGATGCTCATAGAGGGAGAAATAGTCTTCCTAAGGAAAGAATATAACAATTGGTTATTTAATACTAAATTTTCAGCCCCCAAAACATGTAGAAGTAACATTATAGAAACAGGTTGTATTTAGAAATATGTATGCATATACATATATACATGTAACAATAATCAGAGAAAAGAAGAAGCCATGAAATTAACAGAGAGCAAAGAAGGTTATATGGAAGAATATGAAAAGAGGAAAAAAGAGGAAAATCATTTAATTTATTATAATTTCAAAAGGAAAAAGTAAAATAAAAAAACCAACAACATAACATCACTCCAGTGTTAAGAGAAAGCAAATGGAAATCACAGAACCGTTACCTTCTGCTTTCTTCAGTATCGGTACACATTTACATATAAGCTCACATATCTGTATGTTGGCATCTTATATAGCTACATAGTCTCCTATGTGTAGTGGCATGATAGAGGTATTGCTTAGAGTTTAAAATTTCAAATTAATCCTCATACAATTACAAGGAGACAAACATAAAGATAATGTCAATATAATTCTTGTCTATCCTCTATAATGCTATACAGTGTAGTTTTAAGGAAGATTCTGCAAGTTAGTTCAGTTCTGATAATGTCAGACCCTGGTATTTGGTGCCCTCTAGAAAATTAAGAGAATATAATGTTTTGGGACTGAGCACGAACTTCAATATAGCTTGACACTTTTTTTTTTCTTAAGGCATAGGGAAAAGAGTAATAAAATCACTAGAGTCGGGAGGAAAAAAAATAAAAGACAAAATGTTATGTTTTTTCATCTCATCTGGAACCTTTCCTGCAGTAGCTTCACCTTTTGAGTTTCAAACCTCAAGGGAGATGTGTTTCTCCAGATGGATGTCCTGCCACATGGTTGAGGGACACCTTGAGTAGTACTTTTTGTTTCCATGTTTGGAAAGAGTTTTTCCACCAGGTGTAGATGGCACATCTTTCTCAGTGCTGATTAAAAAGGATAAAGAGAGGGAAAGTTTCCTGTAATTCAAGGGCAGCTACAGAAGCTGAGTTTGCAGATCCAGCTGCAATGTGGCCACCTGAGAACAGCAGATTTAACTGTTAATAAGAACAAAGCAGATTTAAACATATGCCCCAAAGAGGAGGATGGCTCCGGTTTCTCTGCAAATTGTACCTTCATTAGAGAAAGTGTGTCTTTTAATTCTATTATCCAATTTATTCTGTTTTTTAAAAAATATTCTCACTAGACTTTTCTTGAATATACTCATTGATGAGAAAATATTAGGTTTTTTTCTTTCACTATATTAAAGAACTTTGAGATACAAACATTTTCTTGGTGTTACTAGAAATAAATGGAGAAAGGAGACAGGACTTAGGTTTGTACCTTTAAGGTATTCCACTATTAAGGAAGAATTCAATACTTAAAAAAAAAAAAAACCTCCATTTATCCACCTACCTTTTCCAAAACAAATATTCTTTCCCAGGGAATATTAGACTTTGTAAGTCCTCAGCTAAGGTTTTAAACCTCTGTATGCTCTCTCCTTGTATTATAAAATGTGACTTCAAGATAAATCACAAGTATCACTTTCTGCCAGATTTCCACCCTGCCTTCTTTCCACGAGCAGTGACTTTATTGGAACAGTGCTCTAATGCAGCCTGAAAGAACAAGTGGACTTTTGGAGAGAAGGATGTGTGATATACATTTAAAAAAAAAATAAAAAAGTAGCCATTGTCTAAAAAAAAAATGGGCAGTGTTAAGGAGTGTAGTTTGAAGGACATTCTAGGAAAGGGCCAAAAATAAAGACTTGTCATTTATGGGGAACTGAAAGACTTGTACGGCAGTTTATAAAATACAGCAGAATGTTGGCTATTCTCTGCTGAAGTAGATAGTATAGTATATAATAAGAATCCTGAAAGCATTATTGGCCATTTTACTAGGGGGACAAAAAGACTACTTATCAAGAAATGGTTTGCTGGGGCCAAAGAGAATTGAAGAAGGGTTTCTTCTGCGTAGTTGTTGGGTAACACTATTCATGGGGACTTGTGAATAACTGTCTGCTTACCGGATCAGATCAGTGATAGATACCAAAGTCCTACTTGGGGAACCCTTGAGTTTTATTGGGGTTATTTATAGAAGCAAAAATTACTACAGGCTTCACTTTAAGGTCTAGTATTTCATCTTCATTCAAACATCCTATGTCTTAATGTACTTCCCTCCAATATGAAATGTTTTACCTCTGAGGAAAGTACTATACAAAAGTGGAATAGCTCATATTTCTGTAGCTATAGGTAAGAGTTTTTAAATGTTCTGCTTCATGCTTTCAATGTCTTAATGCTTTTTGTAAAGGAAAATCCCAGGGACACTAGAGTTTGTAAATTCTTTATTAAGATACTAAATTCAAGCCAGGTGTTGGTAGCACATGCCTTTAATCTCAGTACTTGGGAGGCAGAGGCAGGCGGATCTCTGAGTTTGAGGCCATTCTGGTCTACAGAGCGAGTTCCCTGACAGCTAGGGCTAAACAGAGAAACCCTCTGTCAAAAACAACAACAAAAAGTTTTTAAGCTCTGCATCTACCATGAGTGAACCTGTCAATGAAGCAAGTCATTCTTCATGTTTGTTTGCTTTCATTATTTTTAATTTTTTTTTTTTTTTACATTCGGACCACATTTTCCCCTCCTCCCTCTCCTGTGATTTTCCCTCACCACTGCCACTTCTACCTCCCCCTGGCTGCCACCCATCCACTCCCCCTCTGTATCTTTCCAGAAAAAGGCAGGCTTCCCATGGATGTCGATCAAGCATGGTATATTAAGTTTTAGTTAGACTAGGTACCTACCCAGTATGAGGAAAAAGGCCACAAAAACAAACAACACATTCAGAAAAAGTGTTTGAGCACACAGATGTAGATTTATTCCACCTTGTCTAAAGGTCAGAGAGTTCAGGCCATTCTTGCTTCTTCAAGGTTATTATCAGGAGATTGGAGCCAGTGTATGGCTACTAACAGGATGTTTTCACCTGGGATGTAGTTACTTGATGTTTTAGAAGTTGAGATGATCCTTTGTTTGTTTCTTGCATTTTACCAAATAGTTTTTTTTTTGTCTTCTCCCTCCTGTTTGGATTGGGATATATAAAACCTATGAAAAATAAATGTGGGAAGATTCATTCACTGGGTTGTTCTTCCAACTCTAATCTGTGTCTCTGTCTATTTCTTTTGAGTCTCTGTTTTTTCTGCCTAACATCTCTAATCCACACACACCTGGAATGTAGGAACCTGTCCAGGCTGGACCCGCGCCAGCCCCCACTGTTAGGAGTCCCACAAGAAGACCAAGCTATACAACTGTAACATATATGGAGAGGGCCTAGGTCAGTCCTATGAAGGCTCCATGCTTGTCAGTTGAGTCTCTGTGGGCCCCTATGAGCTCAGGTTAGTTGATTCTGTGGGTTTTATTGTGGTGTTCTTGACCACAATGGTTTGTACAATCCTTCTTCACCCTCTTCCTCAGAATTCCCTGGGCTCCACCTAATGCTTGGCAGTAGGGTTTGCATCAGTTTCTGTCAGTTGCTCGATGAAGTCTTGGATGACAACTGAGCTAGGCACCAATCTATAACTATAGCAATATATATCATTAGGAATCATTAATTGATACTTTTTCTTCTTTTTCTTTCTTTTTTTGTGGCCAGTAGTATTTGAGCTCTCAAGTCTCTGGGTCCTGGCTCTCCAGGATGTGATGGAGTGGGCTCCTTCTCATGGGATGGTTCTCTAGCTGGGGTAGTCATTTGTTGACTACTCCCATGATTTCTGCACCAAATTTCCTACAGCACATCTTGTAGACAAGAAAAATTGTATGTCAAAGGTTTTATGGCTAGAGTGGTGTCCCAGTCTCTCTACTGGAAGTCTTGCCTGGTTATATGAAATGGCCAGTTTATCCTGCACTGATAGAAGTCTTAGCTAGGGTTGCCCTCATAGATTCCTAGGCATTTCCATTGGACTAGATTTTTAGCTCATCCCTAAGATGCTGCCAAGTTCTAATTATTGTTGCTCCCAGCATTCTCTTCTTCCATCATCCCCCAACCTGAAACCTTCTGTTCCCATGCCCAATCCCAAAACATCCCCCCCCCACCCCTTCCATCCACCTTCAATGCCTGTTCTATTTCCCCCTCCCAGGGAAATTCATATGCCACCACCACCACTTGAACTCTTGCTGTTACTTAGCTTTTCTGGGTCTGTGGATTGTAGCTTGGCTATTCTTTACAGCTAATATCCACTTATGAGTGAATATATACCATGTTTGTCTTTTGGGGTCTGGGTTACATCACTCAGGGTGATTTTTTTTCCTAGTTATACCCATTTGCCTTCAAATTACATCACATTGTTTTTTTGCTGTTGTTTGTTTTGTTTTTAAACATTGCATTTTCTAAATGCACCACATTTTCTTTATCCATTCCTCAGTTAAGGAGCACCTAGTTTGTTTTCAGTATCTGGTTTTAAGAATAAAGCTGCTATGAACATAGTTGAGCAAGTGTTCTGGTGGTAGGATAGAGCACCCTTTGGGTGTATGGACAAGGGTGGTATAGCTAGCTGGGTGAAATTTTCTGAAAAACTGTCATATTGATTTCCAAAGTGACTGTATAAGTTTGTGCTCCCATCAGCAATAAAGGAGTATCCCCCTTCTTCCATATCCTCTCTAGCATGTGTTATCACTTCTGTTTTTTATTGTAGCCATTCTGACAGGTACAAGATATAATCTCACAGTTGTTTTGATGTGCATTTTTGCTGGTGGCTAAGAATGTTGAACATTTCTTTAAGTACTTCTCAGCTGTTTGAAATTCCTCTGTTGAATATTCTCTGTTTAGATCTGTCCCCGCATCTTTTAATAGGATTATTTAGTTTGCTGATGTCTAGCTTCTTGAGTTCTTTTTGTATTTTAGAAATCAATCATCTTCCAGATGTGAGGTTAGTAAAGATCTTTTCCCATTCAGTAGGCTGCTGTTTTGTCCTGTTGGTAGTGTGCTTTGCCTTAGAAACTTTTTAGTTACATGAGGTTCCATTTATTAACTGTTGATCTTATGGCCTGTGTTATTGGTGTTTTGTTCAGGAAGTTGGCTCCTATGCCAATGCATTCAATGCTATTCCCTAATTTCGCTTCTATCAGATTCAGTGTATCTGATTTTATGTTGAAGCCTTTGATCCACTTAGACTTCTAACTTGTGCAGGATAAATTGTAGAAGTTCCTTGGTAGAATTTTTGGGGTCGCTTATAGAAACTATCATATCATCAGCAAATAGTGAGAGTTTGCCTTCTTCTGTTCCTATTTGTATCCCCTTGATTTCCTTTTGTTATATTGTTCCTGTAGCTAGAACCTCAAGAACTATATTCAATAGATATGAAGAGAGTAAGCAACCTTGTCTTGTTCCTGATTTCAGTGAGATTGCTTTGAGTCTCTTTTCATTTAGTTTGATCTTTGCTGTTGGCTTGCTGTATATTGTGTTTATTATGTTTAGGTATGTTCATTGTATCCCTGCTCTCTTCAAGACATTTATCAAGAAGAGATGTGGTATTTTCTTTTTTTTTTTTTTTTTTGGATTTTTCGAGACAGGGTTTCTCCGTAGCTTTTGGTTCCTGTCCTGGAACTAGCTCTTGTAGTCCAGGCTGGCCTCGAACTCACAGAGATCCGCCTGTCTCTGCCTCCCGAGTGCTGGGAGAGATGTGGTATTTTCTTGAAGGCTTTTTCAGCATCTAATGAGATGATCATGTGGTTTATATTTTTTAGTTTGTTTATTTGCTGGGTACATTGACAATTTTTTTATATATTGAACCATCCCTGCATCTCTGAGATGAAGCCAACTTGATCATGGTGGATGATTTTTCTCATGTGTTCTTAAATTCAATTTGCCAGTATTTTATTGAGTATTTTTGCATCAATGCTCATGAGGGAGACTGGTCTGTAATTCTCTTTCTTAGTAATGTCCTTTTGTGGTTTGGATGTCATGGTAATTGTAGCCTCATAAAAAGAGTTTGGCAATGTTCCTTCTGTTTCTATTGTGTGGAATTCTTTGAGCAGCATTGGTATTAGTTCTGTTTTAATAATCTTGTAGAATTTTGAGCTGAAACCATCTCATCATAGGCCTTTTTTGGGGGGTTGGGAGACTTTTGATGACTGTTTCTATTTCTTTAGCAGTTATAGGTCTATTTAACTTGATTATCTGGTCTTGATTTAATTTTGGTAAGTTGTCCATTTTCTTTAAGTTTTCCAATTTTGTGGAGTACAGGTTTTTGTAATATAATGTAATGTTTCTCTGGATTTCCTCCGTGTCTATTATTATGTCCCCCTTTTCATTTTTGATTTTGTGTATTTGGATATTCTCTCTCTGCCTTTGATTAGGCTGGATAAAGGTTTATCTATTTTGTTGATTTTCTCCAAGAACCTAGTCTCTATATTATTGATTCTTTGTTTCTATTTTTGTTGATTTCAGCTCTCAATTTGATTACTTCCTGCCATCTAGTCCTCCTGGGTGATTTTGCTTCTTTTTGTTCTAGAGTTTCCAGGTGTGCTGTTAACTCACTAGCATAGAATTTTTCCAGATTCTTTATGTAGGTATTTAGTGCTATACAATTTCCTCTTAACACTGCTTTCATTGTGTCCCATAAATTTGGGTATCTTGTGTGGTCATTTTCATTGAATTTTAGGAAGTCTTTAATTTCTTTCTTTATTTCTTCCTTGACCCATTGGTGCTTCAGGTGAGTATTGTTTAATTTTCATGTGTTTGTTGGCTTTCTGGAATTAATGTTGCTGTTGAATTCTAACTTTAAGCCAAGGTGATCCAAGAAGATACACAGGGCTATTCTATTTTTTTTTTAAATCTGTTGAGGTTTGTTTTGTTACCTAGTATGTGGTCAGTTTTTGAGAAGGTTCCATGAAGTGCTAAGAAGAAGGTATTTTCTATTATGTTTGGATGGTATATTCTACAAATGTCAAGTCCATTTGAATAATAACATCTGTTTCCCTTATTCCTCTGTTAATTTTTGTTCTGACATACCTGTCCAGTGGCGAGAATGGAGTGCTGAAGCCTTTCACTATTAATGTGTGGGGTTTAATGTGTGATTTAAGCTCTAGAAGTGTTTCTTTTACAAATGAGGAAGACCTTGTATTGGCCGCATAGATGATCATTATTGAGAATTCCTTTTGATAGATTTTCCCTGTGACTAATATAAAATGTCCCTCTTTCTCTCTTTTGATTGATTTTAGCTTGAAGTCTATTTTGTTAGACATTAGGATTGCTGCACCAGTTTGTTTCTTAGGTTCATTTGATTGGAAATTTTTTTACAACCCTTTATTCTGAGGCTGTATCTGTCTTTGAGGTTGAGATGTGTCTTTTGTATGCAGAAGAAGGATGGATTCTGTTTTGCATCCAATCTGTTAGCCTATGCTTATTGAGTTTAGTCCATTTATATTAAGGGATATTAATGACCAGGGATTACTATCTCCTGTTATTTCTATCTCCTGTTATTTTAGCTTTTGTTGTTGGTGATGTTATTTTCTGTGTTTTTCCCATCTTTGGGATTTGTTGCTGTGAGATCATCTATTGTCTGTGGGGTTTTTTTGTTGTTGTTGTTGTTGTTTTTTTTTTTTTTTTTTTTTTGGATGCAGCTACCTTCCTTGGGTTAGAGTTTTTCTTCTAGTACTCTGTATAGGACTGGAATTGTGGCTAGGAATTGGTTAAATCTGGTTCTGTCATGGAATATCTTGTTTTGTCGTTCTTTGGTGATTGAAAGTTTTGCTGGGTATGGTGGTCTGGACTAGCATGTGGTTTCTTAATGTCTGCATAACACTTGATCAGAACCTTCTGACTTTCACTGTCTCCATTGAGAAGTCAGGTGTAATTCTCATAGACCTGTCTTTATATGCTACTTGGCCTTTTCCCTTTGCATCTCTTAATAGTCTTTATTCTGTATGTTTAGTGTTTTGATTATTAGATGGCAAGGGGACTTTTTTTTTTTTGATCTATTCTATTTGATGTTCTGTAAGCTTCTTGTATCTTCATAGACATATCTTTCTTTAGGTTGGGAAAGTTTTCCTCTCTTGTTTTGTTAAATATATTTTCTGTGCTTTTGAGTTAGACTTCTTCTCCTTCTTCAATCCCTATTATTCTTAGGTTTAGTCTTTTCATTGTGTCCCATATTTCCTGGATATTCTGTGTTAAACTTTTGTTATATTTAATGTTTTCTTTCACCAATTAGTCTATTTCCTCTTTTGTATCTTCAGTGCTTGAGATTCTCTCTTTCACCTCTTGTATTCTATTGTTTGTGTTTGCATTTGTGATTCCTGATTGGTTTCTCATGATTTCTGTTTTTATAATTCCCTCAGCTTGTGTCTTCTTTATTGTCTCTATTTAATTTCTCAAGACTTGAATAATTTCTTTCATATGTTTGATTTCTTTGTCTTGGTTTTCTTTAATGAATTTGTTGATGTCTTCCATTTTTTGTTTGTTTTTTCCTCCATTTCTTTGAGGTAATTTTTTATTTCCTCTTTAAGGGCCTAAAATATTCTTCTAAAGTTATTTTTAGGTCATTTTTTTCTGATTCATCTATATTTGCTTGTTCAAGTCTTGCTGATTTAGGGCCATTAATTTTTACTAGTGTTCTGTTGCATATCTTGTCTATCCATCTTTTCCTCTGATTGGTGTAGTTAGGGTTGTCTGTGATCAATCTTCCAGTGTTAGTGGATCCAGGGCTCAAACGGTTGCTCCTCGTGGTACAGTCAGGGCCACAGTTCCAGTCACCCCATTGGTCACTCCATGTTCCTGAGGTCACTCGGTGCTTCCAGGGTTTGCTCTGCAATACCCGGGGTCCTTTGTTCCTGCTCCCATGGAGATTGCTTCCTTGAGGCTCTTTCTCCTGAGGTTGCTTCCTTGGGCCTCTCTGGCAGGCCTACTGTCTTGGAGGTCTCAGACTAGCACCAATTGTACAGTTTTCAACAGACTTTCTTGTTAAAGATGTGTTCTGTTTCTGTGCTGACTGGTAGGTACTAGCTCATATGGCAACTGAGCCCTTGATTGGTATGAGTTGCAACCAAAGTTTCAAGGATATTCATCTAAAGTTGCCTTGAGTTTAAGTACCATCTGGTCAGTCTTGGAGTAGTGATTAACAGTGGAAGTGAACAGGAAGTAATGGTCTGCTTTAGAGGTAGAGCAGGAAATCTTTATTTATATGCTTATATGTTATTTGAATGTTGCTAAGCATGGATCACATTTTAAAACCATAGAAAAATTGAAATGAATATATGCACCTTTATTCTCAGAGTATTCAGCGTATTATGTAGATTTTAGACTCTTCAATTAGCATCTGTATCTTTTGTGAAGTCTAGGAAAGGGACGGACCCACTTATCAGGCTGAATGACAAAGAATGCTAGGACCTTGCTCCCATTTTCATTCTTATTTCTTCTTTTTAAAAAGTTATTGTTTGGTGGCGCACGCCTTTAATCCCAGCACTTGGGAGGCAGAGGCAGGCGGATCTCTGTGAGTTCTTGACCAGCCTGGTCTACAAGAGCTAGTTCCAGGACAGGCTCCAAAACCACAGAGAAACCCTGTCTCGAAAAACCAAAAAAAGGAAAAAAAAAGTTATTGTTCATGCAAGCATTGATAATATGCTATATTTTCTTTCCGTATCTGAATGAAAATGACCTACAACGATTAAGTGAATGGAAATTCACTCTAGTAAATGCTGATGAATAAACAGCACCTCTCAAATTAGTTTTCCTTCTCTTATTGATTTTGGAGATAATATCTTTTATCCTTAGTAATGAAAGCACATAGAAAAAATCAAATAAACACAAAAGATTACCCAGTGTAAAATCTCTTTTTGCATATGATCCTAGCTGCAATCCTTAGGTATCCCATTTCCCACAGGAATGTATTGTAGGACTTGGCAGTTTAACACTTGCACATACAAATATCAAATGTGCTGGTTTCCTTCTATCAGATTTTCAGTACCTTCAGAATTTTGGTCCCCACACATGTATGCATGTTTTCCTTATAGATTTATTTTTGTGCTGGTAGATAAGAGTCAAGTCCTGTTTTGATGGATAATGTCTGCTACTTTTTCTTTTTTCTTTTCTTTTTTTTAAATAAATCTCCTTGTCTATTTTATTTTTATTTTTTTGTCTTTGTTTTTTTTTAAATTTATTTATTTATTAAGGATTTCTGCCTCCTCCTCGCAACCGCTTCCCATTTCCCTCCCCCTCCCCCGATCAAGTCCCCCTCCCTCATCTGCTGGAAGAGCAATCTGGGTTACCTGACCTGTGGGAAGCCCAAGGACCGCCCACCTCTATCCAGGTCTCATAAGGTGAGCATCCAAACTGCCTAGGCTCCCCCAAAGCCAGTACGTGCAGTAGGATCAAAAACCAACTGCGATTGTTCTTGAGTTCTCAGTATTCCTCATTGTCCGCTATGTTCAGCTAGTCCGGATTTATCCCATGCTTTTTCTGTCTGCTACTTTTTCAATTATTTCTTTTTATTTCCTTCCTTTGCAGTATGATTGAAATAGATGGGGAGTCCTCTGTCCTTCTCCTTCTCTTCTCATCTCACTTTCTTAAAGCTTTTATATGTATGCAGAAAGGACCACCTCTCCTGCAATAATGCCCTATATAAAATTCCACATTTTCTGTGAAATGTGAAGAATAGTCAAATATCAGACTATCTGGTATATAAGGACCTTTGCAAGGTACAATAAATTAGATCCTGAAATATAGAAGAGATAAGAAAAAGAAAAGAAACCTAGCCTCCAGAAGGAGAATAATAGAAAGGAAAGTCCTGGGGATATGTACAAGTGTGCCGTATATACCCACAAGTATAGTAGACCCTGTGGCCAGGTTTGTAATCAATGAGCTGATCAACCATCAAACATTTATTAAAGTAATAGCATTTAAAAACATACATATTTATTTATTTATGTGTGCTAGTTTTTTGTCTGAATGTATATATTTGCACCACGTATATACCTGGTACCCACAGATGCCAAAAAATGGTATTGGAGCCATGGGACTGATGTTACAAATGGGTATGAGCTGACTTGTGGGTGCTGGAATCTGAACCCAGGAGTGGCAAGTACCCTTAACCATTCCAGTTCCTGAAGTAAAACCTTGTTCTTACTGTGTGTTCATTACACACACTGTGTGTTTCCTTTTTGCCACATATTCATAGTACCTCATTGTGTTGCTTTTTTGTGGATATGTTTGTTATCTCTAACCTACAATTGGCAGCTCATAAAGGGCTATTATAGAACACCAAAGGATTCAATGCAAATACTGGCTAAATGAAAGAATAAATGAATCACTTGCCAAATTGTAACTACCAAAATAATAAACAACCTACACATATCAAACCCTACACTCAACATCTTCCATCTAATTTAAACCTCAAAAGCAGCCTTTGGAAATAGTAATTAATATTCTTATTTTACAAAGCGCCTTAAAATTGTTGGGTCTCTGCCCCAAATCATAAGGACAGTTAGTGGTAGACTGGGTTTGAACTTGGGTCTATCTGAGATCTTGAGGTTTAAAACAATTAAAGTATGAGCCAGGAAGTGAAGGTGCCAGGAGGTGATGGTGCATGCCTTTAACCCTACCACTTAGTAGGCAAAAGCAAGCAGCTCTCTCTGAGTTCGAGGCCAGGCTGATTTATAAAGTTAGTTCCAGAGTAGCTGGGGCTACATAAAGAAACTCTGTCTCGAAAAAGCAAACAAACAAACAAAAATTACAGTATTAGTCCTAGAATTGCCAGGCACACAGTAGCTCTCTGCAGGGAAAGCAGGGTTTTATTAGATATCTGTGGTTGGGGATAGAGTTGGCTGTTCTTCCTGAAGAGCTTAGGTAGAAACACACAGCCCCATCAGTGTGCAGTGAGGAGCGGGTTTGTTCATGACCTGGGTGGATGTTTTAGCAGCTATGAATTATTCAGATGCTGAGGCAGAGTGATTGCTTGCACTGAATCCTAAATGAATGAAATTCAAGCCCAGAGGTTCTATCACTATTGAGCTTTCTTTTTTTTTCTATTAATAGAAGTAGGAGAAAGGAACAACCTTGAAGCTAAACTCTTTTTGCTTATTATCTCCCTCTCCCTTTCTCTTTCTCTGTGGTAGTAAAAACTGAACCCATATTGTTCATACTAAGCACTTAATACGAGTCATGTCCTGCCCTCAGAGTATTTCTTAAAGTGTTGGTGATGAAATTTCTCCATATCTTTCAAAAGTTTATTGGAATAAAACACAAATAATTTACAAGCCAATATTTAAAGTGTACAATTCCATAGTTTTCAATTTTTAATTACATTTATGTATTGTGTTGTGTGTGTGTGTACTTATGTCATAGTATACAAATGGAGGTCAGAGGACAATGCATGAGAATCAGCTTTCTCCTTCTATCATGTTGGCCCTGAGAGTTGACCTTAGCTGACAAACACCCTCACAGCTCATTCATCCTTCCTGACCCAGTTGCATGTTTTTGAGGACAGATAGAACTGTTCATCCGTGACTAAAGTCCATTTTAGACTTTTTCATCACTAGAAGGAAACCATAACTTTGATCCCTGCTACCAATCCTTGCCCTTCTCCTTGGCAAACAGAAATTTATATTATGCCACTACATTTTTTCCTTTTTTGTACATTTCATATGGAATCATATTACATGGTTTTGTTGTCATCTGCTTCCAGTCTGCAAAATGTTTTCAAGTTTCACTCATATATAGAATCTGTCAATGCTTCATTTCTTTCTATAGCCAAATCATATTCCTTTGTGTGTACCAGAGCTTATATGTTCATTAATAAATACACATTCAAGTTGTTTATATTTTTGACTATTAAAAATAGCCCTGTTTAAAATGATTTTAAAATATGTTTTAATAAAATTATAAATAAAGATACTAGTCCCCTTCCATTAATATTGGCAAATCATAATCATAATGAAAAAACACTATTATTAAAAATTAAATCATGTTTAAAAGATTAAAATATTTCCTCATCTTTATAAATATATTTTCTTATTCAGTATAATTTGAATAAAATAATCTAGTTTCTAAATTGTACTTTAACCTTATTACTTCTCTCTACAGATACCCAAATATGTTAGTTAATAATTCTTCTCTAAATTATATAAAAGACATCAATCATTAATAATAACACTCAGGGTGATTTATACCTTATGCATTGATGTTTCTTTGGTATATTACTAAGTGTCCTATAGAATCATTAGCTAGGATTTAAATTTAAAGAATGTCTATATTTTAGTAATGACAAGGAAATGGAAAACCTCAGTGCTTCCTTCCAGGGTCCTTTTACCATTTCTAACCATTTCAATAAAAAGTAAAATTTAGATCAACTGAATTGTGATTTCTAACAGGCCCAATCTCTTGTTTATATCAGGAATTAATATTTAATATACAAAAACAATTTTGTTAAAAATATTTGAGAATACTATTATAATAATTTGCCCTTAAATGTGTCTTTCCATTTACTTTTTCAAACTAAATCTGGTATATTTTCAATAGAAAAGAATAGATTAGAAAAGACAGTATCCATAATAAGAGTTATGATAATTTAGATATTAGAGATCAATCTTTTTTAATATAAGCTAGCCATTCTACATGAGGTTAAAGATATAAGATCAACTTGAACAAAAAGAAAAAAATCCTTAAAAATAAAAGATAATAGATTTGTTTAATTGCTCGAAATTTAAATATGAAAGTTAGTAAAGTACAAATAGCTGTAAATACATGGGGAAATGTTTAGTCAATCTAACTTTTAAAAATATGAAAACTTTGATTTTTGAAAAATATATTTCCTTCATCTGTATTTTCACTCCATTAGGCCAAACAGTGTTCATGATTATTTTAAGTATAACAAATCTATTCTATTTCACATGTAACTGTTATATAAGGTACAGAGGATAAAATTTATAATTAAGTCAGATCCATAGCATACTGGCTAGTAGTTGATATGACACAGATGTTTCTTTCTTAATGACTGAACTGCTTTGCTCTCTTGCCTGCTACTCAGCTTCGTTGGTATCAGTTCCTGGGACTGACTTTCCTAGCTATGTATGACATTACATAACCATTATAATGGTTAACAGGGGAACTGGGAATAGGAATTCTCAAAAAGAAGTTGCTTCTACAAAAGGTAACTGATGGAGAGGCTGGAACATCACAGGTGTACTTGCCTACCTGTGTGTCAGAGAAAAATCCAGATAAAGGGATTTTAAAAGAAAACTGAAGTGTATTAACATGATAAACCCTATTTTTCACCAAGCAAAGTACGAAGCATGATGCCAGATAACATCAAAGGCCTATAGAATGGATTTCTCCATATAGCTATAACCTTCCTCATGCAGAGTGCTTTTCAGTACTACACACACTACTAAGTAGAGGTGAAGCTGCTAGTTGGGCACCAGTTTGATTTCTCCGTATTTGATGATATAAGTACTGTCTTCAATATAATGCAGTTACCATTGGGCACATTTGGCTAATGACTCAACAAGATGTAAAATATTCTGGACACTGGGGATTTTAATTTGTGATATAAGATTTCTAGTTGAGGTATTGCCTCTCTGAATATTTGGTGTTTAGTAAACCATTAAGATTTCTTTCGTGTGTGTGTGTGTGTGTGTGTGTGTGTGTGTGTGTGTGTGTAGTGACATTTTATTTGTAATTTAATAAATGAAGCTTTCCTGAAGATAAGGGAATACAGCAGCCCGACTGGTCAGCCTCACTTACCAAGCAGTGGTAACACACACCTATAATTCAAGTAGCCACACTATTTGCCATAGAAACCAGATGGTACATGCCTTCAATCCCAGCAATGCATGCCTTTAATCCCAGCCCTAGAGAGAATTATAAAATGGGAGGAGACAGTTCTCAGACAGTCTCGTTCTGAGATTCCTGGAGGTAGGATTACCATTTCAGACTGAGGTTGAGTTAAGAGCTGGCTGCTTTGCTTTTCAGATCTTCAGGTTGAACCCCAATATCTATCCCTGAGCTTTTGTTAATCATACTGTGTGTGTGTGTGTGTTTATATGCATGTATATATTTTGGAAGCTTCTATAGTAATAAGTTTACTTATTACTTATTACCTTTAGTGTTAGTTGTCCTCACATTCCCTCCTTTTCTCTTCTCTCTCATACCCCTCCTTATTAATCCTTCATTCTAGCTTACCATTTGTTTGTTTACTAAAATATATTCTGTGATAATACTAAGCAGAGGTGATCCATGATAACCTGCATCCTCACAGACTATTTCCAAGGCTTTCTGTCAAGTTTCTGTGCTGGCTAACTTTATATCAACTTAAAACAAGCTACAGTCATTGAAGAAGAGGACACCACAATTGAGAAAATGCCTCCATAAGAGCATACTGTGGGTAATAGTATAGGGTGTTTTCTTAGTTACTGATTGATGGGGGAGTGCCCAGATTATTGTGGGTGGTACCATGCCTAGGCTGATGGTCCTGAATTCTAGAAGAAAACAGTTGCCAGTAGATCCAAGGCTCAAATGGTTCTTCCTCATGGTCATGTTAGGGTTACAGTTTCACTCAAGTCAGAGATCACTCAGCATAAGCAGCACTCATTATGGCCTCTGCATCAGTTCCTACTTCTAGGTCATGCCCTGTTTGAAATCCTGTCCTGACTTCCTTTGATGATGAACTGTGGTGTGGCCATGGTGTCTCAATAATACTAATAGTAAGCCTAAGACAGTTACTCTCTGATGATAAGACTCTTGCTGAAGACAACATTTACATACACCATCAAACATGGACCAGTAAAATGGTCTAACTAGAAGCTTCAGCCTATTGACTTGTGTTCATGATCCTAGAAGACATGCTGCACACTACTGGAGGAGAAAAATTAATCATTAATATCTCCTAGTTATAAACTCTGTGACATACATTAGTAATATTCTTGAAAGATATGCTGGTACAATAGTGGCACAAATTAATAGGAATAAACTACTTTTTTATTGAATTGAAAGTCCATTATTCCATGAGTTGGAACCCATGCCTAGCAAAACTAAAGTGTCCAAGAACATAAACTAGATAGCTCATGGACCCAGGGAAAATACTGCTACTACTATTCTACTAAAGGAACATAGCAATAAAATGACTTTTACTGGGATACTGGTATTCCAAAAGATCAATGTCTTACTCAACCCTCTTCAGAGAACTGTCTTGTAGTAGATAGGAAATAACACAGGAACTCAGAACTGTATGATTTGCAGAGAGAGACTTAGCATTCATCCTAAATGGTATGTCTTCATCAAAGCTTACTCCTCAAGGATCAGGAATCTATGAAAAAGACAATGTGGAAAGATTGTTAACAGCCAGAGTTGACAGATAATTACAGTGAAAAGAATCATTAAGACACAACAGGTCTTATGAACATAGAAACTCAGACTGTGACACATAAACAAAGCCTCGCTGGTTCAAACCAGATGGAGTTCCATCACTGAGAGGAGGAAGTGAACATGGGCTTCCAACCCTACCTATCTTCAACTGATTCTCACTGGCAATTTGTGGCTGTTTTGAAGGGAGTTGTTTCTCTGATTTCTTTCTCAGCCTATTTATCATCTGTTTAAAGGAAGGAGACTGATTTTTCTCAAGTTAATCTTGTATCCTGCTATAGTACTGAAGATGTTTATAAACTATAGAAGTTCCTTGGTAGAATTTTTGGGGTGACTTATCTAAACTATCACATCATCAGCAAATAGTGAGAGTTTGACTTTTTCTTTTTCGATTAGTATCCCCTTGATCTCCTTTTGTTGTCTTATTGCTATACCTAGACTCTCAAGCACTATATTGAATAAATATGGCAGAATGGACAACCCTGTCTTGTTCCTGATTTCAGTGGGAGTCTCTCTCCATTTAGTTTGATGTTGGCTATTGGCTTGCTGTATGTTGCCTTTATTATGTTTAGGCATGTTCCTTGTATCATGCTCTCTCCAAGACATTTATCATGAGGGGATGTTGTATTTTGTTGATGGCTTTTTCTGCATCTAATGAGATGATCATGTGGTTTTTTTTTTTCAATTTCTTTATACATTTGATTGTAGTGACAGATTTTTGTATGTTGAACCATCCCTGCATCTCTAGGATGAATCTATTTCGTGATGGTTGATGATTTCTATGATGAGTTCTTGGATTTGATTTGCCAGTATTTTATTGAGTATTTTTTCATCCATACTCATGAGGGAGATTGATCTGAAAGTCTCTTTCATAGTAATGTCTTTGTGTGGTTTGGGTAGCAGGGTAATTATAGCCTCATAAAAAGAGTTTGGCAATGTTCTTTCTGCTTCTATTGTGTGGAATTTGAGGAGTATTAATATTAGTTTTTCTTTGAAAATCTTGTAGAATTCTGAGCTGAAAACATCTGATCCTGGGCTTTTTTTTTTTTTTTTTGATTGGGAGACTTTTGATGACTGTTTTTTGTTTCATTTCTTTCACCTATTTGCATTTTCTTAGTTTTCCTTAAGGAATTTGTTGATTTCTTCCAATTTTTTTGTCTTTTCCTCCATTTCTTTGAGATAATTTGTTATTTTACCTTAAAGGGCCTCAAATATCCTCCTAAAGTTATTTTTAGGTTATTTTCTTCTACTTCATCTGAATTAGGGTGTACAAGTTGGCTGTTTTAGAGACTCTAATTTTTGTTGGTGTCATACTGCTTTTTGTGGTGTTCAGTATGTTCTTACCTTGTCTACTTATCTCTACCCTCTGATTGGTGTAGTTGAGGTTGTGTCTCTGATGATCAGTCTTCTAGTTGCCAGTTGATCCAAGGCTCAGACAATTGTTCCTTATGGTCATGTCAGGGCTACTGTTTCCGTCAAACCAGAGATCACTCAGCATTCCTGGTGGTCTCTCGGTGCTCCCAGAAGGTGCTCTGCAATCCCTGAAGTCACTTAGGACTGCTTCCATGAAGGTAGCTTGTTTGGGCCTGCCGCCTCCCACAGAGGTCGCTGCCTCAGGCCTGATCTCATGGATTTGGTTGACTTGGGCCTGCTCCCTCAGAGGTTTCTTGCCTGGCCCCAGTCCTACAGAGGTTGCTCGCTCAGACCTGTTTCTGTGGAGGTCTCTGGTTCGAACCGGTCCCACAGTGGTCACTGGTTTGGGCCTAGTTCCTTGGAGGTCTGGCCTGGACCCTAAGAGGTCACTGGTTCAGGCCTGATCCCTCAGAGGTAGCTCCCTTTTATCTGCTCCAGCAGAAGTTACTGGCTTTTGCCTGGTCCCACAGAGGTTGGTGTCTCAGGCCTGCTCCAATGGAGGTCACGGGCTCAGGTCTGTTCTTCCCAAAATGAATTCCATCAGCAGAAAACCAGCCATTCTCCTTTCTTGCCATGCTCTGCCCCAACATGTCCTGGCCCACAGCCCTGGCCCACAGCCCCGACCCCCAGCCTGTCATCTGGGTACTTTTTAAAGCCATTTTTTCCTTGTATTTTACCAGCATGTAAATTACACACCGTCTTCCAATTTGAAACTGTTTGCATTTCGTAGTCTCTATATAATATTATCTCATCAATAATGTCATCCAAGTACTTTATTTCCATAATGGCAATTTTCCAGGGAGATGGAGTCTTTTTTTAATTGATTTTTATTGAGCTCTACATTTTTCTCTGCTCCCCTCCCTGCCTCCAACCCTCTCCCAAGGTCCCCATGTTCCCAATTTACTCAGGAGATCTTGAGAGACAGTCTTAACAGTTCTGTTTCTCTTGCCTAGATGGATAGGCAGATGCCTCCACTACAGCTAATCAGTATCTAGTTCTGATGGCCATTAATAGTCTAGCTTTGTCTTCTGCTTCCATTCAGAGTCTTCCATTCCTAGGAAGTTGAGGACCTTTGTTTCAGGGACCTTAACATGGGAATTTACTATCTCTGAATAGGAAGAAGAGTTTTATAATATGCATTTTGCCCTTAACTGCCTATGGGCTGTAACCTTGGAATAGAATCGCTAAAAACAAATATACATATTGGTGATGAAAACTTCAGTCTTCTTAGTTTAATGCTTTCCCAGTGTATCTATTAAGGAGGCTGTGAGCTTGTAGTTTTTGTAAGCTGGTGATTCATGTGTATGAACATCCATCTGTCTGTGTGCCTGGAAATGGGTAGAGTGATTCTACTTCTGCTTAAGATATTTTGTATTTTGATACAAACTAAGGATATTTTTGTCATGTTACACTATACATTTATATCTCAGATTAATATATTTTCATATATTGTTACAATTTTGAGATCATTGCTCTTATGCTGTACACATGTTTGAAGATTGTTTATTTTTATAATGTGAACTCTTAATCTTTAAGCTATATAGATTATCTATAATTACAGGTTAATAACCACCCATGTTAGCCATACTTATAGTATGGATATGTTAATTAAGTTCTCCAGATGTACAGAGATAATCTTCAAACAGTTCAAAAACCTATAGAATATGTCATTTAAATCTTTTAATAATTTGGAATTCTGTTGACATGAGACATGACTACTCCTAACAGCACTGATCTACTCACAAGAGAATGATGGGCACCAAAGGCACTCAATATGGAGCTTTTTTTCTTCTTAACAAAACAAACCTTTTGGGCAAAGAACTACCCTTGCCCCAACTGCTGGAAGAAACACACTGTCCAATCTGGACAAGCAGGATACAAGGATAAGTGATTACTGAACCTTGCCAAGACAGGGTAGGACAGTTTTTCAAATATTCCTGCCTCTAAAAATGATCTGTCAGATATTCTAGGCCTATAGTCAAAGTTGGTTGTTCCAATGTTGCAGAGAGACTTTAGGTGACTGTTCAAGTAGCCAACTGTTTCTATCATTTTTGCATCTTTTGTAAGTTGCTTGCTTGCAATCCCTGTTTACTCAGATAATGTTATTTTCTTCTCAGGTCTTTGACAGGGTTACCATCATCTCATATCTTATAGCTAAGGTATATCATGTGCAATGCTTAGATTCTTCAGGGTAAGACAGCTATCAGAATAATCTCTGTTATTTGCCAATTACCTATATCCTGAACATTTAGTATGTGTTTCTTGCTTGATGTTGCTCTTGTTGACTATAGTTCCATTTTGTTTATGCTATTATCCTTTCTTTCTCCTGGAAAATACTTGATAATTGTTCGTATTGTAAATAGATTTATGTTCAGATTAGAATTTCTTTATTAAGACTTAAAAGGAAAGTGTTATGGGATTTCATCCCACCAACAGCTTTGGGATACCAGTCTTAAGGCATGGCTTCTTGTCTGCAGATGTGGTCTCTTAAAAGAAGAGAAAGAAAGCGTGGACTCTCTCTTGAGCTATGAAGACTGAGTGAGGTGGTGTTTAGTTAGTTCCCAGCTCTCTCAATCTCTAACTCCATGAGTCTGTTCTTCCCCACATTACTTAATAAATTTATATACCAATTTAAGCTTAGCTTTTAAAAATTGTTAGCTGTGATGGTTTGAGAGATCACTCAGGGGCTTCTAGTTCTACCTTCTCTTGCAGAGTTCTTAGGTTTGGTTCCAAGCATTTGCCTTGGAACCAAATCAGTGGCTCCCAACTGCCTGTAATTTCAGCTCCAAGTGATCTGATGTGTTCCTCTGGTCACAGAGGCAGCATGAGGCAGACACACACGTGCCATACATTCTCATAAAGGCACATATATACACAGGAATAAAAATAAATCTTAAAGAAAATTATCAGTTGTGCCACCACAGGATTTCTTAATGGGTCATTATGAAAATAACGCCAAATTTTCAAAACTAACTTTTTCACCATCAACTTTTTAGATTTCAAGATAAAGACTAAATATTATGGGTTTATTCCATCTAAAATATATTATTGCATTTTATGCATGTTGCAAAGTGCCTCAACTCCACTCTCTAGAGTGAACAAAACAGATCCAAATGAAGATTCCATACTCTAAATGACAGAGGACCATGGATTGGTCATTTGTAGAATATGTTATATATCTAGTATTTGTGTACTATTACTGCTTTTCTTGCCTGCCAGGCCAGCTATAGGTTCCTCAGTTTTCTTTAAAAACTTCTGATGTCAAGTATATCATTTAGTTTTTTTATTTCCAGTTCACAAAATTGAGTACAAAATAGTTATACCAACTGTAGCATAGTTTAGCAAATGGTGTAAAGGACCTTTATAGGATGATATGAGTTGATGATTCCCAACAGGTAATACAGCTCTGTCATTAGGTTGGCTTTAGGGAAGCTCTCGGTGATGCTTTTGAGCTTCCCATGTGACAGAATTAGGATCTAGTGGAATTATAACCTTTTTATCAATATAATAAGTGCATTGTGTTACAGTTCAGCCAAAAACTTTCTGAAACCTAGCCAACAGACAAGATGCCCTTCTAAAAGGTATCATATAGCTGGTTAATAGTCTCATTCTCTTATCTTGCAGGAAGTAGCCAGGGCTCTTTGCTGATACAGCACCTTGCCAAGTCTTCCTGGTGCCAATCAAGTACCTAGGGTTTGACTCATGGTCACAGGGGTGTATCCACTGTCACAGTAAGATGGCTGGTTGCCATAGATGTCTGTGTTAAGTAAGGATAGGGCTGTGTGTACTTTTGTACCTCACTCTCTTCATCTGTCTTCAGAATGCATTGAATCTTGCCTTAAGAGTAGGAATCATAGACTCAGTATGCATGGCCAGGTAGGGAATATGTTATATAGAAAAAGCAAGGATTAAAAAAAAAAAAGTGTAGGGATGCAATAGAGGTTGACAGGCTCCTTATCAGATGTTGCTTTCAGCTGTGTAACAATTCTCTTAGAGAAGTGGATTTAGGATCATGTAGAAGGTATAATGACTACAGGGGAAGTAATATTGAAATTAGATTACTTTGCAAACCTAAGAATCCGTGTTTACTAATTCAAACCAAAAGTAAAGGTGGGGGCACAAGTCTACATCTGCAATTTTATTTAGCTTGAATACAGGAAAATTGCAATTTCTGATGCAGTTTAACAAGAAAAAGATATGCTTCTCTACCTACTAAGTGCAAAATGATGTATTGACCTTTTCGTAAATATTCCTAGATATTCACAGAAATCTTGAGAAGTAGTCCTCGCATCCTTCATTTTTGATCATAGAGAGGACAAATACTTTGCTTGTGGTTACTCACTCACAATGTGGTGGCATTGGAAAATGGCACATTGACTTTTGTCCCTTTGTCCATAAGACGTTAAGCCTCAGTGCCACTGGATTTTGTAGTTACTGTCCAACTTCTGTCCTCCTGTACTATAAGTATGGACACTTGCCTTCACTGGAGTCAGCTGTTCGTTCTTATCCACCCTACAGCTTCTTGAGGTCCAGATACCTGGGTTCTTGCCAGTTGTAACTATATGTTCCCTTGCTGTTCTCAGAGTAGGTCTCTCTAAGACTGAGGCTTGCCGGTTGTGGTGGCGCACACCGGTAGGATGTGCTGAAGGAGGCAGAGGCAGGAGGATCACGAGTTCTAAGACTGAGGCTTGCTTGTGGTTAGTATTTATCTCCCTTGGCTCTCCCTCCAAGTTTGATTCCCTTTCAGGCTCATTGTAAGCCCTGTAGTCAGATACCTACTGTAGACTACCCATCAATAGCTTTACTGGAGTAGGAGTAGCTGCCTTGCTCTTCATTTATTTCTAACCTTACTGACTAGATGGAGGCAAGATCTGCAATAAGTATGGTTTGGAAGCTAAATTGTGTTAGGGTAGGGCGGTGTCATTTGCTATATAAGGTTGTATTTTTCCTCATGAATATAAACAAATCAGAACATTTGAAACATAGTAAACTTCTAGTAGACTCCATACTAAGGCACCTAGAAGTGCTGCTAGATAGACAAGGGACTTACCTAGTTTTCAGGTGATTTTTTATTGTGGATATGTGTGCAGCAAGTTAGATAACTAATTTATGTTTGTTTGTGGCAAGGTATGCTCTATAGGTTTTTTTTTATTAACAACTTGACACAAGATAGGGAACTTAACTGAGAAAATGCCTCTATCAGTTTTATCTATAGGCAACTCTGTAGGGTCATTTTCTTGATTAATGATTGCTGTAAGAGGTCCCAATCCATTGGGAGTAGTGCCACCCCTGAACAGGTGTCCTGGACTTTACTAGATACAGGCCATGGAAAATATGCTAGTAAGCATTACTCCGCCATTGCGTCTGCCTCAGTTCCTACTTCTAAGTTCTTATCTTGAGTTCATACCCTTACTTCCCTTGGTGATAGACTCATGGAAATGTAAAGTGAAATGAACCCTTTCTTTCTGGAGTTAATTTTGTTTATGGCATTTATTACAACAATAGAAGGGAAACTAAGACACAGGATCTCATCTCACCATATAGTCCAGCATATTAGTCAGGTTTCTCTACAGAAAGGGAACTGACAGAATGAGTCTCTCCTCTCTGTCCTTCCCTCTCTCATCTATCATATCTATCAATCCTACCATCTATCTATCTATCTATCTATCTATCTATCTATCTATCTATTTATCAGAGTACTTTACCAGCAGCTGTTGAAAGTATTCCAACAATGACTGATTCCCAATAGAGAGACCAAGAATCTAATAGTTATTTGGTCTGCAAGAATGGATATCTCAGGTTGTCTTCAGTATAAGCCATAATCCTCAAGAAGTAGTCTCTAATGCCAGGGAAGGAGTGAAGTTGCCAGTGAGATGGAGGACAAGCAGGCAAAGAGCAAGAACTTCTTTCTTCCATGTCATTTGTATATACTCAGCTTGACCAAAATCTCGTTAGTAATCTTAATATGAGTAAATTCCATTTCGAATCAAGTGATGAACCTATGATCCCTCAACTGTTGAATGGTAAGAATAGGATTTCAGCTCCGTTGCACAGGAATGTGGAGCTCATGTTGTATGTACTTGATTAGGTGTGTGACTGTGACAATTTTTTATTCTCTTCACTCCAGTACCTTTTTTTTTTTTTCTGGGCTAGATGTCTATTAAGAAGTGGATATTCACATTTTGGGATTGATGCTGGTATTTTGAGAATGTGGTACAATACCCAGAAAAGTGAAGCATTCTGATTTTTCTGGATGGAAAATGAGAAAAATCATGCATCCTGTAGAGGCATCTACATCTAGAACAACTGCGATTAGAAAAGTAAAGGTTAATGTATGTGTTTGGTTTGGTCAGAAAAAAAAGCAATATATTTCATGCTGAGGGTTGCTTGTTACAATTTAGTAATGTGGCTTTATAATCTAGAATAGGAAAGATGTTTTCTCATGAATTGATGAATTTTAAAGCCTCAATATACTTAAATGTTAATCTTTTTCCAGGGCTGTTGACCTTGATTCTTTGATTATGGCTATTTCTGACTGAGGTTCAGAACTCTTAAGCTTTTAATCGATAGATTATTTTGTGTTTATCCCAGAAGGCTTAGTGTGAACATTTAAATCCTTAGAGGCATAATACAGATTCAGATCTAGGATTATTTGTCCGTTCTCTCTTTAATGCCATGTAACTAATATACCATGGTCCTTTCCCTGTGAACTACTTTGGTCTTGAATATAATAGTCACAAATACCCAGAATCAGCATTGTCCAAAATTCATTGGATTTATCTTTTCGGCAATAACGGGTATGCCAGACTGTTATAATATCCCTTCCCCTAAGTATCAGTGGCTCTGTACAGATTTTTTTCTGCGAATACTCGGGGTTCCATGTCAGCAACAGGGCTATTTAGGCCATCATGTCATACAATCATGGTGGTTCGAAAGAAAATGGCTCTCAGAGTGGCACTATTAGGAGGTGTGGCCTTTTTAAAGGAAGTGTGTCACTCTAGGGACATGCTCTGAAGTCACTATTTCTCAAGTTTCCCTTAATGTAACAGTCAGTAGACTTCCTCTTGTTTTGAGTCAAGATATAAGGACTGTCATCTCCAGCACCACATCTGCCTACACACTGTCAAGCTCTCTGCCATGATGATAATGAACTGAACCTCTGAAATTGTCAGAAAGCCACCCCAATAAATGTTTCCTTTATAAGAGTTGTGTGGTCATGATGTCTCTTCACAACAATTAAAAGCCCTAACTAAGAGACAATGATCAAGTATAATCTAAAGCTTCATATCAAATTATACTATAGTTATTAGAAGTTAATGTCGTGAACCCTTCAGTGGCTCATTGACTTAAATAAATCCCACAGACAACATCTACTTAAGACAAGAGGTTCAGTCTTATGCTTTGAAGAAATGGAAAAGTAGAATATATGGACCTATCCCTAAAGATCACCACACCTCCAGGAATGAGACTCAGTATTCAGTGCTTTGATAAATCATTTATAAACTCCACACAAAGCACAGGTTCCTATAGTCATATTAAAAGGAGACTTACAGAACTAAGTTAATTACACAGGAACAGATAGGATTGAAACTGTATCTGTTCTCTATGATGCACCAAATGTGTTCACTTTCTTCTATTATACTTCCTGAAACAACTCAATTTTTATTTTCTCCAAGCTATCATCAATTGCTGTGTCCTATAAATATCATTAAACATCATACACACACACACACACACACACACACACACACACACCTATGTAGAGTTCAAGTTTGAGTTCTTACTATGTAGTCTTGACTTTCCTGAAACTCATTACATAGATTAAACTACCCTTGAATTTGCAGAGATTCATCTGCCTATGCATAACAAATACTGAGAATACAGGCATGGGCCACCACACCCATATGCAACTTTTGTATCTTAAAACTGGCACATCTTGATTAGTAATACTGTCTGACACTTTTCTTAAGGAAGTCTACATGCATCTTCAAACTCAGGTCTTCAAAAACCTTCCTGCTTCCTTTCACGTATTTCTTTCTTAGAGAGAGATTTATGGAGTTACACACTGTGTAAGAGGAAAACAGGGCTGCCCTAGAGCTGAGTCTTTGGAATAAGCTTTTATGGTGCTCCCAAGTGTGGGAGACAGAGAAAACAAAGAACAAGAGGACTGTGTCTTTCTTTTGCTCCCAGTGTGGTTGTTTGGTTGACCTACTTATGGGCTGTGCTGCGTACATAAAATGGATTCTCACATTTGTTCAGAAAATCGTCCTTTTGAAAATCCCAAAACAAGCAGAGGGAAATGACTTATGTTCCTTACTAAACACTCACTTTTAAGGTTCCTTTAGGATATTATCTGTCAGTGACAAGCATTTTTTTTGCAGACAGGGTTTATTTTCACAATTTAAAAATAGAATTTTTAGGTTTCATCCATTTGGAGTAATACTAGGTATGCTTATCTATGCCATACTTTAGCTTACTTTGAAAATACATTTGTTTTTCTTTTTTTTTTTTTTGGAAAATTCTGTCAGGTTGTTTTCTTGACTCGGGTCTCTTCTTAGTATGGTTACTAGTAATTTAGATAGAATTTTTAGACTTTTCCTGGCACTTCCAGCCTCTCCATGAGTTTGCTTATAGTATCAGAACAGACAGTGTGTGGGAGGTGAAGCTGAGAGGAGAGGCTGATGCTGAAAAATGAAGTATTCTCCTGTGCCCTTGCATGCCCTCCTTATCTGTTTTTCTCTCACGCTGCCTTTTGTGTTCTTGAAGATACACTTTGCTTTTCTTATCTAACTTTGTTCAGTGACATACACACTCATTTAAATGGAAAAAGCCTGATATAAACCTAATTTCTTGTAGCAACCAATAGCAATGTGCTATGGAACCTAGTAAGATGAGAGTATGACCTATCTGTTCTTTCTTTCAACTTTCCTGCTTGTCTACAAGTCTCTGTTCTGTGCACCTGGGTTTCATGCTTGGGTTGCAGTTTAGTCAAAGGGTGGGAGACTCCATAAGAAAAACCAATATGCAGGTAAACATCGGTGGTGTTGGGCTTAGGAAAACTATATGAGCTAAATGGAACCTTGGCTCAAAGTAATAATTTTTGAATTCAGTACTCGATGATAGCCTAGAATTGGAACTCACTTACAGGGCAGAGAGATGTCTGGGTCAAATGGCAAAGAAAATCTCACTGTAAAATTTTCAGTAAATGAAAACAGTATGAGTTAAGTCTCCACTTTGTTCATATAGTTGTTATAAGTTCATCGCCACTGGCCATAGCCACAGGATCTCCTCATTTAGCCAGTACGAAACAGCTTCTCCTCACATATGTAATTTGAATCCACCAAAGATTTGTTTAGCCTACTAATGAGAGAACTAGAGAGATGGCAAAGCCAGTTCTTAGAAATATAGTAAACATATACATTAAATAAAAGAGAATGATGCTAACACAAGACATATCAAGGCATCGCTTTGACAGAGCTCAGCAATAAGGTGTTAAAATGGTAAACTTTGAAAGAGAAATTATTTTTAGCTTATGAATTTTCTATAAGTAAGCATCTAATTTCATTGTTTTTATCTTGAAGCGTGGTAAACATGAAATCTAACCAAATTTACATTTTTAAAGAGTGAGGCAGCCCTTGTGTGGCTGTGTTGAAGGATGATTTATCTGATGTTGGGATTACATTCAGTCATCTGATGCCTAATTTTTAAAGTTTTGATAATTTTTCTTGATAATACATAATGTGATAATTTATAGAAACTATCCTTGTAGGCAAAATTATAGCAGTCTTCTGATTTTTTGTTTGATATTTATTTTTATTGAAAAAATTTTATACAATGTATTCGTAATATTTCCCTACCCTAAGTCTTTCCAAATGATCCCCACCAATCAAATATCATGACCTTTTATTCTCTATTTGGAAAACAAATATGGGAATAACAAACAAAACCATAATAAAAAAATACACAAGAAACACACACCCACACAAACAACCTATTCACTTCCTGTATATTATGGTCTAGAAATTTCATTAAAATCAATGGGGCAAAGGGATGCTCAAAAGCAGACTCATGAATTTACATTTAAGATTTACTGAAGGATGAAGCAAGGAAACTTTCTTTGAAAGCCGTCCAGGACATCTTAAAAGATTGAGAATCACTTAAATAAATATTATATTATTTTTACATTATTCTTAATTTATGTACCCAATAAAAATATAGTAAAATAAGCGACAACAGATGCTTTCAATGAAGTAATTTTGACTTCTTATTAAGGTATCTAGATAAAAAGAAGTCCACCTACAGCATAGATGTTTAAAGGATAGTCTTGCTAACAATGGTGTTCACGGGTTTATGGTTTTAGGAAGGACCCTGTTGCCTCTATGACTCTATAGTAAAGTTATTGTCAGTAGGAAGCTTCTGTCCTAGGCCCGTTGGCCTTTCTTATAGACTGTTTGGTTTGCAGTGGCTTTATAACTGACTTTAAAGAGGCACAGACTTGTTTTCTACAAAGACTATTTGAGTTCCTCAGTTTTTGGCATTCCCAATCAGATTGGACCTGAAGATTTCCAGGGTGGATTTTCATTTAGAAGATTATAGAGAAATAACATGGAAGTCCCTGTGTGCATTACTGATTCTCTATTATTTCCTTGGGCAGCTGCAGAATTAAAAAGTTCTGAATAAGCCATATTAGCTAAGAAATTCAAGTGTTAGCACCTCAGTTGAAAAATATTGATCTGTTCAAAAGAGAAGCTGTAGACTGCTGACCATACTTTATAGCTTATCTTCTCCCACACCTATTCCTTGTTCTCCACTAAAAAGTATAATAATCTCTGGGTTTTAAGGCTAAGACATTGTGAGAGAACCATTGATTATCATTATCTTATTTTATATTGTCTTCAGAGATGGGACAGAAGCAGAGCTCCATATCTTGCTGACAGAAGTCTTAAGAGTTCCATTTTCCCTCAGAATCTTCTTTTCAGGCAAAATCATGATTTGTATCTTCCAGGGAAAAAAAAGAGAGAGAAGCCTCTATCAAGCATAGTTTGAGATTTCTTGAGACATGCTTTTAAACTTAGATGTTAGGAATAGAAAGACATTCTGGAAATGAATAAGCCAAGCATGGACATAGGCTTCTCAAGGAATAGTCACAATTATATTTCTTTATAATTAGCAAACATAGTAGAAATTTGGTGGCTCTCAAAGCTGCTAAGAACCCCTCCTCTTTTTTTAATAATTGTCCAAAAACTGTAGTATTTGTTCAAGGTTGTATACTATTTGTCTCACCAAAACACAGTTGAATAGCTGTTTGGACATCTCTGTCTTTCTCTTCTAACCTCGCATAGCCATCATTATTGCTGAGGACACAGACTTTGATGACATGCCTAGGGGTTACTTCTACCAAAGCCTTTATTAATGTGCTTTTTTGTGTAGCATTCACTGTTTGTTTTATCTTTCTGTGATATTCAAAAAATAAACATTTTATAAGTAAAAATAATTTCTCTCATATTAAACTTTCTATTCTTATTATATTGAACTTGCAAGCAATTATTTCATTAGGCTTTGAGTGGGTGTTCTCTGACCTTTGTTTTGAATATTTCTCTTCCTGACCTTTGAAAATTCCAGAGGACTTAGAGTCGTGGGCAGTACTTTCCATGGTATGGCAGTGGGTTTCACTGTAGTTCACATAGAAAATCATAGAATGTGAGAGGACTCCGGAGGAGTATGGGCAGGCAGACTGTGGGCAGAGAATGACATAAAAGACACATAATCACATTCTTCTTGGGTCACTGGGTTAGCCTGGTGGACCGATTCCATCTGGCAGCTCTTTAGTGTTCTTCCCTAAGAGATTCATTGGTGCGGGGGTAACTCACTGTCTGGGAAGATGCAGAAGTAGCTTACAGAGCAGAAGATTAGGCCAAATCTCCAATTTCAGCTCATTGTTCACAGTAGGTAAACTAACCAATTTCTAGAGGAGGAACTAAACATGACTTAGAAGTATTACTTGTATGTTTTCTTTTTTAAAATATTACATTATTTACTTATGTGTTTTTTGCTTATTGTATGTATCTATACCATGGCACACATGTGAATGCAAGAGGACAACTTGTAAGGAACAGTTCTATCTACATATGGGTCTCAGGAATTTAATTTAGGTCATCATTCTTGGCAGCATCTACCTTTGTCTGCTGAGCCATGCCACCAGTCCTGTGTGTTTTCTTTTTAATGCAATATTTTTCATGACTCATGCTTGTTAATTCTCATCAATTATAAATCAATGCAAATAGACCAAGCACAAAAAAAGAAGACATAAGGTTGGGTGGGTAGGACAGTGGGGCTAGACCTAGGAGGAGTTGAAAAGTTTAGCCAGCCTTGACTAAACTCAGTGGGTAACAAAACATAAATCTGGAAAAGAGAGTGGTAGGATGTGATAGGAGTGAAAGATGTTAAAAGGGTGAGAGGCAAAAGTAATCAGAATTCATTATATGTACATGGAATTATAAATGAACTAAATAGGAAAATACCATGACCCTTATTTAGTAAAATGATAGAAATATTTATTAATTACTCATTAAATGAACGGAGGACTAAATGTTTTATTTATAAAAGGCATTGGGCCAACTTGGGTATAATATACGTCTAATATGCCTAAAGTCACTGAGCATGTGTATAAAAGTACATGTGCATAGAAGAATGATTTTCATTCTCTTTATGAATGCTTGAATTATTTTGGTTTTATTTTATTATAAAATGCACTATTATATACTTTTATCATATATGTGATAAAAGTTATATACCCTTTGTGCTATCCTTTCTTTGATTGCCTATAGGGCATGGATATACTCATTAAACACTGCTTCAACTCTTCTAGGTTGTGCCAGACAGTATTCTAAAAGTTTACATTCATTTGCCTTCCTATAAGCAGAACATGAGTTTCCAGTTTATCTGAATCCCATTATTACTTTGAAATGGTGAATTTTAAAGTTAAATGGCTGCCAGTATTATAGGTAGCAAATGATATTTTGCTCTTTAGTTATTGTCTTGATTACTGGTCAGTTGAACATCTTTTCATATTTATTAACCTTTTGATTTTCTTTTTAAAAATGCCTATTAATGATTATTGCACGTTTTCTTCAGTCATCTTTTTAAAGAAGTTAAATTACAGATAAATTCCTATCAGTATATACTCTGTATTATATATTACTATATAGTATACTATATATGATACACACACACACACACACACACACATATACATACATAGTCTTAGTTACTGTTCTATTGCTATGAAGACACATCATGACCAAGGCAATGTTTATAGAAGGAAGCATATAAAGCTGGCTTACCATTCCAAAGGGTTAGTCCATCATCATGGTGGGAAACAGACAGGAACGGTACTAGAGCAGTAGCTGAGAGGTTTGCATCCTGTTCTGTGGGCAACAGTCAGAGAGAGATCAAGACTGAGGCTGGTTGTGCCAGTTTGAGAATACTCAAAGCCCACTGCCAACATCACACATTTAACAAGGCACACTTACTCCAGCAAGGAAACACCTCCTAATCCCTTTCAAACAGTTCATAAACTGGGGATCAAGCACACACATAGATGAACCTTTGTGGGGGCATTCTCATATAAGCTACCACATTCATTTATGTACATAACTATATATACATGCATGTGTATAGAAAATGATCTGTTTCAATGTATGTAAACATATGTTTATATTTAGTAAGTTCAAAATCAGTTCATAATAACATTAACTGATACCTTTATTCTGCAGACATCTCATGAATCTGAGCCCAGAAGATCTGGTTTTTAAAGTCTAGCATCTTAGAATAAAGACTTTGACTAAGGACACATGGATAGTGAACTGACAAGCTATTATGTCTCCTTGACACAGGTGGGATCATGGAAAAGTATCTTCAATCGAGAAAATGCCTTTATCACTTTTCTCAGTAGGCAAACCTGTTGGTAATTTTCTTTAGTAATGATTGATTTGAGTGGGCCCAGCTTACTTTGGGCGGTGCCACCCTTGGGCAGTTGGCCCTGGGTCATATAAAAAAGCAGGCTGAACAACCCATGATGAGAAAGTCAGTAAAGAGTGTTCCTCTATGACTTCTGCTTTAATCCCTGCATCTGGATTGCTACCTTGAGTTCCTATGTTCAGTTCTGTCGGTACATTGTGACTCCATATATGTAAGCCAAATAAACCCTTTCCTCCTAAAGTTGTTTCAGTCAATATTTTGTCATAGTAATAGAAAGAAGAGTAATATAGATAGTGATGGAAACTGAGATTATCAAGTAAAAAACAAGCACTTCAAAAAGTGGAAGTGGGCTGGTGAGCTGGGGCATGTAGGGGGCTCTAAAGCTTCAGTCCAGTAAAGATAGCCCAGGTATTTTATAGGTCATATAAATATGGTCTATAATTCCTGGAGTGTTTTTCACATGTGTTATTAGGAGGAGACCACTTGATTCTGGCCACCCTGCAGCTTAGACCCAAAAATAATCACACAGAAACCATATTATCTGCAATACTGTTTGGCCAACAGCTTAAGCATATTTCTGGATAACTCTTACATCTTAATTTAACCCATCTCCATTAATCTGTGCATCACCACGAGGTTGTGGCCTACCAGCAAAGTTTCAGCATGTCTGTCTCCAACAGAGGCCCCATGGCTTCTCTCTGACTCTGCCTTCTTTCTCCCAGCATTCCATTTAGTTTTTCCTGCCTAGCTCTGTTCCCCTATAGCTCTGTTATAGGCCCAAAGCAGTTTGTTTATTAACCAATGATATTTACAGCATACAGAGGAGACTCCCACATCACACATGCTATATTTTATATTCTTCCCTCCCGCCGCTCTCTGTCTCTCTCCTTAAATTTATTTCTTTATTTTAAACACATAGCCATGGATGACCTGGGTTTTCAATCTTTCTGTCAACTGGCTTCTTCCTTCAATTGATTAACACTAATGCCTTTCATTCCCCACATCCGTACTCTCTACCACAACCCCAGAAATAATTCCAACCATTGTCCTTAGGAAGGACAAGAGCCATGGTTTTCCTAGTAGTGACATCTTGGTGTAGACCCCAGATGTGATCCCTGGATTGTTGGTAACAGCAAAAAAAATATATCAAGAATGTGACAAAGCACAAACAAACAATGTAGTGGTGGAATCGACCAAGGAAACTGTTGTTAAGTTGAAAGCTTTGAATACCAAGTTTGTCAAAAAGGAAGTCTATTTTTTATTTGATTACTATGCTTCATAGTAGCCTCTTTTATATCCTGTCTATTTGGCATTTCCTATGCTTCTTGTACCTTGAAGGGCACCAGTTTTTTTTAGATTTAGGAGTTTTTCTCTATGATTTTTAAAGTAGGTTCTTTTCCTTTGTTTTGTGTTTCTTTTCCTTTCACTATGCCAATTATTTGTCTGTTTTGTCTTTTCATAGTGTCTCACATCTCCTGGATGTCCTCTGCCTAGTATAGGTATCATATTTTTCTTTTCATTTTTTTTCTAACTAGTTTTCAAAACCAGAAATTCTATTTTTCATGTCTTTTAATTTGTTCTTGAGGCTTATCTCTTACCTTTTAGTTTGGCATTCTGTGTTGTTCATTTTGGGTTTATTTCCATTTAGGTTTTCTCTAGTGACTCTGTTTCTTTGTGAAATTCTACTTTAATGTCTTGAATTTTTTTCTTTATTTTATTCAACTGTATTTTCATTTTGTGCTGAGGCATTTATTAACATCTCCCTTGGGGTCCTTGGCTATATTCATAGTGGCTGTTTTGAATTTATTTGTCCTGTTCTGCACTCCCTGTTTGTATACTGCTTTGTAGTTTGTATCAAAGAGTGCATGTGCCACCTGCTTCACTCATCTCTGCTATTTAGCAGAGAACCAAAAGAAGAAAGGAAGGAAAGAAGGAAGGAAGGAAGGAAGGAAAAAACTGAACTTTAAGAGGATAAGATGATGTTTCCATATAGGAAAAAATTAATTTAGAGTCTAATACAAACTTTTGTAACTAGGATTTGGTAACTAGAATTCTATGAAGTTCCCTAGACCTAAGCTGAAAGAGTCTGAAATTTAGTTTTCTAAAATTTGACATAATTTCATGTCAAGACTTTCGTCATCTGTCTCTCTTGAACTTTCTTCCCTGTTAGGCATGCACTAACATGGTTTCCTTCATATACAAAAGTACCCATATTCACACATCCTTACACACACAGAGGAGTCCAGTTTGCCTGCCACGAGCATCCTTTGTTACAAGTATTTAAAGCCTAGAAGGCTGGGCTCCCCAATTATTCCTCCTCCTCATTTCAAGAGCTTAGTCATAGACAAGGAAAAACATCTTGATTATACTCGTATCTCTTCTGACAACACAGGATCCGAAGCCAGAGTTGTTTTGTTTGTAGGAAACTAAAAATATACATAATGCCTGGTAGCAATTTAGTCACTGTTATCAGCTACTGCAAACCTTTTGTGTTCATTAAGCCTCCTCTGCCTTTTTTACTCTGCGACAGATGGGAGGTTCCTGGAAAAAGGAAAATATCATATCCATTCTGCCAGCTTTTTATTCTTGAAGATCATGCTGGTCTGTGTTTCAGCAAGGCTCCAAGCGAATCCTGTCCAGACTGCATGATCACAAAAAGCATTTTGGGTTCTTTTGCATGATATTAACTGAGTTTGTGTCAATGAATCAAATGCAGGAAGGTTTTAGTTCAGTGGTTGGCTTTGTGCATCCCTTTTTTGAAACAGATGGTTTCAAAAAAGCCATTCATCAAAAAATTAAATATGTGAAGCTTCTGTTTTAGAAATATTGCTGTCTCAGTTTAATGTTCATTATCAAAGTTATCTTGAAATTCATGATGGCTGAGTGTTTGCAGTATGTGGCATATTTATGTGTTTCTTTATTTTTTTAAGTTTCTCTGAGTCTGTGAAATTTTTGTGTTCTTATAGGTCTGAGCTAATAAATCTTCAGTTGGTATATGCCCCAGAGTATTTTGATTGTAAATTAAAAATTCTCTTTCATGAGGATGTTTGAAGGGGCCTCAAAGTTGGCACACAAACACTAGGCATCAAATTCTCAACACAAAGCAGATTTGTTTACCCTAGAAGACATGATGGTGGGGTCTCTGCAGGAATGATTTATTGAAGAAAAAAAGAGGAAGCATGTGGTAGGATAAATTGATAAGTCCTGATTGAACATGTTAGCCAGGGTATCCAGATAATGAATCTAGAAAGCTAGACTTGGTGTTTTGGTAGCTAGACATTGGGGTTTAGCCAGGCATAAGAACATGACCAAATAAAGGAATAGACCTTGGTGGTAGCTTTAGGGATGTAATCTAATGGTTTAGGAGGGAAAACAGCAAGAATTGACTGCACTGTGTTTGCAATGCTTGGATCTGTTAGAGAGCCCTTCAGTGATCACTGGGGCTCACTCTTAAGAAGAAATTCGTAGGTAGATATTCAACATGTACAAAATATAGATATAAAGAATCATCTTGCAAAAATGTGTTTCACATTTGTTTCATATCATATTTACACACATACAATATATAGACATATAGACGCAGAGAATAAAGACTTGTAAGTGACAAAGATAAAGTTGAGAGTGATACCAGTGAGAGATGACAGTCTGTTCCTAGATATCTGTGAGTTCATTCATACTTTTGAGTTTCAATACAAAGCAGTAATCATTGAGCTATCAGCATGATATATTTCTTTTTTATCATGAAGGGCATAGTTTGCTCTGTGGAGGTAACATGCACACAATATTCTTTCAAACCACTGTAAAAATAAATCTCAAGATTCTTTTTCTGCCCAACATGATATTTATATTAATTATTTGAGATTTTTTTGCAATACATCCCAGTCACAATCACTCCGCATTCTCTCATGCCTTTCAGGTCCACCTCCAGCCCTCATGGCCTGCCCTCACCCACTTCATGAAAAATAATAATAAAAAAACAAAAATAAAACAATCCACTACAATTTGTGTTGCCCATATATTCAATGGAACCTAGCCAAACTTCCAGTGGCCAGCCCCTTAAAGAAAAGGGAGGCCCCCAAAAGAAGTATCAACTGTGAAGAGTTACCGTTCAGTATCTTTAAAACAGTTTTAAGGACACTTTTCAATAGCTTCCTGTCTGAACTGTTTCTTTTTGGGAGAGGGGTTGTCACAGAAGTCTTCAGTGTCTCTCATTCTCAGTTATGAGTCTGTAGTCATCAACACCATTGCCGAAATAAAAGCTGCCTTGTCATACTAACGGCAGCAGCATACATCACGGACTTCAACAAGGCTTCCAGCAGCAACATGGACCATGAATATCAGCATGGCCTCTGGCGCAGTGTGAAAGGACCATGGGCATCAAGGTGGCTCCTGGACCAATCACAGAGATCAACATGGCCTCTAGTGACATTCTTAGGACTTGAAAACAAGATTTCAAGTTATCTTATTACCTAGAAGCATTACTTAGTTTTCATCTAAGAATTAGGAGACACAAGAGATTAAGTAAAGTGAGAATACCTCTGATCTTAAAGTTCCATCACTTCCTGCCTCTGCCAAACACTGACCTGGAAAATTACTTCCAAGTGCCCCAGACACACAACAATAAGCAGGGGCTGATGCAGGCAAAGGCCCATCCCCGACCAGAACTGTGATATCTGTAAGTTTTTCTTGCTCTTTTAGACTTGGTGTCTAAAATCCAAATGCTAGCCTCTTTACAGGTTCATGGAGGAATTTAGAGATTGGGGGTTGGGGATATATATATATATATATATATATATATATATATATACATATACATATATATATATATTTTTTTTTTTAAATGTACATCATCCTTCCTCCACATAGAGTCTTTGGATAAAGGCAGGACCAGAGCCAGCAGAGATTTTTAGCTTGGCATATTTGTTGGAATGGAAAAGATCTGTTTTTTGGATTCATATTTTTTTGGTTTGAATGAAAATGTTGTTACTCCATACAGATAAAGTCCAATACCAAATTATGTTTCAATGAATACTGGCAATTTATTTTCTTTTCCAGAAGTTCTGTCACATTCTTTCTCCATACATACTCACCATGTAAACATGCTAAAAAGGTAACGTAAAGACTAATGCAGAGCAGTCTGGGCTATGCATAAGAAAGCAAACCCATAGTGTTGTTAACTGATTGCTCTTTAGGCTTTCTAGAACACACAAAATAGTTCACTCCTCCTCTGCCATCAGCCCACTCTTTCCCCACCTCCTGCTCTATATCTTGCAGAAATGACCACTTCTCCCAATCTTTGCCCCCATTTCAAAGGTAGAGTGTGAAAAAGAAACCAGTCAAAGATCACCAAAACCAAAACCGAGACCACATTTTGAAGTATACCTATGTAAGAATTATTTATACACACATGCATGCTCCCTACAAATAAGAAGGGGCAGCAACAGGTTCTTCCCAGGTTTCTTAGGTGGAAGGGAAGTCTGTATAGATAACAAGCACTGACAGGCATTCCAAGACTCAGAAAGGACAAGCCAAGACACAGTTCTGACGGCAACCCTCCCTGCACCTCCAGTGCTGCTACCCTACTACCCTAAGTTAAATGCTGCTCTTCTGAAAGTTGGTATCTTGAACTTAAAGACAATGACAAAGATTCCTTCATGTGAAGGTCAGTTTATGTTAAACAAGTGTCTGAAAGAACCCAAGCCACCAAAGAAGGCAGGGAAATTCTGAATGTGACTAAATTTATTGCCTAACTTGCTGAGTGTTTTTATTTTATTTTATTTTTCGCTATTCAGGTTGTGTTGTTGCTGTTGTTTAGTTTTGTTTGGCGTTTAAAGTTAGTTTTGCTTTATTTTCCATTCTTTCTTCCAGTTACTTTCATCACTCAAAATACTCCACAAAATTACCCAGCACCCTTTTTCTTCATCCACTACTTTCTGGGAACAAAGCCTTTTTCTTCCTGTCACAACTCTGCTATTGATGTATTAAGAATACACAACTACTACAGGACTGCTCCCATAGCAGACTGCCTATGCCATGGTACCTATCCTCTGAGTTCACTGGCACTTGACGAGCCACTGTGGCCAGCTTACATGTTGTTCTGAAATGTTCTAATCTCTTGAACAGAAGCTCCGTCTTTGTTTATTGAAGATAATACAGCAAATACAGTAAGAAAAAGCAATTATGACCTTTTTATTTTATATTTCCAAGAGCCTCACAAAGAAAGAAATTGCTTTTCTGACCATGTTGACCTAGAAAAGCACACAAAGCCACAATCACATGTCATTCATCTATACCCATATTTTGTTCTCAATACTTTTTGTGAGGTATTGCTTTTAACACCTCATTGCTTATCGTGAATGGTCTTGCATCTAGCCATCTTAATACATAAGTTTTTCTGAGTCAGGAGCATGAATGTGCCACAAAGGAAAATAGAAAGCATGGGTATAAACTCAAACCCAAGAGTCTAGCTTAATTTATAAGAGTTAATTACATCAGAAATTCAAATCCTAGTAAGACTAATTTCATAGCTATCCTTAATGATCAATTAATTCTGAACAAGTTGAATACATAGAATGAAGACAGAATGAGTACATAGTCATAAGTTTTATTCATTGTAGAGTAGGTGAGAGTTTGGATTACACAGGTAAGATTCAAACAGTATTTCTCAGAAAAAAAATCATTCCTACAGTCTAGAATTATAAATGTGAATACTTCTTAGGACAAAAGAAATTAGGGACATGAAAGACAAAAATATCTGTGTGAATGAAGCATATTATAACATTCAATCTGCAGGGAAGGAGCTGAACTCCAGTCTTTCCAACAGCGTCCAGCAGCCGGGTTATAAGAGTGTTTCCAACTCCAAACTGTCAAGGTGTTTTGTTGACAAAATAGAACAGTAGAACAGTTGAAAAATTCAGATGGTCCAGTGGTCACCTTGACCTGTGTGTTATACCCATATTATTGGCTACTAATAATTTGTACTTGGCCTGCGTCATTGGGTCATTGTTTGCCCTAAGTGAAAAATTTGAGTACAGCAAACAGGAAAGCAAATTTGTGCATAAGTAGACATCATGGACATCTCTTTACATTCAATATATTAATTTAACAATTTGAAAACAAAGTCTTCATTTCTCTGGATGTTAGGTTCTAGCCAATTTGATTTCAAACTGTCTTTACAGTTATTGGTTGCATGCCCTTGCTTATTACCTTGCTTATTTCTTGAAATTCTTTCAGAAAAATAAACAGAAATTATTCTAAAACCCCTAATAAATTGCTTCTTATGCTATGTTGTATGTAGAACCAGCCACACAGGATAAAATGGATTATTTTTAGATCAATCCAGTTTGGTCCCTGGAGATAGGGTTAGGTCCTAGTTCCTTTAAACTTTGATGTGGGTTTGTATATCTATATTCATGCACATAATTGCACAGTTTGGAGTGATATTAGGAAAGACATGGGAGTATTAGGCTACTGGACAGTCATCCAATGACTTCACTATATATAATGTACTTAGTATTTTCTGAAAACACAAGTCCAACCTTTTATAGATATTATAGTCTGTTTTGTAACCAAGTGTCCCTTCCTATACCTCTCCAAATTCTAATAGCTACCATGGGAAGAATATTCACTAAATCAGTAGTTTGTTAGGAGGTTAAAGGCATAATCTGCAAAAGCAGTTCATAGTATACTCTAAGTATTTCATTAATAAGCAATATTTGCTATAATTATGTTTTTACTTTCATTCCAGAAGGTACTATTCCAAACTCAGCTTTGGTTTAGAATCATACTGTTTGAGTGATATCCCTTTTAAGACTTAACCAATATTAAGAGTGGAAAATCTCCTGGATTAGAGCTTTAGGAATTGAAGATTAAGGTTTTTATTATTTTTCATGGGAAAAAAATTACTGCTGATATAGGCCACTTATTTCTTTCCATTTTTAAAATCTCAACTATGTTATTGTTTTGGCTTTACCACTGATCCAGGTAATTAAATATGTTATTGGCAACTGACTGTTGTGGAAAGAATTGAACTGTTTCTTTGTTACATCCCCTCCCTCATAAGGACTGATTCTAGGAAGCAACTACTACTCTAAGCAACATCTGTTAATCGAAAATGATCCATGACACCGGAAATAATAATTTATATTTAAGTTTATCCTTAATGTTAGTAATAATGACTTATCACTGTACTTTGCCATTTCTAAGATGGTTCACAATTTCAAATCCCTTTCAACTTCTTCACTTTTTCTCTAATTGCTAGCCAGTACAAGACAGGTGTTTAACAAATATGTGAATGAGCCTTAAAATAACCTGCAAAGTGTAGACCTGGAAATTATTATAATTGCTACCCATTTACTGAGGTAAAACTCAGCCTTAAGATTCCATGACTTGCTGAAGGTCACTCAGCTGGGAAGTAATAGAAATAAGGTTTGAATGCAGTGGTTTGTTCTGTTTTTTGATGCCTTCTTTGAAGTGGTAAGATGGTAAGAAAATTTTTTAAAGTAACCTAGTTGTGTTTACAAAAAATAGGTTCATTGAGGCATAAATAATTAAAACCCATCTCATGAGAGAATAACAAGTTCTATTTTCAATCTGTGTTTAATAGGAAAATCCTGCTTACTCTAGTCCATGTGACAGCCTTCAGACAAGGACCATGGCATCATAAGTAAAATGCCTTCCTATTATATTATAAAACAGTTATTTATTTCTTTTGTTTCAATACAAAATCTCATTGTGTAGCCCAGGCTGGCCTTGAATTTATAATCTACATGATTCAGCCTCCTGAGTCCTAGGATTACAGGCATTTGCCACCACACTTGATTGTCGTTTTCATTTCCTGAACATCTCCTTGTTGTCAATCTTTAAATTTGTTTGTTACTATTATCATTGTTATTATTCACTTTTCGAATCAGTCTTTGTATATAATGTTGTCTAAGCCAGAAGCGATGTAGTTCTTATGTTTCACTATGTAGTTTAGGCTGGCATAGATCTTGGAGTTCTCCTGTCTAAGCCTCTGCCTCTCAACCACTGGAATTACAGGTGTGCCCACCATGCCTAACAATCATCTTTAAAACTCCTATGAAATAGAAAATTACTTACTTATAAGACTAGGTAATAGAAATTCAGAGACACTAAAGGTATATCTCATATCAAAATGATTTCCAAAAGAATCCAGCTGGTGTATTGTTGTCATGTTAGAATCTGCTAGAAAAGAGAGCTAATTCACTGGCAGCAGTTCTAAGACAGGTAAGATGCCCCATCCCACATTGTAGGCCACAGAGCAGCTGTACCTACCCGGATGTCCACTGACCTGCTGTTTCCCACCCTTGCACCACTAAAAAGAATCCAGTTAGGCAGTCTGATGCAAGGGCAACAGAATGAGGCTTTTCACTAACAAAAACTCCCTGCCTTCTCTGCTCAAACACATTGTCATTTTGTACAAAGACAGCTGAAATGGTGGTTTACTTAAATTTGTCTTTTAAGATACACCAAATTATGCCAAGTATCCTGCCATACACAAAGGCAGGGTGCTTGGTTCCAATTCACAGGAGAAGACCCTCAGACAAGGTGTGGTCTGTGCAGAAGGTTAAGAATCTTTACACATAGACAGTTACCTCACCAAAAAAGTAAAGAATGTGGAGAAAGCACCTATCCACTCACATTTTGAGACCTCTAAATTAAAGAAGTACCCACATGGAACCGTATATAGTGCCACTTTTGATCAGACTAAACGCGCTCTGGAATGGGTTCTATGTTTGTTTTGCCCATCTGTTCTGAAGCAATCCCAATAGAAAACACATTGAAAATTAATTTCTGCACTAATCTAATTAAAGACTCTAACAAACAGTTCATATTACAACATAGTCTATGGAAAAACCTCCAGAAAAAAAAATGCCTAAAGTATTTTAACAGTGAATACTTACTTATATTTATATTAGTTTAGTACAATATATACTAATGTCAAATCCTTTAGGGAACTCCATTCCAGTTTTCCTAATCTGCTTTTATAGAAATTAATTATCCCTACACTCTTCATATTTACACATTCTAGTCATTGCAGTGTTTTCAGTACTTATTTTCTCTCAAGGATCTTGAATAATCTTAAGGAGGTGTTGCTGAGGGCTATATACTGGTAATCTGGTCATTCACTAAAAATAGTCTAAGAGTTTTTTTTAAGTTGCTGAAAAATTCATAAAACACTTTAGGGATAGAACATGACCTATAAAGAGAAATTTGGAAATTGGAGATATCAACAAACCAGACTCTTCCCTTAGGAGAAAAAAGGCATCCAAGTACGTTATGCAAAAGCAGGACTTTTTGATTTCTTATGAAGAATCCTTGACCCACATAGCTTTTTAAAATTCATCTCACGTGTGATAAGATGTTGCTGCTTATTTTAGAGTCGCTTACAGAGAGCTTACAATCAATCTTGAATGATAAGCTTCTATTATGTTCAGTTAGTAGATCAAGTTCAACTTCTTTAAACTCAAAAAAAAATTGAATATTTTGGACATTGAATTCTGCTATCCTGAGGCACAAGTTGTCGTTTCCATGAGCAAATTTAGAAAACAATTACCAAATTTTATGAAGAAATTTATATTGATAATTTATCTTCAACTTTGTAGGAAGAAATAAAGCCTCGCAGCTCATAGAAGTAACTGAAACTTGGTTTCAGGAAAACAATAGAGGCTTCAGACCACAACACAATCTTACATACCCAATGATATTTTTAGTAAACTCAGACCAAGGGTTGGCTTACTAATCACAACTTGCTCAGCAGCTAGTAATAGTGCTTTGTTAAATGCCATTATCCATTATGTAGAGCATAAAACAAAATAGTCTCCTTCTTCGAGACAATTTTTTTAAGTTTTTGAGTTTATAATACAATTGCATAATATTCCTTTTGCCCTTTCTCCCTCCAAGTCTTCCTGTACAGCCCTTTGAATTCATGGACCCTTTTTCCTTAACTATTGTTATCTATCTATCTATCTATCTATCATCTATGTATCTATTGTCCATCTATCATCTATCATTGATCTACCTATTATATATATATATGATCTATCCATCTATCATCATCTTCCTTGTATCTATCTACATATTTATGTCTCTGTCTGTCTATCTGTATTCCTAAATACATAAATGCAACTATCACTCAATTTATAAAATAGCCTTTGTATGTATTTGTTTTTAGAACTGACCATTTGGTATTGAATAAAATTGATGTGCTTTTCTCTAGAGAAGACTACTTCTCCTGTTTTCAGAATTCCTTAGGTGCCTGACGTTTTTCTGTAGACTTGAGGCCTCCTGGTCTTTAAGACATTCATGTTATTATCTATTGGTGATATCTTCATTCAGGACATATTTATGCTGTAATGTTGGTGAGACTTCATAGGTGTAGATCCTAAAACACAAACACTCTGTTCCTTTGGCTCTTACTGTATTTCTACCACATCTTTCACAGTGATCTCTGACACTTGTGTACAGGAGTTGTGTTATAGATGAGTCAGTTCAGAATGGGCTCTGTAACTCTGAATATAGATTAGTTGTAGTTTTATGTAATAGTCTCTTTCTACAGCAAAATAAAAAAGTTTCCATGATGAGGAGTGTACTCTATATTTTTCTATGGGTATAAGGACAACTATTTAGAATGTAGTTAGAAGTTATGGCAGACGGCAGTTTAGTATAGTGGCAATTGTATGTTCTTCAAAATCAATGACTTCACTAGCCCTTGGTATTTGTGAGAATTCTAGTACCAGGCATAGTTCTTCTTGTCGAGGTAGTCCTGAGTCCAATCAGAGAGCTGTTGGTTATTGCCAATGTATGCATGCCACTACAGCTCTCTCAGAGTTATTGTGCCATACGCTCTTTGCTATGAGGTAGGGTAGGTTATTAACTTCCCTTATTTGAAATCTTTGCACCTTTTGGTACCATGAAATGTAGTCCTCAGGGAAGAGACATTCAGATCAGGTCCACTATCAGTGTCTTCAGAAATATATGATGTCTTCAGCAGTAGGAGCTTAACTTCCAATTCTGGTGACTATAGCAGTAGCCTATATTGATAAGGACTTCTGAAGCCTAGTGATAGGGTGTTTGTTAGATGGTCTATTGTTCTTGGGAGAGCATTGAAAGCTCAGATAGGAAAACTTTATTTAAACTATTTAAGTACATGTAAAAACTAATTTATGTGTATTATATGTATTTTAGGTAGTAATTGATATTATAGCTTATTATGAATGTTTCAGAAATTCTTAGTGTTTTTGCAACCCTCCTCTCACCCTTTTCTGTATATATCTATCACCTTTTTCATAGTTAGAGCCCTTGCACCAAGTTTTCCCCCATTTCCCCCATTAGGCCACTTGTAAGCTGCTACTCCCTTTTATTGCTCCTCTATCTTCTCTCCTAACAGTGGTCTATTTTTACTTTCCTGGTTACTGTAGTTACTCCAGCATATGTATTTCCATGTGAAGATTTGGAGATCAAAATCTCAGTTGAAAAGAACCTGCAATATTTATATTTCTGGATCAAGCTTATACCATTCAAAATATCATTAAATCACTTCCTGATTTCAGTGTGATTGCTTTGTTTCCCTCCATTTATGTTGATTTTGGCTATTGATTTTATATATATTGGATTTATTGCATGTTAACTCTAGTCGTTTCTCAAGGATTTTTGCCATAAAAGCATATTGTATTCTCTCAAAGGGTTTCCCCTGCATTCTTTAGATCCATTTATGTAGTTTATTGATATATTTACGACAACCCATTCCTGAATTTCAGGAATAAAGCCAACTGGTTACAGTAAATCATTTTTTATTCATGTCTTTATAGACATGAATAAAATATGGTTTGGAAACACTTATTGAATAATTTGTGTTAATCAGAGATATTGGTCTATTGTTTCATATGTGTTGTATCTTTATCTGATTTTTGTATTAAAGTAATACTGGCTTCAAAAATTTTGGGGAATGCCCCCCTCCCCTTCTTTCTTTCTTTCCTTCCCCATAGGATTGGCTATAGATCTTCTTTGAAAGTCAGGTAGGATTCTTCTGTGAAACTATGTGGCCCTAGCCTTGTCTTTTAACTGGAAGAATTTTGAATTGCTGTTTTACTATCTTCAGTAGTTATAATTATAAAGTTTTTGGTTTAAGTATAGTGGTTTGACTGAATTAGGAAATTCATGTTTTTTTTTCTCTCCATTTTTTTATTGAGAAAAGGAGAAAAAAAAAAAAAACAAGATTCCACCTCCTCCCAGCCTCCCATTTCCCTCCCCCTCCTCCCACCCTTCTCCCCCTACTCCCACCCTTCTCCCCCTCCCCCCACTCCTCTCCCCCTCCCTCTCCAGTCCAAAGAGCAGTCAGGGTTCCCTGCCCTGTGGTAAGTCCTAGGTTCTCCCCTCTCTGTCCATTTCTAGGAAGGTGAACATCCAAACTGGCTAGGCTCCCACAAAGCCAGCACATTACGTAGGTTCAAAACCCCATGCCATTGTCCTTGGCGTCTCATCAGCCCTCATTGTTCGCCATGCTCAGAGAGTCCAGTTTTATCCCATGCTTTTTCAGTCACAGTCCAGCTGGCCTTGGTGAGGAAAATTCATGTTTTTTATTATTTTATAGCTTAATAGAGTACAGGTCTATTAAGTATTCCATTATAATATTCTGAACTTCTTTTTTGTCTGTTGTATGTTAGCCTCTTCAGTTCTGATCCTGTTAATTGTCTTTCTTTTTAGCTAGTTCATCCAAGGATCTGTTCATCTCAGAGAAATAGCTCTTATATTCATTATTTCTTCCTTTTTTCTGTCCCTATTCACTAATTTCTACTCAATTTTTATTATTTAAGTAGTCAATTTGATTCAAATTTTTTGCTTTTGCCTTTCCAAAATCTTGAAATACATAATTAAATTACTTATTTGTACTCTTTCTGATTTGTCTTGTAATATAGACACTCAGGGATAAAAACATCCTTCTTAGGACTGTTTTTACTGTGTTCTGGGGGATTTTGTTATGTTGTATCTTCATTTTCATTTAGTTCCAGGAAAAATTTTATTTCATTCTTGATTTTGTCTTTGAAGCCTTCATCATTCAGCACTGAGGTATTTCCTCTCATGAAGCTGTGTGTTTACTAAATACTTGTTTGCTGTCAACTTTAAGCTGTATTAACTTATAATCAGTTAGTATGTGGAGTTATTTGGATCTTTTTTAATTTGTAAAGATTTATTTCATGATCCCTTGTGTAGTCTATTTTAGAGTAGCTTCCATGTATTTGAATGGAAGGTTCAGAAGCTTTATTTTAAGTCCATTTGGTGTAAGGTATCATTTAATTCTAAGGTGTCTAAGTTTAACTTCGTCTAGATGACCTGTCTTTTGGAGAAAGTTGGGTAGTGAAATCACCTACTATTAATAGTTAATGTTAATCTGTGTCTTTAAATCCAGTAGTGCATGCATGTTTTATAAAACTGGGTGCACTAGGGTTTGGGAAAGTAATGTCACCTTCATTAGGTGTTTTCTTTGTTAGAATAACATGGCTTTCTTTATATATTCTGATTAATTTTAGTTTGAAGTTTATTTTCTCAATTATTAGGACAGTGATTGCTTCTTGATTTCTGGTTCCTGTTGATTAGAACCAGATTCTTTTACCTATAAGAGAATACTTATTTTTAAAGCTAAGATGTTTTCCATAAAGGCAATACAAAGAAGAAATTTGTTGATCCATTTAGCCAATTTATAACTTTTTATTGGAGAACTGAAACTGTTGATATTTAATGCTGTTAAAATATGTGTGTTAATTGTGGTTATTGTATTGTTGTTTATATTCTCCATGGTAATTTGTGTTTTGGTCATTATGGATTTATATTTCTTCACAGTTTCTTGGCAATACTCATTCCTCTCTTCAACCTAAATTATTTCTTTCTATATTTTCTTAAGTTTTTTTTGTTGGCTATAAATTCTTTTAGAATATTTTTAAAATTTTTAATATACATATTTCATTTAGTATTTTTAATTAAACAAGAAATTCACAGTAAATTTTCCTTATTGGTAAAAGGTATTATTTGCTTTGAATACAGCATCACTATTACTAAGTCTTATATATTATTTTCTTTTATTGATTCTTCGTGGATCATCCATTCCTACCCCACCTTACTCCCTGTCCCTCGCATCCCCCCCAAAACAAAACCAAATTTAAAACCAAAGCAAAACTAAACCAAGAAAAAGAAGAAGGAGAGGAAGAAGAAGAATCTTGTAGTGGAAGCTGTAGTATGGCCTGTTGAGACACACAGTTTACCCTTTAGTCTATTTAACTTAACCTGTGTTTATTGCCAAAGGTCATTGCTCTGGCTATGGATAATGGAAACTCACTGGGGCTCTTTTTGGATATCCTGTTGCTGTCGTTTGTCATGGAGATCCTGCTGTTTTAGATCTGTAGGTTCCTCCCCTTCACAAGCTCACAGTTCATAGATTCGGTAGCTGTTGGGATGGACAAACTCATAGCCCTGGTTCTGGGCCTGGGTGGTATCTGCATTGGTCAGCTCCCAAGGTTTCGCTCATCATCACTACCTGAATGAGCTCTCCATCACTGCCTTAGCTAACTCATACAATGTAGCCTACAGCAAGAAGCAGACCCAGTTCTGCTCTGGGGCTTTCAGACCCAGGTCCCCCTTACTCAATCTCTAGGGCCAGTTCTACTGTTTTTCCCAGACGAGATGAAAGGTCCTCTTTCCCTATTGTTGTTGGGGGCAGACAGGGGGTGGGGGGTGGGGGGTTGAGGCAGGGTTAGCTCTCCTGCTCTCGCCCCTCAGGGCTGACTTACCTGTACCCCAGCTACAGGGTCAGCCCTAATGTGCTGTCCAGGTATAGCACAGGACCCTTCTGTATGCTGTAGCCGTTTTAAAGCAGGACTAGTACTCTCACTCTCGTGGCCCTGAGGCCAGGTCTCTTGCATGCCACAGGTAGCCAGGGGTGGAGTAGGGAGGGCAAGGCAACTTTCTCTCACCAATGCCAACAGAGAACAGACGACGGGGAGGACTGCTTTTATATCTTCATTGCTGGCTCACCTACATCCCTGACAACAAGGTTAGCTCTAGTGTGTTTGCCAGACCCAAAGCAGAGGCTACTTTCTCAAGTGCTGCAGCTGACTCTCCTACACTTGTGTCCCTAGGAGCCAGTTCTCTCGACTGAGGCAGGTGATAATAGAGAAGGGGAGGAGGACATTTTTTCCTCACCCACTGCCACCACAAGGCAGACTGGGAGGATAGGGTCAGCTCTCCCATTCCCATGCCTGGAGAGTTTGGGCCAGCTCACCTACTGCAGTAACCACCAAGGAGCAGGATCAACCATCCCAGGAGCAGTGAAAGGTGGAGTCATTTGAGCACAGCATGATTCCAAAGACCTCCATGCTACCACAGGCTGTGGACATCCTCCACAGACCTCAGCTACAGCAGGAAGGTTAGAACCAGATGTGGCCCTCAGCAGCAGCTCAGGCAAGGACAATACCACGGCGGCCCAGTGGCAGCACAGGTCCATCAGACCAGCATGCCCTGCTGGTAGCATGGCCCTGGGGCATCAACATGGTCCCAAGTAACTGCCTAGTTCCGGGCATCCACAGAGCCCTCACTGGCAACTGGAGTCATGAATACCACCCCAGACCGGACCTTTCATTTCCATCACCCTTATGTTTGCTTTCTCTTGTACATCATCCAGATACGGGTTCTCTTTATATTCTTTTTCCTTTATTTCAGTGAGCTGTTTCTTTTTGTCTTCTTTAAACTCCAATAAATCTTTGTCGAAGTTTATGATTGTTCTTTTAAGTTATGTGTTTTGTGGCTCATGTAAATAATTCTTACTGGCAAAAATCCCTACAGAAAAGATGGGCAGTGATGGCACACACCTTTAATTCCAGCACTTGGGAGACAGAGGCAGACAGATCTCTGATTTCAAGGCCAGCCTTGCCTACAGAGCAAGTTATAGGACAGCCAGAGCTATACAAAAAAAAGGAAAGAAAGAAAGAAAGAAAGAAAGAAAGAAAGGAGGACTGGAGGCTTTTCGATTGTTAGGTTGTTGGATTTTTGTTCATGGGGAGGGGGTAGTGTTATTTGTGTTTTTCCAATAGTATCTGTGTCTGTGGACTTCTTTATTAGGTTTATGTCTGACATGGAGAAAGCAGGTCGGAGCCTGAGAGAAGACGTGCACATTAGGTTGGGTTTAATTGCTTGGATGAAGTAAGAAGGACACAGATAATTGGGCTAGTATGTAGAATGGGTATTCCAGTTCAAACTTGGAGTGTGGGGATAGATGTGGGGTTTGGAGGAAACTGTGTGGTGGGAAAAAAACACAATTACTCACCTGACTAGATCCTAGAGCAGCGTCTGGCTGTATGGCAAGGTGGTTGTGGTGGTAGAAGGGAGTTGACATTGGTGTTGGTCAGGAGCAGCTGGGGTGGATCCGGGTAGAAGCCTAAAGTTTGCTTGCAGTCTAATCAAGGGTGGTCTTGCTAGTCTGGAGCACAGTATGTATGACATTAGCTATCTATGGGGAATTTAGGAGTGGGTTAGGAAGACAGAATCGGAAGGATTCACTGAGCTAAGTCCTGCAGAAGGATGTGCAGGATGAGGTTAAGTGGAGAGATTGGAAGTGGTGTGGAAGGAGCCTATGAATCAGGTTCAGAGGATAGCTCCTTGCCAAAGCCTCCCTCAAAGTTGGTTGTTTCACAGGCAGGGATGTTTTTTTTTAAAAAAAAAAAAAAAACTGGGCATTGGATGTAAAAGATGGACTGACTCTGGGGGATGGGGTGGATAGGGTGTTTGGACAAGAGAAATTGAAGAATTCACCCAGCTATATCCTGGAGAGTGATGTGAAAACTCTGTACCATTTCCCCCTTTGACATCTCAGTGTGTCAGCCTGGTTGACCTGGAACTCAATATGTAGGCCAGGATGGCCTTGAACTAACAAGGATCATCTTGCTTCAGACTACAGAGTGCTCTGACTAAAGACGTGTGGAGGCTTGAGTGAGAAGAAATTCACAGAATAATATATTTGAATGTTTGGTTCCTAGTTGGTAGAATTAGTTGGGGAAGGATTAGGAGGTGTGGCCTTTTTGGAGGAGGTGTGTCACTGGGGGTGGGTTTTGAGGTTTCAAAAATCCACCATGATGCCATGCCAAATCTCTCTCTCTCTCTCTCTCTCTCTCTCTCTCTCTCTCTCTCTCTCTCTCACTTGTGGATTAGATGTAAACTCTTAGTTACTATTCCCATGCTTGCTTGCTGCCTTGCTCTCTCCCATGGTGGTCATGTACTCACCCTCTGTAAACAAGCTTTCTCCTGTGAGTTGCCTTGGTCATCGTGTCCCTGCATAGCAATAGGGCAGTAACTAAGACAGGATGTGTCACTATATTCTGCCTAAAACTGTTTTTTTTTTAATCTGGGAACAATGACCCTTAATCTCTCAAATTTCAAAATTTCTATTTATAGGTCACAATGCACCCCTGAAGTAGTTCATATATCTATCAACAACTAAAGAAGATTTATTTATTGTATATGTATGATGATATGTTTTGTCTGTCTGCCAAAGGACACAAGAAGAGGGCAATGGATTGCCTGGAACTGGAGTTACAGATATTAGTGAGCTACTATGTAGGTGCTAGGAACCAATTCTAGGTTCTTTGCAAGAGTAACAATCTTTATCACTAAGCCATCTCTCCAATCCCTTGTCAGCAATGTTATTAAAGTATGCTCTTCTCTTTTGATTTATCATGGTTCTCAAACTGAAGAAACTGAATTTCACAACATTGCTGGGGGAGTCAGGATATGCTAATACATTTCATAGCACTTCAAGTCTCTCAGTGTTCTCAGAATATTCCAGAATGACACTGCAGTTGTACAGAAATCCACATTCCACATCCACTTTCCTTAACTGAGATCCTACCTTGATTCATACAAGTTGTATAATATTAGACAAGTCATTGGATTACTTTGTGGCTCCGTTTTCTCAGAAAACTGAATGAGTGAATAACAAAAACCATTTAGAGCAAGGACTCAGGGGCACCATTAATTGTAAATTGTGGATTCCCACACGGTGTTGATTGTGAAATGTTTTCTCAGTTATGAATATTGTAAATTAAATGACCTGTAATAGAATGGAACAGCAGAACACACAAGAGCTCTTTGTACCAGTGGTAGATATTGTTATGTGTCCCATTGATTCCACCTTTGAGTTTTCTTGTGATTTAAAGTGTGTGTGTGTGTGTGTGTGTGTGTGTGTGTGTGTGTGTGTTGGCTCATTTTTATGGTTCGAATGTCAAATGTTCCCTGCAGGATAATGTGTTTTAGCATTTTTTTCCAAGATGAAGCCGCTATTTGAAGAGTCTTTGAACCCTTTAGGATTTGGGGCTTCACTGGAGAAAGTGGTCTTCTGTGGTTGGAGTTTGAGATGGTTGTGCTTTTGTTGGTTTTGGTTTTTGGAAAGCTCTACTTTCTTTCACCCTTCTATTTCTCGATCTGCCTGGATATGCACAAGCAGTCATACATTCATTGTGATGCCTTTCCTGCTCTAATGGACTTTATCCCATTCAACCACGAATAAAATTAAGGCTTTCCTGCTATCAACTGCTTCTTGTCACTCACTTGGTCACAACCAGAAAATTGCTGATCTGCCCACCTAGTAAAATCTGTTCTGTGCTGAGGTTGTAATTAAAAAAATATTGGAAACCCTTATGGCAGTGTCTAAAATAACCAAATCCATTGTTCTAAGCGCAGAACTAGTTGGGTAAGTAAGGGCTGCTGGGAATGGAATGCGAATGTGCTTGTGGGCTCTGGCTGTAATTTAAATGCACTTCTTTTGCAGAGGGAGACCAAAGGGCAGTTTCTTATTGAGCACATCTGCAACTACTACAGCTTGCTGGAGAAGGACTACTTCGGAATTCGCTATGTGGACCCAGAGAAGCAGAGGGTAAGAGCCAATCTTGATCTTCAAACTGTGGGGTTAGGGAAAGGCCAAGTATGCCAGGCACTGTGGCATCCTTTCCAGAACCTTTACGATAGCTTTGTTCTCATGAATTATTGGCATGGGAAATAAAATGGCTGGTGTGACTGGAAGACTACCTAACTGGAAGGACGAGGGAAAGGAAAGGCATTTCAGGAAGCTGGTCTCTCACAGAAAAACAGAAATGCTCCTCTCCTCTGCAAACCTCCTCAGAGTAGTTGCATTTAATCTAATTATGGAGAGCTCCACCACTCCCCTCCCCCGCACACACACACACAGACATAACAACAGTTTCCTTATGGAGAGATGGAAACATTTCCCTGATAGCTAAAGAAGTGGAACATGTCCTTAAGTATCTTTTGGCCATTTGAGGGTTTTTTTTTGTTTTCTTATCTCTCCAGTCAGCTATCCTCTCCCTACCAGTTGTTTCTTATTTTTTTAATAAAACAGATCAATGTAACAAGATGACATTGTACCCTACTGTTCAATTTTTTTCTTTTTTATCCATTTTTTGTTTTCTCTTTTCCCATATGCATTCCTCTTACTGTCATACAGCCAATGGCAGAGGCTGATCTTACAGATATTATGACATCTGAGTACATTTATTGATTACCTCTTTTTATTCTATCATTAAACAATTTCTCTACATCTCTCCCCACCTTTGCTCCTTATTCTCCTTATTTTATGCCTTTTCCAATTCTCCCAACTACCAACAAAATACTAATCATTAGTCTTATCGATATTGGTTACTTCTCCTTCTCTACAGTTTTCCACACATAAGTAATAACTAAAATATTAATGTATACATTATCATGAGGTTTCCTTTACTTCTTTCATAAATTATTACTTTATAAAGACCTGTTTATAGTCACCTGCTGCTGTATTATATCAGTGAATTAACTACTGGATAGGAAATACTGTGGAAACTACTTCTCAACACAGGAGACAGCCTGGAGATGGAAACTGCCTGGGAAAGAAGACTCGCAGATGAAAATATCACTACAACCGTGCTACAACTGTCTTAGTTAGGATTTTTGGGTTTTTGGTTTTTGGTTTTGTTTGGTTTTTGATTTTTGTCTTTGCTATGAAGAGACACTATGACTACGGCCAGTTTTATAAAGGAAAACATTTAACTAGGACTGGTTTACAGTTCAGAGGTTTGCTCCATTACTGTCATGGCAGAAAGCATGGTGACATGCAGGCAGACATGATGCTGGAGAAATAACTGAAGTTCTACACCTTGATCCGTAGGAAGCAGGAAGGGATTGTGACAAACTTCCTCCAGAAGGGCACAGCTACTCCAACAAGGCCACACATCCTCATAGTGCCGCTCTCTATGGACCTAAGTCAGCCATTTTTATTCAAGCCGCCACAACAGCCATACCTGTTTTTTTTCTCAATATTTATCAGCTGCTATGACCTTGTATAGACACATCAGTTGCAGTGTTATTGTTGTACAATACTGGAAAGATTCTTATTTTAATTTGAGCCAAGATCTCACATTTACTTTAGGCTGGCCAAAAACTCTTCTACATCCTCTGGCTTCAAACTTGTAGCTTCTAAAATTATAGGCATGTGGTTTTGTGGCACCATGCTTGAATAATTTTTATTTGGTTTGGTGTTTCCATTGCTATGGATCAGACTTGGAACTTTTTACGTGGTAGGCAAGTATTCTATTACTGAGTTACAGTCCAACCTCTTAAAACTGCATATCTCGTGGACTCATAAAGATCTGCTTTAGAAACTTTACTTCCTTTGGTTAGTAAACTGCTGGACACACCAGGTTATTTAACTTCTGTGTGCTTTCCCAATGGAACTAATAAATAAACTATTTGCCTCATCACTTTTAAGAGAATTAGAATAGGGTATGTCATGCTTGGCATGTGGTCTATGGCGCACATTGACTCTGCGTTACATGTTGTTCTCACTATGAATTGGTGCTATTGCTTTTGTAATTATTAGGCTTTGACTAGGTCCAGGTGAGTACTTAAGACATGTTTAGTGCCTGTAGGACAAATGTTTGTAACTTCTTTTAAGGAAGGGGGGACACTGCTAAGAGTCCTTGATGATTTATTTACAAAAATCAAATTAATTAAGAAACCCAGTTGAACTAGGGCAGCCAAGTGTAATTACCCACACTGTGTAGTTAGTGGGTTACCTGTACCTCCTCTCAGCCTCATTGATGGTAAATTATTGTGGAATATTATTATTTTAAATCTACCATATTTGTTCTACCATTTTTCTCAGTTAATGAGGGTAAGTTCCATTTGGAATAGATTTTTATACAAGTTGCTGAATTTTATAACACTAATTTCTATAATTATGAATTTAAATGTACATCGTGTTATCATTCATGATGCAGGTGACCTGAGGCCAGTCCCATAAGGGGCAGTGGAGGGTGACTCAAAACCGCGCGGGTCCCTGGCAAGTGGAAGACAGACAGATACACCATGTGGAGAGAGTTTAGATTTAGAATTTATTTAGTGAGTATGGAGTGGGAGGGGAGAGAAAGAGAGGGAAACAGAGAAAGAGAAAAGATAGATTGGAAAGGAGGTGGGAGATCCCCTTGCCTTAGCAGGGGAAGTGTCAAGGGAGGGGGGATAGATTGGGAATGGTGGGGCTTGTCTATCAAAGGACTGAGTACCCAGGTGACAGGTCAGGCCATGGCCAGCAGATTACAACACTTTGTATTAGATTTACTGCCGTATTTCTCTACCCTGTTGCAGGATATTTGGTGACACTTTGTAAAGATGTGTCACTGTGACTGGTTTAATAAAGAGCTGAATGACCAATAGCTGGGCAGGAAAGAATAGGCAGGACTTCTGGGGAAAGAGAGGAACTTGGGTTGAATCTAGACACAAGAGAAACACTCCAGAGAAATACTGAAGCAATTAAACATGCAGTACAGAGGAGAGGTAACTGAACCATGTGGCAGAGTATTAATTTAAGTTATAAGAATTAGTTGATAAAAAGCCTAAGCTAAGGCTAAGTTTCATAATTAATAATAGTCTCCGTGTTATTATTTGTGAGCTGGTGACCCAAGGGAAGTCTGACTACAGTAGCTCCTCATCATTTTCTCTAAATCTAAGCAAGGAAGTCAGACATTATGTATTAGATCTAAGCATACTCTAGCCACTAACCCACCCAAAGAGGAATTATGCCACACTTAGGCTATAGGTGATTGGTTTATATTTTGGGGTCCTAAGTATTAGTACCTCCTCTTAATGTAGGTAAATACAGTCCTGAGCTTTTTACATAGGAAGTCAGATGATGAGCCTATTGCTGCCTTATTAATGATAGAAAATATCTTGTCTGTATCAGAACAGTTTACTTTTTCTACAAGTACCTTCAGGAGGACACAGAATGAAATAAACTACTGGGCTGGTGGCAGGAAGCCAGATGGTATTATGTCCCTCCACCTGCTCCTGCTATTGAAAGGCTGCTTCCTGCTGGCCTCCTCAGGATAATTGCTTTTCATATGCTCATAACTGAGAACAGGAAAGGAACCAAAGATTCAGAACAGCCCTGAAAACAACAGGATTTACTGCAAGCAGAAGTCCCTACTTATGGATTGGCCTGCTTAATAAATTTTCTTTTGTTTTTAAAGATCAGCAAAAGTCAAATGTCACAATTTCAGAAGCTGGAGAAATCACTCTGTGGTTTGCAATACTTGTTGCTCTTACAGAAGACCTGAGTTTGACTTTCCAAACCCACATTGGCCAGATCACATTTGCTCATATCTCCAGTTTGAGATTATCCTAATGCCCTCATGTCTCTGCAGATACCGAACTCACATAAACTTTCACACAGAGACATATGCACATACACATAACTTAAAAATAAAAAGAAGTATTTTTAAAAATTACAACTTCCTGGGTACCGTGTGGGATATGTGCAGATGACTTGTTCTTCTCAGGAAAAGTCTTAGTCACTGGAGTCACACAGCCGAGAGCTCTGTCATCACCTCTTTGAAACTGGATATTTGATTCAGAGGTCCAGGTGTGTTTCAGAGAGTTAAAATTGCCGCATTCGAGGATATCATAAGAATACTTCAGCCGACAGAATAACTTGGAGTTTAACTATAGTTATTGCACACAGTAGTCAGTCTATCTACATCTGAAGCCCTACTGAGAGGGTATAGGAAAAACTGGAACTTACTCAGCATACACTGATGTTGTTGATTAAACAGGAGAGGGGGCAAATATACAAACTCGTTGTTCTGTTTGAAACAGAACACAATTATAGGAATAAGGGATTGGGTGAGAAATGTAATTTTAACCCAATTGGAGTCAGGACAAAAAAGTATCCAGTGTAGGAACTTTCTCTGACTTTGTTGAAGAAGAACCTGGAGAGGAATCAATTAGAGAAATAAAGTTTATACAATATATTGGATAAAGAAGTTGGAGGTTTACAGCAGCCATGACCGTGAGATCCCACTCTAAACCAAAGACTTCAAAGCTTTGAAATAGCTTTTGAGTCAGATTTGAAGTCAACCTGGGACGAGGTTACCATTGCTATGACCTCCAGCTTAAATACAAACAGTGTAGTCAGACAATGACGATTTGAAGAGGCCTTTTGAGCGTAAATCAGAAGTTCATTTTCAAAATTGAATTGTAATTGCTTTACATGAATGAAGCATGACATGGAACTGATTACTGCGTGAGTTAACTTGCTCTGTAACAAGCTTCCCTATAGTTTATTGACTTAGAACATCCTGTATGAGTTTTATCTCTCATAGGATATATACAAGCTTGCCGTTTGAGCAGGACTAAGTTGAGCAGGTGTTCAGCAGATGACTAGTCAGAAATAATCTAAAAAACTTTCTTTCATCTTCATCTTCATGGGCTTTGGTACCTTGGTTGAAGGAAGGGGTAAAAGGTGTAAGGGGACCCTTTCTCTCTGAATTTAGTTTCAGAAGATCTGCAGCCATGACATGACTGGCTGGAGTGTCACGTACATATAGATCTAATCACCGAATGAGAGGCAGAGAAACTGAGCAGTACCAGTGTGAATGTATTAAGTTTGGAAAGTCTGTTAGCATAGTTAAAACAGTGAGACTGTAAATATTTGTAAATTTGAGTCAGAAGCTAAATAAAGAGCTTTTGGCCTCAGATATAATTGTTTGTAGCCAATAAAATATTTTATTTCTTCAAACCCTGGGATTTGATTGTGGAGCTATGGAGGAGAATCAGAAAGTTAAGGGACACTCATGTTTTACAGTATGTTCTAGAAAGAGAAATGAGGAAGACCAAATAGAGCAGACAGGAAAGATGAGGCAAACACAGTTTCAAGGACCATGGCTAAAATTTTAATATAACAATAGGAAGACTGTCCATGTCATTTACCTCTTGAACAGCCTTGAGCAGAGTCCTCAACATTGTATCCCTCGGTTTCTTCACCTCAGGACAAATTGTACCTATGTTTTTTTTTTAATGAATCATGCATATTATCTATCTTATTTAATTGATTTTATATGCCATATTTTAAAGAGTATAAATAGACCCATGGGGATATCTGACCTCAGAACAGTTCATTAATAATGTTATTGAATTAATAAGGTATGAAAACTAGTGATCTGCATTGGCAAATCATAAGATTCAATGAATCCCACAAGTTCCCTTATTTATTTTATGTGTGTGTATGTGTTCCTGTATGTACATATATGTACAACTTACAACCTGATGCCCCTTTAGTGATAAAGAAGGCTTCAGATTCCCTAAAACTGTAGTTATAAGCAGTTATGAACCACCATGCCATGTGGAAACTGGGAAATGAACCTGGGTCTAATGTGAGAGCAGCCAGTGCTCTTAATAACTAAATCGTCTCTTCAATCCCCATAATTTCTCTTTTGATAGCTTGTTATTATCCATATATAGTTTTCAATAATCACAGATAATTATTTTTGTAAGGTATTATATCATATTCTGACCATTTAATTTTTTTAGTGTATATCAGGAGTTATTAACTATAGAATAGGAGCTGGCATCAAAGTATGTTTTTATGAAGAATGGATAAGGAAAATGTGGTACATTTACACAATGGAGTACTACACAGCAGAAAAAAAATAGCAACATCTTGAATTTTGCAGGCAAATGGATGGAGCTAGAAAACATCATATCGAGTGAGGTAACCCAGATGCAGAAAGACAATTATTACATGTACTCACTCATAAGTGGTTTTAAAATATAAAGCAAAGAAAACCACCTACAAATCAAAATCTCAGAGAACCTAGACCACAATGAGGACCCTAAGAGAGACATACATAGATAATCTACATGGGAAGTAGAAAAAGACAAGATCTCCTGAGTAAATTGGGAGCATAGGGACCTTGGGAGAGGATTGAATGGGAGGGGAGAGGCAGGGAAAAGAGTAGAGAAAAATGTAGAGCTCAATAAAAATCAATAAAATTAAAAAAAGAAATTATGTTTTCATAAGTTAAATTTTAATTCAATACAATTAAGACTACTTATTGGTGTATTATCTAAGGCTGGTTTTCTAGTTGAAAAAGAGTTAGTAGTATGATAGAGGCCATATTGACCAGAAAGCCTAAATTAATTACCTACTCCATCTCACCTACTAGGGTGCATTGCAAGGACAAAGGGATGTATAGAGTCTTGAAAGCATTGTAGGAATCAGCATAAAGGTAGAATATGGAGTTGATGAATATTTGAATGGAAGTTTATGCTTTTTTAGCTTACCCACCATCTCTTTTATTTTGTACAACTGTTGCTCCTTTTTAAGCTAGCCAAGATTCTAGAATACAAAATCAATTGTGGCTACAGAAGTAAAAACCATTACATCAAAGCAGTTAAGTTTTTCTTCTGTGGAGGACTTCCAAACAAATGGACAGTAAATTGTCGGTATCTTTGCTATGTAATTTGTCCTTTGTTCTTGTGCCATATGTTTTCCTGAAATGACTGCAGTACCTTTTACTGGTAGGTAAATGACGGGAAGCTCTCTATTACTTTACTATCCAGAACTCTGTCAAGATCATATTCACTCAGATAACATTTTTTCCTTTCAAGCAAAAACCAAAGAATCCATTAAGGGCAACATAATTTATCCCTATAATACCAGAACTTGGTTACTTTGGGCTTTTCCCTGATGGATATGAGAACCAAGCATTCTTCAGAGCCATGGTGAGAACTGTTTTGATATATGGATCTTGTTACTATTAAGTGGAAAGGTGTCTGCTTCAAAAGGTGCATTCATTGTTTTTTAAAGAATCATGTATTGTTGAATATCTTTCTCTAGGTTATGTATTTTTATAATTTAAGCCACTACGATGTGTGATAAAGACAATAGGAGTGTAACTTATTTTGTTATCATAATCTAAATCCATGTAAACAGAAACCACACATTTGATGGTAAATAAGTATTACATTATTATTTTAGGGACATTTTTAAAATTTTTTGTCTTAGCAACTACAAAATTAAAAATCAGACTGTTAATAAATTAGTTGCCCCTTCCCATAATATCTTCCCGACCTATTAGTCCGCATTAGGATATGAAATAAGTAAAGAAATGATTTTTAATTGTTTTTATTGAGCAATATATTTTCCTCCACTACCCCCTACCTCTCCCCTCCCCTTCTACCCTCTCCCATGATCCCCATGCTCCCAATTTACTCAGGAGATCTTGTCTTTTTTCTGCTTACCTTGTAGATTAGATTGTCTTTTTCTGCTTACCATATAGATTAGATTCTCTTAGGGTCTCTTTATTGTGTAGGTTCTCTGGGATTATGAATTGTAGGCTGGTATTCTTTGCTTTATCTCTAAAAGCCATTTATGAGTGAGTACATATTTTATTTGTCTTCCTGTGTTGGGGTTACCTCATTCAATATGATGTTTTCTAGGTCCATCCATTTGCTCAGAAATTTGAAGATGTCATTATTTTTTCCCTCTGTATAATACTCCATTGAGTAAATGTACCCACATTTTCCTTATCCATTCCTAGGTCGAGAGGCATTTAGGTTATTTCCAGGTTCTGACTATGACAACACTGCTATGAACATAACTGAGCACATGCCTTTGTGGTGTACAATAGGTACTAGAAAGTTATAGTGACAGAAATATAAGAAAGACTTGGTAATATGCTTATCCTACAGGTTCACAGAGTGTAGACTGCAGGATCAAAAGGAATCTGTACCCATCTCCCATCCCCAACCATGAATCCTTTCCTACTGTCATTGCAGATGAGAAAAATTGAAACTGTATTTCAGCTTCTTATTTAGCTTCTTTCTACATTTCCTCTTTCTTCTTTAAGTTTTCCTAAATCAAAATTAATGTGTTCTTTTTTTTAAAAAAGGCTTATGATATTGTCATGCTAGATTTTGTTAATACTAAAAGCCCTTATATATTGGGAGTTTGTGTGTGGCCAGGGTTTCAACTGAAGGTAGAAGGATTTAGTCTCCAAATGGAGGATACTAGGCACATGAAAGGAGAGGTATTACATATGCTTCTCTAAATCAGGCCTTGAGTTAAAATTTTCCAGAAGTGCTTTTAGGCAGTGTTTCCATGAAAAGAGTTGTGGGAGGCATAGGATTAGGACATAAAAAAGAAGGAAGCAGAGCAATATCAAAATATTGGGCAAAGATCCTTTCTTCCATCTCACAGGGAAACTGAAAAATCAGAGGTCATATATTGTTTAAAAACAACCCTGGTTTGTGGAAGTTAAGATGAATTGTGGAAGCTACCCTACAGAAGATTCCAATAACTTAAGAAGCAACATTCTCAAAAAGACAAAGACTATTGTCTTGGTTATTTCTAGTACTGTGGTCAGAATGATGACCAAAAGTCACCCGGTATGGAAAGAATTTATTTTAACTTATAAGTGTAGTCCAGCATGAATGAACTTTGGAGCAGGAACTCAAGGCAGTAACCTGGAAACAGAAATTGAAGTAGGAGCAATGGAGGAGCACTGCTTACTGGCTTGCAGTCTAAAGTTCAAAGAGCTGGCTTATACTTCTCAGGACCGCCTGCACAGAACTGGCAATGTCCACAATAGTTGGGCCCTCCTACATCAATCGTTTATGAAAAAATGCCAAACTTGCCTACTGCTCAATCTAATGAAAGCATTTTATCACTTGACATTTCTCTTCTTCATCACTCTACCTAGTGTCAATAGGACCAAAAAAAAAAAAAAAAAAAAACTAGCATGGACAACTTATCTCTTGTCTCATCTGATTCTGATGCCCTCCAGGTACATACAAGTAACACTAATCAATACAACCTCTGTTTTTCCTTGTTCTTTCAGTTTATCTTATGGACCTAGTAATGGGAAATTAGTGCCTGTATATTTTGAGAGTTATTCTGCAAGATAATTGAAGAGATTAAGTGTTTAGCAATAATACATTATCCATGAAGTCACGCCTTAAGGAATACCAGGTTTTAGTAATAAAATAGAATTATTTATTTTTAAAACTAAAATGCCATAGTTCTAGGCAACAAATGAACTTAAACAAAATAGGAAAAGTATCTAAGCCTTATATCTAACATCCAAGTACATCACATAATACTTTTATACCTCTAGGTCTCTAGTAAAAATAGAAGTTGCTGACATGCTTCAGAGTCGACTTTTTTGGCCACCTCTTAACTCTAATGGAAAGAGCAAGCAAAGACAGGAAATAAAAGAGGAAAATGGAGAAACAAAAGGCTGAAAGCTGCCTGGCAAATGAATAAATAATATCCTTATGTACAGGAGAATGAAAAGTGAGACAGGGAGGGTAAAGAGATCAATAACAAACGAATTTACGGAATGCTGCCCTTGTGCCAGTCAAGGAGAAAGAAGGAGACCCTGAGTGCTGAGCAGAGCTTCCCGTCTTCCTCTTTTGTGGAAAATCTTCATGTAAAGTAAAAATTACATAAAATTTACTTTCATTCTCTAACTAGAACTTAGTTTTCTGTTTTTTTATTTTTATTTTTAATTATTCATGGAATGTACTAATACATGGGAAAACATTAAAGTTGAAACATCTCAGATAAAATGCCACACAAAAATTATTGAAGTTCTAAATTTATTTAGCCAACACTACTAAATTAGTGCCTCTCACCAATACTATGTATTCTCCCACTGGTATCACTTTATTATATTGTTTCTGAACTTTAAAGAATAGTTTTAGAGGCCTAGATTTACGTTTTTAAATATATTTTATATTGTTTTATACTTTTAAATTCAAAACAAATCATATTAGCTATGATACATTATTCAAATTTTTCCAATGTTTTCTCAATGTATAATTCACTTACTATCTTAGTTGTTATTCTGTAGGCTGAAGAACAGTTTCCATGTAATAAGTAAGAGTCAAATCTAAATACTTTAATAACCATTTGTGTACTGATAACACAATTGCACCTTGGAACATTTTACAAAACATTTTGCAAATAAGTTTTAAGAAAAATATTATTTTCATTTAATACTAAATTAAGCACAATGACTCCATAATGGAAGGTTTGCACTTTTTAGGTACTCTTAGGATCCTAACAAGCATCAAGCTCTTTGTGTGTTCCGTGACAACTTTTGAATATTATATGCCTTTTATCACAACATGCAAACTGAATTTTTAAAGGAAAATACCATCGAAAGCAGCAAAGCACAAAGTAATGTTAGAACTGTGGACTTCTGAAAAGGTGGCTGTGCTGTTGACAGATGTTTGCTATGGCTATATTCCCCTGGGTTGCAATGGATTTTCATTCTGCATTGCATCTAAAAATTTTGTATATGTTACACATAAATCTTTATCTCATATAAAACACTCATTTTTTAATCATCCAGAACATTGGCAAAGTACAATTTATTAACCTATTTTCCTAATGGTGACCTTTGGTGTGACTTGTAACCCTTTACTATTTCATACAAAATTGGAATGAAAATGCTATGCATTTCTTTGCTTACCTCCATGAATTACAAAATATAGAAATTGTTTGGCCGTTGTTTTAACTACTGTTAACAGATTAAACTTAGCCCTCTTTGAAAACATGGTTTCCTATAATCCTTTGAAACACGATTATTACTAGGTTATTTTAGCTAAGTCTCTTTGCCTTGTGATTATCCCCTTGGAAAAGAATTGTTGCCCTCAAAAAATAACTATCAGTCACATTGTAAGTAGATGAGATACACAGACCCCGAAAGGACAGAAAACGGGAACTGATAAGAAACTGTGAGGTGTGTTAGAACAATGAAGAAACTAGCTCGTCTAGAATAAATAATTTATTTAGGGCACAGATGGTAAGCACCTTAAAGGCATTCCTTAAATATTTTCTACCCCTCTGCTTGGCAGTCATAGCCAATCCCAAATGACTTTCATTCTCTTTGAGCCTTCATCCAGTACTAACATCATCTTGAGAACACATGCAACTGAATCAGAGTGACTTTAAAGAAATGGGTTCAAATTCAGCAAAGGAAGGGTAAGGATTTCAAAGGATGCTAAAGCATGGACAACCTGAAAATGTTATTTACTTATGAGGCTAGCAAAATGACCAGTGAATCTCTTCATGAAACAATAATATGTGCAGGGCTCTGATTGCTCTTACCTTTTTTTCCCCCTATTTCTCTGAAAGTGATTTAATCACAGTGGATCTGTTTATTATTCACCTTCATGAAACCCACTGAATGATGAAGCCCATCTACAAAATTTTGCAAACTAAATAAAAACAATGGCAACAGCAAGAAATCTTTATAATTTCAACAGTGCATCTGTGAGACCCATATTTATTATCTTTATAATAACTCTAAGCCCTTGAAATACCCCTAATTTATGCTAGGTCAATTTCCACTTTATATTTGTGGAATTTGAGATGCAGAGAATATTGTTGCACAATGTTCTGTATATGCTAAGTGAATATATTAGTTATCTTCTTTGCTTTTTTTTTATTAAATATTGGTATGGTTTTCAAAAACAACCTGACATAATTTTGGCTAAAAGAAAAGAACTTGCTCTTTGGGAAAAGCTCTCCTATGCATGTTTCTTGGTGAATTTTTCCCTAATAATGAAGCAGTTAAAAGTCTTCTTACTGCTTGTGAAGATTTTACAGATTGGACATATTAGAATAGAAACTATTGATTTGGCCTCTCAGTTTTTCAGTTTCTGAGAAAATAAACAATATTCATCAAAGAAAATATTGCATTGTCATTCAAACTGATCAGTGGGAGGCTGCATAGCTGGGATGCTAAAGACCCTCTCTCTGGAATTCCATTATGGTTTTGTAAACTGCCCTGTTTAAGAAGAAACTGTAGTGCCGTTTCATTTGTATTTTGATAATAAAAAAAAAAAAAAGCTTGTCTGAGGATCAGAAAGACTGGCCAGCCTTACAGACAAGGTCACAATCACACACACCTTTAATCCTAGTAACCACACTAGTTGCCAAAGAAACCAGGTGATAGTTGTTCATGCTCTTAATCTCAGAGCTAGGGAAGATTATAAAGCAGGAGGAAACAGGTCTCACTCACTGTCTCATTCTAAAGGCAGGATTGCCATTTTAGACTCAGGTAGACGTAAGAGCCAGTGGCTGGCTATTTTGCTTTTCTGACCTGCATACTGAATGCTAATTTCTTTCTCTGAGTTTTTATTAATCATCCTTTATTTGGTGCCTAATTTGGGGGCATGAATTTACAAAAGAGCCATCCAATTTAGGCTTTCAAGGCACCAGCCCGGGCCAGAGTAGGGATTGGAATTCCAGCGCTAAGAATTGGAACTTAGATTCAGAGTTCTTTTTTGGGGGGAAAAAAGGTAATTATAAAGTGGTTGGCCTATTAGCTCAGGCTTTTATTAACTAGCTCCTATAACTTAAATTAACCCAAAATTCTTACCTATGTTTAAGCTCGTGGTTTGGTAACTTACTCAGTGAGACATTTTCGTCTTGCTTTTTGGTTGGTGACTGCAGACTGAGCCTGCCCTCTTCAGAAATCCTCCTGGTCCAGTCACCCTGCCTATACTTACTGCCTGACTACTGGCAAATTAGCATTTTGTTAAACCAATACAAGTGAAAAATTTTTACAGAGTACAAGAACATTGTCCCACAGCAAGAAAATTTTGAAGGGCATCTCGTAGTCAGTAAGCAATGAATGATTGATCACGTTTATTTCATTTTATGAGCATGAATTTACATTAAACAATAAGTATAATGCAGAGCCTTGAGTTTTATAGGAAGACAGCAAAGCAATGTAGAGCCCTACAGAAATAAAATCTCAGACAGAGTATATAGCTAGTTAAAGTCTTTATTCCAGCCAGTTGCAACCATGTTCAGATAATCACGACCCGGATGTAGACCCAAGTATTTAGAAAAAGGGGCTTTTAAAGGCAAAATTCACATTCTGGTATGTTGCTTAGCAGATAGAGATGTTTTTGAACAATCAAGCAATTTAGCAGAAACTAAGACAAGCAAATAACTGAAGGGGGAGGTTTGTACAAGCAGGTGGTTCAATAGAGCTAAATAGGTAGCAGGGACATCTTGACCTTGGGTTCCTAGAGTAGAGTTGGGTAGTTTTCCACCAGATTCTTCATGAGAATGACAGAAATTGCTTCAACAAGAATGCAAGATGGAGAATGAACAAATACAAGGTGCACTTCAAAAAAAGAAGTTAGAGTGAAGTGCAGAAACTCTGCTCTTTTCCTTTCTAGTATGGAGCAGGCAGGTGCACATAAAATAGACTCTCCTGAATTCATAATGCTGTTGACACAGAAACACAACTCTCACCACAAACGGGACAAGAGATAGTTTGTTTTGGAACCAAATATGAATGACCATGACTGAAAAAAACAGGTTTACTTAAATCGTGTATTCCAACAACAAAGCAATTTCATTAAGAACTTATAACAGAACAAAGAAAGTCGCAAGTCAAAACATTTTGCAATACATTGATGGAAACATCAGAGAGGTTGGCTTACAGCAAAACAGAGAGAAGCGCTGCTGCACGCCTTAGATGTTGCCTGACAGCATTCTTTGTCCCTTCACTGGTGGGCAGTAGGGTTTTGCTAACCTAAAGCTTTCATAAGGTTTTTTTACCTATCAATCACAGGATGTTAGGTCCAATAAATAAATGGAAATGAAATGAGCATTTTGAAGGCTAAAGATGACCTTCAGTAAATTTTAATTAGCCTCTGGAACGTTCCTAACTCTCCAAAATCATAAAAGTTCAAATCCCCTAATCAGCCTTGCTGAAGGTTACAGATTGGAAGTATAGCTTGCTTGGGGGGTGCAGGTGAAAGTCAGGGAGATGGGGTAAGGAAGTTTCCGGAGTTTCAGGAAAGTTCCGCTCTGCAGTTTTTCTGAGACCATCTAGGGGTGCAGAGTTGCAGTAGGCTCTGAGCAAATGGAACTTCACTGATCATTGTTGGGGAAGCAGAGTTGAATATTTCTGGGTCAAACTGTGATTATCCCACCATATCCCAACCCTGAGGGAATATATAATTGGACTTAAGAATGTTAAAGGTAGGGGATTTTGTAGGCTGGTCTTCATTTCTGGATAGGTTTTTCTGTGTAGGGAGTGAGTGCTTCATTGGGGCAATGAAAGAGTTCAGGGGTGGAGCCTTTGAGGTGATCCATAAATTGGTCACTGTGTTAGATAGTAGTTTGATATCGTTCTGGCCTGAAGAACTCTTTGACTCTCTGGGTGATGAAAGCCTATAATCTTTGTTGGGAGAACTTGGTGAAGAAACTGAGAAGGTAGGATCAAATACTGAAATTATGAATATCATAGCTGTTGGGTCCCTGGTTGATCCAAGTATCTAGAAAGATTTTTTTTTTCAAGTCATATCTAATTCTCTTAAATTTTTGGAGTACTGTAGCAACCAAAGAATAGAATTGATCCTGAAAGATATTAACTGAACTAAAACTTTTTTAAAGTTTTCTAAGAGCTGCTGCACCAGAGAGATTAACTAACACTCAGGAGGCTTCAGTTTCAGGGCAGCTGTTTCAGTCCTGAATTCTAAGTATTGAACTAATACCCAGATAGGCAAGACTAGTAGGTGAGTTGGATAGTCCATTAGTTTCCTTTTCTGAAGATATCAGATATGCTTTTAGAGGTTTTGGGGCATAGATCTCTCATAACTGCTTTGAGTTGACAAAAGGGGCCATGTAGAAAGAGCAACAATTAGAGTACCTCAGAGAGGGCCAATAATAAAGCAGTTAATGACATTAACACCCAGCAGAGTCTACTACTGTGGCTCTTCACTGGCAGTGGCATGTCCCTATCAGGATCTGTGAATGTTTATTTCTTGGGCTGTTTTGTTCTCCTTTTCCCTGTCACAGAGTCAGGGGGTGAGCCTGACCCAGGATAGACATTCGGAAGACACTCTAATAAAACACATGCTTGAGTTTGAAGTAGGAGGGCTAAATCCCACATTCCAGAGCCAGTTTCTCAGTTTAATCAGAACATGACAATTTGACAATAGTGACTGCTCTACTTTATAGGAAGGGGCTCATTAGCCAGATGAGCATCTGAGAAAGGTTAGGGAATTATGTTTAGAAGTTTAAGCTGGTAAAAGTGCAGAAATTGAGAAATAGAGCAAAGGGCCAGAATGAAGACAAAAAGACATCTTCTGTCATTCTGGAATGTGAAGTGGCTTGAGCCAGTGTGACTCTCTGAAAGTCAAAAATGTTATCCATGTTGCAGTGAGTACAGACCTCAGCAGACAGGTATACAAACACCTTGAGGTTTGTTTTCAGGCGAGCTAAAGTGTATGAGAAGAAAGGTGATCTTGTACTCAACTTTGAGCAGGTTAAATTTGAGGCTTCTTTCTGGTAATAAGTGACTGTAAATGAGAAACTAGGGATTGGAATGGGCATTCCCAATTCTAGTCACCTCTTAGCAAAACCAAAGGCAGGGAGCTTGAAGAATCCCTGGAATTCACAATTCTAGTGACCTGGAAGGCAAAGCTGAAAGACCACATAGGCTTAGATGATGGTATCTGCACAGAGCACCCCTAGACTGAGTCTGAGCCTTACTTAGATGTGTGAGTGTTGGTTGTGGCATGGTTGAATGACAAAAAGCTACTCTGTACATCAGAGGGGCTACAAAATTAAATCAGTAGTGAAAAGAAAGAAAAGGAGACACCAAGGTTAGCCCTTGAATCAATAAACTCCCTGAAAGAGGGAAATGTTGCATCATTGAGATTTGCACTGTTCACCTGGGCAGGGGCTAAATAGGTCATCCCACGGGCATTTTAGCTCGTAGTAAGTTTGGAGTGCTGAGAACTTCTCAATGTTAATAATAAAAGGGAGAGACAGGGGAGTGGGGAGAGGGGCGCAGTCAACTGAAGAAGGAACCCCCTGAAATTTCTCACTGTTTTACAAAATGTTAGAATGGAATGGACTGTGGCATCTGGAAAAGAAATGGGAGCACAACTACACCGTGAAAGAAGCCAACTGTCCTTAACAACCACTCTGCTGAATAGAGATCAGGCCGCAAGTACCTTTGGGGCAGGCTTATCTCAGGGAGTTGAAAGTATAAAACTTGCAGGTGTTGACTGTGCATGTTTTTGGTTTTTCTGAGAACATTTAGGGCCTAGGAGTTCCAGTAGTATCCTAGCAAATAGACTTTTCGGGGCCAGGGTTTGGGGAGTGAAGTTGAACATTTCTGGGCCAAACTAAGTTCATCCTGATAGGGTAACTTTTGGTATGGAAGACTCCTTCTGTAACTCTGTTCCCCTGCAGTCTCAGAGTTGAAGATACCAGCTTGGGGTTGGGGAAGTAGCCATTGATCTCCTCAACAGAAACTTCCACAGATGATATCAGTTAAGTCAGCATTCCTGCCCAGAGTGTCTCAGTTAGCCTGAGGTTTTTAATTCATTAACTCTTCAAAAGTCCATTCATGGGTACATTAGAGAAGCAGGTATAGCAAGTTAAGGGAAACTTTTCTTATAGGCCCAATATGCTATCTGATGCCATTCTTAGCTGTTGGATTGGTGAAACCTAGTTGTCTGTTTGTTACTAGATTCTAAAAGCTTTCTATTTTATGTTACTCAAAAAAATCTGTTACAGTAGTGGGCAAGGAATGACTGTTCTTGAAGTCTAGAACTAGCCCCATGTGAGACATTTAGCCTCTGGACATGCAACGTTCCAATCTATCCACCCAGTTTCAGTTTCTTCTCAGGAGTTTTCATTCACACTAACTCTCTCTGTTTTGTTTGTGTTTTCTCCCCAGCACTGGCTAGAACCTAACAAGTCCATCTTCAAGCAAATGAAATGTAAGTGTCAAGCTATGGTTTTACTTCTGCGACAAATTATTCAAAAATAAATTTTGTTTCCTAGCAAAATGAATTGTCTCTGGAGATGAGGACAGACTGAAAGATACATGGGTGGATGGCAGCTCCTTTCTGTTTAAGAGCTGGGAATATCCTCCCCTTTTTCTCTAACCTTGACTTCCCCCTCAGCCATCAGTTCAGTTATCTGCAGTGCCTCTTCTTCTTTCTGCGCTGTTTGCTCTCATATTTCTTGTTGGAACAGGAGCTTTGAAACTGTATGGTTAAATATTCATTAACCACAAATGCTTGCCTCTGCACTACAAGGGTTGATAGTACAGTTTAAGGTGTGGTATATAGTCTCAACTGGAGACAGGAGAAGTGGATTTGTTTGGTAACTGAATTTATAGTGACAGATTTACTGGATAGATGGATTTTTTTTCTCCTCACCCCCCCCCCAAATAAAGTAAAAATCTTTTCTTATCTGGTAATAACTTTAAAAGTCTAGTGTTCTCCCTAGAATTCCTCATTATTCACTATAGACACTGTAAGGAGGGAGTTGATTTTTCCAGTGACACGATTCTTTATCTGAATCAGCTCTTCCAGAATATGTCCAAAGTGCTTTTTCATATTATTTCATTAAGAATATCTAAGAACATCTAACAGATACCCCAAATCCCATTGCCTTCTCTTGAAATAGCCACCACCCTATGCTGGCTATTTTCCTCTCTCTCTCTCTCTCTCTCTCTCTCTCTCTTTCTCTTCTGCCTCATCTGCTTAATACAAGCTAGGATTATCGTGAAAAGGGGAACTGAAATTGGGGAAAATATTGATTATCATATTGGGCTATGCGAAAATCTGTGGGATATTTTCTTGATGAATGATTGATGAGAGAGAACCCAGCCTACCACATAGGGCACCACCCTTGGCAGGTGGTCCTTAGTTGTATAAGAAAGTAAACCAAACAAGCTATAAAGACCAAACAAATAAATAGGTACCTCCATGGCTTCTACTTCAGTCCCTGTCTTGAGTTCCTGCCCTGACTTCTCTTCAAGATGAACTATAAACTGTAAGCTAAAATAAACTGTCCTCTCCAAGTTGCTTTTAATCATGGTGTTATTTCAAGGTAATAGAAACATAACTAAACCAAAAACCAGTACAATGATGACAAGATATTCCTTTAAAGACTTTACCATGTTATTTTGAGTGTGACTGCAGAAGTGTTTAGAAATTTGGGCCACTGAGAACTTAATAGACTGCTATAGGAACTTAGAAGATAATGCTGAGAGCAACGAAAATGATGGAAGCCTGGCTTCTGAGGTTTCTGAAAGAAGTTTGTGAGTCCCTCCAAAGACTCTATAATACTATTTGTGTGATATTTTGGATGAAGAATCAGTGGTTCTGCTCAGGTAGAACTGAAAAATCAGTAGTGTTTAAAAAATTAGGATTACTGTTGTGAAATATTTGCTTTACGGGGACACTAGAAACTAGTTAGATGGGACTGAGAAATTAGCTATGATTAAGAAGAGACAAGAAACATTGAGATAAAACCTAAGTATTTCCTCAGGATCAGCACACAGACTTATGTTTCAGATGGACCCTAGATGGTTGCATCTCATGCTGGCAAGTGAGCTTGGTAATGTGTAAGTCTCCTTTGTTTTACTGGTTTTGATGACTTGGGAGCTGCCTGACTGAAGGGAAATCATGGAGCAGAGCTGAGACTTGGTAGCCAGAGAGACTACTGGTGAAGGTACAGCTGTAGTTGCCACGGAAACTTCAAGAACAAAGAGATCATAGAGAAAGGCTTAGGCATGACACTGAGAGAACAGAAGAGGTCATTGGTAAATGTATAGCTTTATTTGCAATGGAAACACAAGTTAATTTGGTCATGGAAGGGAATGGAGGCTTGGAAGCATGTGGCAGGTCAGAATCTCTGACAGGGAGCCAGGAGGACATTAGCGAAGGTACAGCTTATGGAGACCCCAGAATATTAATGATACCAAACTACCAGATGGCCACTAAAGGCAGCAGCAGGGGTAGAGTGGAGACAGCCTGATCCTATGAGACAAAGTATGTGTGCCATGAAAGCCAGAGCCAGACAAGCAGAGCTGTTCAATCCTTTTAAAGCCCCAAAGCTTGTGTAAAACTGCTAGATGATTGTTTTGCTCTTATTTGATGGGAATTGTGCTCTGGTTCTTCCTGATTAAAACACAAAGTATATAATTCATTTTTTTTTATTTTGTAGGATACCACAATTGGGACACTAGAATTTTAAATAAAGAATAGTTTAGAGACTAGAATTTTAAAGTATTTGAATCTATTATTATTATTATTATTATCATTATTTAATTAAAATTTTTCATACCAATCACAATTCCCACATCCTCCCCTCCCCCTTCTCCCTCCACTTTTTCTTCACCACAGCCCCCATTCACTCCTTAGACAGAGGGTAAAGCTTCCCATGGGGAGGCAAAAAAGTCTAGCACATTGCTTTGAGGCAGGATCAAGGCCATATATCTATATCTAGGTTGAGCAAGGTATCCCTCCAAAAAGAATGGGCTCCAAAAAAACTGTTCAAGTAGTAGGGATAAATCTTGGTCCCACTGCCAGTGGGCCCCATAGACTGTCCCAGGCATACAACTGTCACCTGTAGTAATAAGAGCGGCGGGGCTGCGTTCCCAGCACCCCGGCCGCCTGCTTAGCTTATGCCTCAAAATAACAACACACAAACTGTATTCATTTAAACACTGCTTGGCCCTTTAGCTCTAGCCCTTACAGGCTAATTCTCACATCCCGATCAACCCATCTCTAATAATCTTTGAGCACCGGTCTTACCGGGAAAGGTTCAGCATGTCTAACCTGGCGGCTTGCTTCATCGCGTGCATCTGCCCAGGAGAGAGGAGCATGGCATCTCTCTGAGGCGTCTGCTCCCGAGAGGAGAGCTGTGGAGTCTGAGCTCATTTCCTCTTCCTCCCAGCGTTCTGTTCTGTTTACTCCTCCCACCTATCTTCTAACCAATAAAATGGGCCAAGGCAGTTCCTTTATTAGCCAATGACCTTCCTCCATCAGTCACCCACATTCAGAGGGCCTAGTTTGATCCTTTGCTGGATCTCCCACTGTCAGTCCTGAGTAAGTGAGAATTCATTAACTCAGGTAAGCTGTTGCAGTGGGTATTCCCCATCATGGTCTTGACCCCTTTGCTTATATTATCTCTTCTCCCTCTCTTTGACTGGACTTTGGGAGCTCACCCCAGTGCTTCACTGTAAATGTCTACATCTGTTTCTGTCAGTTGCAGATGAAGGTTCTATGATGACACTTAAAGTAGTCATCAATTTGATTGTAGGTGAAGGCCAGTTCATGTACCTTCTCCCCTATTTCTTAAGGTCTTAGCTGGAGTCATCCTTTTGGATTCCTGAGAATTTACCTGGTGCCAGGCATCTTCCTAGCCCCATAATGGCTCCCTCAATCAAGATATCTTTTTCCTTGCTCTTGCTCTCTTCCCTTCCTTATCTTGACCATCCCATTCCCTCATGTTTTCCTCTCCCTCTCATTTCCCTTTCTCATCCCCTCTGCCCTCCCTTCTCCCCCAACTCCCATACTCCCAATTTTCTCAGGAGATCTTGTCTATTTCCTCTTCCCAGGGGGATCCATGTGTTTCTCTTAGGGTTCTCCTTGTTACCTAACTTCTCCTGGGTCATGGAGTATAGGCTGGCCATTCTTTACTTTACATCTAATATACACTTATGGGTAAGTACATACCATGTTCATCTTTCTGGGTCTGAATTACATCACTGAGGATTTTTTTTTCTAATCCCATCTAATTGCATACAAATTTCAAGACGTCATTGTCTTTTTTTTTTCTTTTTACTACTGAGTAGTTAGTATCAATTATGTAAATGTACCATATTTTCTTTATTCATTCTTTGGTTGAGGGGCATCTAGGTTGTTTCCAAGTTTTGGTTATTACAAATAATGCTGCTATGAACATAATTGAACAAATGTTCTTATCGTATGATTGAACATCCTTTGGATATATGACCAAGAGTCTTGGGTAGGTCAATTCCCAATTATCTGAGAAACCACCAGCAATGAAGGAGTATTCCTCTTACTTGGCATCCTCTCCAGCATGAGCTATCATTGGTGTTTTTGATCTTAGCCATTCTAACTTGTGAGATAATTCTGGATCTCAGAACCCATTGGATTTGCATTTCCCTGGAGACTAAGGATGTTGAGCATGTTAAGATCTTTTGGCCATTTGAGATTCTTCTGTTGAGAATTCTTTGTTTAGATCTGTACCCCATTTTTAATTAGATTATTTGGTATTTTGATGTCTACTTTCTTGAGTTCCTTATATATTTTGTATATCAGTCCTGTTCCAGGTGGTGAAAATCTTTTCCCATTTAGTAGGCTGTTGTTTTGTCTTACTGAGTGTGTCCTTTGCCTTCCAAAAGCCTCTCAGATTCAGAAGGTCCCATTTACTTATTGTTGCTCGCAGTGTCTGTTCTACTGATGCTATATTTAGGAAATGGTCTCCTGTGCCCATGCATTCAAGGCTGTTTACCACTTTCACTTCTGTGAGGTTCAGTGTGGCTAGATTTATATTGAGGTCTTTGATCCAATTGGACTTGTGTTTTGTGCATGGGGATAGATATGGATCTATCTGCAGTCTTCTACCCAAACCACACAAACACTCAACTAAGAAAAAGAATTACAAAGCAATCTCCCTCATGAACATCTGATGCAAGAATACGCAGTAAAATACTGGCAATCCAAATTCCAGAACACATCAAAATATCATATACCATGGTAAAGTTGGCTTTATCCCGGAGATGCATAGATGGTTCAACATACAAAAATCTACCTGTGTAGTCCACCATATAAATAAACTGGGAAAAAAATATGATGATCTCATTACATGCTGAAAAAGTACTCAGCAGAATTCAATACCCCTTCATGATAAAGGTCTTGGAGAGATCAGGGATACAGGAACTTATCTAAACATAATAAAAGCAATATACAGCAATCTGACAACCAACATCAGATTAAATGGAAAGAAACTCAAAGCTATTCCACTAAAATCAGGAACAAGACAAGGCTGTCCACTCTCTCCATATCTATTCAACATAGTACTCTAAGTTCTGGTTAGAGTAATAAGACAACAAAAGGATATCAAGACGATATGAATTAGAAAGGAAGAAGACAAACTTTTTCTATGTGCATACGATATGATAGTACACATAAGTGACCACAAAAATTCTATGAGGGAACTCTTATAGCTAATAAACACCTTCAGTAATGTGGCAGAATACAAGATCAACTCAAAAAAATCAGTAGCTTTCCTATATACAAATGATAAACAGGCTGAGAAAGAAATCAGAGAAACATACCATTTACAATAGCCACAAATTGTTGTAATAGGAGCGGCGGGGCTGCATCCCCGGCACCCGGCCACCCCCATGGCTAGCTTTACCTGAAATAATTACACGGAAACTGTATTCTTTTAAACACCGCTTGGCCCATTTCTATCTAGCCTCTTCTAGGCTAGCTCTCGCACCTGGACTAGCCCATTTCTAATAATCTGCTGTAGCCCACGAGCTGGCTTACCAGGAATGATCTTAACCTGCCTCTGTCTGGAGTATGAGAATCATGGCGACGCACTGACTCAGCTTCTTTCTCCCAGCCTTCTGTTCTGTTTACTCCACCCACCTAAGGGTGGGCCTATCAAATGGGCCTAGCAGTTTCTTTATTGCTTAACCAATGAAATCAACAGAATGATATATGACACTCCCACATCACTTCCCCTTTTTCTGTTTAAACAAAAAAGAAAGGCTTTAACTTTAACATAGTAAAATTACATATAACAAAAAGTTATCAAGCAAGAATTACAGTTAAAATATTTATATCTATTTTATCTTTTATCATAACAATGGAAAACTATAACTACCTATCCATTATTCAACTCCATCAAAGACTCCAGAAGGATATAATATTACCTAAGTAAACAAGAAATAAGAAAACTCTAGAAATGACAGAAACATCTCACTGCCTGGACAGTCACCCAAAGTTCTTTTGTACTGTTGGGGCATCCATCTTCAGCCTTCAGGCCCATAGTATCCAGCAGACATTTTCATCAAGCAGGAAATTCCAAAGACAGTTCAGTCACTTTCTGCTGTGTCCTGCAGAATGTCTCGCAGACTCTTTCATGAGTCAGGAACCCCAAAAGACCGTCTCACCTTTAGGCAAGTTCAGCAGTCCTCTCTCTGCGGGTTCTTTGTGTCCAGTTTATGCAACAGTCCAGGCAAGAGCAGTTTCTTGCCCAAATGGCTATCCAACTCCATAAGGATCCTCTTCGATGCCCATCTTCTTCTCAAAGTAGATTGATGCCGCCAGAAGCAGATATGTCTCATTGTCATGAAAAGTCCTAAGTTATTAAAACATTAAATGCCATATTCTGCAGTCTTTGAAAGATATGAAGAATGTCTATCTAACTGAAATGTATCTCTATATATCTAGAAAATCTAACTAACATGACTACAAGCTTGACTATTATTGATGATTATCCATTAACCTATATTTCTTAATTATACATTACATTTTTAAATGAACTACACAATCACAATACCTTAATCAAGATCAGAAATACATATACATATAACAAAATTGACTGTAAAATCCACACCAATGCAAATTACTCATACCTATATCATTTCCCCCTTTAAATGTAAAAGAACATTTATAAACAATATTTTGGGAACATGGGCACAGTTTTTTCTCTCCAAACTGCTTCCTGCTGAATGGGGGCGCTGTTAATCAGATCATTTAGGGTGTAACCTGTGTGCCAGGTTTATCTCAGTTGGCAGTTGAGTGAAGTAATTTTTTGAAGATGTTCACAACCTTTCAGGAGGGCGTGGTCTATCATCCCAAATTGGAATAGAAGAAATCCACAGGGTCTGGTCCTCTGTGAAAACAAAAGAAGACCCTCTCCAAAGCATCATATTCTTAGACCCAAATTTTGAAATCGTAATACCCTTATATCCATTCTGGTTTAGCTTGGCAGCCCATGTAATGAAATGTCTCTCTGTACTTAGCTCCTTCACAGTCAAAAATTTTAAAGAAAACACAGTGTACATAATCCAGACTCTCTGTGAATTTTCCATTTTTACGTGGCTTATTTTTCTTTATTTCTTTTAATCTATAACTATCTGTATTCTGTCTCTTTAAAGACTTTACCTTTTTTTAAAACCATTAACTTCTCTATATTCTTTTTCTTCTCTCTCTCAAGCCTATGTACATTCATCCAACAGTGTGACTCATTTAGTGGTCTGAATCTGTCCTATTGTAAATCTGCAATTTTTTACTATCCAGGAGCACTTTTGATTTGCACCTTTAAATCACTAGGCGCTTAAGAATCTAAGCTGTGACATTCCTAGGTCAAAAACAGGTACTGCTTGCTGGCCCCGCCCAGTACAACATGGCGGAGCCGCTCATGCCTCTGAGCTGCCGCTGAGCCATTGGCATGGTCTCAGAGCATTCTCCTTATGATCCCAAGCAGGAACACAAACATCGAGTCCCATAAAAGCAGTTGAAATGCTTTAAAGCCAGAATTTGAACTGGCGGCACAGTCCCAAGAAACAGCACTTTAAAATGACTCAGCTTTTTTTCTGCTGCTGTTGCCGAATCAGGAAATCTCTCTACAGCACGCCACCAACAAACAGCAAAAATCTGTGTTAAACTCTCTCTCCCTTATTTTTAAGCCTTCTCGGGTTTTTAAGTGGATTTAGTCCATCACGTCTGGGCGCCATCTGTTGAAATAAGGAGTGGCGGGGCTGCATCCCCAGCACCCGGCCACCCCCACGGCTAGCTTTCCTGAAATAATTACACGGAAACTGTATTCTTTTAAACACCGCTCGGTCCATTTCTATCTAGCCTCTTCTAGGCTAGCTCTCGCACCTGGACTAGCCCATTTCTAATAATCTGCTGTAGCCCACGAGCTGGCTTACCAGGAATGATCTTAACCTGCCTCTGTCTGGAGTGTGAGAATCATGGCGACTCACTGACTCAGCTTCTTTCTCCCAGCCTTCTGTTCTGTTTATTCCACCCACCTAAGGGTGGGCCTATCAAATGGGCCTAGCAGTTTCTTTATTGCTTAACCAATGAAATCAACAGATTGATATATGACACTCCCACTTCAACAAATAACATAAAATATTTTCGAGTAACAGTAATCATAAAAGGGAAAGACCTATATGACAAGAATTTTAAGTCTTGGTAGAAAGAAACTGAAGACAATATCAGATAATGGAAAGATCTCCCATATTCTTGGAAAGGTATGATTAACATAATAAAAATAGCAATCCTACCAAAAGCAATCTACAGATTCATTGCAACCCCTATCAGTGTCCTAACACAATTCCTCACAGTCCTCAAAAAAATAATACTCAACTTCATATGAAAAAAACAAAAGGCCCAAGATAGCCCAAACAATCCTGTAAAATGAAGGAACTTCTGGAGGTATCACCATCCCTGACATCAAGCTTTATTATAGACCTACGGCAATGAAAACAGCTTAGTATTGGCATAAAAATAGACAGGTAGACACTTGGAATCAAATCAAAGACCCTACTATTAATCCACACACCTATGAACACCTGATTTTTGACAAAGAAACTAAAATTATACTATGGAAAAAAGAAAGCATCTTCAGCAAATGATGCTGGCATAACTGCATGTCAACAAGTATTTGAATTTTAAAGAAGACTATAATAGAACTCTTAAATTATATTATGATTTGTGTTATGATAATAACATAAAATCTTGGAAAAACAAGAAATTTAAGGTTATAGTTTAATAGTGACATACTTATGTGTCAAGATAAGTCAGTTGTATTCTTTTTTGCTGTTGTTTTTTTATCAACTTGGCATGGGCTATGGTCATCGGAGAAGAAACTGAAAATGCCTCTAATAAGTTGGTCTGTAGTTAAGTCTACAGGGCAATTCCTTAATTTTGATTGGTGGGGGAGGGCCATTCATTGAGAACATGCCAATAAGAAGCATTCTTCCAGGGCTTCTGCCTTAGTTTCTTCCTCTAGGTTCCTTCTTTGAGTTTCTGGTGTGACCTCCCTCCCTGGTGAAATGTGGTCCAGAATTGTATGGTGAAGTAATCCTTTCTTGCCCAAGTTGGTTTTGATCAGTGTTTTACCATAGAAATGGAAAGCAAACTAGGATACCTTCCTATCAAGTTTCCCAAGGCTTGATAATGAAAGTGATGAATAATTTTGCCACAAGAAACCAGATATATGTGTGTCAAACCACTTGCTATTAAAGAAAACAATCATTTTCTTTCACAAATATGAGTTCTTTTGGGGGGGTATCTTTTTAAGTGAGAGGAGAAAATAAATACATGTTGTAGACTAACAGCTAGCATATAAACTTCTTAACTTTCCACTCTTCTTCTTCGTCTGTCCCCCATTCCCTTCTCACTCCCCACTACACACACACACACACACACACACACACACACACACAACTTGCACCATTCAGGACCAACTCTGATCAATGTAAGAACGATGACCTGAAAAGATGTCCTAGTTTGCTTTCTATCGCTATGTTAAACACATAACCAAAAGTAACTCAGGCAGAAAGGGTTTGTTTAGCTTATAGTTGTGCAGTACTAAGCTTCAGCTTCTTTCCATGACCCATAATATCAAAATACTACAAGCTTTCATACCACCAATTCTAGTAATATAAAATGGACTCTGAAACATTACCATTTTTTTTTCTGCAAACTTGAAATGCAATCTTAGCTCCCACTCAGCACCCCCATTTCTGTGTGAGAAAAAAACTTCCTAGACTTTGGCCTCATGATGACTCTCTTCATAATCATCATATTTCAGCTCTAACCAGCATTCATTGAATGAGTAAGCCAAAGGTTTCACTTGAGTAATGCTGGTCTCTTGTTAACCATGGTCAATCCTTCAGCCCCAGCTTGCTAGAATCATCATATTCTTAATTCAAAGTATCTCATGCACAGCCTTGATAGAGTATTTGAAGGACTCTCACACTTCTTTCTGAAACTTCACAAACCAGGGCTTCATCACCTGCATTTTACTCAACAGTATCATCTTTCAAGTACTTCCAAAACAACCCATTAAGCTCAAATCATCAAATGGTTTTTCTAGCCCAAACTTCCAAAGTCTTTCTATAGTCTTCCCCAAAACAACATGGGCAGATATGTCTCAGTGTTATCTATGAACCTTACACCAATTTCTGCCCTATCTTGCTTACAGTGGCTGGAATAAATCCCAAACAGCAATCTAAAGATGAAATAATTTATTTGTCTTACTCTTCCACATCAAATCCATTGTTGAGGGAAGTCAGCGTCAGAACTCAAGGCAGGAACTTGGAGGCAGGAACTGAAGCAAAAGCTATAAAGGAGAGGGAGGGGGAGAGAGAAAGAGAGAGAGAGAGAGAGAGAGAGAGAGAGAGAGAGAGAGAGGCATACTGGATACAACCCAGGACAAGGTCCAAGACCAGGTCCCACAGTGGGCTGGGACTTTCCACATCAATCATTAATCAAGACAAAGACCAACAGAATTGCCTATAAGCAACAAGATATTTTGAAAGCATTTTTTCAGTTGAGGTCCCTCTTCCCAAATGACTCTGGCTTTTGATAAATTGATAGAAACTTAACCAGAAGATCATAGCTTACAGCAGCAGGTGTGGGAAGTCCAGAAAGACCATATTGTTGGGAAGAGGATGGATGAGAGTTGAGACACATATCTCCTTCAAGGTAGAATGGAGGCTCTGTACAAAATAATAATGCCAAAAATAAATTAACACACATGAGAAAAGATAAGTAATGCTTATTTCCCCCTTTGTTTCTCAGAATTGATATTTCTGTTTGGACATTTTAAAGCAGTTAAGTTGTTTTCCAGTAATTTTATTTATATTGAATAGTTTTAAAAGACAATCCCATGAGCTACTGATCAGGATGGTTTGGTGTTTGAGTGGAATATTCTATAGATATCTGTTAGGTCCACTTGGTGGATATGTCATTTATTTCTAATGTTTCTATTTGGTTTTTGTCTATTGGGAAAAGTGGGGTATTGAAATCACCTAGTAATATTTAATGGGTTAGTGTTCATCTGTATCTGTAATTCTAGTAGTGCACTTTTTAGGAAAATGGGAGAATCAGAGTTTGGTTCCTATATGTTTTGTATTATAATGTCTTTTTGATGAATTGTTTCCTTGATTTAAATACAGGGACCTTCATTATCTCTTCTGACTAGTTTTATAGTGAAGTCCATTTGGTCAGATACTAGGATAGCTACATCTGCTTGCTTCTTGATTCCGTTTACTTGGAATAACTGTTTCCATTCCTTTGCTTTAAAGTGGTGCCTCTCTTTAAAGCTGAATTTCCTGTAAGCTTTAGAAAAATGGATCCTGTTTCAGGATCAGGCTGCTCAAGAGACTGTGCTATAGCAAAGGAAGCTCAGTCTGGGGTTTGCCAGAAGTTTGGTTCTTATGCAAGCAACCTCAGACAGACCAAAGTAAGGAGCTTGTACCAGAGATTACACATTGATTACCTGTGTCTCTGTGTTACATGTGCCAGTTATAGGGTTAATGAGTCTGTGATTTGGTGAGTCTCAAAGCAAGGAAAAGATGTGGGTGGAGGTCTCAATCCCTAAAGGCAGTAGCCATGTAATCAGAGTGTGTAGGGTGACTAGAGGGTGATTAATGGGAAGGAATCTATGATCTTCCATAAATTGGGAAGGTTTTCTTCTGATTTTGTTGAAACTTTTTGCTGTGTTATTGACCTGTGTCTCTTCTCTTTATTCTATACCTATTTTTTGCATGTTTGGACTTTTTAAATTTCATTTTAGAGTTTGATTGAATGATTGTCTGTTTGTTTGTTTTGCTGTGACATTTTCTTTTATTGGGTCATTTAATTCATCCAAGTTTTAATTTCAGAAATGAACACTTGATTTAGAGAAGCAATTAGTGGCTCATCACAAGGGGAAGCTAAATCTCCCTTTCTCAGCATTTCCTTTATTTCTTTGTAGGTATGATGTCCCATGAGATTTTTCCCCTTCCACATTAGCATGACTACTAGTTCATTGTTCAGGTCTTATTTACAGATTCATATCGCTGAGGTATCATGGGTGTACCTTCTCAGGTATAACTTTCTAAGACATTAATTTCATAACAGAGTTCCTGTTTTTCTAACTCTTGCAGTCCTTCTGACCTCTCTTCCATGATATTCCCTGAGTCATAAGTGCAGGAGTTGTGCTGTAGATGTATTCACTGGAATTAGCCACTCCAAGATTTGTTATCCTTTGTTCTTTGACCAGATGCTTTTTGTTTGTTGCTTGCTTTGTTTGGTTAATTGCTTTGTTTGGGTTTTATTTGTAATAATATCTATCTGCTGTAAAGTAAAACTTATTTGTTTAGGGGTAGGGGCTGCTCTTGTCTGTACCTATAAAGACAAATATTTAGAATTTAGTTAGGAAATGTAATGGTTCAGAAAAGTGGCAGTGGTGTGTTCCCTTCTAAGATCAATAACTTCACTAACTCCATCTAGTTTTCCAATAGCAAGCATGACTTTTTTCCTATTAAGTGGGTTTTACATCCAATTAAACTGCTGCTGGTTACCACTAAGATAGAAGTGCTACTATACTATTTTCGAGTTGTCTTTTCTTGCTCCTCTGTGGTTCATAGGAATCTCAGGTAATTAAGAATATTGACTGCTAAAAAAAAAAAGAATATTGACTGCTTTTCTCCCATAATAACTGACACTGTACCTTCCAGTATTATGAAAGCTAGTCTTCCAGGAGGAGTTATTCTGGTAAGATCCAACTTATGTGCTCCCAGATCTGCATCCAATGTGCCTGAGTCTTCAACCATGACTCATAATATTGTCTCTATCCTGTTATTCCCTGTGTAACCTTACTCTCTAAGGTTACTTTTTACTATCCTGGTTTCTGCTGTTGCTCCACATTCTATACACACATCTGAAGATTTGGAGATATAAATCACAGATGAGAGAGAAAAGGTGGATTTTCTATTCCTTGGTCAGACTTGCCTTATATAATATATTTTCTAGTTCCATCCATTTACCCGAAAATTCCATAACTTTAATTTTTTCAGCTGAATACTGTTCAGTTGTGTATATGTACCACATTGCCCTTACTAATTTATCAATTTAAAGAAATAGAGGTTATTTTTCATTACCTTGCTATTCTGTATAGAACAGCAATGAGCACAACTGAGCAAGTGTCTGAGGGTATGATATCAAGTCTTTTAGGAACTTGTCAAGGAATTTTTTAAGGAAAGGTATAGGTGGATTATACAATAGATTCTGAGAGTTTTTCCCAGTTTTCAAGAATGACCACAATAGTTTGCAGTCCCATTGACAGTAAATGTGAGTTCCCTTTCCCCACATACTCAGCATCTGTTGTTGGTTGTTCTGTCAATGAGTAAAATGAAATCTCAGATATTTTTCTTTTCATTTCCTTAATTCTTAAGAATGATTAGTAATTTTTGACATATTTTTTACCTATTTTTATGTTTTGTTTTGAGAGCTTTCTGTTCAGACCCATAGCCTATTTTTAATAGGTCTTTTTGTTACTTTTTGTTTTTTGAATGCTTATATAATCTGAATAATGATCCTATATTAGATATATACACAGCAAAGAAATTTTCATACTCTGGCTTTCTTGTTTCCAAATGGACTATTTCTTAGCTATACAAAAGCTTTTTAGTATTATGAGGTCTCACTTTTAAACTATTGTCCTTATTTCTTAGGCAAATGAAGTTCTATTTTGAACATCCATTCCTACACTTTAATCTTTTTTTCTAGCATTTTCTTTCTAATAGTTTCAGTGTTTCAGCTTTCACACTGAGGTCTTTGACATATTTGGAGTTAGCTACTGTGGGGGTTATAGACATGGTTCTTGATTCATTCCTCCATGTCTAGTTTTCCCAACATCATTTGTCACCATCATTTCCCCAGGGTATGTTTTTTGCCATATTTGTCAAATGTTATATGGCTTCAGTTATGTGTGTTTGCATGTTTGTTTGTGATTCTTATTGTTTTCATTCAAATGACTCTGTAACATAACATAAGATCTGAAATGGTAATCCCTTCAACATTGTTTTCATCCCCAAGCAAAATTGCTTTTGCTCTGTCAGGTTCTTTGTGATTTCACGTTAATTTTATACTTCCTTTTTTTTTTATTCTTGTGAAGAATGTTATGGGCATTTTCATTGGCATTCCATTGAGTCTATGAGTCACTCTGGGTATAATGGTCATTTCTAACATATTAGTTCTACCAATCAGTGCATATGGGAGATCTTCCGATTTTTCTAGCATCTTCCTATATAGCTCTCTCTTCTGGAGTTTAAACTTTTCATTGCAGAGGCTTTCACCTCCTTGATTAGGTTTATTCCTAGATATTTTTAGTTTCTCCAGGGTTATTGTTAATGGAGTTGTTTCCATGATCTCCTTGTTATGATGTTTGTTGTTGGTATATAGAAAAGTTATTTGTTATCGTATCCTGATACTTTGCTGAAATTGTAGATGACTTTTTTATAAGTTTTCTAGTTCAATATTGAGAATCTCTTGTGTATTAAATCAGATGAAAAAAGATATAGTTTGACTATTCTTTTCCTATTTATTTGATTTCTTTCTCTTCCTTTATTGTTCCTGTTACTGTTTTGTGCACTATAATAAAAAGGAGTGAGATAATATATTGCTTTCTCTCTTTCCCAATTTTAATGAGAAAGAGAGTTTCCTCCATTTAGGATGATGTAGTCTGTTTGTTTTTTACATGTGGCCATCATTAATTGCAATATATTTCATATAGAACTATATTCTGTGGAATTTTTATCACAAATTTATGTTGGGTATTGTCAAAGGATATTTTTGCATTTATTGAGATTGTTATATAATTTTTATATTTCTATATAAATGTCTATAATTCATTACAATTTTTGATTGTTATATGTGTAAACATGTCTGTCTCACAGAGAAGAAGCCAGTTTGATCATGATGGATTATCATTTCTTATATATTTCCATTTTCAGTTTGTGAGTGTTGTTTTGAGGAATTTTGCATCTGTGTTCATCAAGGATATTGTCTGCACTTCTCTTTTTTTGTTGTATCTTTACTGATTTTGATACTAGAGTCATATTGTCTTCATAGAAAGAAATTAGCATCATTCTTTCTGCTTCTTTTTTTTATTTCTTTAAATAATGTAAAACTATTGTTTATCTGCTGTGAATCCATCTGCAAATGGCTTTTTATTTTTTGTCAAAAGAGTTTTCCTTGCTAATCTTTCCTGACCTTATGACACTTACAATCTTTTTACTAGCTCTTGTTCAATGTTCCCTGAGCCTTAGGTGCATCTATTGTTTCATAGATATATCCATCAGGACTGGGCTCCACAAATTAGCATTTTTGATCAATTATGGTTTTCTGTAATGGTCTCCATTTATTTCAAAGAAACATTTTATTGATAATAGAGGAGGACTATTCTTGTCAGTGGATTTAAGGGCAAATATTTCAAATGTATTTAGTGATTATGCCTGTTTAGTAAATTAGCAGTTGTATGGTCTCTTGAGTTGTAAGCTCTATGACTTCAATAGCACTGAGTGGTTGGTGGGGTTTCTAGTACCAGGCATGATTTCTCTCTTGCTAGGCAGGTCATAAATCCAATTTGAGAGTCTTGGTTACCACCAAGTATGCTTTCCTTACTGCACCCTTAGAGTTATTTGCCACATTGGTCATTGTTATGGTTCATAGGCATCAAACTGGGTTGTACTACTGATTGTTTCCACCTATAGAAGGTTTTATAATGCCTTCAGTATTATGAAACTAGTCCCGGGAGGAGAGGCTTTGAGGCCAGTTTTAGTTGAGAAGTCCTGGTCCCTGTTTCTGAAGTACATGGTATCTTCAGCAGTATGAACTTGCCTTCCACCTCTATCAGAAGGGAGCAACCAAAAGCAATAACAATAGCCTGAAATATGTAGAGAGTCTCTTGGACAGCACTGACCAACAATTCCAAAGAGCACTTGTCTTGCTTGCTGTTGGGATCTTTGTTAGGTGTTCTTTGCATCTGGAAAGCTGCATAAGTGGGAAAATTTCATGAAACTGCAATATATGCTTATAGAGACTTTTATTTTATAAAAGTAGGTACATAGTTAATATTATGATTCCTTATGACTTTTTCAAATATTCTTACTGTTATTTTTATCCTCCTCTTTCTTTCTTCTATGTCTATGCTATTTTCCCGTTTAAATAGATGATAGCTGTTTTTTTCCCATTCCCAAATCAGATCACTCATACCCTTCTATTCCCCTCTTTATTGTATCTCAAGTCTTTCCTCCACAGTGGTTCTTTTTACTTTTCTGGTTTCTGTAATTGCTCCATAATACATAGTCACATCTGAAAATTTCCAGCAAGGAGCCTCCAAAGAATGAGAACACGAGATGTTTGTCTTTCTGAGTCTTTGACTCATTCAGTATATTTTCTAAGTCTGTCTATTTATCTGCAAAATTTATTATTTCATTTTTCTTTACAGTTTAATAGTATTCTGTAATGTTTATGGGCCATAATTTCATTATCTGTTCATCAGTTAAAGGACATTAAGATTATTCCCATGTTGTCCCTAATTAAACAATAAGCATATCTGTGGTGTAGGATATCAAATCCTTTGAAAATATCTCCAGGGGCAGTATAGTTGGGTTATATGGTAGGTTTTTATTTGTTTGTTTTTGAGAATTCTCCATGCTGATTAGATTCTAGAGTGATTGGACCAGTTTGTAAATCTACAGTGTCAAGAGATTCTCTTTTCTTCACGTCCTATTCAGCAATTGTTGGTTGTTTTGTTCTTAGGAATTCTGACAGAGGTAAGATTAAGTTCAAAGTTGCTTTGATTCGCATTTTCCTAATTGCTATTTTGAAAATTATTTTTAAATTGCCACAAATCTCCAAAGAAGCTTGCTGGTTTCTCCTTCCATTGCTGTAGTCCCAGAACTGACATGGGGACAGGTCTCTAATTATTCCTGGAAGTCCAAGTGTCTCCCTTTGGAGAGTGTTACATTCTACTCATTTGCCCACATAAAACTGGGGTCCATTTCTCTGGTCACTTTTGGTGGACGGGAGAATGTGGAATTAGAATGTAGCTATGTGGAGCGGAAGAGGATAGTTCATCTGAGTCCTATTGCCCATTGCTTTCTGTTAATAAAGGAGAGTTTAGATGGTAACAGATCTTATTCAAGATCTGCTAAATTCTACTCCTTTTCTTATATACTCTCCATCACGGTAAATGAATATGAAATTCCATGTGAAAAGCCCTCCAGATCACTTCCAACTGATCCTTATGGCATAAATCCAGCTGAAGAATGATATGATGTGGTTTATTTGTTTTTAGCTGTTGGCCAGATTTCTTCCAGCTGTTTCTGAGGACAGATGGTGATACAGATGGTGTTACTGGTATTCTTAAGTTTCTCAAAATCAAATTTATTCCAACTCTCGAGTCTGCATAAGATCAGGTGTTTATGGGAATTATAGATGAATTTTCTGCAAAGGACCTTTAGAATGAAGGAGGCATCCCTCTCATACATTTTCAGGTTATTCCAGGCTATCCAGGTTATCCAAAATGTTAGCATATGCTATTACCCATCATACTATACAGCTATCTTTAGGAAACTGATTGTAGCCTTAGGGTAGTTAGAAATTATTCTGATTGCTGTTTGAGTGTGTCACTTTCATTCTGTCTCTTTTGGACCTTCCTCAGAATACTGGGATGCAAATACCTGTCATGCAAGTAACTTCAGTGAAGCAGTCATCCTTTAGAAGTTTTAAAAATCAATCAATTAATGAATCAATCAATAAATGAATAAATCAAGTGGTAAATGCTGGAGAGATGGCTAAGTATTTAAGATACTGCTCTTCCAAAGGACTCAGATTTGATTCTAAGCATCATCCTCTGATTGACAACAACTGATTATAACTTAAATTCCAAGGAATTCAACACCCTCTTCTGGCTTCTATAGTACCCACATATACATAAGTAAACTTGGTTAAAAAGAAGTTCATGTTGTAGTGCTGTTATGTACAGAGATTGGAGCTGTTTTCATGGCTATCTCTGGCTTTTGTTTTAAATTGCTTTTCATGTTAAAAATGGAAATTTGATGCTATTTTCTTTTTTAATTGATTTTTATTGAGCTTTACACTTTTCTCTGCTCCCCTCCCTGCCTTATCTCCTCCCCCCTTCAACCCGCCCCCAAGGTCCCCATGTTCCTAATTTACTCAGGAGATCTTGTTTTTTTCTACCTCCCATGTAGATTAGATCTATGTAAGTCTCTCTTAGTGTCCTCATTGTTGTCTAAGTTCTCTGGGATTGTGGTTTGTGACGCTATTTTCTTCTGGCTTCATCCTCAAGCAAATGCCTTATTTCCTGGGCAAATAAACTTTTGTGGTAAGCAGTAGGACATGGAAGTTCAACAAACTGAGTGTTTTAAGTTTGTCTAGAGCAATTTATTCAAGTGAGAATTTGAGAAGACATTAGTTTGATCCCAAGGTCTCGTTTAGGGCCATGACCAGATAGAGGTGGTTGAAGAATTCTAGCCTTAAGTATTTAGGAGGCAACTCCTCACAGCTCTGTTTCTTCTAAGCGAGTTCAAAGACTGACCATCAGGGCATACATGTCAATGACTGTGCCTATGTTTGATACAAGTCTAAGAGAGAACTGTAACTAGAAGAATACAAGTTCAGCATGATTTAATATGCCCAAACCAAGCAACTACCATACAAACAAAACAGAGAAATCATCTCTGCTTTCAAAAAAGAAAAAATGCAGCAATTATTTCAATGGCAATGATTCCTTATCACTGCTATTGAGAATGCCAATAATAGCAATAATAATGATTTTTAACTAAAAGAAAGCCAACACTTCTGGAGCCTGCTGTAACTGGTTTATTCCTACATACTCTAGGATACCTCTTTGTTGGATGAGTTTGTGCTCATGGCACCATGCACACATGCAAATATCTGCCATCATGTCATTTCTTTATGCATCCAGCATGAATGAACTCATTATACCACTGTTCCTGTCAGATACACAGCAAACAGGAACAGCCACATTGAAAGTTTCTCATAAAAATACATGGCAGCGAATGTCATTTGTCCAAGATAAAAAGCATCAGTTGTACAGAAAAGGTTGAGAGTACTCAATGTTTAACCTGGGCTCCCTTAGAAAGCAAGTGTCACATTTTTAGACATTAGAAGTTGTAACTCTGAGTCCTTTGTAATGTTTCTGTAGGGCCTGGTGAATCTATGACACTTTATTTTTCTTCCTTCAACAAGTTCCAGATAAGAGCAGTACCAGGCCTATTCTAGGTACAAGAATTTCCTATGAGATGTCAGAGCTATGAGCTCTAAGTGTGAACTTTGTTTATAGGTAATTATAGGAGGAATTTTTTGTCTAACTATAAGTCAAAATTATATGATAATCTTCCTAACTTTATGTGTATTCTGAAAATGATTTTCTCATTTTTCTGTTACTCGTTGAAGTGACTACAGGAAATTTTCTTCATTTTAAGTTTTAAGAAAATATGGTAAGTGATGTTTATATTTCAAAAAGGCAGTATTGCACTGTTCTCTTCCAGGGACCCACAGGCACATACTTGTCAAGAACCCGGGTAGCTACCAGTGCCTTCCTTCCACTGATCCATTCTGGTCTCTCTAGAGTACTCTGAGACCTGTCACTCACACTACCTCAGCCCCTCCTCTCACCCAACCTCTATCCACTTCAAACTCACTGGCATCCAGGGCCAAAGCCAGAGAGAGTATCCCTAGTTCTACCTATGTTACTTTTTGTGGAGCTGGACATCAAGTTCTATTTAAGCAAATTTCAGAATCAGCCCTCCCCTGCCTGCAAACCTAAAATTAGCTGACCCACTGCAATGATCTGTACTTAATGGAGACTAAACCCTAAAACACAGAGTTGCCATGACTAAAAACCAAACATCATTCTTCTGATCAACAACCTGTCAGATTTCAACCAAAGAAACAGCCATTTGTCCGATAAAGGCAAGACCAGACCTGTATATCAAAACCCACTACAAACATCATAACTGTAGATTCTGGTCCCAGCAAGAAAACACAAACAGGAAAAACAAGACAATATGCCTCCTCTAGAAGGAGCACCCCCTATTGTAATAGGCTGAAATACAAGAAAAGGATTTCAAAATAACAATTGTGACTATTTTTGAGGACCTTAAAATGTATATGAATAAATACCTTAATGAAGACTGTGAAAACACTTTTGAATGAAATGGCAAAAACAATTCAAGATATCAAAGCCAAATTTAACAAAGAAATAAAACTGGTAAAGAAAAGTCAAGCTGAAATAAAACTGTAATTGAAAAACTCAAAAGGAAAAATAACAAAGATTAGAAGTAAGCCTCAATAATCGACTGAAAGAAGTGGAAGAGAAAATATTAGGTCTTAAAGACAAGGTAGAAGAAATGGATAGCTAAGTCAAAGTCAAAGGAAAGATTAAATCTAAAACAACCCAGGCACAAAACACTAGGGAATAGCGGACACTATTAAAAGGCCAAATCTACAAATAATCGGCATAAAGGAGAAAAAAATCCAATTCAAATGTACAGAGAATATTTGTAGCAAAATATTAAAATTTCCTAATCTAATGAAAGATGCCTATTAGTATGCAAGAGGAAACAAAAGACCAAGTACACTAGACCAGCAAAGAAACTTCCTACAAAAAAAATGATGAAAGTTCTAAGTAAAAAAAAAGATATTAAAATTACAAGTAAAAACCACCATGTCAGATATAAAAACAAGACACCTAACTTTTCAATGAAGACTGTGAAAAGCCAGAAGGTAAAGAATGGAAGTCATACTAACTCCAAAATACCAAAAATAACTTTCTTGATTTGTTTCCTATTTTCCCCATTAGTAGTAAGAAGGAGATGATAATAGGAGGAGGCCTGCTTGTTCTTCCTGGCCACCTGGCTAGCTTAGCCCCGAAATAACCACACAGAAACTGTATTAATTAAATCACTGCTTGGCCCATTAACTTTAACTTCTTATTGGCTAACTCTTACATCTTAATTTAACTCATTTCTATTTATCTGTGTATCACCACGAGGTCATGGTCTACCAGCAAAGTTCCAGCACGTTTATCTCCTGCAGTGGATCCATGGCGTCTCAAGACTCCACCTTTCTTTCTCCTAGCATTCAGTTCCATCTTCACTGCCTACCTAAGTTCTGCCCTATCAACAGGCCAAGGCAGTTTCTTTGTTAACTGATGAAAGCAACAAGGAAGGACCTCCTACACCACCCATCGGCTTACTTGCACCAGTGCTATGCAATATATGAAAGTAGAAATAGAATGCGTAAAGAAAAGCAGAAGTGGGATAAGACAGTATTCCCTTGCTATTCCTCGCTCTATTGCCTCCACAACACATACACACACATGTACACACACACACACACACACACACACACCCTAACAATTATCCATCTTTTACTATCCTGGTTTCTGTTGTTATTCTTAAATCTGAAGGATTGGAGCTAGAAGCTTAGGATGAAAGAGAGCGTGTGACATTTGTCTTTCCGGGTGTGGATTACCTCACTCAATATAATCTTTTCTGGAGCTATTGATTACCTGTAAAAATCATTATTTCATTTTTCCTTGCAACTAGATAGTAGTTCAATGTACAAATGTACCACTTTTTTTACCATGCATCAATTGATGGACATTTATGTTCCTTTCATTTCTAACTAATGTGAATAGAGTAGCAGTGAGTGATTATGGCAGAGTGAGTATCGTGCAGTGGGATGTCAAGTCCTTTGGGCTTATGCTAATAAAAGATATGTCTGGGATATGTGATGGATTTATTTTTAGTTTTTTGAAGATTCTTCATATTGATACCCAGAGAAGATGGAGTAGTTTACAATCCCTCAAACAATGAATAAAGATTTCCTTTTTCCCACCACCCAGTCAACACTTGTCAGTTGGTTTGATGATCTTTGCCAATCTAATTGGGATAAGTTGAAATATTAAAGTTCTTATTATTAATGTTTTTCTAGTATCTAAGGATAGTGAACATTTTTGAAGATTTTTTTAAAGATTTATTTATTTGTTATGTATACAACATTCCTTCCATGTATGCTTGCATGCCAGAAGAGGATACCAGATCTCATTATAGATGGCTGTGAGCCACCATGTGGTTGCTGGGAATTGAACTCAGGACCTCTGGAAGAGCAGTCAGTGCTCTTAACATCTGAGCCATTTCTCCAGCCCCTGAAGATTTCTTTTAGCTATTTTTTTTTCTTTTTAAAAACCCTATACATGGTCCAGATGGAGGAAGGACAGAGAGGGAGAGCAAGGAAAGAGATAAGTTGATTGAGGGAGCCATTATGGAACTAGCAAGAAACCTGGCATTAGAGAAATTCCCAGGAATCCACAAGAATGACCCCAGCAAAGACAATAAGCAATTGTGGAGAGGAAACCTCAGTTGACTTTGCCCAATCAGAATTGGTAACTGTCTTAAATGTCATTATAGAACCTTCATCCTGAAACTGTTGGAAGCAGATGCAGAGATGCAAACTGGAGCCCTGGACTGAGCTCCCAAAGTCCAGTCAAAGAAAGGAAGGAACAATAATGAAAGCAAAGGGGTCAAGACCGTTATGGGGATAACCACTGAAACAGTTTACCTGGGCAAATAGGAGCTCACTGACTCTGACCTGGCAGTGGGAGAACCAGCATAGAAGCAAACTAGTCCCTCTGAATGTGGGTGACTGTTGTATGGCTAGAGCAGACTGTGAGACCCCTAGCAGAGAGACCAAGATTTATCCCCAGTGCCTGTACTGGCTTTTTGGAGAGATAACCTGACTCTCTTTGGAGAGATTACCTGCTCAACTTTGATATAGTGGGGAGGGCCTTGGTCCTGCCTCAAAGCAATGTTCTAGTCTTTGTTGACTTCCTATAGGAAGCCTTACTCTCTCTGAGAAGTGGATGGGAGATGGGGAGGATGTGGAGGGAATGAGAGGAGGGGAGCTAGTGGGAAGTGGGATTGGTATGTAAAATGAGAAAAGATAGTTTTTTAAACAAACAAACGAATGAATAAAAAAAGATGACACTTTAAAATTAAAAAATAAAAACTATTTTATTATCAGATGTATTTTTGAACACGTTGTTTTGTTTTGTTTGACTCTTTGCTTTTTGAGTTCTTCATATATTCTCAGTCCAATTCTCAGTGGGATGTACAGAAGGCAAAGACTCCAGTTCTGTGGAATTTGTCAATTCTCAGTGGGATATATAGAAGGCAAAGACTCCAGTTCTGTGGAACTTGTCAATTCTCAGTGGAATGTATAGAAGGTGAAGATTCCAGTTCTGTGGAACTTGTCTTCACTCATTTGACTCATTTGGTTGTTTCTTTAGCTGTACATCTTTTTAATGTTATGAAATTTCACCTGTCAGCTAGCGACTATTTTTTTTACTTTTAATTTTTTATTTTATTTTTAAAACAATCTTATTTTACATACCAATCCCAGTTCTCCCTGGAGTCCTCCTGTTCCCTCTGTCTTCTCCCCACTCCACTACCATCCACTCCTCAGAGAGGGTGAGGCCCCCCATGGAGAGTCAACAATGTCTATCAGGTCACTTGAGGCAGGACCAAGGCCCTCCCTGCTGTCTCTAGGCTGAGAAAGGCATCCTTCCATTGGGAATGGGCTCCAAAAATCCAGTCATGTACTAGGGATAAATCCTGGTTCCACGACTAGTGGCCCCAAACTGCCCAAGTCACACAACAGTCACTCACATTCAGAGGGTCTAGTTCAGTTTCATGCAGGTTCCCCAGCTGTCAATCTCACTCTGACTTGGTGATAAAGTCCCCTCCTAGAAAGTCTTTTCCTACACTCATATTCTGCAGGGGCTGCCTGTGTCTCCTTCTAACAGTTTCGGGTCTCACACTTGTGTCTTTGATCCATTTTTGTACTAGGCGATAGATTCTGGTCTAATTTCATTCTCCTCTCTGTGGGCATCTGATTCTCCCAGCACTATTTATTGAAGATGCTTAGATTTCCCCATGAGATGCTTTTGTCAACTTTGTCTCATATTAAGTGGCTGAAGTGATGTGTTCTTGTGACAGAAGCTTCAGTTTTGTCCCATTGATATCCATGTCTATTTTTCTGCCAGTATAATCTTGTTTTTATTGCTCTGGCTCCTTACTTGAGGCTTGAAATAGTAACCCTTGTAGCATTGATCTTTTTGCTCAGGATTGTTTTGGCTCTGTGAACTTTTGTGATTTCATATAAATTTTAGGAGATGATAATTATGAGGGTAATTATGATTATTGCTGTAAAGAATCAGAAGGGAATTTTGATTGGGATTATATTAAATTTGTCAATAGTTTTTGTAAAATAGTCATTTTCTCAATATTAATTCTACCAATCCATGAGCATGGGATGTGTTTTCCATTTTCCATGTCTTTCTCTATGTCTTTCTTTAGATCTTCAAGGTTTTCTCCTCTTTGATTATGTTTATTTCTAGATAATTTTTTATGTTATTCAGAGTGGAAGTGTCTATGACTCCTTTCTCTATATGTTTGTTGTTGCTTTGTAGTAAAACCACAGATTGGTATGAGCTCAATCTTTATCTTGACACATTGTTGAATTTGTTTATCATTTCTACATGTTTTCTGACAGAATTTTTGAAATGTCTTATATAAAATTTCATATCATCTGCAAACAGAAATAACTTGACTTACTCTTTCCCTGTTTGTTTCCCTTTAAAGTCCCCAGATAGCACTTTGTGCCCAATATTGAAAGGGAATGGGCAGAGTGGATAGCCCTGTCTCATTCCTGAATTCAGTGGGATGGCTTCAAGAATCTGATCAAAATATATTGTATGAATTTTTAAAGAAACAAATAAATGCATAAAAAATATTTCTGAAGAGAAGGAAATCATTTCTGAAAAGAATAACTACCAAAAGAGGGGGATTTAGGGATCTGCTGATGCAAAGGGGACCACTGATATTCCCTCAAATGATAACTGGTCTTTCAGTCAGTAGATACTCCTGTGTTTCCCAGAGCATTTGTATGATCCTGCCATTTAAAATGGGTTTTGCATATTTTTCCCTTTGCTGCTGCTTCTCTAGGAGAGTGTCAACACCCCTCCCCCAAACACATACACACAAATTACATGGCTCAATTACACTTTCCCTTCTCTTCCCTCCCATTTATAACTTCTGTTTAAGTCTCTCCTGATAATAGCATGTTTCCTAAGAAGAAATCTTATGCTTAGCTAATGTCTCCTGTAAATACACCAAAAATTCGGTAGATCCATCCAAACCTCTCTTTCAAAACAAGAAGTAGAAAAGATAGGTGTTTGCTCAAGGACACTCCTGGAAGTTCCCTTTAAAGCTTGGGGTCCTGTCTTAAAAGGGATATGGTAGCCCATAACCCATCCTGTGTGCCCTGTGATGGTTGCTGAAGCTAAGTACCAAAGCAGAGATGTAAAACTATGGAGGGACAATGTTAACTGGCCTAAAAACAATTCACAATGGCTTTTCATGATGGCACAGTTAGGATTGGGCCCCAATTCTCTGTTCTGATTCTGCCTGCTTTGTCATAGGTAAGAATTACCCTTTACCTCATTTCATTATTTTGAAGTGAAAGAATAAAAAGATGTGGGTACCAGATTGGGCAGAGAAGCTTATTATCTATTTAGGAGGAGAAGCATTTATTTAGAGGGAAATTGAAGTCCTTGAACATATTCCAAACAGTAAGTGCCAGATATTATTTAGCACTTAGACAAGCTCCTTTTCAGCAGTAATACAGGTGATATGGGTAGATATCAGGACCACCCTAAGGCAGTGCCTACTAGAAAGTATAAATGACTTCCCTCTATCTCCTTGTTGAAAACAACAACAACAATATGTAGATGGCTATTTTTTCACCTTGTTTTTTTCTGTAGTAAAGAGAGTTGAAACAACTCTATTTTGTTGTCTGCATGGAACCAATGATGTTGGTCCAATATTGGTAAAATATGATGGGTTTTATGACAATATAAGAAAACCAAACAATTGCCCTTAAAATGTAACTCTTCTGGCCTCTGCAAACACCAGCACAGAGGAGATACACATACATATGTGAAGGCCAAATAGTCATACACATAAGTTAAATAAATATTTTAAAACTTTTAAAAAAGCAAAAACTGTAGTACTCTAAGCACTGTTTTCTAATAAGGTAGAATTCTTACATGACAAAGTCAGACTTTGGGTTAGAGTAAGGATGACTGGGTAGAGATGTTCCTCTACTCAGGAATACTCAATGATGGTTACTGTGAAGCTATATCTTTCTCTGTAAGATCTTTACTCTTGACTTGTGTGTGATGAGCTTAGCTATGTGCTACAACCACTGTAGGAAACAATAAGCCCAGGTCATAGCAGAGTATGGCCCTACTTGGAGGGCACCTTTTGTTTTCGCCTTTCTTGTACTTTGCCTCCAGTGAGGAAATTAATTTTCTGTATCTTTGAAACATTTTCAAGTACATATTGGCCCAACCATTCCAGTTTTGAAGTGTATCATGACTTATATAAAATAATGCATACCACACCATATTTTAATTATAAAAATTTGAAAATAACCTAAATGATAATTAAAGGCAAATATGTGAGTAAATTTGGATTTGCATATAATATTATCTCTTACAACTTATGGAAAGTGAATTGTATAAAGATTATATCTACCCTACTAGAGGAAAGGGCAGGTGCACCTCTATAGGAAAGAAATTAAAGAAACATGCATGGTTTGATTTATTTTTGAGAGAATAATTAAAAATTCCTCCACATATATAAGCATATGGGAATATATATTTTTTCTCACAAAAGTTAAAGATAGATATAAAGAAATTTGTTAATAGTAAGAGGAGAGATTGCATTTGATGAGATATTGAACAATGAAAGGTGAGGAACAGAAATAAACTGAAGGATAATGGCCTACCTATCTTTCCTTGTATTGGGCATCTATCTATGTGTTTATCTGTCTCTATAATGATCACTTATGTTAAAACTGCACTTAGAAAGATTTAATATACAATAAAGGAGGAAGAAATGCACAAAATAGAGAAAATTATCCTCTTCAATCTTTGGTAAAATTGTTCTTTGCATGTAAAAATAGTTTTCTGTTAAATGTATGTTCCAATGGAAGAAAGGAAAGGGAGAAATTAACTAGTTATAATCTGAAAAATAAAAATAATAAAAAGTACAAATATTTTATAATCAAAATCAAAATCCATTAGTTTCAAAATTTAAATATTTTTTTCAAAAAATCAAATAAATTCTAGATAATGTTCAGAGATAAAATATTTTACATTTTAGATACAAAGGATGAATGACTTGAGACTCAGTGTATTTTTCTAAGTTGTGTTATTGTCATATGAAAAGTGCCCATTTTTTTCCAAGTACTTGAGAAAATATACTACTTGTCATTGTGTTTATTTGTGTATATGGCGTGTACAGTATATGTACTTGGGTGTGTATATGCATTCACCGTTCACATGCATTTGGAGGCCAGAGGAGAACATTGTTTGTCTTCTTTCAATATTTTATACCATTTTGGGGAAGGGGTGGGTGTCAGGCTTGTTTGCTGAACCTGAAACACACCATCTGGCTAAACTGACTAGCCTATAAACTCAGGAGCCACCCAGATCTGCCCATCAGCACAGTAGCTGCAGGTTTGCAAAGCCAGGCTGACTTTTGTGTGTACTAGGAACTTTATCTTGGGTCCTCTTGCTTACACAGTAAGTACTCTTCTCGCTGAGTCATCTACTCAGTCCCTCTTTTCTTTAATTAGATTTTAATGATATAGGGTCTCATTAAATAGCTCTCATTCACCTAGACCTCTTGTGTAGATGAGTCTGGCTTCAGACTCATGGTGATTTTCCTGCCTCTGCTTCCTGAAAGATGAAATGCAGCAGGTATGCATCAACTCATCAAGAACTTTCTTTCTTAAATCTATGAACACAGGAACACATTGGTATCAACAACCCAAGAAATTTCTGGCATAAAAAGAGCATACTGATTCCTGTGTGCTTATGAGTGTGTACTCATTTGTGTATGTGTTCAGATTTTCTTTGCTAACATAAAAGTGCTGTCCTTATGATGAGTGTATTTTCTATTAGATTGTTTTTAGCTATAATTATTTTTTATCTGGTGTATGGCATGTGAATATCTAAGGACAACTTGCAGGAGTTGGTGCTCCACATTACTGTGGAGGTCTCAAGGACTGAATTCAGGCCCTCAAGCTCAGAGGTCCGCTTCTTCTTTTGCCAAGCTATCTCACCAGCTCAATTATAAAATCGTTGTGATAATTATTTTCTATATGAATTTTCTTCATTGTATAGTCATACTTAAAACTTGTGGTTCTTTCTATGAAACAAATTTAATTACATCTAGAATAGTTCAAATATTGTTTACTGTCTGGTGATGATTTAAGCTCTGTTTACCTTGAAAGAAACATTAGAGAATAAAATTCCATTTAATCTTATATATATAGCTTATAATAAAAACCTACATGTGTCTATGTGGCTAACTTCTTTAAAATCTCAGTTATCTTTTTGGTTTAAGAACACGTGCAATGACAATTTTCCACCTTATACACTAAACATTCTTTCATGCACCCAAAAGCCAGATGGTGCTGTCTGGCAGTTTGTCTTTTGCATGAGGGTGGGAAGTATCACAGGAGAAAATACTCCTGTGGACCTGTAACCTGGAGAGATGAAAGGATAAAGGTGAGTTGGATGAGGAAAGATGGGCTTCCTCCTCAATTGCTTGCATTCTGCATTTCCTCTGGATGTGCTATAAGCACTTTCTTTGTGTCACCATCATGTTATTTTCTGTTTAAACACCCCTCCTTTGACTGCTAGTCTGGGAGGCTGCATGGCTGATGTTCCTGTGTGTGACTGAGTCTGTGATCTTCTGCCGCTTATCTCACATCTTTTCTTTATGATGTTTCAGCTCATCCACCATACACCATGTGCTTTAGAGTGAAATTCTACCCACATGAACCCCTGAAGATTAAAGAAGAGCTCACAAGGTATTTTTCTGTTTCTGCATATTTACTCTGCCACCTGTATCCAGTCAGAGTCTCTACCATCTTAAAGGCTAGACATTCCTATTATTTCCATCAGAACTCCTCTAGGAAGCAGGCTCTGGAGTCAGCATTGTGTTCCTCTTATTCTTGATGATCTTGGGATATTTTCTAGAGAATCATTGTCATTGGGAAAGTATTATCTGTACAAGAAAACAATGGTTATAAGAGGGAGGCACTCAGAGAACATTTGACAATGGGATGCTAACAGAAGCAGATGTGAGCAGATGCAGAGGGTAGCCCTACTCTGTCTTTTGGATCTAAGCCTTGCTGGAAGACAGGTTTCTGGACAGAATAGACAGTTAACTGTCTGGCTTTCCAGTTGATAAATGAGAACTACAGCTAGACTTTCCTTCATTTGTGCACTCTTCTCAGCCCAGTTCTGAACTGTCTGCTTCCCAGACTTTCAACTCTCTCTGCTGGGTTTACTTTCAGTTAATTTTGGAGATATGTTTCCATGAAAACTTTTTTCCATGTAAAAGTTTCTGAGCAAGATTCCCAGATTCTAGATGTACATGTGAAGAAGCTGTTGTGCACTTAGTTCTTGCTGAGTCTCTAATTTGGTGACATCAAAATTGTCATATGCAATTATAGCTAACAATAGCCTGCATGGGTCCAGATCCATGTTGTGCTGATTATTGGCTGGTGGAGTGGGAAGAGCTTGGCAGATTTTGCTTTTCTGTCATCTGTAGCCTATGGTGATACTTGCCCATAAGGAGTGAAAGGAGCAGATAGCTGTGCTATGTGATTAATTTGTCCACAGCCATTTCATGAGTTTTGTGCTGGCAGTACAGGAGCAGAAAATGAAAGTGTAAGTGTGATGTGTGCATACAAGTGTATGTGGTGTATATGTGTGTATATTTCTGTTTGCATGTGTACACATATGTATAGGTATGTACGTGTATATATAGGTATATATGTATATATGTAACTATGAGTAATCTGTGTTTGTATGTGTGCATATAAATGTGTGTATAAATGTATATGCATGTAAGTGAATGTATGAGTGTGTATGTGAAAAATGAAAGAGAAAAAATATGTAGCAGATATTTTAGGTAATGTTACGTTGTAATCCTTTTTTATTTTTTCTTTTCATTGAGTTAAATTAATAAACATATTAATTTTACAATCACATTCATAATACTGGATAATTGCTACCATTATTGAATTCTAGAATATTTATTACTCCCATTAGAAAAAATCAAAAACATACATTAGACCTGGTCAGTCATCCTCATCATTTTAGACCGTGAAACCAATATGGACAAGTTCAACAGAGCTGCCATGTACAGACTACCCATGCATGCTTCAGCATTGTCAACGCAAATATGTCATTTTCAGTTTTATGATCTGTCCCAGGCAACAAACAAAGTATTTTCTATGCCTATAGATTTGTCTATTTCAGATACCTCATATTAGTGAAATCATGAAGTATGTCTGTTACTTGATTTGGCCTAAATTTTTTAAATTTATTTATAATTTATTTGATTAATTTTTCCTCAATTCTAAGTATATACCCAGACAGAAGTGTACAATGAGTTAGAAATAAATAAATAATAAATAAATAACATACAACACAACACAAAACTAAAATAATACATAGACACTACCCCAAACCTCAAATAACAACAATAAAAAACTACAAAGAATTTGCACAAAATAACAAATGACACACCTAGGACCTCACCAAAATCCCAAGTCTTAAATATACTAATATTCAAAATTCCTTGAATATACTACCAGCATAATTAGAAAAATACATACATATGTTACTATATGTGTATAATAACACGCATGCATATATTATTATATACCCATACATGCGCATATATAGAGACTATGTGTATTGTTTTATGTATATGTTATAAACATGTAAATATGTGTATATTTGAACATCATATACAAATATGTGTATTATGTAACAATAATAATCAAAGAAAAAATACTATCATAGTGAGAGCAGAAGGGCCCTGAGAGAGGTTAGAAGGAGAGTATCTGGGAGCGGTTGAAGGAATTAAATGAAAGGGGAAAATTAAATTTCAATTAAAAACAAAAACAATGATTCATTTCTGTCATTTATTTCTCTAAATCTCTTATCTTCTTTTATTTTATTTTGCTTTTGATATTACACTGTAAATACATTTCTCCCTTCTCTTTCTTCCTTCTAATCCCTTCATTTGCCTCTCCACCATGCTCTCCTTCAGATTCATGGCCTATGTTTTAGTAATTGTTATTGTATTCTTTTTTTAAATTTATTTATTTATTAAAGATTTCTGTCTCTTCCCTGCCACCGCCTCCCATTTCCCTCCCCCTCCCCCAATTAAGTCCCCCTCCCCTCCTCAGCCCGAAAAGCAATCAGGGTTCCCTGTCCTGTGGGAAGTCCAAGGAACCCCCACCTGTATTCTTATACATACAGGTGTGTACATATACATTTATAAATAAAATCTGGCCAGTCCATATAATGTTAATTACATATATGCTTTCAAGACCGACCACTTGGTACTGGACAACCAACTGGTAAAGAAGTATTGACATTTGTCATAATCTAATATAAAGAATGAGTCAGTTGTTAACAAAAGTTTTATTCATATTAAAATTAAAACAATTATAGTTAATAACTCTAGTATCTACCGGTATTTTATTTTTATGCTTAAATAATATTTTATTGTGAATGTATATATATATGTGTGTGTGTGTATGTGTGTATCACAGTTTTTACCCATTCATTCTTTAGTGAAAATTTGAACTTTTAATACTTTTTAGTTATAATTAATAATGAACATAAATTCTCAAATGTTGATAAAAGTCCAGATTCTGACTTAGTTGGGTTTAAGGTACTATTCATAAAAATGTAGAATTGGTATTTTTTCTTTAATCTTATTTTAAATTAGTTTTTTGAAAATATTGTAATGAGTTTGATCATTTCCAACCACCCTTCTCCAGCTACTCCCATAACTACACCACTTCCCTTCCCATCCTGGTTTGTGGGTTTTTTCCTTACTCAAGACCAATTTTTGTTGTTCAGATATTCTGAGATGTGTGCCCTTCTGCTGGAGCACAGTGAATAATCAGGAGCTACCTTCTTAGAAAGAGAGAGAGAAAACTCTTTCCCAGCAGTCAACAATTGTCAATAACTCTTTGCCTGATTGCTTGTCTTTGTACCCAATTCTCCTTCCCATGCTGCAGTTTGCTCTGGTTTGGACTTAACAAGTCTAACGTATCCTGTCACAGCAGCTTTGAGTTCATAAGTACAGCTTCCCTTCTGTGTCCAAAAGACAATATTTCTTTATAATCATCAACAATATCTGGCTCTTACACTCTTTCTATCATCTTTGGAAGAGGGGAGACAATATACATATTCCATTTAGTTTTGACTATTCTTCAGTCTCTTACTCCTTGCATCTTGGCCAGTTATGGGTCATTGCTCTGATCATCATTTAGTGCAAACAGAAACATCTCTGATGAAGGTTGAGAGATACCTTAATCTATGGGTGTAATAATAAATCATCAAGATTTGTTTTAGTATAATATATGTTTAGCAGAGTGGGAGTAGTAGGTTCTCTCCTAGGACCTAAAACTGTCTAGTCAGAGTTTCTCAGTCCCATAATTGTGACAAATAGGTTTCAGCTTGTGGAGCGGGCTTTAAATCCAATCAGAAAAGCGTTACTTGTTTGCATGTTGTTCAAGCCACTATTGCTCTAGTGGGCATGTCTTGCTAGCACAGGCATTGTGTCTTGCATGGTACACTATTGACTATAATCAATGTTTATTCTGATCTCTGGTAGACTGGCACAACTCCTCAACAGCATTTTGAAAGCCAACCAGTAGAAAAGTTTACAGGTCCACACCATCTTGATTTTTCCATATTCTAAGATTCAAATATGTGGTGTCTTCAGTAGCTAGCTCTTATCATCAAGTTCTTGAGGGGAACCAAGAGCATTGCCAATAGCATGCAATGCTTGGGGGTATTTGTGACCTCACTTGCCCATAACTTCAAAATGTGCAGCCTACTCTTAGGACAGAACTTTGGATATATGCCCAAGAGTGGTATATTGTGTTATATGTTGGATCCATTTACTGTTCTTTGAGGGACCACCACACTGATTTCCATAGTGGCTGTACCAGTAAGCACTCCTATAAGTAGTGATTAAGTGCTTCCCATTTCCCACTTCAGAGCCAGCATTTGTCATCATTAGTTTTTATGTATCGTATCCATTCTGACTAGGATAAAAGGAAATCTCAACGTACCTTTAATTTTCATTTGTCTTGTGGTTAAGAATAAGAGCCCTCGTCCCCTAGTGATTCTTATGTTCATGGGAGATTGAGAAACTTATTATTCAAATTCTGGCTCATGATAGAGAATCTCCAGGTAGCTATGAATATCCTGTCTACCTAGTGAATCTAAGTAACATTCTAACAATATCTTTGGGTAATGAATGTGCTGATTAAAGTTGGCAGGCTTCAGTGCAGGAAACTAGTCTAGATTATTAATTCAAACTGTAATAAAGTTATTAGTTGCTTTATCTTTTTAGTATAAATTATGTATTAAATGGGAACAGGTTGTCTTTTGAATCTCTCAAGTGTCGCTAATACCCTGATGGCTCGAACAGTGCCCAGTATAAAGTATGTAAGAAGAAGAAGATCCATGTGACGAAAACACCAATAAGGCAATGATGAGTCCTTCATTGTGTCCATTGTGATTTCAATTTTGTACCGCCAGAACTGACAGCTCCCATGCCCAGGACCAAGAAAAACCCTTATGAGATTAGAATACAAATCTCCCTCTATGGTTTTCCATTCCTTGACTTTATCTTTAAAGTGAAGTTATACTTTGGCTCATAATGCTGAGTATGGCAAATTACTAAACAGTAGAAGTATTTACTCGGGGTTTTCCCACAGAAACATACAGTGGGTTTTGTGTGCATGTGTGTGTGTATGTGTACGCGCATGTGTACATGAGTGACTATGTATGTGTGTTTGCATAAACTTTATTATAAGGAATTAGTTTGCATCTTTAGGCAGGTTGGAAGGCTCTGCAGTCTTCAGGTAAGAGGCCACAGAGGGCCAGTGGATTCCATCCAGGTCTGAAGGCCTCAGGATAAGGAATACGAAAGGCAGAATACTCTAGTTCATGTTGTAAGATAGAGTAAATTCACCCTCCCTCTGCATTTCTGCCCCATTCAGTCCTGGAACACTTTGCACGATGTCAGCCCCAAATAGGGTAGCCATCTGTTTTGCTGTTTCACTAACTCAGCTATAAATGATGCACATAAACACTTTTAAAGATCCCCCAAAATCATGGGTAACTTCATATCTGAGTATCCCATGACTCAGTAAAACTGATGTCCAAAATTAACTACCTCAAAGTTGTGACTAATTAAAAGATGTTTCTAAGTGTTCTCCTAAGGATATGCAAATGTGGGGCGATGAGGGGGTTCCCTTGTAGGTAAATGTTAAACTGGCACGAATGGAATCTGTTACTTTTGTTAAAAAACAAAACAGAGCCCAGGCGAGTCAATTTGGTTAAGAAAGAACATGGAACCTGAAAAGAATTGAATCAGCATGGATGAATTCAAAGGACAGTGACAAGGGCCTGGAAACCAGTATCTGCAAACTGTTGCCTCTGTATTATTTTCTAACTATTAATGTTCTTTTTACAGTATTGCGATAGCACTTATCAATGTAAAAGTTTCTGTTAATACAATCTCCTGAGTTTTCTTACAAAGTGCATATGTTATGCCCAAATCCATGGGGTCCCCACAAAAGCCAACAAAGGAGACCAAGTCCCATATGTAAAAGCAAAGAGCCTTTATTTTAATCAACTTTGCAAACTCGGTCTCTCCGCATGTCCAATGTATTGGAATATCTGGAGAGCCCCGAGTTCAATTAGGATAAAGTTTTTGTAGTAGTAAAGGTGGGGGTGAGAGGTTTAGGGCCCTCCTGATTGGCTGACATTTGTCTAGGGGTGTCCTGTTGAGATGCACTGGCAGGTGTCTCTATCTACAGTTCTTGGAATGCCAGGCATTTCCTGTGAATGGTCTGCTCTTGGGTGGAAGTCGGGCAATCTCAGCCTGTGGTTCCTCTTGCAGCCAGGCATTGTCTCAGGGTAAACTGTTGAGACTCCAGACTCCATTTAAATTCACCGATGGCCAGAGTCCCAGGTGATAATGGTTGGAATTAAAGAACTCCCTTTGGGTAACCTGCCCAGACTTAGCTTATCATGGCTGACCCCGACACTTACATCTTTTCAACTTTCCTATAAGACAATCCAGGAGAGTTTCACAGTAATTGATTCTTCCATAATGTTGCCCACTTTTCCTTCTGTTTTCCCAGTGCAGTTTACCAACCACATTTGTGCCTCTACAGGTATCTGAGTTAGTCTGCAGAGGATCAGAGACCAAATACAGTGACACAAGAGGCCAATCCAAGTGTCCATCATCTTAATTTGGTCTCATAACCAAATTTGTTGCTGTTTGGTTTTTATTGCTTAGTTACTAATATATTGTCTCTTCTTGAGGAGCAATGAGCAAATGGTAGTTCAACATAGCTTCTGATTACAAATGCACATAGAGTTTTAAAAGAAATCAAATTGCAAAAGACCCTTGGGATGTGGATGATCTAAGTTGCGGTTTTCCTTGTGTGGTAGTGGTCGGTGACTGCTAGGCCATGTGTTTCTTGGTTATTGTGGAGTTTCTTAGAAAGGCTGAGCCCCTTTACCTTTGAAAGCTAACTTAACCATTGGGTTTATAAATTCTGAAATCTCCACGTCTTTTTGCATGTGCTCATCTGAAGGAAGATTGGCATGTCTAAACTACTGCCGAGATCTAGGTGTGGTTCAGGTAGACAGATCATAAAAGTTCCTACTTTCAAGCTTCAGATAAAACTTAAGGTGATTATTTCTCCCTTTTTGTTGCAGATACCTTTTATATTTGCAAATTAAAAGAGACATTTTTCATGGTCGACTGTTATGCTCCTTTTCTGATGCTGCCTATCTTGGTGCTTGTATCGTTCAAGGTGAGTCCAGCCCCCAGGACACTCATTTCCAACACTGCAATGGGCAATGAAACTTTATTCTGTGTCTCTCTTCCCTGTTACCTATTACAATCCTGTCTTTGTCTGTGGGTGAATCTACTTATGACAATGTAGATTCACCTAATCACATTCCCTCCCAAGTCATTAATCCTGGCAGAAGGCTGAGCGCCACTGTTCACAGTGCCTTGCTCACATTTGAAGACTTACAAGCCCCAAAGAGTAGAATATAGAGTCTCTCTTTTTTTTTTCTCAAAGAAACAGGCCATCATTTTGTAAGACTTTCTATATTGATGCCGGAATTTTATGTTTTGATTCCACTTATCAAATGATACCTAATAGACATATCAAGGGGTGAAGCCATATCAAGGAAATGGATTTTTAAAAAGTAGGTCACTCCTTAATCGTATTTCATGTGTGCATGTATTTTCTATAATTTTTCAGCTTTTATAGGCACACAAGAATAAATTCACAAATCTGTTTGATGAATCCTCCCCTTTTCCTAGTTATTTTGTCAAACTTGAATTACTTTAGTTCTTTAAGCTTTAGTGTTTTCCTGTATAACATGGGGTAGTTATAAGTCTATCTACACAGGAAATTTTATAACAACTGTGAACAGAACATTATGGACCATAAGAGGTAGATGTTCTTTTTAGGGATGAACATAATACTAGTGTGTCGGGAAGACTGAATGCACTCACTAGACTTGGAGTCTAGATGCTTCTAATCTTTGTTTTAATGCTGGTTTAAAAAAACATTTTGCCTTTGAGTAGGTATGATTTCAAAGATAGGTTTCTCAGTTTTTAATTGTTTTTCTGCTTTTGAGATTATAATATAATTATATCATTTCCAATTTGCCTTTCCTTTGTCCAAATCTTCCCAAATACCCAACCTTGACCATTTTCAAATTCATGAACTCTTTTTTTTCTGTAATTATTTTTACATATATATTATGTATAGTATATGTATGTATATGTATATATGACCTGCTGAGTTTGTATAATGATATTTGATATTATACTATATTTGATATTTCATTTGATATAGTACATGACTAGGCATTTGATATAAGATGAACAAATAGTGTGCTTTTCCAGAGAATAAGTATTTATCCCATATTCAGCATTTCTTAGTTGCCTGTAATACTTTTGTGTAGGGTTTAGGTCTCTTGAGCTTTCCCTATCCACGTCTATTGCTGGTGTTCTTATTTAGCAATGTTTAGGCAGTCATTCTGGTGAGAACTCATGAGAATAGCTTCTAACAATCTGAGAAGACAAAGTCTTAGGGGAAAACCCTAATCCTCTGGCTCTTATAATCTTACCACCACCTCTTCTACAATATTACTTGAGCCTTGGGTAAAGGGATTGTTTTGTAGCTACACCTATTAGCACCAGCTTCCACAACTCACGATTTTGGTTGGTTTTGGTTTTCTGAATCAGCTCTGTCTGTTGCCAAAAGAAGTTTACATGATGAGAGATATGAGGACTAAACTTCCTGTGGGTATAAGGAAAAATGTTTAGAATGGAGTTAGGGATTATGCTGACTTCGTAAATTAGCAATTGTGGGTTCTCCTCCAAAATCCATGGCTTCACTATCCCTACGTAGTTGGTAAGTTTCCAGCACAAAGCATTCATTTTTTCTTATTGAGCAGGCCTTAAGTCCAATTAGAAAGCTGTTGGTTATCACCAAGGTATGCTTACAACTCACTGCTGCACCCTTAGAGTTATTTCACTATGTTGGTCATTTTTGTGGTTAATAGGTATCGTAGTTAGATAGGTCTGATGATTGCAGTGCTCCTTTGGAAAATTACAATGCCTTATGGTGGCATAAAATCTAATCCTCAAAAAGGAAACTTTCAAGTCAGTTCCAGATCAGAAGCCTTTGGTCCCTGTTTCTGAAGTGCATAGTGTCTTCAACAATAGAGATTTACCTTTATGGAGTGGCCCTTAAATCCTAAGAGAGAGAGAGAGAGAGAGAGAGAGAGAGAGAGAGAGAGAGAAAGAGAGAGAGAGACATCATTACATTTATACTAGTATTGAATCATTTGGCATATCTTGCCAGGCAGGTTATTATATATAGGCTTATAGAGTTCAGAACGTGATGATATTAGTGATTGTCTCCTCCAGCAGCATTTGTGACAAACTCCAGCACTATGAAAACAGAACAAAGAAGACCCTAAGAGAGACATACATGAATTTACATAGGAAGGAGAAAAAAACAAGATCTCCAGAGTAAATTAAGAACATGGTGGTCATGGAACAGGGGAGAAGGGAGGAAAAGAGGGGAGCAGAGAAAAATGTATAGCTCAATAAAAACAATTTAAAAAAGAAACATAGTCAGTAGAAATGAAACTTCCAATAGATTACCAACTAGATTTCTTCATGTCCTATAACTCAAATACATGACATCTTCAGCAATGGGTTCTTACTGTCCACTTCTGGAGGGTAGCTAATAGCACTGGAAATAGCTTGTAATGTCTGGCGAGAGGTCTTTGAAACCTCGCTGGCCAATAACTCAAAAAGAGGCAACTCATTCCTAGTACTGGGGGGTATATTTAATAGCACATGGTATCTAGTTGTAATCTAACTTATTATATGGTAAATCCTAATGATTTTACTGTCAATTTTTCTTCCCCAGAACCTCTCTACCCTCCCTTCCCACCCTAACCCTATTTAATCTTTCCTGTTTCATCTTTGCCCTTTGTAACATTAATTCTATTTTATCTATCTTGAAAAATACCCTCCTCCAGATGGGCTTCTTATTATTTGCCTAACTTCTATGGGTATTCCAAATAAAGCACATGTATTTAAAATTTTAAGGCTAACTTCCATATGTAAGAGAAAACATGCAATGCTTTCCTTTCTGAGTTTTGATTGTCATACTCAAAATAACTGTTCCCAATTCCATCAATTTATGTGCAAATTTAATTTTCTTAGCAGCTTGAATAATCTTCTATTATGTATGTGAAACATTTCCTTTATCCATTTATTAGTTGATGGAGATCTAGGCTATATCCATTTCCTGAAAATTGTGAATAAGGGAGCAATATACATAATGAGTAAGCATCTCTGTAGTAACAGAGTCTATTGGATATATATTAAAGAGTAGGATAGCACAAATTCAAAGGAGAACTAGCAATAATACTAAAAATTTTCTGAAAAATAGAAACTTGAAGGAACACTTTCAAATTCTTTTTTATAAAGTCAGTATTGCCCTGATACCTAACTTAGGCAAAGACTCAATAAAAGGGAAGATTATAGGCCAATATCTCTGATCAGCATAGCATCAAAATTCTTGATAAAACTCTACCAAACTAAATTCAAGAAAGTATCAGAAAGATTATCCACCATGGTCAAGTTAGCTTCATCCAAGAGTTGCAGGAATAGTTCAACATACTAAATAATTTTTAAAACATTCCAACAAATAAATATACTAAATGCCATCTCATTAGATGCAGAAAAAGCCTTTAACAGAAACCAATATCTCTTCATGATGAAAGTCTTGGTGAAAATAAGAAAGGAGATGCATTTTAATATATGAAGGCAATCTACAACAACCTGAGGGCAAACGTCATTCTAACTGGAGAAAAAGCCAAACCATTTCCACTAAAACCAGAAACAAACAAAGATATCTATTGGTTCTATTTCTGTTCAATATGTTATTAACGTCCCAGCTAAAGTAATAAAACAAGTGGAGAAATACAAGCGAAGAGTATAAAAATAGGAAAAATTGAATCAAAATATCCTTATTTACAAATGATATGATTTTATGTAGAAAAGATCACAAGGATTCCACCAGAAAGTTTCTACAGCTCACAAATACATTCTACAAAGTAGCAGATTGCAATATTGAGACAAAAAAAAATCAGTAACCTTCCTATAGACAAACAAAAAACAGACAAAGAATGATATAAGGAAAGCAATACTATTCACAATGGGATGAATAAAAAATAAAATACCTTTGAATAAACCTAACAAAAGAGGTGAAAGGTTTCTCTAATAGAGACACAAATAAATTGAAGAAGATACCCGAAGATGAAGTCGCTTATGTTCATAGATTGCTAGGATTAGCATTTTGAAAATGACCATCCTATCAAAAGCAATGTATAGTTTGCCATCTGTAGCAAGATTCCAACAACCATTCCCATCAAAATGTAAACACAATTTTTCACAAACTATTTTTTCTTTAAATTTTGAATTTCACATGAAAACCCAAAATTCTCAAGTTAGCTAAAACAACACTGAAAATAAAAACTTGGTTACCACCATTCCTGGTTTTTAATTATACTGCATGGTTACAGTAATAATGGCTCTATGTTAATGGAATAAAAACAGACACATTGATCAATGGAATAAAATTAAGAATCCAGACACATGTTCACATACCTTTAGACAGCTGATTTCTTTTTTATAGAGTTAAAAGGTACATAATAAAGAAAATAATGCATTATTTAAAAATAGTGCTTATGAAACTGGATAGCTACATGTAGATGAAGAAAACTAAATGTATATCTTTCACTCTGCACAAAACTAAACTTCATATGGATTGAGGACCTCAACATAAGACGTGGTAACTTGATACAGATCTTCTCCTACAGACTTCCTCACCACCCCAACCCTTTGTCTCAGCCACCAATTCCCATAGGCATTCTATGGGAACCTGCTAGCCATACCAGCCAGAGAAGGTGCAGGTCATCACAGAAGCAGGTATGTGATCCTCATATCTTCCCCACTTCCTCATCTTCTACAAAACCAGTACCCAGTCTCATCCCCAGATCAGTAGCACACCACATACTGTGGCCTCTTCTCGCTCTCTGCTCCCATTCTCAAGGAACTAAACAGATCCTGGTGGCATACCTTGCTTTTCTCCTTCCTGTAGACATCTTTGGCTCCCTTTCTAGCCCATTCCTATCCCTAAGTGTCAGCTTCCTATACCAACAAACACATTCTAACCAAAACCTCCAGTAGCCAAATCTGGCAAAATCTGAAAAGCATTCCCTACCAAGTAACACATAGCTACTACAATTTTCTACCAACTAACAACAGCAACAGAAACCAAAGAACAAAATGCCCACCCCGCAAAGATAAGACTAGACATCAGCAACTAGTATTATAATCATCCCAAATCCTGATGCCCAGATGCCAGTATAAAAACATAGTCAATGACTATCAGAACAATGTTTCACCAGTAGATCCCAGCAACCTTACTACAGTAGGCTCTGAGAAAAGCAATATATCTGAAGTAAAAGAAAGGGACTTCAAAATTGCCTTTATGAATATGTTAAAGATAAACTTAAAGAGAAAATTCTTCCTAATCCCCTAAAAGAAATATAGCCAAACACATGTAAACAATGAAGGATAATTAAATTAGTTATTTAGGACCTGATTATAGAGATAAAATCAATAAAGAAAATCTAAACTGAGGGAATTCTGTAAAGAAAAAATTTAGGAATTCAAACAAGAACTACAGAGGCAAGTTCCACTAATAAAATACAAGATATGAAAGAGAGAAGCTCAGGAATTTAAAAATATAATAAAAGAAATGGATACACCAGTCAAAGAAAATGTCAAAGATCTAAATATTTCATCAAAGATCTAAAAAGCTCGTGGCATAAAACATCCAGGAATTCTCAGATACTATGAAAACATCAAATCTAAAAATAATAGAAATCTAAGAATGATAGGAATTGAGGAAAGAGAATCCCATCTCAAAGACCCAGAAAAAATTAATAAAATCATAGAATAAAACTTTCTAACCTAAAGAAAGAGATGCCTACAAAAGCAAAAAAATACACAGAACACTAAATAAACTGGACAAAAGAGGGGGGTACACCACAACAACAAATAATGAGAACCAACCAATGCTGCTCATTGATAACTCTCTCCATCAATGGCCACAATTATTCAATCAAAAGATATACACTAACAAATACAGAGGATTAGAAAACAGGATCCATTCTTCTGCTGTATCTAGGAAATACACATTAACATTAAAGATGGACATTACCTCAAGTTAAAAGGATAGAAAAAAGATACTCCAAGAAAATTGACATAAGACAAGCCTGTGTAGCTCTTTTAATATCCAACGAAATAGACTTCAAACAAAAACTACTAAGGAGATAGAGAAAAGCATTGAATATTCACCAAAGGAAAAATTCTCCATCAGAATATTGCAGTTCTTAACATCTATACAACAAACACAAGGGCACCCAGGTTTCATAAAAGAAACACTACTACAGCTTAAATTGACCCTTATAAAGTGGTAGTGGGTAACTTCAATATTTCACTTTCAGCAATAGATCATCTAGACAAAAACTAAACAGAAATATGCTGGACCTAACTGATGTTATAAGCAAATGGACCTAAGAAATATTTATAGAACATTTCACCTAAACACAAAAGAACATCCTTCTTATCGGAAGCTCATGGGATGTTCTCCAAAACTGACCACATACTTGGACACAAACCAAGTCTAAAAAGATACAAAAAAATTGAATAACACCCTGTATCCTATTTGACCACCATTAATAAGGATGGATATCATCAACAACAAAAACTTACAAATATATAGCAAATGAACAATGTAAAAACAGGTCAAGACAGAAATGAAATATTTTACAAGTGAATAAAAACAAAATGCAGCATACCCTAATTTATGAAACAATGACAGCAATACTAAGAGGCAACTTCATGGCACTATGTTCCTATACTTAAAAAAAGGATGGAGACAGGATAACTGATAAAAAGAATTGTTGGAGGTATCACCATCCCTGACCTCAAACTGTACTACAGAGCCATAGTAATAAAAATAGCACAGACAAAAATTTCGGGAGGTAGCTTTCTTGAGTCTCAACAACAGCTTATGAAGGATCTAGGCTTTTTCTTTTTCTTTCTTCCTGTCATTTTGTAAGAAATATTTTTTAAAAGATCAGATCATGAGCTGAGTGGTAGTGGTGCACACTAATCCCAACACTCAGGAGACAGAGGCAAGTGGATCTCTCTGAGTTTAAGGTCATTCCAATCTACGAGGGAGTTCCAGGATACCCAAGGTTAGACAGAGACCTATCTTTTAAAATAAAAAATAAAAAAAAAAACGAAAAATAATGGAAGGGAGGGAGAGAAGGAGGGAGGGAGGGAGGGAGGGAGGGAGGGAGGGAGGGAGGGAGGGAGGGAGAGAGATCTGGTCTCTTGATTCTGACAGAGAAGAAAGCACAGTATATATTTGAACTTAGAGGCACAGGAAAGCCCTTCAAACTAAATATTCTCTCTATAGCAAAGGACATCATTATTTGAATGCAAAGGTAACATACAGAATAGGAAAAATGTCTAACAGCTATGCTAATAACAGTATCTACACTACCTAAGGAACTGAAAAAATAAACATAAAGAAAAATAACTCAATCCTAAAATGTAGCATGGAACAAAATACAGAGTTTGCAGAAGATGAAATGAAAATAGCTGATAACAGTGTCTGATGAACCAGGCTTTGATTCTTGTTTTCAATTTTGATTGAACTTTAGAGTCACCAGAGGGAGCTCTTATCCTTGTCTGTTGGGGAAATATAAATAAAAAGTACTTTGAGATATCATCTTACCATGGATGGAATGGCTATGATTCAAACACAGTAATGATGAAAAATGCTGGGGGGAAAAAACATTTATTTATTGCTAGTGGGAGTGCAAACTGCTGCAGCCATTATATCAGTATGGAGATTCCTCAAAGAGCTGGAAAACATCTACCACAAAACCTTGATATATATATATATATATATATATATATATATATATATATATATATGTGTGTGTGTGTGTGTGTGTGTGTGTGTGTGTGTGTATAGCATACATCATGGTGTTTTGAATGTTTGCATTTTATTGTTTCTAAACTCAATATATATGTTTGTATATATAAGTATATGTGTATATATAATATCTCTACTTTGTATGTAATTTTTATGTGAACACTCCAGGCCTATTCTAGTTATTTTAAAAAATAGCATATATTTTTAATAAGTATACTCACTATATAGCACAACAGATTTCTTAAATGTATTTCTTTTACATAATTGAAAATGTATATTCTTTGACTATCTCTGGAGGGTGTTATTATTGATGATAATAATTTTGCTATGAACATGTAGTGACTTCAAGGGCCTACAAATCTGGAAAATCCGAAACAGTAAAATTGTTCAGCACCCTATATGTCAATAGTGCTTTAATGAAAAACAACAATGTTTTAAATTGTTTTAGGACAAGAAAAAGAGGTGTAAAAAGACCTAACAGGTACCCACATTCACATAGTCAGATGTGAACACGAATATGTCTCTAGAAAATGAGACTGGTGTTCTCCCCATGAGTAGAAATGCATTATATTGCATAAACTCAGTCTATATTTTTATTTTGGATGGTAAATGACAGTGTATATGTGTCCTTATTGTATTGTTTATGATTTCTCTCTTTTTCTCCAATTTTTGATGGTTATAGCTGAGTTTGGTGATTATTATCCTGATGAGCATCCTGAGAATTATATCAGTGAGTTTGAGATTTTCCCCAAGCAATCACAGAAGTTGGAAAGAAAAATCATGGAAATTCATAACAATGAACTCAGGTAATATGTGTGAAAGTGTAGAGATGAAAAAGCATTCTTACTATATAGAAAGTTGGACTCATGTGAAGGCATATGATTTGAAGTGTGAGTAGGCAGCCTTGGGTTGCAGAGAAATGTTTCTGGGCCCTGCAAAGTATGACTTAGTATCTCAATTAGTGTAAGACTTTTCCAAGATAGTGCCTATGAGAAGTGAGAAGTTAGAAAAGGTGTGTATTTTGCCTCAAATATATTACCTCAAAACTGTACATTTTCTTAGTTCTATGGATTAACTTAAGAGAACTTTCTGTTAAAGAAAATGTGTTGAAAATAAATACAAAATATTCATTGTTCTTTCTATATTTTGGAAATAAATGTACTATTTAGAACAATGACTCACAGTATTCCAGTTGATACAACCATAGTATAGAGAATTACTCTTGTTAGGAACCAAATGGTAAGACTTATTAATGAGTAAACTGTGTTCATTGCATGGATTGGTAGAAATGGTGGATCTTCTGTGGCTAGACTTTGTAGGGCTTTAAATTCTTGGTGAACATTATAGTGACAAACATTTCTGAGCATTTCCAAGTTGCCAAAATATAAAGCAAATAGGCTTCTGAAAGCTGTTCTGCCCCATCCTTCCAAATTGTAGGAGACAGACACTCTTTGTGTGCCTGTGAAGGACAAAGAAGGTGATCTTGAAGAGGATAAAAAATGTTTCCTATTAGTTAACATTGATGTCATAACATGATCCATGATTACCTGACACTAATGCCCACACATTACTCCAATGTTTGGCAGTTCTAGGAAGAAAGTAATCATTCAGGTGTTACAGTGGCAATGAGCCCTAAGAGTCAGGACTAAAAAGCCACAGATGCCAGTTGTGGTTGTTTAAATGGGAATATCCTCATAGGCTTATATATCTGAAGACATGAGTCCCAGGTGTTGGCACTGTTTGGGAATGTTTAAGAGGTGTGGCCTTGTTAGAGAAACTGGGATTGGACTTTGAGAATTTAGAAAATTAGTGTTGTTTCCAGTTTTTTACTCTTTCTCTCTCTGCTTCCTGTTTGGAAGACAGACATGGTTCCAGTTGCTATGTCTGCTGTCCCCCAATATGACAGTGGTGAACCCTTATTCCTCTGGAAACATCAGCCCAAATAAAGCCTTTCTTCTATAAGTTGCCTCAGTCAAAATGTTTTACCACAGCAGGAGAAAGATAACTAATACAGTAACCTAAAATCCTGTGCCAGAAAAATTGTAGGAGTTGAAGGAAAAAGAAAAAAAGTGGAATGCATCATTATAATTAAGGGAACAATTAATCAAATTAATCAAGAGGACATTGCAACCCTAACATATATGTAACAACCTAATGTGCAAGAAAAAACATACTACTGAAATTAAAGGCACCCATTAACTACAATAGTGGGTGGCTTTAGTATCCCATTCTCTCCAAAAGACAAGAGATCTAGAAAAAAATTAAAAGAAACATGAAATTAAATGACATCATATATCAAATGGACCTAAACAGTATCTACAGAACTTGTTCTCAAATACCAGAGAGTGTAGCGTCCACTCAGTAGTTCACAGAAGATCCTCTATAGTTTACCACATATTAGGATGAAATACAAATATTTTTTACACACAATGAGATGTTTTCAACAATAACTGAAACAGTCATCTGTAGCATCTCTATATACTGACAACAAATAAAATGAGAAGGAGATCATAGACAGACTCACATTCCCAATTGCTCAAACAAAATAAAATATCTAAGAAAAAAACCTCACGAAGTTGATAAAAGACCTCTATAATTAAAACTTGAATCTCTGAAAAAAAATTATTGGGGAAGACATTAGAATTTTACAGACAGTCCATGCTCATGTGTTGGTACTGTGAAAATGACCATTCTACCAATAATTAACAGATTAAATGCAATTCCAATCAAAATTGCACAAGATATTCTTTACAGAAATAGCAAAAGAGTACTAAAATTCATATGAAACAATCAGTGACCCTGGAGAGGACAAACAACCCTGAGGAGAAAGGGCAATACTGTAGTGATTAAAATGTGTAATATTTCAAACTATGTCACATAGCTATAGTAATTTATAAAGTACCATACCAAGTATGGTAATAGTAAGTACACACCAAAACAGATATTTAGATCAGTGGAACAAAGCAGAAGACACAAACATGAATGAATGTAACTATAACCATCTGACATTTGACAAAGATGACAAAAATACACATTGGAGAGAAGACAGTGTGCTAGTACAAGTAGTTCACACATAGAAAAATGAAATTAGATCTATTATCTATCACACTACACAAAAATAATGTTCAAATGCATGGAAGACCTCAACCTGAAGCACAAAAACTGCAAGTAAACAGATAGTACCTTATGATGGGACCTAGGTGTAAGAAAGGACTATATTAGTAGGAATTCATTGGCTTGTGAATTAAGGCCAAAAAGTGATAAAAAGAGAAATCACAAAACTAAAAAAAATTCCATGTAGGAAAGAAGAAGCCATGGAGTTGAATAAGATGGAATTCGTTTCTGGTACTGTAGACTACCAGTGGCTGAGAACATGGAACCTAGAGCAGAATCTCCCTGCCACTCTCCTAACCCAAGATAATTTTAACTGTATTCTAAATACGTATTCTGTACCCACAGATCAGTGTAGCTCTTAGCCTTCATGAAGAAGCTTCTCTTTGCAGAAAATGGAAATAATCATAGAAAACCACAATTAATCAAAATGCAGAGAGCAATTGACCACAGTGTGTCATGCCCCAATTTATACACCTATAAAATAACCCCAAACTTTTCTGTCAAAAATGTTCACAAAAAGAGATATAAAGATTTTAAGAGTCAGAAGACCAGGACTTCTGCCGTAACATTTTCCAATGATACTTTCCCAAAGCCTTGGTACTGCATGGCCTCAGTTTGCCTTCATATCTTCTTCTACCATACTATATGCCCATATTTGCCATATTTTTTCTAAAACGGGGCATACAGACAGGTAATTTCAATATATACCATCTCTGTCTCAGTCAAATATTAGAAGTGGCAGGCTGGAGGCTTTCCTTCCCTGTTCGGGTTCTTAAAGATATTGATCTCTCTAACTCTAAACAATGAAGTAAACATCAAAGTCATATTATTTTATTTCGTTTGAGATCTAAGAAAGATAAATTAATTAAATTCTAGCCTGTCATATGAAGCAGAATGGGATAGCTGGTGTTGTTTGTTATTGCTATTGTTGTTATTTTCATACTCCTCTAAGAATGAGTAATGGTAGAAGAGAAGCTTGCCACAAATATAAGAACACATAGCCAAACCTCTAATCTGCAGGACAACTGAATGATTCCCCTGTGAGATACCACAAACACCAGCCAGGGCAGGGCACATCTTGCCCATGGTGAGTCAGGGAAATGGGGAAGAATAAGATTTTACAGTGCTCAGAGGGCCAGTAATGGATCTGAAGGGCACATGAGTTTCCCTATTAACGTCAAATTCTACAACCAAGCTGTAAATAATATACTCTCTGGAGCCTCTTAAATTAAGATCCAGCATATACTAAAAGAAAAATATTAAAAGAAATGCTCAAACATTTGAAGCCAAATGTGAGGAAACTTTAAAATTGCAGCAATGCAATATGACGAAAGTCCCAACCAAGTTATAGCAATGTCTAACTCAATATAGATAATCCCACTGCTCAGAAAGAGAATGTGTTATTGGTTTTCTCTCCCTGAATTTAATTATGAAGTTTCTGTATCCAAATGGGTCAGGCAGAGCCAAGCCCATCCCTTCTCTGCTTGTACTTTATAATCAGTTCAAATATAGCCAACAATAGTCGATACCTCATTTTAAGTTAGTAGTGACTAATAACCATTTATTCCTGGGAGCTGTAGGTTTTCTACTGTTTGTGAAGGTGTACTCAAAGAAGACCAATATGAAAGAGACTGTTCTTTGTTAGCTAAAGTAGTCAGGACATGTATTTAGGACTTAAATATAGGACAGGAAGTACAGCTAAATACATAATTATCCAACCTCATCAAATTTAGTTGAATCTTAAGAGAATTATATGTTAGAATTGCTGTCTCCTAAAAAAGAAATGCAGCTAATCTTTGATTTTTTTTCAATGCCTCTTTAGAAAAGCTTCATCTTGCAGATGATTTTTATTTTCTGTTGCCATATTCAAAGTTGTTCCAGAAACTAATGTCCAGTGAGAGACTAAAGGAACAGAATGTAATTACTTACTATGAAAACAAATTATTAAATGACTTGTTCCTTAATAATTTAGGAGTCTCAGGAGCTCAGTTTATTTAATTTCTGCCTTAGCTTCTATGGCTCTATCCTCTTGCCATCTTTGACACCTGCACTAAGTCTTTCTTTGTGTATAAATTTGTCAACTAATTTATTCAGATGCTCACTTAGCAGAAATATGCAGACAAGCCCAACCAAGCAATATTGACATGAAGATTTATATTTTAAAGATAATCTTGTGCTTTCCTGTATTAAACATCCTAACTGACACTTCCCCTCCATAGGTTTTCCAGTTTCTGTCATGTTCAGGGGTAATAATTGAGGAAATGATAAACCTAAAAGCAAGAAAATGGAAAAAAACTGAGCCTAAACCTCATGTGAAAACAACAAAAGACCCTAAATAATCAGAACAGTTGAGCAACATGAAAGTTGAGAACATGCCACTCCCTGATTAAGGAATATACAAAACATGATACCCTCATAAAACAGCCACAAAAACAATGAACCAAATCAGGAAGCCCCAATAATTTGATGCACTTACAGCCAATGATATGCAGCAAAGAGCCCAAAACACATGGTAGTAAAAATGCATTGTCTTATCAACCTGTGTTGGGAAAAACAATTATCATCATGCAAAAGAATAAAACTAGATCCACATACTTCACTATTGTCCTAGTTAGGATTACTATTGCTGTAATGAAACACCATGATCAAGAGTAAGCTGGGGAACAAAGGGTTATTTGACTTATGCCTCATCATCAAATGAAGCCAGGACAGGAACTCAAACAGAGCAGAACCTAAAGACAGGAGCTGACACAGAAGCCATGGAGGAGTGCTACTTCCTGGTTTGTACTGTGTTGCTTGTGCAGCCTGTTTTCTTATAGAACTCAGGACCACAAGCCCACCTAGAGTGGACTGAGCCCTCCCATAACAATCACTAATTTAAAAAGAAAATATCCAACAGGTTTACCTAAAGCCCAGGACACATTTTCTTAATTGAAGCTCCCTCCTCTTTAATGACCCTAGCTTGTGTCAAGTTGATATAAAAGTCACCAGGATAACTATATAAAACTCAACAGAAAATATACTAGATTTAAACTTAAGGCCCGATACTATGGCAAATAGTATTTTAATACTCTTAGTTTTATCTTCACTGTTCTCCCCTTTTAAACTTATGGAAACAGGCATTCATTACTTAATAGCATGTCTAGTGTCTTTGGTTCTTTACACTTGTGATATTAACCCATTTTCTATGTATCATTGCTTTTATTTATTCTTATGGTTATTCAGTATTATTATTATTATATCCATACTACTGTTGTTAGGTGTACAGTCACATTGCTTTTTTAGATTAAAAAAAATCACTATCATATATATATATATATATTTCTTGGCATAATAATTAAGATTATGTTGAAAGTGTTACTATGAGTAGAATTACTGTAATTTATCATAAACAAACTAAATTTTAGTAGATAGTGCCAGACCTTTCCTTTCCATATTAATTATACTAACTTGCTCTTTCTCATCGTAATAGGATGCCTGGTTTTGTTGTGCAGTCTCTCTGTTGCTAGGCTTTGTTAGGCTTTTTAGCTTTATCATATCCAGATATGTTAAGGGTTTTTTATACTTTTAAGTTATATTTTGCTAGTAAAGAGGTTGAACATATTTCTGCATCCTTGATGATTATTCATGCTGCCTACTTGTTATGTGTATAAGACTTTTGTCCATTTTTTTGGTTACCTGTATTTTTTAAATGCTGTTTTTTTAATTATTAGGAGTTTTAAAAGTATTCTAGATACTATTTGGTTGTCCTCATTGCTGATCTATTTCTCCCATGTTGCAACTTGCCTTTTCATATCCTGGATAGCAACCTCTGTTTAGCAGAGATCTGTGAGCTTAATTGTAAGTCTTCTGGAGTTGGTCAGATCTGGAACTCTGCTGTCACCTGGTATTAAGTTTGGTGTTCAGAATAGACATCCATGAGGCATAGAAAGGATGCCTATAGAGAATATTTGCCATAGAAAGTATTAGTTACAAAAATACTTCTTAGATAAGGGAAAATTAGTCACCTTTCATTTTAGTCTATTTCCTTTCTCTTGTTATCACAAAACACTAGAGGCTGGGTACTATATTTAGAAATATATTCATTTAGTTTCCATTATTATAGATTCCAGAGCGTGGCATGATCATTTGTTTAGCTCTGGCTGTATTGCAACATTTCAGATGTGGGAGGGCAAAGACCATAGCAAGAGGCAAACCATTCAAGGGCTAAGTAAGCTTGCTTCATCTCAATTATTCACTCCCCCCCCCCCTTATTACTTTGTGTGAGTATAGATGCATGCTTGCAGAGCTGCAAACTGGTGCAGAGACAACATCAGGTGTCTCTCCTTGCCTTCCTTCTTATTGTAGGCAGAGTCTTGTTTTTCCCTGCTATGTACAATGTGCTAACTGGCCTGTGAGATTTTCCAGGAGTTCTGCTGTCTCTACCTCCTGTGTTGCAACAGATGCGCACTATTGTGTCTGTCTCTTACATAGGTCCTGTGAATCCACACTCACGTCCTCAATCTTACAACAGTACTGTATACACTGAATCATATTCCAGTTCCGTGTCACTCTGTAATACCTATCTCTTAATTTGATATTAACTGGGATGTAACAGAACTAAAATACCCCTTTAGAAGGCACCATTCTTACTGACTTTTGCACTTGGTCACATCTCTAAAAGGTTCCATCTCTCAACTGACCATTCTAAGGACAAGCATATAGAAAATTAATATGTAAAGGGTGAACTGAACTGTAATCTTTGTTACATAGACTAGAAAAAGAAAGATGGACCTTAAAGACAACTTAGATTTTACAAAAGCATAATATATGGCTTTTAAGATGTACTAATAAAAGTTGGAGAGATGGCTCAGTCATGGTTAAGAGCACTTGTGGCTCTTCCAGAGGACCCAGGTTCAATTTTCAGTACCCACATGGCAGCTCACAACTATCTGTCACTCCAGATCCATAGTATCTAATACCCTGCTTTTCTCCCAGAGCACCAAGTGTGCATGTGCTACACAGACATAAACGCAAGCAAAACAGTCATATATATATATATAATAAATAATTTTAAAATTAAAGAAAGAAAAATGCATTGACCATTTCATCATCATGAAAGTGGCCATCTCTATACAGCAGAAGAGTTCTAACCAGTCTGTAGTGGAGTGGGAGCCTTTTGACTAAGACAAAAGTATGAGTCCATGCAGAGGCAGTTCTGAAACTTTAGGAGGCAAAGGGACACATTGGCTTTGAACTGTCATGAATCCTGTCTAAATTACTAAGGCTGAAATTTTGCATTGAAGGCTGTCACAATAGATTGATGTTTAGTAGCCTTTGGGATATCACAGCTTCATTAGTTTTTCCCTAAAGCAAGTAGAAGTGTGTGTGCTAGAGAGACCGAGACAGAGAGATCAAGGGAAGAGAAGATGGACTAAAGAGCCAGCACAACACTGATTATGATGAAGATGCCCTGCAGATATACTGAAGCAAAACTTCAATGCAATAAGAGAAAAGGAGGAAATGATTCCTATGGGCACCATTTTAATTTAATGAATCCTTTAGTCTTTTGAAGGGATTGAGTGACAATCCTATGTGTAGAGCTTGAGTGAAGTTAGATTTAATGGCACAATATAATTTTGTAATTAAAGTATAAAATGACATTCTGGTTTTCCATCGCATACCCTTCTTAACCAGGAATGGTTTAGATTTTTGTACATGTGAGATGTTCATATTAATCAAAGTAGGATCTTTGAAATATTTTATTATCTCATGTTCAAGTCAGTCCTTCATGAAACGGTATCTGCTAGCCCCCTTTACCCTGCAGCTTGTTTACCAACATTGAGTACATTTCTTGAACTAATCTAATATTTGAGATTTCCTCTGATAATCCAAGACTTTTTGTAGAATTACTTATTAATTTTTTGTACCCAGAAGGTTCTGTTCAGGATTGTTGTTGGGGGAATAAGATTGCCCTCTTTCTGGTCTGGACAAGAAATACCATTCATCCTGGGGAATCTTTTAAAGAAGAGATACGGAGTTTTCTTTTGTATTAAATGTAATTTGTGAGGACATCCATACTGGTAATTTGATAATATTGAATGACTGCATACTCACTAGAGTGCTGATATTATACAGCAGTATTTTTTTGTACAATTAACTACAAAATGTGACCTTCTCAAAGGGCTCTGCATGGTAAGAAATACTGGTGGATGTACCTGGTCCTATTGACTTAAGAATTTTTATTCTATATTAAACAGAAAATAATATTCAATTGATTAACAGGATGACTAGTTTTTATTGATTGTATGTTACTTGAATTCTCTAATTTCTAAAATGTGTGTGCATGTGTCATTTTAGAGGTCAGAGCCCAGCGATTGCTGAATTCAACTTACTCCTGAAAGCTCATACATTGGAAACTTATGGGGTGGATCCTCACCCATGCAAGGTAATGGCCTCAAAGAGGCCACCATATAATCATTATTTTGTTCCAAATCAAATTATTGGCATGCAGGCCTGGCAAAATATCCTTAGATTTATACGGCCTTACCACAAAAATTATGTGGAAGACATAACAAGTAGGCTATCATCACATGTTTTGAATGTGATTAGGTTCTGTGCCAGAGACCTGGAAATGCTTGCTAATTGTATTGGAGTAGTCAAATTTTCCTAAAAATTAATATGCATTCATTTATTCATCTAATGGATGATTTCCTTCAGAAAGTGAGAGTATTCAAACAACTTTACTTTCAAAGTTTTTACCAACAAAAGCACTATCTTGGGGCCATCATTTTCAGACTTTCTTTCAAGTCCATCTCCTTTCCTCTTTGATGTCCCTGTACCCACAGAATCATTCTGTACCATAGGCCTCAGTGGCTAGGGTAGGCTAGGTCTCAGGTTGGCAAACTTACATGGAATCTTCTGGTACCATGAGTCCCCATAGAGAGGGCTTTCTGATCAGTTCCAGCTCAGATGTCTCTGGGTCCTGTTTCTGAAGTGCATGATATCTTCAGCAGTAGGATCCTACCTTCTACCAGTGTGGAGTTACCAAGGACAAAGCAATAGGCTGTAGGTTTTGAAAGTCTCATGAACATTCCTGGCAAACAGGTTAGTGTAACTTACATTATATCCACAAAAAATAAAATTATATTAGCTTTTCAATGTAGCTTCAAAATGGAGAAATGTGAAGAAAAAAGAAACATTTTAAGTTACATGAAGTGAGAATATTTGTTGTTTTTTTCCTTATTCTCATTATTTAGCAACATTTTCCTCAAGTATGAAACATAAACAACTTTTATCAGAATTACCTGTCTCGCAGTTGCACATTATTTTTCTGTGTCTCTATCTCTCTCGTGTATGTGTGTGATACATGTGAAGGGGAGTGTGCACACACATATGTGTAGTTGAGTGTGCACATGTGTGTGCTTACTTGTGGAGGCCCCAGGTCAGCCTTGGGTGTCTTTGATTAATCTCTCTATACCTCAACTTAATTAGAAAGAGTCTCTCACTAAACAGGGAGTTTATTGATTTGGCTAGGCTGGTATTTTAAATAATCTCTCCTCATTAATAACCAATTAGGGTTACAAGCACACATTGCTAAATCCAGATATTTTTATATGTGAGTTTGGGGATATCAACTCAGATCTTTATATTTGGATGGGTAGCACTTTGCTAATTTAGCTATCTCCCAAGACAGGCAATTTTCCTCATATCAATTTCCTAAAGTGGTTTTGTGTTTATATTCCCGAGAAATGTTTCATGCAATCAATATTTTCTTCTCTGCGTTTTAACTAAGTATCAATCAGATAGTAACATTAATTCTAGACTAAGAGTTCTTGTCAATCCAGATATTAAAAATAAATTTTGGAGTTATTCTTTATTATTTATGTTTGCACAAACGAAGCCAGATTATTAGCTAAGTATTGGATCTATTGTATTCAGTTCAGTCTGCTCATTGTCAGCACCTGGGAAACATCATAAAGATCTGCTTGCCCAGGGCTTACCCAGCCCCTATTTCCTTGGGCCCTGAGCATGGAGGCCAAGCTGCCAGGTGACACAGATGTTCCAGGATGGTTCTACTTGTCTGTATTGGAATATGCATCTTCTTTTTCTACCTGTACAATTGTTTTATGGTTTTTCTCAGATGCCTCTAGTGATTAAGTAAATATGTTTGTTTCATCCAGTGACTTATAGTCTTTTTCTTTCCAGAAATGTATTCCCCTCTGTTCATTTTCTTGTTTGGAAACTGACTGAATTTTTTCTGGTTTTTTTTGTTTTGTTTTGGTTTTTGGTTTTTTTGGGTTTTTTGTTTTTGTTTTTGTTTTTTGCCTTTAAGTTATCCATAAGTTGCTTAGAGTTTCAGGTTTGGCTGGGAGTTAAATAGGCTTTTTATGGATACTGTTATACTGATTTGCCAGAGATTCTGTATATGGTTGAATCAGTTTAGTCAAAATGCTCAAAATTTTGATTTTATTGTACTAGAAATATAAGGACAACCAAGAACAATTTTCTGGCATTACAGAAAAGATACAGAGCTCAAGTATTCACAACACTGTAAAGTAGAGTATTTAGGAGAAATCTGTATTTTTTATGTGGTTCCTGATAGGGTAAGATGTCTATTTCTGAAAGAAAAATAATACATAACCCTAGATTTTTTTCCAGAGTTTGGAAGTCATGTTCTTGGAAATTCCACCTTAAAAACTTATTTTTCTGTCTTTAGTTACTGACCTTGGTTTGAATTAACCCAAGAGGAAGGAAAATAAGCATGTCATTTATCATTTCTGTTTCTCAGTCTAAATAGTTCTTCACTTTTATTTCTTCAGGATTCAAGAGGTGCTACAGCATTTTTAGGATTCACCGCAGCAGGGTTTGTGGTATTCCAGGGAAATAAGAGAATCCATTTAAGAAAATGGTGAGTACATCTTTGGAAAAATGGCTTTCCTTTTTCTTGATCTTCCCCTCCTTTTTCTTTAGCATTGTTTTTTCTGGCACTGTCAGGTAGTGAATTGCTTAGCTGTAACTGTCAACTTGATACAACTTAAAATTATCTGGTCTTCTTGTTAGCTTTTGTGAACTTGACACAAGTCCTAGATAGACCTGAGAAGAGTGACTCTCAACTGAAGAAATTCATCAATAAAAATGTCATTACCACATAGGCATATCTGTCAACCCTTTTCTTGATGGTTATTTGGATGTAATAAGGCCTATCCCACTGTGTTTTACAGCATCACTTAGACACTTAGTGATGTTTTACAACATCACTTAGACAGCCTGTGCTGTCTAAGAAAGGTAGCAGACCAAGCCACTGGAACAAGCAAGCTGTGTTTTTCCAGGATCTCTGCTTCAGTTATTGTCTCAATATAAGGAAACTATATTTAAAAAAAAATACTACCATGAGTAGGTAGGGTCTTGCAGTAACACACCTGAATGTGTTTGTTTTGGAGAAGATTGCTACAGGATTTTGGAATTTTGGTGCATAACAGAGATTGACTGTTTCAAGCGTATTAAGCTATTCTGTGGGAAATTGGAATATAATGCTGAAAGCAATATAAACAATGGAGGCCTGGCTTGTGAAAATTCAAAAGAAAGAAAATATTATACCAGGGTTGTTTATATGATGCTTTTTATTCACACTCTGTGGAAAGGAAACTTTCTTTGTTTTAGTGGGACAATAAATAATGGTTACCTGAGACTGAAAAGTCAACTGATATTAATAAGACCACCATCATCAAGGTTAAATCTTCTAGGAAGTATTTGTTCTGGATCAGCACACAGAAGCTGTAATCCAGAGGGGACAAAACTGGTGTCTAAGAGACTCCCATATCATACTTTTGAAGGCATAAAGGTGTCATGATATACAGATGAAACTAAGCACTGTGTGCCGGGTTCAGAGTCCATGAAGAAGGTCCAGGACCTTTCATTTATAATGGTGCAGCCTCAGTTATGTTAGAAACCCCAGGATTGAAGGGGTCTTGGAAAAAGCTGAGGATTGGCAGTGAGTGACAGAATCAGGGTTCCTAAAGTACAGCCAGAAAGCAGGTAGCTGTCGGTGGAGGTATAGACTCCGGTGTCGATACTATAATCCTGGAATTATCACTAAGGGCAGTGGCAGGTGTAGAGTGGAGGATGCTGAGCCTCTGTATGTAATACTGATTGTACAGCTAGAGTGATGGGGCCCTTTGAAACCAAAAAGTGAATGAGTCCCAGATATTGGACACTAAGTTATTTTCACAGCTAAAGCTTGTTTTCAATTTGATATAATTTTTCCTGTGCCTAGTGCTGCTTTTTTTTTTTTAAGAAATAAAAAATGGTGACATATTTTTGGTTTACAGAAGCCAACAGTAAAGTTCCTGGATTTTTAAAGGAAACTTTGACTTTTAAATTATTGGAAATTTTAAAAGATATGGGGCTTTATTGTAGTAAAGGTATGACTGTATATTATATCATAATATGAACATAAGATATTGGGGGGAGCATTATGGTTTAACCATAATATGTTTGTTATCAAGGTAATAAGGAGTATATTATGCTAGCTAGTTTTTGTCAACTTGACTCAAATTTCTAGACACACATGGGAAGAAGGAATCTCAATTGAGGAATTGTTTCTATAAAATTGGCCTATGAGCTTGTCACTGAATGAATTTCCTTAATTATTACTTAAAGAAGAAGGGCCCAAATTATTCTTACTAGTACCACCTCTGATTAAAGTGTCTGGGCTGTATAAGAAATGTAACTGAGCAAGCCAGAGGAGCAAGCCAGTAAGCAGCATTCCTCTGTGGTTACTGCTTCAGTTTCTCCCTCCAAGTTCCTGCCTAGAGTTCCTGTCACACTGACTTCCCTTATCTATTACCTTTAAATGTAGAATGAAATGAGTCATTTCATCCCCCACCCCACAGAAGTTGGTTTGTTTTTCCATGGTGTTTATCACAGTGACAGAAAAGCAAGCAAACTAGAATATCTGAAAGAGAATCTATACTGAGAAATATCCTAGATCAAATTGGCCTGTGGACATTTCTGTGAACAATTGTTTTGAATATTAATTGATATAGGAGAACCCAGCCAACTTTGGGCAGCACCATTCCCTAAGCAGGAAGTCTTAAACTGTAAGAAAGCCATAGTTCCTGCTGCACCGATAGGCTGATGAAGTAGGTTCCTTGGTTAGAGCTTGCTGTATGGAACAGAGTGTTGGCCTGCCTTCAAGTTCCTGCCTTAAGTTCCTGCCATAACTTCTCTCAGGGACAGATATGTCCTGGAGTTGTAACCTCCAATAAACTCTTCTTCCCTTAAGTTCTTTTTGATCAGAATATTTTTCACATCAATAGAGATAAAAATGAAACAGATAGTAACCATTTACCATGTAGCTTCATAACAGAATTATTTATAACCTGTAAAGATAAGCAGAATCCTAACAGGTTTCCAAAGAAAACCTATAAGCAATAGTTCTTAAATTATTCAAATCATTGAAACATAGAGTACTTCCAAACCCCTCCTTCAAAGCCAGTATTAGTCTAATACCAAAACCAGGGATACACACATGTTCACTTGTGTGTGTCATGTATGCCAATATCCCCGATAAAGAGATTCTAAAATCCTTCAAATTACATACAGGCATGTATCAAAAAGAGTAAATCCCATAATCAAGCTGGCCTTATCCCAGAGATACAAATTTAACATATGAAAGAAATAAATGTAATAAACCATATAAATGAGCAAAAATACAAAAATCACAAGATCATATCAATAGATGCAGAGAAAGAAAAAGCCTTTGATAAAGCTCAACATGGTTTCATAATAAAAGTCCTAGAACAAGTAGGAATGTAGGGAGCATATTCCAACATAATAAAAGCTATGTAGGAAAACCCACAGTCAATGTCATCCTAAATGAAGAAAATCTCTAAGCAGTTCCATTAAAATCAGAAATGAGAGATAACTGCCCACTATTCCCACTACTTATCAGTAATATGCTTCAAGCAGTAGCTAGAGCAGTAAAGCAAGAGGGGGCAATTAGAATGATACAAATAGTCAAATTATTCCCAACTGAAGATAATTTTTATATCTAAGAGATATCACATCCCCCCCCCAGAAAATTTGTAGAAACTATCAATATTTTCAGCACAGTGTTAGAATACATAATTGCCTTTTAAAAAATTCACTAGTGTTTATATAGACCAGTAGCAAGCATGCTGAGAAAGAGATTGTGGACACACTACTATTTCCAATTTCTCAAATAAAATAAAGTATTTAGAATAATCTATACAAGGGAAGTAACAAACCTCTACAATGAAAACTTTAAAGAAACTGTGAAGAAAGAGAATGACAAAGATACTGGAATTTGAAAAGACCTCCCATGCTTACAACTTGATAGAATTAACATTGTGAAAAAGATCTACCAGCCAAAAACAATTTCCTAATTCAGTGCATTCCCAATCAACAGCCTCATCTCATTTTTCACATAAGGAGAAAAAAATTCTCAAATTCATTTGGAATAACAAAAGACCTGGAATGGCCAATCAATCCTATATTAACATTCAGTTATTTTTAAGTGCTAGGTTCATCTGTCTAAGACCCCCAACTGTTCTATAGCATCTATTCCTACTGTGTCATTGACTTTTAATCAGTCATACTTTCAATCTTCCTTTGTACCCACTTGTCTGTTCTGGTTAGGAATCTCAGAACTCACCCATAAGTTCCTTGAGTCTCAATGTATTCATTCATAAGATGGGTATTGGTTATATATGTCTGTTTTACAAAGGGCAAAGGAGTTGGAGGAGAAACAAATGCAATGTTTGTAAGAGTGCTTTGGAAATCTAGTGTAATTTGATAACTATAATTGTTTTATGATGATGTTGCTATCTGGTTTTCTTCTCTAGATTTTTCAGCATCTGACAAAGAAGCTCCAAAGTGTTTACTTCAGTCAATTCCAGGGTAGATACCATAGATATTCCAACTTAGTTTGGGAAGCATGGGTAACTTGAAGACTGCCCTCATTCTATCCCAGGACTGTAAAAGTCCTGGAGGATGTTATACACAGGTTTCCATAATTACTTGAGACCTGGTTTGGTTTGATTAGAAGCTGCCACACCTTAATGCAGATTAATTTCCTGTCTTTTCCACTTGACATTTTGTGGAGAGGTCATTGGAAACATGGAGATGGATAGTCTCTGGAGTATTTGTTTCTGTTTTCATTTCTTCAGGTTGCCTATGTTACTGGTACTGTGTTCATGTGGACCCCATTCTTCCTGGCTTCTTCTTAAACATATTTATTTGTTATAACCATGCATCGTTTGCTAAATCAAATTTTCTTCTCATGTAAATCATAGTTGTGTTTTTTAAAATTCAGCTTTGCTACTATTTCAAAAATTCTATACTTAAACTGAAACAGGTGAATGAAGCACTGTTTCTTTTCTCATAGAAAAAAATACACATACAATATAACTATCCTAGAAATTAAATAAAAGGGATATTAAAAATCCACCCTTCATTTTACTCATCAAGGAAATGACCATGGATGTACATTCAAATCAGGTTACAACAAATAGCCTTTTGAGATAAAATCAAGGTTTGTCTTTGGACCATAATGTTTTAGACAATTTCAATGTGGATGGGGGTGATGTTTTTGAAAATTTGCAAGGCAGTATATGTTCTTCCTAGAGATGGATGGAGAAGAGTGGAAAAAAATTAAAAACTTTGAATTCATATTATTCTACTAACATTCTTCCTACTTTGAAAAGTGAACTTAAGAATTCATGTTTCAGTTGCTAATGTTTACAAATAATTCAGAACATGTTAAATAAAAAATGTATCCTAACTTGTAAAAAAAAAAAAAAGGAAGAAGGAGAAATAATTTTGATCATGCAGTTAGTCAACTCTTGGGAAGAAAATTGCTACATAATTTACTCAGAGACCTCCATTCTCAATATACCATCACTTATGATAAAAAATTTTTGATTTATTGTTGTTTCCTTGGCATTTGTAAGTCAGATAGATTTTTATGGCAAAGCTAGGTGCCTAGTTCAGCTGTAGTTTTGTTTTGGTTTTTGTTTTTTTCCTTCTCACACAGAGTCTTTCTTTTCTTAGGCCAGATGTTTGCAAATTCAAGTTTGAAGGGAAGACATTTTATGTGATTGGCACCCAAAAGGAGGTCAGACACTGATTTTAATAATTACTTGATGTGTGTGCATTTTCAAGTGTGTGTGCATAAGAGAGATCTAAGAACAAAATAGCTTTTAGTATGGTTGTCCCTAAAGAGAGTGACTTGGAAGAGTGGTGAAAATATTTTAGTGCTAGACAAGTTAATGGTAATCCACAGGTAATAATAAAGTGAATAAGCATTGTTAACTATACAGACCTATATAAAAGATAGATTGGGATAAACTTTATTAAATATATAACATGGACTCTCTCCATAAGTCTTTGTCTAAGACACAAATAAATGGGGCAAAAGATAAATTCTTTTTTGTTTTGTTTTGTTTTTCGAGGTAGGGTTTCTCTGTAGCTTTGGAGCCTGTCCTGGAATTAGTTCTGTAGACCAGGCTGGGATTAAAAGCGTGCACCACCACCGCCCAGCAAAGATAAATTCTTATAAAAACTAGACAGCAGTCAACACTAGATAAAGGGTTATGGTCACAGTATATATGCCCAACTTGTTTTTCCCCCATGAGTTTTTAACAGTCATCAAATATATTTGTCGGCTCACCCGGGAATGGACTTGGTGGAAGGCTATTCCCAAAATACTGAAGTTTGCTGATTTTCTTGACTTTTGCTAATGACTAGAATGTTCATTTAGTGTTGTAGGAATTTTTTTTGATTAATCAAGGATTGATAGATAGGTGTGATAACTGGAGCATTAGTGAAAATTATGGATCAGCTTTGTTTGGCATTTAAATAGATTAGTGATGTCTAAAGAATGAGAAAAAAAGCTATACCGTTTCAACTCTAGTGAACATAGTAATATTGGAGAGGTTGCTGGAGTGAAGGCTCAATGTATTTACTAGTAGTGCAATCATGATGACTTTAGTTTGATATCCAGAACCCACATAAACTTCTAGCCCCAGCCAAGGAGCGTTATCCCTAGAGCTTGCTGACTTGTCACCCTAGTTGAAATGGTATACTTCAGTTTCAGTAAGAAACTGTTTCAAAAAGTGAGTTTGAGAATGATAAAGGAATACACCAACACCAACATTTTGCCTCCACACAAGAATGCATAGAGACCTACATTCCTAAACCACCTCCATGTACATATAAAAAAAAAATGTGTAGTGGGCTACAAGCACATAAACACCTTAATGAAAAACATAAATGATATAAACTGTGTTTAACATACCCTTTCTTGTTATTTTTATTAGAAAAATTCTGTCTTGGCATTCCATACTTCAACACCAGCTGCGTGCAAGCATCTATGGAAATGTGGGGTAGAGAACCAAGCCTTTTACAAGTAAGACTCTTGTGTTCACTTGATTATAGGTTTTTAAAGGACTCATCATCCGTTTATGCCTTGCCAATGACTACATACTCATTTTATTCAACACCACTCTTTGTATTTATTCTATTTAAATGTAATGTAAATTTAGGACATAATTATTTATCATATACACATCTGATAAAGGATTAGTGTCTAGGATATTCAAAGAACTAAAAAATAAATAAATATAATGAACCACCCAATCAAAACTGCTATGGAACCAAAGAGAGAACTCTCAAAGAAGAAATTCAAAGGCTAAGAAGGAATTTTTTCTGCTTTGTTAAAAATGCATTCTTTCATACAGTACATCCTGAAAATAGCCTCCCTCTCTCCTCTCCTCCCAGTCAATTCCCACCTTCCTTCTTCACCAGATCCACTGTGCCTTCCTTTCCTTTCAGAGAAGAGCAGGCTTCCAAGGGTTTTCAACCATACACAGCATAACAAAATGTGATAAAACTAGGCACAATTCCTCATATCAAGGCAATCTAGGAGATCCAGTAGGAGAAAAATCATGAAAGTAGGCAAAAGAGTCAGAAACACGCAGACTCTTGCTATTAGGAGTCCCTAAAAACCCCACGCAAAACAGCCACAACTATGTGCAGAGGACCTAGCACAGATCAATGCATGCTCTGTGATTGCTTCTTCAGTCTCTGTGAGCCCCTATGAGTCCTGCATAGTTGATCTGTGGGCCATGTTCTCCTGGTGTCCTCAATCCCTCTGGCTCCCACTATGCTTCCTCCTCCCCTTCTGTGTGGTTCCTGAACTCTGCCTAATGTTTGGTTCTGAGTCTCTGCATCTGTTCCCATCAGCTGCTGGAAGAAGCCTCTCTGATAATGATTGTGCTAGGCAGCAATCTATCAGTATAGCAGAATACTACCAGAAATCATTTCATTGATTTTATTCTTTTAAGTTTTGGTCAGTCATGTTTGTTTCTACTCTAGGTCTCTGCATCAGCAAGTAATCAATCACAGGCCAGTCAGGAAAAATGGGTCCTGGGCTCCCTTCAGTGGCACTGGTTGACCACTTCCACAACCTTGAGCCACCAGTGCCCAAGCACGTCTCATAGGCAGTACTGTAGACAAAGACTGCTCTTTTCATTTCCCAGCTGCCCATACTCAAATAATCACACAGAAACTATATTATTTACAATGCTGCTTTGACAATGGCTTAAGCATATTCCTACCTAACGCTTATATCTTAAATTAGCCTGTTTCTATTAATCTGTGTATCACAGGAGGTTGTGGCTTACCAGTAGGTTCTCGCATCTTTCTCCTTTGACAGCTACATGATGTCTGCCTGACTCCACATATACATATATATATATATATATATTTCTTCAAATTTCCTGCCTGGCTTTATTCTGCCCTAACATAGACCAAAGCAGTTTTATTCATTATCCAATAAAAGCAACACATATACAGAAGGACATCCCACATTATAGGGAAGGTTGTAGGTTGAAGATTTTATGTCTGGGTTAGTGTTCCAGTCCTACCACTGGAAATCATACCTGGTTACAGAAAATGACAGGTTTGGCTAAGAAATATTTTTTAAAGGCTCGCCATCCTTAACTTTCAGGGAAATGAAAATCAAAACTACTTTGACATTTCATCTCACCTCAGTCATAATTACTAAGATCACAAAAATGAGGACAACAAATTTTAGGGAGGATAAAAAGTAAGGGTAATGCATATTCATTCTTGTTAGGAGTACAAACTGATGCAGTCTCTGTGGAAATCAATATATTAATTCCTCAAAAAGCTAAAAACATCTACCATATGATCTAACTATATCATTCCAAAGTAGTCTACTCTGCTACACAGATACTTGCTCATCCATCATCTTTGCTAATTTATTCACATTGATCAGAATTAGAAATAGCTAGGTCGCTCATCAGCTGAAGAATAGATTATGAAAATGTTGTACATACAAATAATAGAATTTCATTCAGCTCTAAAGAAAAAAGTTATGAAAGTCACAGATATAAATGGGACTAGAAATAGGTATTATGCGGGGTAATTTGCATTTCCCTAGTTCCTAAGATGATGAATCATTTTATAAGATGGTTTTTAGTCATTTTTTCCTCTTTTGAGAATTCTTGATTCAGGTCACTACCACCTCTGCTATGCTTTTCCTTAAAGGTATGCCAAGTCAAGTCAGATCAAGACTGTGTCGAGCAGCAAGATATTTTTTAAAGGAAGTAGATTTCGATATAGGTGAGTAACAATGGATCCATTGCAGTGATGGGTGGGGGGAAACACCCATTTAAATTAGAATGTTTTGTTTGTAGATATTGTGTTTATGATCCTCTGTTAGTCTGCTTCCCAATCCATTGAGTTATGCTCCTGACAAGACAACCTAAACCTCCTCGTAAATTTTTCTCATGGAATATGGGAAGAGATGGACCCTTGGAGCCAAATCTAGAGCATGTCCATACTCTTCCCCATTTCCTTGGAGTATCTACTCACATGCATTGTATTTGTGTATTTCATAGTGGTAAAGTTGCCAAAGAGGTGGTGGAGGCAAGCTCCAAAATCCAGAGGGACCCTCCTGAGGTGCACAGGTGAGTGGGGTGCTCCCTTCTGGCTTTGGGGAGGGTGTTTCCATGACAGACAAAGGCACTTAAGAGCTAGACTAACATACATGAGGCTCTGAATTCATTCTGCAACAGCGCAAAAAATAATTTTTGTCCTAACTTTTCTGATTCCTCTCTTCTATCTCTTTATATAGTGACATGCAGCATGAAGTCAAGACATTTACTTCCCTCAAAATCTTCCTCAGATTTGACAGGGTTGTGGCTTGACAACAGCTTGGTTCCCTCTTTGGTAACTTGATATGCAGATAGGTATTGGGTCTAGAATACCTCATGACTAAGTAAGAAAATGCCATTGGATGGCTCCATCACCATGTCACAGTGCCCTCATAGAATAGCTCTTACCATATCCTCATCAGACATGGTCAGGCTTACTGCTCTGACTTCTTCTCTACCACTGAACAGTAATCCATCCCTGTGGTATCTGATGAATTTAAAATAAAATGAACACATCTGGAGAGTTTCTAGCTTCTTCTATCCCTGAGAAATAAATTAACCAGAGCCATACAGTTACAGTAGAGCAATGACAATTTGTTGGAAAAGATAAAGAGTTCCCAAAGGCAAAAGTGGGATGGAGAAAGAAAAAAGAATAGCAGTTCAAAAGGCAACATAATACAAATTATTAGGATTTTTAATATTATATGGTCTTTTGGGTTTATTTGCATATCATAAGCTTTTTCACACATGCTCTGCTACATAAAGTCATACACACAACATCATGCATTTCATGTTTCATTAGAATCTAAGCCTTCACTAAGGAGTGCGTGTTTTCATACTATAAAGAAACATAAGTCACCTCAGGTACGTTGGAATACCTTTGTACCTGATCAAAGGTTTGATTTGCTTGGCCTTATGGAAAGGCCTTATTCCGGTCCTTCTCTTTAGCAGTGTGCTTTTCTATATGATAATTTAAAAACAGTTTACATATGGCTTTTATACTCCCAAAGGCCAAACTATGGGATGAGAGGCATGACCATTATTAGGATCAAAGTACACACTTTTTTCTGAGACATGGTATCCTGTTCCCCAAGATAACCTCAGGCTCACTAAATAGCTAGAATAACTTTGAAGTTCTCATCCTCCTACCTACATTCCGCACATCTTCTTTAAATTGACAATCTATAATTAGTTCTTAGAGATTAAGTGTTTGTGTTTTCTTTTCCATACTGACTTATATGACAACAATTTAAGCCTAATGTATAGCCTATGTTTCAAACATCATGAATACCTTAAAGTGAACAGTCTTACCATGACACCACCCCTTTTAAGGTAATATCATTATAGCCTATTTTAATTTTTAAGTTAGGTGATATGATGGGCTTCATTATAGCATTTATATATATAAGATATATTTATATATGTATATATATATATATTGTTCTTATTCACCTTCATCTCCACTTCATTTTCAAATCCCATCTCCAAAACATCCCTTCCTATCTCCCATGCTTCCCCATCAGACCTCCTCCACTTCTGATAAGCTAAATTATTTAGGGACTTTCTCATAAGACAATTGGCACCTGTCTTTCCTTCTTCAACTTTGAACGCAAGTTTTTCCTTGATGTCTAGATTTTCTGAATTTCCTCCATTTGCAATAATTTTGGATGAGTTCAGTGGTACTCCACCTTGTTCCTGGAGTTACAGGCAGAAGGTACCTGTGACCTCCCCCAACATTTAAGAGCATCTCTACATTACCTGTTTCCCAAGAAGCTGAGCACAACTGAAGGCTTCAGAAGACCTGATTCAGATGCATTCAGCTTTTGACTTATTCCTGCTTTTGAGGAGTCCTAAGGGGAGCTCTCAATGCAGATCTGTAAAAGCTGTTTCTCTAGCTTTAAAAAATAGGACAAACCTTCAGGGTCAGAGAATATAGAAGCTCTGATTGAGGGTACCTTGATGCACCATCTAAATATGTGTCAGGCTGCTGAAAGATCAGAAGAGGATTTAGAGTACTCTTCCTCTCTTCTAAGCTGTAACAGTTTAGCATAGGAGAAAGGAAGATGGGGATAATAGAATATACCATGTTTACTTTTCCAGAAACTTTGGATAGGAAATAACCTTAAGGATCTCTTAGTTTCTTCTTTTCAATAGATAGGAGATTTAGCCATTTTCTTAGACATGAGATGTATCCAAGATGCTATTCAGAAAGCCCTTGACCTCTCCAGAGGCACCATGTGGTCAGAGCAGTAATAATGTGCAACCCTTTCATGTAATTTTTACTTTCCTAAAAGTCATTTGCTTGGGAGGCCTGTTTCTCTTGGACCATTATTTTATTTTTAAACTATTTTGGCATTTCAATGTGGCTATCAAAAGTAAAACTGTAGTAATGAGGTTATATTTTGTGGGAACTCTTCAGAAAAGATGTTAGTTTATAATGGCAATAATAAGTTATTAATTTAACATCCTTCCCCACACCTGAAATTCAATTCCTAAAAAAAAAATTATAGGCTCATAGGCTGTTGCTTCTGGAAAAGTATATATGTATAAAGAGAGAGAAACCAAACAGACTGAGAATATTTTAGGCTTATTCTTTCCTTCAGAAAGAGAAGCTCACTCTGACGTTAGTTCACTGGCCTTTATTGATGGCATGGGAAGATCCTGGGGAAAGATGTCCTGGGCTGGCTGCTGGGGAAGAATCCCTGAGCCTAGCCAAGAGGCCACATCAGATGGAGGGCTGCAGCTCGGAGCATAGCATCCACCACCAGGGGACACACAGAACACCCAGAACCAGCAAGATACAAGAATGTTCTGATACAAAAATGAATAGATTTTAATCTTTGCTACATTGCCTGCCAGCTCTGTGGCCTTGGGTAAGTCACTGAATTTCCTAGATTATTGGTTTACCCATCTATGAAGTGCGATTTTTATATTGCCTTGACCTAGTTTTAGATTTTGTTGGGGGCTTAAAAAACTTTTTAAATGTAAAGTGACAAACACATGGAAAGCAATGATATCATTATTCTCATTCATTTAGAACAAGGCAGTTAGATCTTAACATCCAGATCAGTAACGGAGCACTTGTGTAGCATTGGAATACCTCTGGTTCCAACCACAACCTTGTAAAAATGTGGAGGTAGACTCTGGAAAATACATTCATATTCAAATCCATTCAGACAGTAGACCAGCACTACTTCCTCCGGTCATAGAGTAGTGAATGACTGTCATGAACGTCAATGTACTCATTTTGTTTCGTCACCATTTGAATCCGGCACTTACTTGTCATCAGCTTACAATCCAGCTGTGTAACTTTACCTTTCTCATCTTTGGATACATGTTTTTCTCACACTGAGGAAAAAAATCAATAATGTCTACACAAATTTTATCTTACAATGTTATAATCTACTTTAATTTGCCACAACCAGCCTTCCTCCTGCAATAGAATTCTTAATAACAGTTTTATTTGGATGCTATTGAACAGGTATGGCTTGTAAACTAGGAGAGTCATTTCTACAGCTAATGAATGGGATCTATAAGTGTACAAATACAGCACATGTTCTTACTTGGCATAGGCATCAGTTACTCCATGATAAAATTTGGGGTGTCCACAAAAGTCCCTATACCAGAACCTTAATTCTAACAGAACAGTTGTGAGGAGGTGAGAAAATTAAAACTAGGACTATGTGAAAAGTGTTTGTATCATGGAGACACTACCCTCACGGATGGATTTCATTGCTTGATGCTATTACGTTCTCTTGTGAGAACCAAATTATTGATTTTCTTCAAGATAATAATTCCTCACATTTGCCTTTTGGAACATTCTAGTTTGTTTTTCTGCCTTGTCTGCTGTGAGGTAGCCCATCATATGACCTTCATCAGGAGCTAAGGCAATGACTACACAATGCTTTTCGGATTTTTCTAGTTTCTAGACTGTGTTCTAAATAAATTCATCTTATTTGTATATTACAAATGTTCCACACTTTTTATAGCATTACAGAACTAACTAAAACACCACAGGATATGAGGAGGAAGGACAAAGTAGAAGCCAATTTGAACCCTGGAAAATTCTTAGAAAAGTGGTTGGCACCATGGGGCCTTCTTATAGAACCCCAAATTCAAAACATTAGTTGTAAAACAAATCCCTTTGGGATGCTGTACACTCACTAACATAGAAAGTGTGACATAAGGTAGTGGCGGCGCATGCCTTTAATCCCAGCACTAGGGAGGCAGAGGCAGATTGATCTCTGTGAGTTCGAGGCCAGCCTGGTCTACAAGAGCTAGTTCCAGGACAGGAACGAAAAAGCTACGGAGAAACCCTGTCTCGAAAAATAAAAAAAAAAAAAAAAACCAGAAAGTGTGACATAAAACAAAGTACTAGATAAAGTTTAGAATTCTAGTTTTGCCCATGTAACTCCTTTGTTTTTATTTAGTTTTTTTTAGTATTTCATAAATGAGTATATTAAATCACTTCGACACTTCCCTCTCTCCATTCCAACTCTTCCCATGCAACAGACTCTCTGTAATTCACATTATATACATATATATACAAGCATATATATGCATGCATAGCCTTGCATGCATATTAAATGTACATGCGGGTACACACATATGCACCACATGCATATAAACCTACTGAGTTCATTTAGTGTTACTTGTATGTATATGTGTTTAGGCAGACTACTTAGAATTGAATATTGGAGGATCATCCCTGGAGAAAATTCAATCTAACTCAGCAGCCATAGATTGCCAGTATCTATTCATCTAAAGGTGGGGGCCTTGTGAAATTTCCCTCATCCATATTGACATGGCAACTGATATTTTGCTTATACAGATCTTGTCCAGATACAACATTGCTGAGATTTATGGATCCAGCTTTCCATTTATTACTGAAAGAAATTATCTTTCAGCAGGCATTCTCATCTTCTGACTCTTACAATCTTTCCATGCACTCTTCTGTAATCTTCTCTGAGCCTTAGGTATAGAAGTTTGTTGTAAAGATACTGATTGAGGCTGGGCACATCATGCTCACATATTCTCTGCATTTTGACCAGTTGTGGATTTTTATATAGACTCCATCTGATAGTAAATGAAGCTTCTTTGATGAGGGGTGAAAACTAAGTTATCTGTAGGCAAAACTATTTAGAAAACTGCTGCAAGTTATACTGATTTAGGAAAATCCAATAGTAGGTTCTCCTAGGAGTTAACACATTTTCAGCCATGGGTAGAAGGCTAGATTGACAGTACCACACATGATGTCCCATTAATTAATCTTTTAATACAATTAGACAGATGCTGTTTAGCTCAATCATAAAAATGCCACTGTTGCCCAATTAGGATTATTTCACCAGTTTCTTCTCCTGGTTTACAGGCTTTAAAGCAGAGTAGGATAATTGATCTCCCCCGCCCCCTTGGCAGTTTTTATAGCACCTTCTGATACTATGACAGCTAGTCCTCAGAGAGGAGACTTCCACGACAATTATAACTCAATTCCTCCAAATCAAGCATCTAAAAAATGTTGTGTCTTCTGCAATGGGATCTTGCCTTCAAGGTTTAGGAGACAGCCAGGAGCAATGCCCTAACCTATATTTTTTGAGGGTATCTTGGACCACCACACATGCATCTCTGATCAACAACTAGAAGGGACATTTTCTTTGCCTGGCACTTGGGCTTTGTCAGTTAGCCTAGGACCTTTGTTGGTGGGTGGGCACTAATGAATTTCTCTCATAAATACAAATATACTTATTATATGTTACTTATAAGCACACTAAGAGGTGTAAAAGATGAGCAGAGTGTATACAAACCAGTATGTAAAATGAAGTGGCCATTCAGATTTTTGTCTTTTAAGTATTTGTCCTTAGCCACCATGCCAGTGAGCCTTTTTATCTCAATCAACCCCATGTCAGTAATCCTCTTTACAACCATTCCAAATAGATAGATTGGCATAATTTCTAATCTAAAGGAAATAGGAGACGTTGGATATTTGAGTTTCTATAGCAAAATACAACATACTGGATATTTTGCATACAACGACATGTGAACTCATTATGGCATGTATATAGGTGACAGAGGACAGCTTAAAAGAGTGGTTATTTCCTTATTTTATGGGGTCATGGAATTAAAAAATATCTGTCCATCAGTTATGGTGGCAAATTACCTTACCTAATGAGCCACCCCACTGACCAGTCCATCAGTTATGATGGCAAATGTCCGTATCTACTAAGACAGTCACTGGCCTTCAGAGTGCTTTTGTAAGGAATCTAGACAATTCATGAAGGCTCTCATGATGGAATTATATCCAAATGCCCTGACTCTTAGTACCATTACAATGGAAATTTTGTCCTCTTTTTTATGGAATTTTTTTTAACAAATGGATTTTAAAGGACAAAATGATAATTTCAGACCATAGAAATAAGAAGGGGATGGGAGAGATCCAATTATTTCATTAACTTCCTTTAATCTTTTCCTCAAGTCATCAAGCTATCCTATGGCTTAGAGCTCTAGAATTTTGTGCTGTGGGAAACGCTTTCTGGTTTATGTGAGTCTTTTACTTAATGGAAAATCTGTGTCCTTCTCTGTCATATTTTTTAAAATCTGAAATTTGTAATGGCCTGGAAGAGTCATCTGCCCTAACCCTAGGCATAACCATCAGCCATAGACCTCTACCACAATGAAGCAATATGAACCTATATATAGGGGCCAAGTTATCCCCACCTTTCATCCAGTACCAAGATGGACTTATACTTGGGATGTCAACCCTAGTTATCCCAGCCTGTCCTAGAACCAAGCAGTTGTTAGACAATGCAATTATAAAAGAATATCAAAATATCCAACATCTCCAGATGAAGAATGTTGGGAGGAGGATAGATGATGCAAAATGTATTTCATAATATGTGCCTCATATTTTTTAAAAAATAAAAATGTTACTTCTAAACAGTGACTTCCTTAATGGGAGAGCTATTAATCATCAAAAGAAACAGATCATCTAATACATAGTCATCAGTTCTAGGATCAGTTTCTAGAACGAAATAAAAGAAGAAATGACTCTGAAAACAACTCCCTGTGCAGTCAATGGCAGCTGTAAAAGTTTCCAATTCACGATAGGCATCCTACTCCATGGCTTCCCATGAAAGTCCTAACAGAAATGTCAAGCTTGAAAAGATCCTTTTTTCTGAAATTCCAGGTTATGTCAAGCTAAGATTGTACTCAGTTTAATTCAGATTAAGAGTAGAAAACTTTATAAGAAGGTATCAGTTGAGACACTGTAAGACACTTAAGAATGGCCAGAAGTCTTTTCAGAATGGGGCTGATTAGTGCAATAATAATTGTAAATTAACAGAAGTAACAGACATGATGAACTGTGACAGAAGAGGGGGAAGTATGAGAAAAAGGAGGGAATAAAAGCACAAGGCCTTGTTATGAGGAACCAACCAGGAAGGCTTCGAAGAGGAAACATTTGACACCATTTTCAAAAGACTGGTTGGTTTGGTTTTGACAGGAAACTGGAGAAAATTAAGTACTTAATGTATAACTTCAGGTTTCCATTTCCCTCTACAAGGGGTCCCCAGCTGTTCTCCCTACAATAGGCAATACAAGTGGACTTCTAGCTGCCCATCAATAGTTTTAATGAGATCCCAACCGTTTCCTTGCCATTTGTGACTTGTCGTAGCCTCTGTTGTACACATGTCTTTCCAAAGGAGAACCAGAACTAAGGTTCATGGCTGTCTGCTAAGGAGGACATGAATGAAAATCTTAAGCACTGGACATCTGACAACATGAAGATAACTCACAGTTGCAGATTCTCTGTGTCCTCTGTCCAAGCAAGATATGTGGTGGTGGTTCAGTGGGACTGAGCTACTGTCATTTACATTTCTACATGTCTAATTCAGGGCTAGGAGAATCCCTGCTTTGTTTCCTGTGTCTATTTAAGATTTTCTTGTGTTGTTACCGAGCATATCTTTGTCTTATGACATCTTGGTAACTTTATTTTCTTTCACAAGCTGAATAGAATTTGTTAACATTTGTCAGGAATCTAATGACTAGGAGAACCACGTGTCTTAAATGTTAGGACGTTTTTACTATCAGCATTAATCTCTTTATGTGTCCAGAGAGTAGGGCCAGCATTTGCAGTAGACACTAATTTATTTGGCTTGTATCTGTTTTTAGAGTCAACATTACTCAGAGTCGCAGTTCTCACTCCTTGAACAAACAGCTCATCATTAACATGGAGCCCCTGCAGCCCCTACTTCCCTCCCCCACTGAACAGGAAGAGGAAGATCCTGTGACTGAGGGTAAGTCGGCCACTTCATTTTAGAAGCCTCCTTTCTGAGAAATAATAAAATTTTGTGTATTCAAAATATTTCAAAGCCAGGCAGTGGTAGTGCACGCCTTTAATCCCAGCACTTGGGAGGCAGAAGTGAGTATATCTCTGTGAGTTTGATGCCATTCTGCTCTACAGAGTGAGCTCCAGAACAGTCAAGGCTACACAGAGAAACCTTGTCTCGAAACCAGTATTTTTAAATTACTTGTGAAAGACATAATGCTGCAATACACACACTGTTAAGTAAGGCAAATTATTTTAGTGACTATTTGAAATTTGGTTATAATTCATTAAAATGAAAATTCAATCCCTCAATCACCATAGCTACATTTCTAGTACTCAGTAGCCACCTATGTCTGATGGCTACTACATCCATGTGAGACTAAGGGTTATAATTATGCAGAGAGTCCTAGTGGAATGAATGGTTTTATATACTACTCAAAAGTAAAGCTATGATTATAAGCAATTTTCCACAAGTATATCTGTACTGATTCTCCATTTTTGACCTTTTTATTTCCACTCCTGTTTTTTGCTAACTTTTTACCAGTTTAGTTTGGCTTGGTTTAATTTTGAGATACACTGCCATGTATCCAGGTTGCCCTCAGATCTCATATATACTCAAGAATGGCTTTGACTGTCCTTTCTTACTGCCTCTGGCTCTTTCCTGCCTCTAGTTTCTGAATACTGAAATGACTGGCATGCACCATAATACCATGATCATGACACCATAATACTAAGCAGTGATAGCAATGTAAAAAAGGGCATTATGCATGATAGGCAAGTAGTCTACCAACTAAGCTACATCTTAGTTGCCTGATAGTTTTAATGAAAACTAAATATTTAGTTTCTACTTCAACTCAAAAGGCTTGTATCATTAAGTAATAATAATGTTTGTTCATCACCACTGCTGTTATTGCTACTGTTGCCCTTTATCATCTGCTTCATTCTCATACTCCTTTCTTTTTTACTTCTGATTTATTCTTCTTTCATCTTCTTCATATAATTTCTCTCACTTTAGAAAGACTTACTTAAGAATCTCACCACATGCTGTTTTGAGACACAAAGTGAGGCAAACTCACACCCAACAAATGCTAAAGTAATTCCTTAATGCAAGCCAAATAAAGTTATTAAAACCCTAAAATCAAACTAGCATTCCCTTAACATTTTTTGTTTTGTTTTGTTGTTTGTTTTGTTTTCAACACAGGGTTTCTCTTCCCTGGCTGTCCTGGAATTCTCTTTGTGAACCAGGCTAGCCTTGAACTCACAGAGATCTGCCTGCATCTGCCTCAAGAGTGCTGAGATTAAAAGCAAGCACAACCACTGTCTGGCTTCCCCTTAACATTTTTATTTGAGATATGATTTTTCATAAAAACTCTAGATATCAGGCACTGTAAAGACAGCACATTTCCCAGTCACTTTAACATCAACCTCAAGCTGGTAATCCCTTCCATAGAAAGGGCATTTTCACTTTCTTTTGGCTATCAGACTATTAAAGGAATAGACAACATGCTGTTGGAAGTTTCCAGGAATCTCATCTTCAATCTTCAATTTGTGATCTGCTATAAACCCCAAACTCATGTTAGGAACATAAAGATGGACCTGTGGGGCTGCAAACTGGATCTCCTTGTTTCTCTTCCCAATGTGGTATCACTGAATAAATTCCCTTCATGAGTTTTGCTATTTTTTGTTTGTTTAATTGGCCTATTAAGGATGAATTGCTGAGCCGAGCTTGTTAAGAGCTTCGAAGTCCCAGACTCTGACACTAAAAACTCTACTAATAGGGTCTCTTTAATTTCCTGGTATATCTTAGTTAGGGTTTCTATTGCCATGAAGGGACACCATAACTGCAGCAACTTTTATAAAGGAGAACATTTAATTGGGTCTGGCTTACAGTGTCAGAAGTTTAGTCCATTATCATCATGACAGGACATGGTGATATCCAAGCAGTCATGGTGCTAGAGAAAAACTGAGAGTTCTACATCTTGATCTGCAGGCAGGAGGGAGACTGTGTCACTGGGCACAATTGAACATATATCAAACCTCACAGCCCACCTCCACAGTGACATACTTCCTCCATCAAGGCCACACCTACTCCAACAGACCAATCCTCCTAATAGTGCCACTCCCTATAGGCCACTCATTCAAACACATAAGTCTATGGGGGACCATATCTATTCAAATCACCACATGGTGTAAGGATGTCCCAAAGCAATAACAACTTGTGACTGAATTTTTCATGCAAACTGTTCAACCCATCTGGATCTTAAGTTTCTTTTTCCATCTACAGTCACATCTGTATAGTCACAATTCCACGTGTAATTTGTCTTTTCCCCACAAGTCAGTCTTATCTTTATCATCCTTCTTCAGTCAACTTTGGGATCCCATGACCATAACACAAAGTTAATTTCACTCAACGAAATATTCCAGGAGCATGAAGTCAAGCTGATGAAAGTACTGGTGATCCTTGGGGTTTGTTTTGTGATAACCAACTACTCCTGGGAATGGAACCTGCTCTGAAGTGGCTAATAAACCTTCCACTGGAGTTGAAGAAAATTGATTTTACTTTGTCAGTGGGTATCATTTGTAAATACCTTTTTGGTTAGGGGTGAAATCATGTGTCCACTTCCCCTTCTCAGTGCTGGGACTTTATCTGGCTTGATTCTGCTTAGGTCCTATGCATGCTATCATAATCCTATGGGTCCATATGCACATCAGTCCTATTGTGCCTGGAGAATACTATTTCTTTAGAGTCACCCATAATCCCTGACTCATAATAATATACCTCTTCTTTCATATAGAACCCCGAGTGTTGACTGAGTTTTCTGTCCTGCCCAGCTCCCACAGTTGTTAAGTCCCAAAGAAATCACACAGAGGTCTACATTAACTATAAACTGATTGACCCATTAGCTCAGGCTTCTTATTAACTCTTATGACTTATATTAGCCCATTATTCTTGTCTATGTCAGCCACTTGGCTTGGTACCTTTTTCGGTAAAGCAGTTATATCTTGCTTGCTCTGTGGCCAGGTCAGGACTGAAGACAAAGCTTTCCTCTTTCCAGAATTCTCCTGTTCTCATTTCCCGCCTCTACTTCCTATCTGCTTGTCCCACCTATACTACCTGCCTAGATACTGACCAATCAGCATTTTATTAAAATACAATTGACAGGCTACAAACCATTGTGCCAGAGCACCTAAGCCTTAAGGCGAGGGTTGAGGAAGGCATCCCATTTAGGACTGAATACTCCAAAGTACTTCATTTTGAAGCCTTAAGGTGAGGGATTTGATGAAAGCATCCAGTTTTTAGGACCGAATGCTCCGAAGTCCTTCATTCTCATACATTGTCCAGTTGTACCAATTACCATCTACTTTGAAAAGAAGATTCTCTGATAAGGCCTAATCAATGCACTGATCTATGAGTATAGCAGTATGTCATTAGGAGTCATTTTATTACTGTGTACCTTTAGCAGAATGAAAGTAGTAGCTTTCCCCTAGTTTCATGGCGTATCTAGTCTCAGGGTGTTAGCGACTTCAGCAATGTCCCATACAGATTCCATCTCTTGGAGTGGACTGTGAGTCCAATCAAGCAGTTGTGAGTTATTTCCATAACATTTGTGGCACTACCTTACTAGTGTATCTTACACCTAGATTGTTTTTGTAGGTTACAGGATTTGTAGCTGGGTGATATTAATGATTACTGTTTGCTTCTGGTAGCAGGACAAGTAACTCATGTTTCATCATAAATTCTAATAAATAGAGATTAAGGTTGTAGTTAGGCACCAGTTCAACTTTTCATAAGTAAGTGTTTTCTTTAGCAATAGAGACTTATAGATAATACTTTAAAAAAAAATAGAAAAACTGCTACAAGCCATATCATAGTACTTACCCTGAAAATACACATATTTAGGGATTGGAGTTTATGTTCATATTAAAGAGAGAAATAACTTTCAATGTAAAGGAATAAAAAATGGTTTATTCTGAAGACAAATATGACTGGTTTCTGAACACAGATGTAGGTCTTCACAAACACCATGTTTAAATAAGGTAACTTCTTATATTTCTGTTACTGCAGAACAAAGAAATAAATAACACACTTTCAAATATATTGCTGGGTGCTTTGGGGAGTCAGGTAACAGAAAAATGATTTAGATTTTCTCTGATAGCACTTTGACTAGCAGAAACTAGAAGTTTGCTTATACATTGCAAAGGAAGTAGGTAATGATCACAAAGGATGTTAGATCGTGTACAAAGGGCAGTAATTAAAGGCTGTTAAGGGCCATAATGATGTCCTAAGATATATTAATTTTAAGATTAATACATTTCAATCTCTCCACATTACTTAAGTTCTAATCATTCAGCCAGTTTTAGCAGGCAATGCTTTTTCCTGAGAATTCTCATTCACAGTTTGGCATGCTGGACATGCATCATATTTTGTGTATACTGGAGGGCACATATTATTTATTTTATATTATAATATAGTGTCCCTAGTAACTGGGAAGTTTCATGCCTAGGATATATTGAGCTAAGTAGTAGGCTGTACAACAAGCTTCAGAAGAGATAAATAATTGTTGGAGCTTTCAAGAAAAATACTCCTGGGTCTTGTCAAAGTTGTTACTTATCATGAGTCTGATCTCTTTTTTCTCTTTTGTCCTCTATATCTAACATGCTATTTATATGACTCATAATATAAGTATTATATTTTAAATTAAAATAATTAAGAAGGCAATCAGGCTTAATGAAGTAACTGTAGTAGATGTAAGTATAGAGGCATCTTAACAAAACAAAGTATCTTCTACCAGTATCATTATATTCCTTAACTAGGTATGTTTGGACCCCTTTATTATAATCCTTTCTACTTCATGTGGCCTTTTGTGTGATGTTTGAAGACTATCTTTCTTCTGGCCAGTTTGATTCTAGAGGCATCAATTTAATGGCTGGATTTAATTCTAGGATATCAATATCTAAACTATTGTAACTCATGGATAATAATGATATGTTTTATTATCTTGGTATTGCACGAAATTTCATAGGAAAAGAAAATGGATAGCTATAGTACAGAAGAAATCAGATAAACTATACAGAATCATTTTATTAATTCCTTCCCAGTAAAATCAGTAGAATCAATCATTCTCCTTGAGTCAAATATTTATTATCAGGGGCAGACCTATAAAAAGTTAAGGTTCTGTTTGTGGGCATAACCAAATCCTGTTTCTCATTTCATAGGAAATGGGACTCGAACAGGAGTTATTTTGTAATACTATCCCTCTGCTTCTAGGTAAGCGCCAGCTCAATTTCTCCATGTTCAATTAGTTACGTAGGTGTTGTCTTCAGTAATTGAGCCTTGTCATGAGTTTATGGAGAGTTTTGGGAATAGCCTGAGTTGCTTGGAGTTTCCATGGAACCTTTTGGCCTACAACTTAATTAGATGTAACCCACTCAGTGCTAAAAACTTCATTTTTATAAGAGATATCCAGTTGGGTCTCTGTATTATTTGTAAATTTCACTTAGATTACTTTTCTATATGTGTATATTTTAGGAACTGCTACTCTATTAAGTTTCACTAGTACTCCTCGGATTGCTCCTTAGTTTTTATGATATCATTTTTAACAGTTGTTTAATGTCCCATTGTGTAAATGTACAATGTATTTTTCTCAATTCATTTCTTCTGTTGAGGTACATCTAAGTTATTCCTAATTTCTGGCCATTATGAATAGAGCAACAATGAACATGGCTAAGCAATTGTTTCTGAGATAAGATGAAATATTCTTTGGGTATATGACCAAGAGTAGTGTAGCTGAATCTTGAAGGAGATTGATTCTCATCTTCGTGATGAACTGCCAAATAGATTTCCATAGTGGCTATATAAGTTTTCAGTCACACCAGCAATGAATAAGTGTTCCATTTACCCCATAGCCTCTCCAATATGAGCTGTCATTTGTTTTATTGGTCTTGGTCTAAGAGGATGAGTAGAGGAAATGAAGTTTGGAAAAATCTGCCTTATCTGCTGGAGATGGGGACAGAGAGAAAGGAGAGGCTGCAGCAGGTGTTTTGCTATGAAGTGAATATCTGCAGTTAGCCTACCTGCTTCCCTGGCCTGTGTGACCTGTGGGTTCCCAGGAAATGTCGCTGGAGATGCAGACTGGGATAAGAGCATAAGTTGGGGGAGGGAGGTTGTAGAACAAGATTTATGTGATCTGCTGGAGATGGGAGCAGAGAAAGAGGGGAATCTACAACAGATGGTTTGTTATAGAAGTGAAGATCTGCCATTAGCCTACCTCTTTCTTTGCTAATCTTAACATTTTAACAACAGTAAAAACATGGCAGTCTAATTCCTTAAACAAAGTTAATGTTTTCTTTTTTTTTCTTAATAGGAAAATTTTATTTCTTTTGGCAGTAATAATAGGTACCCCTGTTGTATGAGGCTGCTTGTTTGTTTCCAGCCTCGAAATGACCACACAGAAGCCACATTATTTGCAATACTCTTTAGCCAATAGCTTAAGTATATTTTTAGCCAACTCATATCTTTTTTTATTTTTTTTAATTTTTTATTGAGAAAAAGAAAAATACAAGTTTCCACCTCCTCCCAGCCTCCCACCCTTCTCCCCCTCCCCCACTCCTTTCCCCCTCCCTCTCCAGTCCAAAGAGCAGTCAGGGTTCCCTGCCCTGTGGTAAGTCCTAGGTCCTCCCCCCTCCGTCCATATCTAGGAAGGTGAATATCCAAACTGGCTAGGATCCCACAAAGCCAGCACATTACGTAGGATCAAAACCCCGTGCCATTGTCCTTGGCTTCTCATCAGCCCTCATTGTTCGCCATGTTCAGAGTGTCCAGTTTTATCCCATGCTTTTTCAGTCACAGTCCAGCTGACCTTGGTGAGCTCCCAATAGATCAGCTCCACTGTCTCAGTGGGTGGGTGCACCCCTCGTGGTCCTGACATCCTTGCTCATGTTCTCCCTCCTTCTGTTCCTCATTGGGACATTGGGTGCTCAGTCCAGTGCTCCAGTGTGGGTCTCTGTCTCTATCTCCATCCATCACCAGAAATGGATGAGAAGTATAACTAAAACTCAAGAAGCCAACTCATCTTAATTTAACCAATCTCCATTAATCTGTGTATCGCCACAAGGCTGTGATTTACTGGGTAATGTTCCAGTATCTGTCTCCAGTGGGGCTATATAACGTGACACTGACTCAACCTTTTTTCTCCCAGCATTCAGTTTAGTTTTTCCTACCTAGCTATAATCTGCCCTATCAACAGGCCAAGGCAATTTTTTTATTCACCAATGGTATTTACAGCATACAGAGGGGAATCCCACATCATACCCCCAAATGGAAAGGGTGTGTGTGTGTGTTTGTGTGTGTGTATATAAGAGAGAGACAGAGTATTTCTATTTTTTGCGTTTACAGGAAGGCACAGTTTTACTCAAAAACACATCTCAGCATGCAACTGTCATTTTCAGGGGGTGTAGAGGACAAGAGGAGTGGATCTGGAGGAGAAGGGAGGTCAGGGGAGATTGGGAGGAGTGGGGGAGGGTAAGGAACATTCTGGATGTTTTGTATGAGAGAAAAATAACTTCTTTAAAGAAGTTGGAAGATAAGAATCATAAACATAAGTTCTTTTAGCCAGGACATTATCTCCATCATGTACATAGAGGTTTTAAACTATTTTAAGTTACGTTAACAGAGTGGTGAACATGAAAAAAAAAGATTTTAATCTATATATGATTTGGGAATGGTAATAGAAGCATCCCATACACCTAAAAGAAAGGATTGTTCAATACTTTTGACCTTATATGAGACTTGATATTTTCTAATGCAACATTACTGCTGGTAAAGTCTCTGATAAAACAGTGTTCTACTATAGCCTAATAGGTTCTTCTCATTGTCCGTTCATTGTCTTTGGCTGTCTACTCTAAACATACTCCTTCTACTTCCATTTCTGGAGTTTAATGGCCATGATTCAAACACTTTTACCTCTATCACTTGCATAGGTTGAGGGTCTTTTTCCCTACACGTCTATTTCTATGTGGTAAGTCAGTTCTTTCACTTTTTCATATATATTATTAGTTAATTCCAAAGCATTAGTCCAAATCTTTTTTGTTTGTTTTGTTTTTTTTTTTTTAAGACAGGGCTTCTTTATATCGCCTTAGTTGTTCTGGAACTATATCTATATATCAACATGGCCTCAAACACACAGATATTCACCTATCTCTACCTCCTGAGTCCTGGGATTAAAGGAATGTACCACCACTTCTCAGCTTCAAGCTTATTCTATGGTCCATAAATAGTAGGAATATCTTATGAATCCTGTAGAGTCACCCTCTTCTTCCTTATAATTACTCTTCATCTAGGGATGGTGGACCCATCAACACCAATTTTAATTATATCCCTTTCTGCCACAGGATTTTACGCTTGCTATTTTACTATCTCATATAAAAATACATCATCTTATAAAACATAATAAAGAAAAAATAAAAAGTACAAAAACATCATCTTCCTGATGGTGAACTTCCTGAATGTAATCAGTGGCATTAGCTTCCTTCCCTGTGAGCATTAATGTAGTTGTGATCATCACAAATAGACTTTGATTAATCACCATAAATTAGAACATATTTCAAAAAATGAATAAGAAACACATTTAGCATAATGCAGAAGATAGTTTACTATCCTAAATTAGAAATAATTCATAAAAGCATCATTGTAGCATTGCTAATTATTCTTTGTTCGTCATCAACTTTCCCATTTAAGCCAGTAACAGCCTGCTGCTGCTGAACTGTAGGACTGCTGAAAAGCTGAGATAACCTCTGCTTTTACTTATAAATATAGTATTGGAGGAACTAAGCAAAACTCCAAAGCCCCTTGTCATACCAACTGATTACTAGAAGGAATTGCTTCTGTTTGGTTTAGCAACTCCTCCAGGAAAGAGATGCCTAGAGCAGCTCAGTGGATACAACAAAAACCCAAGCAAGATCTGCAGGCAAAATTGTATAGTATCTTCAAAGACTCTTTTTTATTCCCTGTGTATGCTATTCCTTGGAGCCATTCTTGTCCTTGGAATTCCAGGATTCTCTGACCACTTATGTGCTAGCCAGAAGTTTACATCACTACAAACAAATCACTGAAACTTTATGTTATTTCTTATATTGCATGTAAGGAAGGGTAAATGCTTTACTTCCAACAAAATTCATGGGAATTTTATTTTCCATATATAATGTTAGCATCACAAGAATCTAACACTGTGCATTCTGTATATTCTGTATTAACTAATTCTCAGCACAGCTCATTGTGAGGTGCAATGTTCTTCCATGTAAACATTTCAGTGGTGACAAGAGCATACCTCAGTCCTGCCATTGACTAATATTCCAAATTTAGCTCATTTTATGAAGTACAGTATTTTTCATTGGAAATACAATGGAGATTCAAATTGTTGCTCTCTTTCTACTTGGGACAAAAGCACTGGTCTGTCTTGGTTCCTCACCAAGACGCTTAGTGCCATAGATAAGAATATCACTTTTCCAATATTAATTTTTATAGTCTATAAAATAAAGTAAGATATGAGCAACACTCAACCACTTTTAAATGATGTCAGAGTTAAAAAAAAATTAAAACTTTGACTCAAGAAGATTTTGAACGGTTAAGGTCCTTATAGGATAGTCTAAGCAAATGTGTGTACCTCATAAAGGATCTCAGAAGGGAACTGCTCTGTGGTTGATGAGTACATAGTATTGGCTTGTAGTCAGACTGTATGATTTTTGCGTGGCATTGAAAGGGAGGGGAGTCTTGTATTTTTAAGAAAGGATGTGAAAAAGATGGGGAAGTGGGGAAAAGATAATAGAGAAAAAGTGGAGTATAATTTAGAGAGATAGAAGTTGGCTAGCCTCAAGAAAGCAAGGAGGACTAGGGTCCTGGAAAATCACTGGTCAACAAAGCCACCCAGTGAAAATGAGGGACAATGAAAAGATAAATTCATAAGGAAGTTTTATTTATTATAGATTCTTAAATTGGGTCAAAAAAAAGCAGAGCATAGAAGGATATCCTGGAGTATTGCCAACTCAAAGCTAGTAAGGATTTATTACAGCAGTTCTCAATCTGTGGGTCACAACCACTGTGGGGGTCACATCAGATATCCTGAATATCAGATATTTACATTACCATTCATAATAGTAGTAAAATTACAGTTATGAAGCAACAACAATATAATTTTATGGTTGGGAATCACCACAGCATAAGAAACTGTATTAAAGCATCACAGCATTAGGAAGATTAAGAACCACTAGTTTATTTGGATGAAGGTAAGGAGGGAAATGAAATTTTTCTTGTCATAAGAGTGACTGAACCTATAAGAGGCCATTAACAGCTTGGGAATCCCCTGGTATGAGGACACATTGAAGTGCTGGGTCCGCATTTGACTCCAGGTGTATGTTTAAGTTGAGCAAAGAATAAATAAAGAACCTCAAACCATTTACTTTTTTGCCTTGCAAAACATATATACTTATAAAATGATATTAAAAGTAATACTTCCATCTGAAGGCAATTTTTCTCTATTGACTGATTTATATCTAGGCCAGGCTCAAGTACAAAACAATAGCAGGCATTTCTTTTATAAGATATGTGAATTGAAGAGCTACCGGTACATAAGGATTCAGTCTGCAGCAATCTTTGTTAAAGATAAACAGCTACCTATCTGTAAGACAAGAGCAGATATATTGGACGCAGTTCTTATATCTGTAGCTGCCTTCTTTTCTGGAGCACCATCTGGCGAGTTTCCATTATTTTTCTCTCCTTGCCTCTTAAGCATGAGAAGAGGCCCCAGCACACCAGCTGCTGTCACTGATAAGACTTCTTCTTTCAAGTACCATTGTGAGAAAAAGCGGCACATCAGACTCAAACACATAATTCTAACCAACATCTAACCATTCTCACCACCAATACTCCGTCTCTTATACTGAAACCACCATAAATTAAATGTCTTGAGTAAACAATGAACTTTGAATGGCTAGGAAAGAAGCCAATCTCTAATGATTATATAAGGTGTGGGGAATCTTCTCTGTTGCACCTCTAATATTCTCTTCTGACATTTCCTCTGGACCTCTCTGTTTTGAACATTTTAATCAGCTAGTCCATTTTATTTTCCTCAGGCTAGGTAAGAGGCAAACATTATAGTATTAAGAATTAATTTCTCACTTAAGGAAAGTCCCTTAATTTAAAAGAGACACACTTTGGTTTACACAGGTAACTTGTATTTAAGTGCCCATAATCTAGAAAATACAGAACATAGGCGGAAAAATATCTGAATGAACTCAGAAAGAGATGGTATCCAGATGCTCTTTTCCTTTACCCTATCCATGTCACAGCAACTGGAAAGTAAAAACAAAAGCAAAGAAGAATGAGAGCACCTTGTGACAAAAGAAAAGTAAACAAAACTGTGGAGCAATTCTGAGAGCGGAAATAACAGTGTCCCAGCCAAATAATAAAACCAACCTGAATGTGTTCAACAAAGAGCAGACACTAGGACCCTGTGGAACCAGAGTGCCAGGCTAGCACTTAGTACATTGCAGCTGTCCACTATAGTAAGGTAGTTTCAATACAGCTTCAGAAGCCTCCTTCCCATTTCTGGTGGTGGGTTGTCCAGCCCACATCAATTTATTGTTTGGCTCCAGATGGATATATGAAATGGCTCCAGATGCAATGCTGGGTTGCCATGGAGTCAAATAGTCCAGCCATCTCAAGGTGCTAGCTCCCTTTGTCAGCTGTTTCTTGATGCTTCTCTTTTTAGGAACAAATCCATTGTTAGTGGTGCAGGAAGGGTGTTCATCCTAGACTCACAAAAGGTGGAAAGGGAAAAAGAAGAATGAGGTTTAAATAAAAAGAAAATGTAAAGAGAAACAGGACTGTATGTAAGTATGAAAATGAGTGTGGAGGGCATTGTATGTGCATGCATGCATACGTGTGTGTCTGGGGTAATGGTGAACTTAAAGCAGAGAGCACATAGGGCATTGGCTTCTGAACTCACCCTCTGAATTCAGAAACTGAAGTTCCTGGCCTAACACATCAATGATGTGGGGAAAACTGGGTGCTTTTTCACTTCTGGTCACTCTCCTCGAGAGTGACTGGGGCTTTTTCACGTCTGGTTGGCTATAGCTTATGGAAGGGAAGGTTTGGGTCCCAGAAAATCAGTGACTATCAAAGCCATCTCAGGCCTGTGTCTCTAAATACTTGGCTTATAAACTTACACAAAATGAAATTAACAGATCAATGGGGGACTAGGTTTCTAACAAAGTGTGTTATACATAGAGCTTAAGAGAAAGAGGGCAGTGTGCCTGTGTAGCAGGAGTGGAATGAATTCGGGAAATGTGGTACCATAGATTATCCTCATCAGGCTCTGCTACTTGAAGGCACAGAGAAAGTGACTGAGTTAGTTCAGCTGGTCTGCCCATCATGTCCAGGCATCTCTCAGTTTTGTTCACATCTTCACAGAGTTTACTGGCACAAATACATTGAGGGGATGAGAGATGATGAGAAAGCAGACCTCCCTTCTGGCATGTATGAGAACAAGAGATAGAAATTGGCTAGATAAATTTATAATGAAAAAGCCCAAACAGTGACAAATTTCTTTCTCAAATAAAAGCCAGAAAGAAAACCTGCAATTTCAGGATTAAGGCATACCACATCCATAAATAATCCATAGGATCTGCTGCATTTCTTTCTTGAAATACTGACCATTTTTATTCTTCCAATGAAGAATTTCAGATGGTGGTTTTGAATGCAATTTCTTGTGTCATCAGCAAAGAAAAAATAATATTTTAATTACAATATTATCGTTTGTCAGTAATTTACCAGGTAAAGTAGAAAAATTCATGCATTCATGTTGCGAGGGAAAATTTTTCTTCTGCAAACAGTATTTTAGAAATATGACAGCTGGGCGGTGGTGGCGCATGCCTTTAATCCCAGCACTTGGGAGGCAGAGGCAAGCAGATCTCTATGAGTTCAAGACCAGCCTGGTCTACGGGAGCTAGTTCCAGGACTGGCTTCAAAGCTACAGAGAAAACCTGTCTCGAAAAACCTAAATAAATAAATAAATAAATAAGCCAACAAAATAAAATAAATATAGGTGAAAGACATATAAATCTTGAGCATATTTATTAACTGCTTAAAATTTTTCTCAATTGTAGATTTTTCTATTGTCATTTCTACTATGATACATCATCTTGAAAAGGAAAATTTAGGGGAGACAGGGTTTATCTCATCTTATAGTTTCAGGTTATAGTCTATCATTGTGGGGAAGTCACAAGCCTAAAGCTGAAAATTACATCATATCCACAGTCAAGAGAAGTAAATGAAATGTATACAAACTCCCTACTTGCTTACTTTTGCTCAACTTCATGTCTGTTCACTGATCCCTTGCCTGGGGAATGGTACCACCCACAGTGGGCTAGGTCTTCCTAGATAAGTTAACTTAATTAAGACAGTCCCACCCAAAAATATGCCCATGGGATAACTCAATACAGAGAGTCCTCCACAACCTTCTAAATATTAGTTTCTATTGAGAACACACAGGTATTCTGATGAGCCTCTCCTTATATAGAACAATCTTCTCTTGCAGCTTTCAATACTATTTCTTTGCTCTGTGTATTTATTATTTTAACTAAAAAAAATGATGTGGAAAGTTGTTCTTCCGAATAAAAAAGAAAGTGCAAGTTTGTAGATACCACATGATTGCAATTACAGATTGATGATTATTATACGCCAACTGTTTAAGGACCTAAAATTTATCAGATTTCATAGTTTTTTTCCTTCTGATTTTGGGACATTTGAGAACACTTTAATGCTTGAGTGTTGCTAATCTCAATGTATGATATCTATAAAAATAAACTGAAATCTTTAACATTGATTTGCTTTAAATTTTCGGATATTTGGGCTTTTCATATTTTGGACATGTGAATTACATATTCACCTTGTATAATAATAACAACAGACATATCAAAAGTGTGCTTGGAATAAAGAATAGAAATCAATACTTCAAAATAATCACTCAATTATTCCTGTAAGGTAAATTCATATAATCCTGTATTATATTATAGTATCAAACTCTGGAAGACGTCATTTGTAATTTTCACATACTCCTACATTGTTTTCTTGTTTTTCTTAAAGACTTGACTCAGTTTAAGGTTTTCAGACCAAACAATATACTTAACTGTTGTATTCCTTCAAAATGTTGATTATTGTTGTTTATTTTAGGTTATCATGTTGAGCTAAGAATTTACTAATGTGATTTTGCCTAATATCAATATGCCACTGAGTAGTCTAACATATTCCTTGAACTCTCCATGTTTCTACCTACAGATTTTTGTAACCTAGCAAATCTGAAATTTAACCTTTATAAAATAATGTTTTTTACTAGGTGCCCCATTGCCAAAAGAAGATGTTTCTGAGCCACTGACTGTCAGCTCACCAGTGAAGGGAGCTCGGTGTGCAGATCCTCTGAGTGAAGAGGAAGATAAAGTGGAAGACCCCTTGACCATCTCTGAACTAGCGTACAATCCCAGTGCCAGCCTGCTCCCTACCCCAGTGGATGATGATGAAATCAACATGCTCTTTGACTGTCCATCTAGGCTCGAGTTAGAAAGAGAAGACACAGATTCATTTGAGGAACTGGAAGCAGATGAGAATGCCTTTTTGATGGCTGAAGAGGAGGAGCTGAAGGAAGCTCACCAAGCTTTGTCATGGAGCTATTCCATCCTGACTGGCCATATCTGGGTCAACCCCCTGGTCAAGAGTTTCTCCAGGCTCCTTGTGGTGGGCCTGGGACTGCTGCTGTTTGTATTTCCCCTGCTCCTCCTCCTTTTGGAGTCAGGTATTGATCTCTCCTTCTTATGCGAAATCCGTCAGACACCAGAGTTTGAGCAGTTTCACTATGAATATTACTGTCCCCTGAAAGAGTGGGTGGCTGAGAAGGTCAACATCTTTCTCTGTATGCTCGGTTTTTCATAGGTTCATATCTGATGAGACTAAGGGCTATCTTCAATAGTAGTTGTATCATTTTCAGTAGGTTTTGGTTAGCTTTTTCTCTTAACTAAATGCTCAAACCTTGAAATTAAACTTAGGTAAATTTAAATCAAATATAACTCTTTTAGTTATCCTTCAGAAAGGCAGCCTTGAAGTAACCAAAAAAAAGAAAAATCTCCTTATCATGCCATAATATATAGTACATTGGAGTTAGGTATTCCTGTTTATTGTGAGCTATAATGTTCAGAATCAGAATTTTAGTAAAAATACAATCTTTTTAATATAACCTTTGGTGAAAATAATGTCCTCTTACTGATGCCTATACAAATAAGTTGATGCTGGGGTTTTTTCAGTTTTTTTAAAAAAATATTTTTATGTGTTCTAACTATTTTGGTAAATTTTTAGCAAAAAAAAAAAAAGCTTTCTGGAGTTATTTAAGTATACATATTGTAAAACTAATGCACATGGAATTTTTTAGTGTTTTCGCACCTGATTTTTTTAAAGATATTTTTTGGCTAACTAATCCCATAATTTATTACCTGCATATGACTTTGTAAAAAGATAGTAAAAAACTATAGTAAGTATTCAAAAAAGATGATTGAACTAGAAGATGTGAGCAAGGAGAACCCTGAGTTGACATTGTGGGGTCCAGTTTTCAAAGTTTTAGACAAGATAATCTTCTAGTTTCATTTGCATTTTGCCCATATATTTGAGCTGGGAAAGCAGAGTCTTTTTAAAAGAAATTGATGCTACTTGCAATAGTGAAATTGTAAAAGATCCACTAGTTAATCCTTTATTGTTTACTAATCTATGTGAAAGCAGGCAGGAGTTTGACAAATAGAAAGTAGCAAAGAAGAGTTCTGGTGAGACGGCTAGGCCAGAGGTGATAAGCTTATGGTTTCTTTTATAGAAGTGATGGTGATATATGGCACTCAATGTAAAGAGCTGCGCATTTGCTTTCTGGGTTCACAAAATCATGTTTAGTTAATAAAAGTGGAGAAATTTTAAGGTGAATTTTTGGGATCCCTCATGCTTTCATTGTCTGGATGAAATTTCAATGTGTTTGTGTGTGTGTGTGTGTGTGTGTGTGTGTGTGTGTGTGTGTGTAAGAGACAGACAGTGAGAGACAGAGAGAGATCTCCTTTATGGATTTTTTTACGTTCTAAACTCTTATAGTTGAGGCTTCCATTGAAACAATGACGTGAACTGTAGTATTAAGAGAGGTGGGGCTGCATCCCCAGCACCCCGGCAGCCTGTTAGCTTATGCCTCGAAATAATTACATGGACACTGTATTCTTTTAAACACTGCTTGGCCCATTAACTCTAGCCCTTACAGGCTAATTCTCATATCCCAATCAACCCATCTCTAATAATCTGTGTAGCATCAGTCTTACCGGGAAAGATTCTAGCCTACGTTCATCCTGGGTCTGAGCTTCATGCGTCTGCCTCAAGAGCAGAGCTATTGCGCCTGCCCGGGAGAGGGGAGCATGGCGTCTCTGAATTCACTTCCTCTTCCTCCCAGCATTCTGTTCTGTTTACTCCTCCCACCTATGTTTTAACCTATGAGGCCAAGCAGTTTCTTTATTACTTAACCAATGACCTTCCTCCATCAGTGAACCATCAGATGATACACCAATTCTGTTTGGATAAAGTAGACAATGGAAGAGAACAGCAGACAAAATAAATGATAAATTCCTTCATATCAGTTGACCCAAGATAGAAAACATCTGGTGCTTTCCATTGCTGGTCACTTACCAACACTGTATAAGGAGTAAGAATCAAGGAAGTATAGAGATTACAACATAATTTTTACCTATGTTAAAAATATCACATTACTTTGATTATAAAGGGATTGAACACACAATCTCTACATACTACACTATAGTCATGCTTACTTAGTGCAGCTCTGAGTGCTTTATTAGATGATTATTTCGAAAGTAAACTTGAAAGTCAGCCTTGGGACTTTGAGTCGAATATATTATAATATATACTTGCTATTGCATCCATGATTTATACAGAAATATATTTTCTATGACTTGGACATTAAGACATTTTTGAAAGTTTGCTACTGATCAGCATTTTGACTGAATTTTAATTTTTTTCTTTTTCTTTTATATGACTTTGAAATCATACACTCTAGAATGGAAAAACTCCAGTGCACTTGAAAAAAAAAATACTCACCTGTTTAATTGTGCTTCATATTGTCTTTGAAGTGCTGGCCAAGATAACTCATCTGACCCTCTTCTTTTAAAAATAATATTTAAGTTAAATAATATTTTTAAATTATGGAGATAGCATGTTTATATTATAAAATATAAAAAGAAAATGAGACAGATATAAAATGTAATACATGCATGCAGATTAATAAGGAGCAAGCTGCAGGCAGTTTTAGCATTTACAGCTTGCATCACCCTTTCTTGAGGAACAGTTTATTGTGGAGTAGAAATTCTTTTAAGGAAAGACAAAATAGGAACTTCTAAATTAAAACAATAATAATAAAGCCTACCACTGGAATCCCATAATGCCATTCATTTGGTACAGAATTAAAGCCTTTAAGAAACATCCATTTATTGTAGAAAGATTTAATCAGTTTTTTTTAGATAAATGAAGAAGACATTCTTCAAAAAATAGTCAGTATATAGATTAATGAGATTGAGAGTTCAAAGCAAGTACATGAGAATTTGAATATTCTGTATCATTGGTATAAGTATATTTATAAAAATATGTATTTATGTGTTTGTATAGATATAACCCACATGCCTTTCATACATACTGACTTGTGCTAATTTTGCCCCAGGTGAGGAATTTGTGTAATAATTTTGTTCCTTTCTTTCTCAGATACTGTGATATCAAGATATGTAGAGTCTTAAGTACTTGATTATTTCATGAAAGTACTTATGTACATTTGTGGGTTTGTGTACATACACAGAAAAAGAGAAAGAGAGAGAGAGAGAGAGAGAGAGAGAGAACAAGTAAATATATATACACAGTTGTTTTTAGTGCTAATATGAGCTCTATAATGAGAATGATGTAGGAAAAGGATCATATACTTCTGAGCTTGAAGCATAATATGTGTTAAGTATTTACAGTATTTTTTGTAGTTTGTCTAATATTTATGAACATAGTTCTGGGAAGAATTTACCATGAGTTAATATCATTGAAGTAACAAAAGATATGGGGGGCATATTACTGTTATTGAGCTGTATCTTTGTATACTGGAATTAGCATTTTATGTCAACATCCAGATTGTTTGTCTGTTAATATGGTGGCAGGAATCTCTAATAAAATACTCTGGGGTAAAATATTTTTTCAATCAGTTTTATTTTATGTAAAGTAATGGATAGAAACTATAGGAGGATGTGTGCTAGGTAATGAAAAAAAGTTTCTAATATTCTACTGAAGTTACTAAGGCCCAACTAGAAAAATAAGCACAAAAACTGCCCTCCAGTTTAAAAGAAATAATTGGTCAAATTAATGGTATTAAATAGAGGTATATGCTTGGGACTGTCGTTTTGTGCAGAACTGTGCTATACGGAACACTTAAGTCTTTTCCACTGCCCTTTTCAGCCATTTCTTCTAACCGGTCTTCGTTCCTTTGTGACTGCCTGCTGATACACAGAATTTGTTTATACCAGAGACACGGAACCACCATAGATGTCTGAAAAAAATCTTTAAACTCAAACAGATTAAAGACCACACTTTTTCTCCTTTCTATTACACTTTTTCTCTTTTCTATTCTCCATTCAGATCTCTCTGTACTTTTAAGTTTGCCACTTCCTTCCTACCTCAGCCCCCCCCCCCCCCAGTCTACTTAAGTCCCTTTAGGACTTGGTGCAAACCCAGGTCCAAATTAGCCTTAGTTCTTCCTGCTGCACTCTTCAGCCATGCCGTCCAAATCAACTAATTCCTTTGTGAACTCCCCATGGAAACTCAGAATGACTCTCTAACAAAAACCCCACAACCACCACACTAGGGTAGGAGTCAAGGACATCATACCACCACAGTGTGCTAAGATCTAGATTGGACAACAGCAACCAAAGAAAAGAACATCCACACAACAAAAACAAGACACCAAAATAACTTCAAATGTCATAACTCCAGATGCCTGAGTTCCAGGAAAAAAAAAATATGAACAATCAAGACAATATGCATCCTCCAGAAGCCAGAAACCTTATTTGTAATATGTCCTGGAGAAAGAAATTTAGCTAAAATACAAGACAGAGACTTCAAAATAACAATTTTACATAGGTCTTCTTCATAAATGAAAACCATGGAACACAAATAGCTTAATAAAAAAATAGAACTATTTCAGAAATGGGAAAGAATGATAAAAATCATTGAAGAAAGCACAAACTGAAATAAAGTTGGAGGGGAAACTCGGGGGGGGGGGGGGTAGTCCTAACCAACAGAGTAAAGAACTTGGAAGACAACATTTTAGGAATTGAAAAAAGGGTAGAAGAATTGAACAGTTTAGTCAAAAAAAAATGTTGATATTTTGGTTTGGTTGTTTTCTAGACAGGATTTTTCTGGGTAGATCTGGGTGTCCTACAGCTCTCTCTGTAGACCAGGAGGCCTCAAATTCACAGAGATAAGAATGCCTCTGCCTCCTGAGTACTGGGATTAAAGATGCACATCACCACCACCTGGTGAAAATTTTAATTATTTTAAAAATCCAAGTATAAAACATCCAGAAAATCTATGACACTATGAAAAGAATAAAATTATAAATGATAGATATGGAGAAAGGAGAAAAAACCCAAGTAAAAGCCATAAATAATACTTTAAACAGAATAACAAAAGAAAATTTTCCAATCTATAGAAAGTGATGGAAGTATAGAAGCATAAACAACAACTAATAGACAAGAATAAAAATTCCCTATTATCCATATTCTTCAAAACACTAAATGTACAGATCAATGGGTATTGAACACTGCAAGAGGAAAAGACCATGTAACATATAAAGGAAGACTCATTAGAATAACATCTGATTTTTTTTTTAGTGAATACCCTGAATATCAGAAGGGCAAGATGTATGTTATGCACACTTCGAAAGACAGCAGATCACCACAGTCCAAACTACTAACCCCAGAAACACTATAAAATTGAACTGACAAAGAAAAACATTCCCTGGTGAAAGCATATTTAAGCAGTATACCATCACAGCTCTAAAGAAGGAAAGAAGAAAAACTTCAGTCTTAAAGCTGACTGCATTCAAGATGGCACAAGTAAAAAATAATCCCAGAACATTAAAAGAAAGGGACAAAGTCCATACCATAACAACAAAATAATAAGAATTAATAAAAATTGTTTATTAATAACTCTCAGTATGGTCTCAAGTACCCAATTAAAAGATACAGATTAAGATGTGGATTTGATGACAGTATTCATCTTTCTATTGCATGCAAGAAACACACCTAACCATCAAGGACAGACATCACCTTAGGTATAAAGGATGGAAAAAGGATATTCCAAGCACATGGAACTAGGAAACAAACAGGTAAAGCTTTTGGAATATCTGACAAATTAGAATTTACACTATAACTAATTAAAATAAATAGGGGAAAAAAGAAAATATAAATTCTATTTTCCCCCCCCCAAAAAAACAAGAGCCTGGGCCAAGATGGGAGCAGCCAACCTCCCAGTCCCTGGTTCCCTGACACCCAGATATCCTCAGTAACCTAGTCTATCTCTCCACCCCTGGAGCAAGGATCAGCTGCAGGTTGTACACAGGACAATATTAGGAGACCTGTCCTGTGCTTTCTTCCCTTGAAATCAAAGGAAGTAGATGGGCCTCCCATCCTGTGGAAATAAGCCTGAGAAATCGTGGATGGACCAACCATCATACTTTTAAGCCAGTCTTGCAATTGTTGAACATTAATATTATTTTCTGTGATATCTGTGCAAATGTTAGAGATAGGGGCGTTTGGAATACAAAATAAACATGAGCTTATTTTTTTATTTAAAAAAATAGATAGGGAAGGTTACTAAATTTAAGAAAAAATTCACCAAGAAGATATTGCAATTCTAAACATTTCTGCATCAAACACAAAGGCACCTATTTTTATAAAGAAGCAATACTGCAGATAAAAAAAATCACATATTAACTCTCACACAGTGAAAGTGGGTAACTTCAATGCCCCACTGTGACCAACTGTTTGTCCAGAAAAATATAAATAAATAGAGAAATGTAAGAGTTAAATAACATTATAAAGCAAATGGGTGTAGCATACAGCTATAGAACATTCCACTCAAAATCTGAAAAAAATACATGCTTCTCAGAAGCTCATACAACTTTCTCCAAAATTGAGCACATGTAAGGATAAAAATCAAATTTAAGCAAATATGAAAAAATTGAAATAACACCCTGCATCCTATCTGATACAATGGATAAATGCTAGCCATCAAAAACAACAAAAAAGTAGAAAGTATACAAACTTATAACAAGTGAGCAACTCACTACTGAATGAAAAATATGTCTAAATAGAAACCTAAAAGGAAATCAAAAATGTTATAGAATTAAGTGGAAATGAAACCATATTAATCCAAACATATGGGACACAAAGAAGACAATTATAAGAGACAAGCTTTTAGGACTACATCCCTACAGTATAATAATAGATAGATTTCATATTAGTAATTCAACACTTACCTAAAATCTCTATAAGAATAAAAAGAAATAAAACCCAAAAAGAGTACATGGGAAGAAATAATCAAATTCAGGGCTAAAACCAATAAAAATAGAAACAAATAAGCAAACAAAAACAATACAAAAAAAACAATGAAACAAAGAGGTGCTTCATTGAAAAAAAGAAATCAGCAAGATTAAACCCTTCACCCAATCAATCAAAAGATAGAGAGAAAAGATCCAAATTAATAAATTTAGAGATGAAAAGTGAGACATTGCAACATTTACCAGTAAAATTCAAAAAGTCAAAGACATTTTAAATTTTGTGGTATATTTGACCTACAAAAGTTAGATCAACGTGAAATGAGTGATTTAAATAAACAGGAATCCCCTAGGAAAATAGAAGTGGTGATTAAAAGTCTCCCAACTAGAAAAGCTCAAGATCAGATGCAGTCAGTACAGAATCTACACTAGACATTCAAAGACCTAATGGCAGTGGTTTTCAAATAATTCCACAAAATAAGAACTGAAGGAATATTTCCTAGCTCTTTTTATTGAGCCATTCTAATCTCTGATACTTAAATACAAATTTCCAACAGAAAAGGAAAATTATAGAATAATATTTTTATGAATGTTTGTCTTAGTTACTTTTTTATTTCTATGAAGAGACACTATGACCAAGGCAACCCATAAAAGAAAGCATTTTATTGGTGGCTTGATAACTATTTCAAAGGGTCAGTTTTGACCATTATCATGGTGGGGAGTATGTCATTAGACAGGAAGGCATGGCACTACAGCAGTAGATGAGAGCTTATGTTTTATCTATGAGTTGGGAGATACAGACACACATGGGGAGGGAGAGGGAGGAGAGAGACAGAGAGAGAAAGTGGACCTGACACTAAATTTGAAACCTCAAAGGTCAACCCCAAATACCTCCTAAAACAAAACTAAATCTTAAAAGATTTCCTATGGGTTTTTTTTTAACAAAAATGACTATATATTTGAATATTTAGTCATAATGGGGTACAACTGTTTGAAAAGATTAAAATAATTAGAAGTTGTGGCCTTGTAGTAGGTGTGGCCTTGTTAGAAGAAATGTGTCATTGGGGGTGGGCTTTTATGTTTCCAAAACCCATGAACAAGCTCAGTTCTTGTTCTCTCTCTCCTATCTCTCTCTCTCTCTGCCTACAGATCAGAATGTGGTACCCTCAGTTACTTCTCCAGCACCATGTCTGCCTACATGCAATCATGCTCCCCACAATGATGATAATGGACAAACCTCTAAAACTATAAGCAAGCTCCCAACTAAATGCTGTCATTGATAACAGTTGCCATGATTGTCGTATCTCTTTAAAATAATAGAACAAAAAAATTCCCAAAACAGTTCCATCAATTAGAGATCAATCATTTAAATATATGAGTCTATGGGGAAAATTTTTATTCAAACCGCTGCAACATAGATACAAAACTGCTCTATAAAATACTTGCAAACTAAATTACAGAACACATAAAAAAGATTATACAGCCATAATCAAGTTGGATTCATTCAGAGATACATGTATGTAAATCAACATATGTAAATCAATAAATGTATAATCCATCACTTAAATAGACTGAATGACAGTAAAGCACATAATAATCTCTCTAGATGCAAAATAAACCCTTTGATACAATCCAAAATCCCTTCATGATAGAAGTCTCGGGAGATTAGGCATACAAGGGAAATACACTGCATAGTAAATGTAATTTACAGCAATTTTCCAGCCAATGTCATCTTACACAGAGAGAAACTCAAAGCATTTCCACTAAAATCAGAAAGAAGACATGTCCATTCTCTTCATACCTATAATATAGTACATGAAGTTTTATCTAGAACACTGAAACAACTGAAGGAAATCAAGGGCATACAAATAGGAAGGGAAGGTGTCAAAGTACAATTTTTTGCTGAATATATATAAATCTTTAGGATACATCCATATATATATATAAATCTTTAGGATACATCCATATATATATATATATATATCCTAAAGATTTCACCAGAAAATCCCTATAGCTGATCAACACTTTCAGAAAAGTGGTGGGAAACAAAATTAACATATAAATCAGTAGAGTTTCTATATACAAATAACTGACATACTGAGAAAGACATCAGGGAAACAGTTTCTAAAAATAAAACAACCAACAAAATTGGCACAGAAACTAAAAGATCAGTCTTCAACTTCATATTGAAGCCCCCCCCCGAAAAAAAAAGAAATAAAGCTCAGGATAGCTAAAAAAAAAATCCAAAAAAATAAAAGAACTCCTAGAGCTATTATCATCACAGATTTCAAATTGTATTACAGAGTATCGGCATGCAAACAGACACATTGAACAATTTCATACACAATGGACAACTGATTTTTGACAAGGAAGCCAAAAATATACACTGGAAAAATGAGAGCATCTACAACACATGACTTTGGTTAACATGGATGGCTGCATGTAGAAGAATTAAAACAGGTTCATGTCTATCTTCTTACATAAAACTCATCTCCTGGTGGATAAAATACCTAAATAAAAGAACAGATTCCCTGAATCTGATAGAAGATAAAGGAAAGGATTGAACTCACAGGCACAAGAAAGAACTTTCTGAGCAGAACAATGATAACATAGGAACTTAGACCAACAGTTAATAAATAGGACCACATGACAATAACAACAAAAAACTTCTATGCAGCAAAGGATACCATTGAGTGTGCAAAATGCCAGCATATGTGTTGAAAAATGTTTACCAATTATGCATCTGATAGAAGATTAATATCTATAATATTAAAAAACTTGAACATTAAGAAAATTAACATAGCCAGGCAATGGTGGCACACGCCTTTAATCTCAGTACTCAGGAGACAGAAGCAAGTGGATCTCTATGAGTTTGAGGCCTTCTTGGTCTACACAGTGAGTTCCAGGACAGCCAAGGCTACACAGAGAAACCCCATCCTAGAAAAGGAAGGAAGGAAGGAAGGAAGGAAGGAAGGAAGGAAGGAAGGGAGGGAGATATCCTAATTAAAGTGAGGTATAAAGTTAAACAGAAAGTTCTCAAAAGATGAATGACAAATAGCTGAGAAGCAATTAAATACATGTTCAACATTCATAGCCAGCAAAAATGTGAATTAATTACTTTGAGGTTTCTTAATACCCCAGTCAGAATGGACCACATCAATAAACAGTTGACAGCATGTGCTGACAAGAGTGTGGGGAAAGGGAACACGTTCATTTCTGGTAAGAGTTGAAACCGATAGTTACTATGAACATCAGTGTGAAAGTTCTTTCAAAAAAAGAAAATTTGATCTACCACAAGATCCAGCTTCACTACTCTTGGGCATATACCTAAAGGATGCTACCTCATACTTCAGAGATACTTACTTATCCAAATTTATACTACTGGTCTATTCATAATAGCCAGAAAATTGAGACAACCTCTATATCCATCAACTGATGAATGGATAATGAAAGCAGAGTACAATAAAAGAGCATAATATTTTTCAGAGGTAAGCAAAAAGAAATTGTGAAATTTTCAGGTAAATAGATGGAGATAGAAAATATCATCCATGAGGTAATCAGAACCCAAAAAGACATATGCTGCATATATTCTTTTTTTGTTTTTGTTTTTGTTTTACTCTCTTTCGGCTTTCAATCTTTAGATATTCATGTTTGATCCAAATAACCACAGAGGCTAGGTAACTAGTTAGAGACCAGCTGGGGAGAAGATCTCCCAAGGAAAGAAAAATAGAATATAGTGTTATAAAGAGATTAAGGAGAAACTGGAAAACAAAGACTAAATGGGAAGGAGAATGGGATGTCAGGATAAAGGGGAGAATATGAAAAAGGGGAATAACTAATACTAAAGAGACTTTTTGAACAGCCATATAGAAACCTACACTATAGAAGCCTCCTTATAAAAATACATACATGAAATTAATTTCAATGGGATCACCATATAATTAGGGAGAATATACCCCTAACTAAACATATTATGCAAGAAAGTTAAAGCCCCAGTGTTGGGAAGTGGTTATATCTTTTAGAGTCATTGGACAACAGGATCCCATAGACACCCCCACAAAACATCACAAGCTATTGCCAAAGCTATTTATTACCTTCCACAACCACTTACTTATGTCATTGAATATGAAGAAATTGAGCTGGTATCCAACCAGAAGCTTCACCGTTACTGACTAGCATTCATAGTGCAAGAAGATACTTTGTGCACAACTAGAAGAGAAAGTTAATTATCAATATTGGCCAGCTACAAACCCATAACCTACATTGGTGGTCTTCCTGCAAAGTATCATGGTGGGACAGTGGCACAAATGCTATGGGAGAAACCATCCACTTTCTTATTGGGTTTAAGGCCCACTCCAGGAAACAGAAGCCATACTTGACACTGACAGTGGCCAACATCCTGAAATTAGATAGGCCATAGGCCCTAAGAGAATACCTACTAGTAGTATTTTGCTAAAGGAACATAGCAATGAAATGACTCCTAATGGTATAGTAATATACCCTTAGGTCAATACATTGATTAGTCTTCATCAGAGACATTTCTTCTAATATACATAGTAATTAACTCAGAGATGTAGTGATATTTTAATTATGTTTTAACAAATAAAGCTTGCCAGAAGAACAGAGCACAGAGCTAATGAAATGTGTTCCTTGGCAACACCAATTTACTTCAGAGAAGTTGACGGGCATTGAAGAAACTTGACATGGAATTTACTTTCTTTGTGGCAAAAGTAAGCCACTGGGTAATAAAATGCCCCTTCCTTGACTGCTGACAGTATGCTGTCCTAATTGGAGAAGCAGGACCCAAAAAAGAGTGACTTCCAAACTTGTCAAGACTAGGCATGGCAGCCCTTCAAAAATCTTGCTTCACAGAAAAGTCTGTTGAATATTCTAGACCTTTAGGCTGAAGATGGATGTACCAACATTGCAGAGCAACCTTGGATGACTATCCACGCAGACAGCCAGCTGTCTCTGTCCTTTCTTACATTTTTTTGGAAGTCGTTTGCTCTCAGCTCCTGCTTACTCAGTTAACATTATTTTCCTCTTGGGTCTTCAAGGGAGTTGGAGACTAGATAGTTATAGTTTTCCTTATTTACCATACTCAGAAAAGAAACTCATTAAAGAGGTGTAAGATGTATAAGGTTGAGAGACATGAAAGGATAGTCTTGGGTGGTAGGCAAATTGTGATAGAAAGTAAACTAGGTACAGGACTTTGGACTTACCAAGAAACAATAGTTAATGGAGTATTTTCTCTGAATTTGTCAAATGCACACAGACTAGACATTGTTGATATACGTTTTGCCTATATATATATATATATAGTATGTTGTTTTTCTTATATTAGTTATTGCTTTTTTTATTTTAGATATAAAAGGGGAAATGTAGTCCTATTTTGTCTGCATTTTAATAAATAATGCTTGCCTGGAGATAAAAGTGCAGAGCAAAGCTACTAGAGGCCAGGCAGTGGTGGCACACACCTTTACTCCCTGGACGCAGAAAACAGAGGAAGATGGATCTCTGTTAGTTCAAGGCCACCCTGGGCTGCACAAAATTAATACAGTCAAAAAAAGAAACAGCTCCTACAAAGGAGATCCTAGCACTTGGTATCATATGCCTTTAATCCCAGGACTAGGGGAGTGGAGACAAGAGAGATATGTCTGGGCAAGAGGAGACAGGAGCTCAGCAATGTCTGGGGCTGCTGTCTGAAGCAATCAGTTTGAGGCAGCAGTTTGAGACTGTCAGTCTGAGGAGGTAGTTTGTGAACAGGGTTGCCCCTTTGGTATGAGCATTAGTCGAGGTAAGAACTCTAGTGGCTGGCCACTCTTCTGCTCTGGTCCTTCAGCTTTCATACCCTGATAGCTGTCTCCAAGTTTCTATTATTAAGACCAGTTAGAATCTGTGCTACACAGATACCCACAACTAAACAGTGTGCAGAGAGTAATTGGAGCATAGATTTAGTTAAATGGAATGTCATTATTAAGGTCCTGCCCTCATGGCTCGAGGATATATGCAGAGGAGCAGGTGCTTAGACTGTAAGGTATGTGACTCCAAGAAAATAGCATGTTCAAAACGTAACAGGATCAATACACACTTAGACTCACAGAGACTGCCAGACATGCACAAGACCTGAGCAGATTCAAATCAAACAAGAACTTAAAACTAAGAAGTGGACACAAAGTTCCACCCCTAACCAGAAGCTATTTGCCACTGATACTTGCTGGGAAAGGGAAAATCAGCTTTCTACAGTGGAGTGTCACTAGATAAATGAACAATACTGCAAGAAAGGACACACGCCCAGAAGTAGTAGTTGATCAACACAAAGTGGACTCATGGTTTTTGTTTTTTGGATTTTTGTTTGTTTGGTTTGTTTTGGTTTTTCTTTTCTTTGTCTTGTTTATTTGCTTGTTGTGACCTTTATTTTTGTTTTATGTGTGTGTATGTGTTGTGTTGTGTGTGTGTGTGTGTGTGTGAGAGAGAGAGAGAGAGAGAGAGAGAGAGGAAGAGAGAGAGAAAAAGAGGGAGAGAGAATGAATGAATGAATGAATGAATGAACGAACGAACATAGGTGGTGGGTAGAGAGATAAGGAAGATCTGGGAGAAACTCAAAGAAGAGAAAGAGTAAGATCAACATATATTGTATTAAAAAAAAAAAACAGGGCTGGAGAGATGGCTCAGCAGTTAAGAGCATTGCCTGCTCTTCCAAAGGTCCTGAGTTCAATTACCAGCAACCACATGGTGGCTCACAACCATCTGTAATGAGGTCTGGTGCCCTCTTCTGGCGTGCAGGGATACATGCAGACAGAATATTGTATACATAATAAATAAATATAAAAAAATAAAAATAAATTAAAAAAAAACAGAGACATAGAAAATAAGCAGGAAAAAGAGGAAAGATGTTTTCAAAGTGCTAGGAGTTAGGAACTTTCACCACAGTCTAGAAAAGGGAGTTCCTGTTCCAGAGAAGTTACATCAGACTTGCTTAACTCTGTTATGCTTGCCAATGGAACTCCTCTATCTGTTATAAGCTTGAAAAAAATTTATTATTATTGTACTTCTGCTGCTACTCCAGTGTGTACTCCACTGCCGTAACAAATGTTCAGATGGATTTTGCCAGGAGTTCAACACCACTCTTCACACAGCTGAAAAAGTAATTCTGTATATGTGAGGCAGCACCAACACCTTGTTGTGGTTGTTTCCTGAATATGCTGAGTTTTCTTACTCAGCTATCCTTGGGACAGAGTCCAAAGTCCAGGACAGAAAAGAACTCAGAGCTTAATGCTCAATGTCTGCATGACTTAGGAACTTATAGTCCTGTTTCTGGCAGTTCTGGTGCTCTTTTCCGTGTTGGTGAAGGTATTGACACCCACTGACATTTAGAGATTCATACCTATCCCAGGGCTTAGAAACAATGCATGCTTTCCTTTTTTTATAATTACCTTGAGCATCACTCAGTGATGTGGCCTCATGAGGGCAGGGAAATATTCTTCTTCTGTTCTAAAATGAAGAAGAAATTGTTTTTGATAATCAGCTCTCAACCTTGAATAAACCCTAAGAAATCTACAAAAGTGGGACATTTGTAATAAAATGTGTGTGCTCTGTCTAGAGTTTCAAATCTAGGAGTATATGTGGGGAAATTGTGTGGATGGGGAATATTTTCTTGGATGCAGCTATATTAAGTGTCTATTGAGAAGAAGGACTCCAGAATATAGCATAGTGTGTAGTACATTGAGTTTCTGACCAAAGGTCGCATTTACTTTTTATTTTACCCTATATATTCAGCAAGGTCAAATAGAGGAAGACTCTCTCACAATAGTCCCTAAAGAGCAAGTACTAGTGAGATTCTTTTACCTATGGGGTGACTTCAGGAATGGTGTGGTTGATGGGACTTGAGCATCTTTGGGCTGATGTTCTCAATTTGAGGAAGTTAATGTGCTGAATGTCCCTGCTTACTTATCCTCCTACTTCTCTCTCTTTTCCTGTCTGTCTTGGACCTGCTTTTGGACTTCCAGTCTCTATGCCATAAACAGACTCAGCAGGACCTGCACATGGTGGACCCATCCAATATCGGTTCTCCACATTCCAACCTCTATCTCTGACTGGGTGGATAAATTTGTGAGCCAGCCAAAAGGGCTCAGCTGTCATCACTTCAAAGAGGAAGAAAGAAACATCACTCAGCCTCAAACTGCAGCTGCATTGATCCATCCATTAGTAAAACTGATTTGAACCATCTTGGCCATTGTGTCTTTTATTTACTGGGAACTGGAATATTAGCATGGTAGTGGGTAGTGCTTAGGACTTTTAACTTCCAATGCCACAAAAACAAAAGAAAGTATACACAGCATTTCTCTTCACTAAGCATCAGGCATCAGAGGTTATTTGTCACCAGTATGGGTCCATACAGCCTTCACTAATTATAGAAGGAACTAGAAATCAGTCCGTAACTCATAGAGAGTTGGTTAGAACCATATTTTCCTCCTCTACACCCTTAATTACTGCACATATCTCTTTAGAAAGAGCACTAAGGTCATTTTCCTGGTTACAACAGAATACTCTTAATAGAATAAAGAGCTATTTTCTATGGGCACTACATATTGAAATGTATCTTGCAAATTCCAGCTAGTATCCATCACCTTGATAATACTAAATCACAAAACTATTATTCTGATAATTGAATTTCTGAGAATATTCTTCGAGATAGAGAATATGTTAAGAAAGTAATTTTAGTTTGCATGAAGTGTGACAGCTGCATTGTTCAGAAGTAGTTAAAAATTCAATGTTCTTGCTTTGGTCTACTGTAATTTTGTCAGTGTGAATATACTCAATCTGTTCAGTCAACCTAAATTTGATAATATGGTTTGAGGTTACAGTTCTACAGGTAGAAATTCAGGCTGTGGCTTACAGTGGTGGTCATGGACTCACAATGCTTCCTGGTTAAGTGATTACCATATGCTTCATCCATATTTTTAAAAATACACAATTAAACAGAATATTTTGAAAGAGCATGCCAAAGTAACAGAAATCATCTAATACCTTTCTAGGCACTCTGTATTCCCTAGATACTCTCATTCAACTGCTTTTCAAGGTTGTTACTTTGTATGTATAACAAACTAAAATGGAGTAGAATTTCTGCTTTACAATCATAGCTCTCACATTTATCAACAATCACAGGATCATGGTATAGTCTGTTCAATGATGGAAGGCTTTCCTAGATTCAGCACTAAAAAGAAAACAAAATGAAAATCAAATAGAAATCCATTACAATTACTTGTATCATGTTTTTCACCCAAATTATAAATTGTAAAGAAGAAAATGTTAAATTTTACAACAGAATAGTAAATAGTAAATAGTAAGCACTTTCCTAATCATAGCCATTAACAACAGTAAGCATAACCCTATATTTAAATTTGAATATATCCTTAATGCTAACTCTAAATCTAACTCTAATACTAACCTAGGCTTAAACTTAACACTAACCCTAAACCCATTACTATTCCTAAGACTAAACTTATTCCTATTTCTACTGTTAATCATAACTCTAACAGTATTGCTAACTCTAACCATAATCCTAATACTAGCAAAAAAATTAATATTAACCCTACTCCTATCTGTTACATGAACCCTTACTTCAAGCACTATAGTTAGACCTAGCACTAGCCCTAACTATAACATAACATATCCATAACACTAAACCAACCTCTAACAATATTAAAATCATAAACATAACATTTTTTCCTAACTTTAATGATAACCCTACGTTTTCTCTATCCAAAACTTTAATACTAATCTTAAAATGAGCCTAATTATAACCCAACATCTAAACCTCATGCTAGTACAAATAATAACCACAATCCATAACCCATCTTAACTACAGCAATATTCTAGCCCTAACTCTAACCTCAACCCCAAACCTAACCCTAATGCTAAAGTTTATAAGAACACTAACCCTAACTTATCCCTGATCATTCAAATATCATAGCCCTAACTCTAATCCTAAACTTAATCCAATCCTTAGCACTAACACTAGACTCTATTCTTATTCCCAACGCTAAACATTAAAACTATTTTATAGCATTAACCCTAACTTTAATCTCTACTTCAACCCTGATCCTAACTCTAAACATAATTTTAAATTTAATATTAACTCTAAAACTAACCATAAGATGAATTATAGAAATAATCTAAACCCTAATCCTTTTGGATCCATTCTCTAAACTGATTCTTAAAACTAATCCTATACACACACACCAAAGACATACCCAGTAACAAAGAATCATACATACTGACCCACAGTCAATCAATCTCCCCCCACACACACTTCCTGGCAACACAAATCACAATTCTCACAATAACTATCTCTAACTCTAACCTTAACATTTAACCTAGCCCTAACCCAGGCCTAACAATATCACTAGGCCTAGCCCGAACCTTTAAAAAAGCTGATACCTAAATCTGATCCTTATCCTTACCCTAACCCTAGCCCTAACAATGACTCTCAGCATTATCCTAATGTTTTCTCTAACCCTAAAAATATCCCTTTTCCTAACCCTAGCCATAACTCTAAAGTTAAACCTAAACCTTCTTCTAAGCATACAGCTAACTATAAACCCAACCGACACTACACTATTCTTAATTCTGATGGGAGCCCTACTTCTCATTCAAAGATACACTCAAACACTCCCAAATATCCAGACACAAGCTCTCATACACAGTGTCTCACATATGCACTACTGCACATATTTATACATTCTTTCAGCCAAACTCACATGTACAGTTATCACACTGACACAAACTCGAATGCATTCAATCCTGTTTGAAAATCGTTGGGAGCCAAATGTAAGTCCACATTCCTACAACAATCCTCAATACAAATTGGACAAAAATAGCATACTCAGTAAATGATGCCAATCAATATCAGGAGCTACATATAGAAGAATTAACTCACGAGGACCTCAGCATTAGACCCAATAGCATGAATATGACAGAATTATAGAAGTGTTAAAGTAGAGAAGATACTTGAAATCATGAGTCCTGGAAAGGACTTTCTTAATTGGACTCTAGCAATTAATCAGTGGGATGTCATGAAACAGAACTTCTGTACAGCCAAGAGCACCATTATATGAGTGAAGAGGTAGACTACAGAATGGGAAAGGAATCTTTACCAGATGTACATTTGACACAGGGTGAGTATCTAGAATATGAAAAAAAATCTCAACATCAAGGAAACAAACAACCTAATTTAAGAACTGACCACAGAACTAACAAAGTACAGGAGATGAAATACAATGGCTAAAACACATTTTTAAAGTGTTCAGCATGATTAACCATCATGGAAATGCAACCTAATGTACTTTGAAATTTTATCTTACCCAAGTTAGAATGTCTAAAGTCACACACACACACAAAAAAAAATGATGACAAATATTGGCATATATGAGGGCCAAGGTGATCATTTACCCTCTCTTGTTGGGGATTAGTGGTGCAAACTGGTGTATCCACTATAGAAATCCATATAATGTTTATCAAAAAAAAGAAAAGAAAACTAGAAATAGATCTATCATATGATTCATCAATAGCACAATTGGATATATACCCAAAGCATTCTATATTCTAGTAAAAAAAACAAAACAAGAACATAACTGCTTAAACATAATCTTTGCTGCTTTATTCACAGTAGTTAGGAGATGGAAACAGTCTAGAATATTCATCAACTGATGAATGGTTAATAAAACTTAGTATAGTCTCACAATTACATTTTATTCAGCTATTAAGAAAAGATTATGTAATTCACAAGTAAATGGATTGAGCTAGAAACATTTATTTTGAGTGACATAACAAAGAAATCAGGGTAGAAGCTATAAGACACCATGGTGGAGGGACTTTCAAAGGAAGAGAGATATAATGTAGTGATAGTGTAGTAATAAATGGGGGTAACAGAACAGGAAGAACTAAATGAGGTACAGGATTGATGATAAGGACAGAGATGTGAATAAAGGTACTGATAAATAATATTAAAGAACTTTTTAAAAAGTTATATAGAAATTTATGACTTTTGAAGCTTACTAAAATTTATACATATATATGCATATATGAAAAAGAGTTAAAGGTAATTATCCTATAAAGGGAGAAGTAATTCCTCAACTACAAGCCAACAAATAAAAATGCAGTGTCAGAACCTCTGTTTGAGAGTTGTTTATAAATGAGGCCCATAGATACACAATTGATAAGAGGATATTTCCAATGCTTTTGTTTACCCTCCAGAACTTGATGGTAAGACACTATATGCTCAGTACATGGAACAATCAAGCTGGTGCTGACCTGGAAGCTTTATTCCTACTGGCTAACTCTCGTAGTGATGAAACCTTCTATGCACACTACTAGAGGAGGAAAGTATTCATTATTCTCACCCAGATGTGAGTCCTGCAAGTTGCAATAATTACTTGCCTGGAAGCACATGCCCACTGTACAAATAGTGTCACAATTGCTATGGGAGTGACAAACCAAATGATGGACTCTAGCACATGTGTGAAAAGTCTTCATAGGTAGCAATCCAACAAGCCCTGAGATGTATACTTGTAGCAAAAGAGAAATAAATGAGTATACCTTTCATTCTTGAACTTGCTTTATAAAATCCATAGCAGAAAGGTGGAAAGCCAAGAAAGAAAATAAAGCTAGAGATTAAAGATGAAAACCCCATTTAAATGCTTGGCCTCCTGAAAGAGACAGAAGTCATGCTCCAGCACAGCTGAGAGAGCTGGCATTTCAAAGGTGTATGACTCTTTTGCTGATACTGCTGAGTCAGGAAAACCTCTCTTAAAAAAAGCGCAGCATGCTGCCAACAAACAGCAAGAATCTGTGTTAAACTCTGTATTTTTGTGTCTAGAATTTCTTTTAAAGCTCTCTCAGGTTTTAAGTGGCTTTTAGTTGGCCACATTGACTACTTGGAGGAGGCTACTTGGTTGTGCCCAGCTGCTTGGCAATTCAGACCCAAAATAATCACACAGAAACTATATTATGTAAATCACTGTTTGGCCCATTTGCTCTAGATACTTATTGGCTAACTCTTACATCTTAGTTTAACCCATTGCCATTAATCTGTGTATCACCACGTGGCAATGGTTTACACGGTAAAGTTCCATCTGGCTCCAGTGGGGCTACGTGGCTTTTTTCTAACTCCTCCTTCTTTCTTTCAGCATTTAGTTTAGTTTTCCCTGACTACCTAAGTTCTGTTCTACTATAGGTTCAAAACAGTTTCTTTATTCATTAATGGTACAGAGGGTAATTCCACATCAACTCAAAAAGAAAAATAACTGGAATATCTGTGAAGTGTAAACAGACATCATGGCAGGTGCTTAAGAAATGGGTTTCTCGTTCTCCTCCTTGAAGGCTTGTCTCCACTTCCTTCACCATCTCCATTCTGTGATCAATGGACCCAGAAGTAGGAACTGAATTTTATCAGCTGCTCAATTTTTTTAATAACAAAAAAATAAAATGAATAAGAAGCAAATAAATAATTGCAAGCTTGTTTCAAATGCCCCTGATCCCCTGGCACTGCCCATTGTTTCCTATTTTACTAAAAGATAAATTTCCCCCAATAGTTTCTAAATGTAAAATTACAAGCAAGCTTTACCATGTGGAAAAACTAGTAACAATGTATTTTACTTCAGTCAGAACAAGGAATGTGACTCCAGCTGTCAAAAAGATCCTTTACATTTTGTCCTGGCTAGGAAATCACTCAAAGCTGATGGGTAAGACCCAGTGCTGATGATTTCATAGAGATTTATAGAAAAACAGGTGAATCCACGAGCTGGTCAGTGAGGTAGGCTTAGTTGCTTCTTTTAAATCAGACAAAGTACCCAGTTTATAAGAAAGACTGTACACAACAGCACCAACAAGGCTATTTACAAGAGTTTCTTCCACACACCCCACCTGGATGTTTTGAGCAACTGTATCTAAGCTAAGCACACTTCACTTAGAAAAGGCAACCTAACACTATGTGGATTTGCAGTGTTCAGGGCTGGGATATGGAAATGTAACAGAAGACTCTTGATTAGCCTCATGGAAAAGTGCTAGCCATCAGAAGTCAATTCCAAAGGCTGACCTGGGGGCAGCCTCAGGTCTTGGTAATCAGCCACGTGTCATTTCTGATGGTACCATTATTCAAATTTGCACCACAACTCTCCACTCTTTCACTGGTAGAGGATATATGAGATCCACTGACAATGAGGGCTGTTAGCTCCTTTTGAGCTACCTACAGAAGGATAAGTGTTACCTACAGACGGATAAGAGGGAAACTAATAAGTATGATCTACCTGACTTTAATAAAGACTATTCCCTTCTTTGTCGTGTTTTTGTTTGTTTTTGAGGCAGCGTTTTACTGGATTTCAGAACATCCTCAAACTCACTGTCTAAGCCACGCTGGCCTGCACTGAGTTTCAGATGACCTTCCCACATGAAGCTCCGAAATGTTGAGATTACTCTGATGGGCATTCCTAACAGCAAGAAGCCACTGGCACTGGAGCAATGTCCTTAATTTTGGGAGTAGAGAGGCTAAGCAGAGTATGAATTACAGTGCTGACTTGGAAATGAGGTTTTCTGTAACTCCAAGGAACTGGCACTTTCTTCTAGCCTCTAAAGGCAACTGCGTGTGTGTGTGTGTGTGTGTGTGTGTGTGTGTGTGTGTGTTTGCTATAAACAAAAACAATAAAAACAAATTTTTAAATATGTAAATATAGGGGCTGGAGAAATGGCTCAAAGGTTAAGATTTCTGGCTACTCTTCCAGGGTTCCCAGGTTCAAGTTCCATCAACTACATGGCAATTCATAACTGTCCGCAACTCTAGCTCTGGGGGGATCCTATGAGTTATCTAAGAACAAGCCTAAGCCATTGGCTGAGCATTTATAATTAATAGTAAGTCTCTTTGGGAGCCGGATGGCAGGACAGAGCTTAGTAGCATTCCCAATGATAATCTCTTCCTATAGGTGTAGGGCCATGAGCCCAAGCATGACCCTTAGCAGCTTGGGTCCTGAAGTCACCATGACCCCAGGAGGCAGCACTGAACACTCAGATCATCATGGCCTGATCCCCACAGTGTAACAGCCCTCAGACACCAACATAAATAGAGGTAGCAGCCCAAATCTTGAACATCTGTGTGGTGGGACACAGCAGTTGTGCAAACAGATAAGCTTGTTTCACCTGTGACTACACTGGGACATGGTGAGCATGTGAATAGGCAAGCTGGTCCCTCAACTTGGCAGCACTGACCCATGTCACAGTTGTGAACAAATGTGTCCACACTGCCTCATAGCAAAGCTGGGACATAGCTCACACATAAAAAAGCAAGCCTGTGCTGTCACAGGGTGGTGTTGGGACACAGCAAGCATGAGAACAGGAATTCACAGGCTGCCACACGTTGGTACTGGGACATAGAATGCAACCAAGCAGGCAAGCACTGCCCCCATCCCCTGGTACTAACATAAGGCAGGTATGCAAATAGGCTTATCTAGGCTGCCTTGTGGCTACTATGAGACATGGCAGTCATGTAAATAGGCATGCCCAGGCCACATGTGGCAACACTGGAGCATGGCATGTGGACAAACAGATGAACTCAGGCCACCATGTGGCAGCACTAGCACGCGACATGGCTGCTAACAGGCATACCCTCACTGGCATGTGTTGGTTTGATTCTGGGACATGACAGGTGTGTGAACAAGCATGCCAAGATAGCAGTTGTGGCACTGGAACACAGCAAGTGTGTAAACAGGCTTGCTTGCCCTTCTTACCAATGGCAGCACTGGAACTTGACTAAGATGTGAAGAGTCATAGCCACGTCACCATGTGTCAACAATGGGACGTAACAAGCTTGCAAATAGGATTGTGTGCCGCACCAAGTGCTGGTTCTGGGATCTGACCCATTTGCAAAGAGTAACTTGGTACAGTTGCAAACAGTTATACCCATGTGATATTGCTAAAACATGGCAAGAATATTGTCGGTGACCATGCCACGTTGGTCTGCCAAATTTTGGGGATCAGCCTCAAGAAAAACATTTCTTGCCAAGGTAGGGGTGTGGGGATTTTGAAATATAAGTAAAGGATGCATGAAAAATAATAAAACAAAAAACATAGAATAGTACTGGGGGGGGCATTTCAGTGAATACTGAAATCGTTGGTGTTTAATTTTTCCATTTGTTTTTTTACACAATACAAAAGGGGGGAGGCAAAAAAGACTACTTAAACATGATACAAAGGACGACTCAAACAGTTAATTGCTTTAACACTTTCAGGCATCAAGTCATTAGCATTCTGTTGTTTACACAGTGAAGACACCCTAGACCAAGCATCATGAAAACAGCCCTTCTGCAGGTAACCTCCAATTATAAAAGAAGGAGCAGAAGTACACTTGCATATCCTGACCATCTGTCAGGATGGAAATAGGCTCACATTTTTGGGCTTTTTACAACATATAAACAGATAAGCCTCCATTGTCACATGACAATTGAGGGACATGTCTTATAAGTGACCAGGCAAGCCCATGCCATCACAAGTGGTGCTGGGATATAGCATATGAAAGGTGAGTCAAGACTGCCATGTGACAGCCTGAGACACAGCAAGTGTGCAAATAGACATGCTCAGGCCACCACCTAGCAACACAAACTCTGCCGGCATGTAAAAGTAAGTGCGTATCATGTAGTGATTTTAAGACGCAGCATTGCTATGGAATAATGCTCTTGTACACCGTAAAGATTTCTGTCACTTGTTTTGGTTTAATAAAATGCTGATTGGCCAGTAGCCAGGCAGGAAGTATAGATGGGATGACAAAACTAGGAGAATTCTGGGAAGAGGAAATGCAGAGAAGCAGTAGCCAGAAAGATGTGGAGGAAGCAAGGTGAGAATACCTTACTGAGAAAAGGTACCAAGCCATGTGGCTAAGCATAGATAGGCAATATGGGTTAATTATAGTTGTAAGAGCTAGTTAGCAGTAAGCTGGAGCAACAGGCCAAACAGTTTATAATTAATATAAGCCTCTGTGTGTTTATTTAGGACTGAACAACTGCAGAACCGAGTGTACAGAAATGCCATCTACTCAGCATACTTGCAAGCATCCAAAGTACTACATGATGACACTAGAACATGACAGGCATGTAAAAGGTCATCTCTACGGTTCCATATTGCAGTCCTGTGACACAGCTTGTATGTGAACAGGAGTGCCCAGGTCAGCACTTGGACATGTCAGCTGTGCAAATAGGTGTGTCCAGATTACCACGTAACAGTGCTGTGGCATGGAAGGCATGCAAACAAGCATGCCTACACTGCCATATGGCTCTGCTGGGAAATGGCATGGGTGCAAAAAGATGTGCCTATTGGCACCATGTGGTGGCTCTCAGATACAGCAAATATATGAAGAGACTGCCTGTGCACTCATGTGGTAGCACTGAGACATGGTACAGTTGTGAAACATACATTCCCTGGCCGCCGATGGCTGGTTCACAAACATGCCCATGCTGCTACATGGCAGCACTAAGGACATAGCATAGGTACAAATATGTGAGCTCTTGGCATCTCATGATGGCCCAGGGACATGGAAGGTGTGTAAACCTGTGCTCCTACACTTCCTGGTCTTATTGCTCCAACATGGCAGTAGGGTCAATAGGTATGCCTGAGCCTCCATGTGGCAGGAACAGGCACGTGGAGACAGTTACATCACAGGACTGGCAGAGCAGATGTGCAAATAATTGAGCCCAGGGTGCCATGTGATTGTCCTGGGACGTGGTAGGTATGCAAACATATGTTCTTACACTGCTTAGCCATGATGCTGGAGCACATCAGCTATGCATACAGATGTACCTAAGTTGCCATATGGCAGCATAGGACAGGGATAGCATGTGAACAAGCTAGTCCATGCTCTTACATAGTGACCCTGGGACATGGCAAGAACGTGCACAAGGATTCTCAGATCTTGATTTGGCAGCACTGGGTACAATACAGTTACAAGCAGGTGGACCCAGGCTACTACATGACAGTGCCATGTCCCAGTGCTGCCACACAGAAGGCAAGATAGGTATGCAGATAGGCATGACGGTGCTGCCAAGTATCTGTGCTGGGAAACAGCACAGATGCACACAGGCATGATTACATGCCAAGTTGTGGCTCTGGGACACAACGTAAGTACAAAGAGGTGTGCCCAGGCTACCACTTGGTGGCTCTGAGACATAACAGATGAGCAAGCAGGTGTAAATGGACATTCCCTGTCCATACCGCCTGTTCCCATGTACCTGGCAGACCCTTCCCAAATGACCACACAGAGGTTTATATTAATTATAAATATTCAACCTATTGCTCAGGCTTCTTACTATCTAACTCTTAAATTAAGGCATGATTCTACGTATGTTTAGCCACATGGCTTGGCACCTTTTCTCAGTATGGCATTCCCATCTTGCTTCTCTGCATTTGCCAGTGATTCTCTGTCTCTGCCTTTTGTGTTCCCAGAATTCTCCTAGTCTGACTCTCTAGCTCAATCTCTTCCTACCCACCTATCAGTCAATCAATTTTTTATTAGCAAATGAGAATAATACATATTTATAGTGTACAATAGGATTATTCCACAGCTGATAGGCATGCCCAGAAATGCTACATGGCAGTGCTGGGACTCTGCAGCATTGAAAACAAATGAGTCCATGCCACCACTCAGTGGCTTTGGGACATGGCATGATTATAAATGAATTTTTCCATATGGTGATGTGGTTGTACTGAGACATGGCTCACATGGAAACAGGTGAAGGCATGCCATGTAGTAGTGCTAGTACATGACTGGCATCCAAACAGATGTTCCTGTGACAGCTTGTGATAGTGTTAAGACATAGCAGGCATGTGAATATGTGTGCCAGCGCTACCAAGACACAGTGCTGGGACAAGGTAAGTGTGCCAACAAACATATTTAGACCACCACATTGTGGTGTTAGGACTAGGCAGACTTGCAAACAGACATGTACACACCACTGTGTGGCAATGAGGGAGCACAAATTGTATGTGAACAGGTGAGCCAGCATAATCATGTTGTGCCTTTCAAATACAGCACACTTGTAAACGAATGTGCACAGTTCCCAAGTGGAAAGCCCTGGGGCACAGCAGGTGTGCAAATAGGCATGCCCAGCTCTACCGTGCAATAGCACTGGGAAATGGCAGGTGTGCAAATAGTTGAATCCATGCTGCCACCTGGTGGTACTTGGACTTGGTACAGCTGCAAACAGCTTTGCCCGTGTCTCCATGTGGTGGCACTGGTACATGGCAGGCATGCAAACAGGTGTGCCACCGCTGCTAAGCTGAGGCTCTGGAACACAGCAAGGGTGCAAAGAGGCATACCCTGGGCTGCCATGTGGTAGCTCTCGGACATAGAAGGAATCCAAAGGAATGAACCCAGGTTACCACATGGTAGCTGTAGTGGTTTGAATGAAAACTGCCCCTTAGGCTGAAATATTTGAACGCTTTGTCACCAGGGAGTAGAAGAATTAGAAGAATTGGGAAGTGTGACCTTGGAGAAAATTTTGTCCCTACGGATGAGCATTGAGGTTTCAAAAGTCCATGCCTAGCCCAATGTCTCTCTGACTGTGTTTCAGGATGTAGCTCTCAGCTACTTCTCTAGTACTATTCCTGCATTTCTGGCAACATTCTTTTCTGCTATGATGATTGTTGAGAGACCTTTCTGGCTGGACAGATGTCTGCCATAGCCTGGAAGCTTTTTCCAAAGCTGGGTAACATGGAAGCAAAACTTCCTGTCCTTACCTGAAGAATGTTCCTGAGCCTGGAAGATTGATCTTATCTGAAAGTTGCTCTAAACCAGATGCCTAATTTATCTTTAACATGACCCTTGGCATAGATCTCTGCTAGAAGCCTCCCCTGCTTCACAGCCACTTAATGCAAATTAGGGTTTGTACCGAGGCTCCCCAATCCTATATATTCCTTATACTCTGGAATAAAGATGAGCTGATTTACTGAAGTCTATCTCCAGGATGGCTGTCTCCTTCATGTTCGCAGGTCATAAAGGGATTTTGTCATTTCTTCTGCCCTTTGTCCTCATGGACTGATGGCCAACTGATCTCAAAAACAAAGAGGAATCCCTACAGATAAACACGAACTAACCTTCTGAAACTTTAGCAAGCCCCCAACTAAATGCTTTCTTTTATAAGAGTTGCCTTTGTCATGGTGCCTCTTCACAGCAATACAATAATGATTAAGACCAAAGTGTTGATATATTTCTGTGTATGTGAGCAGGTATGGTTGCAGCTCCATGTGGCAGTGTTGGAATATGATAGGTGTGTGAATTGGCATAACATGGTTACAAAGAGACTTTTCTGCATTGTCACATGGTAATGTTGGGACATGGCTTACATGAAAACAAGTGAGCCCATTCCACGTGGTACGTGGCAGGTATGCAAACAGTTATGTCCATGCCACCAAAATGGTGGCACTGGGACACCAAAATCATAACACTGGGACAGAGCAGGCATGTGAACAGGCATTACTGCACCTCCTTGTTGCTGTGCTGGCACATGGCAGGTGTATCAACAGTCAAGCCCTTGCCACCAATTGGTGACCCTGGTACATGACACAATTGTGAAGTCGTTTCTGTGCTGTTAAATGGTGTTACTGAAGCACAGTGCACATGTAAACAGGTGTGCCCACCCCTTCCACGTGGTTAGGCTGGGACAGGGCAAATGTACAAATAGCCATGTTCACACTACCATGAGTCAGCACTGGTACATGGCAAGCATGCAAACACATAAGCCTTCTCTTGGCAGCCCTGGTACATGGCACAGTTGTGAGCAGGTGTGCATACAATGCCATATGGCTGTCTTGGGGCATGGCTCCCCTGCAAACAGATGAGCCAATGATACCATATAATGGTGGTTCTGGGACACAGCTTGCATGCCAACAGGTGTGCCCATGCCACAGCAAGATAATGGTATTCAAACAGGCATGCACATGCTACCATGGGGTGACACTAAGACACAGCAGGTACATAAACAGGCATTCCACGACTGCCTCTTAGCCGTCTTGGGTCTTAACAGACACGAAAGCAAACATGATCAGGCCTCCACATAGTGTCACTGGGACACAACATGTATGTTGCGCCACACTGCACCTTGGCAGTTAGGACATGGCATGAGTGGAAACAGGTATGCCCGGGCTACCCGAGGTGGTAGTGGGATACAGAGGGCATAAAAGCAGGTGTCCCAATGCAACCACATGTTGGCATTGGGAAATGGAAGTCATGAAGATTGACATTCCCAGGCTATCACTTGGTGGCATTGGGACATACATGCATGTGAACTAATAACGTGCCTAGGCTACAACTTGGTTGCACTGAGACATGGCATGTACAAACAAGCATGACCTGGCCACTGCCTGGTAATGATTTAATATGGAGGCATATGAACAGTCATGCCCAAGCTGCCATATGGTGACCTTGGGACATGGCAAGCATGCATGTGAGCAAATGTGCCCAGTTCTTTTATGGCTTACTGAGATAGGGAAGGCAGGGGAATATACATTTATAATCCACCAAGTGGTGGTCCTGGAATACAGCAGACTTGCAAGCTGGCATGCCTAAGTCAACATATTGTAGCACTGTGATACGGCAAGTATGGAAACAGGCATGTCAAATTGGTGCATGGTAAATTCTGGGACATGGCAGGCATGTAAACAGGTAGCCATACATTGGTGCTGGGACACTGTGGATTTTCAAACTGATATGTTCAGGCTGCCATGTTTGTCCCTGGTGCACAGGGAGCCTGCAAACAGTAATGTCCTGGTTACCATTTGGAGATTCCGATAAACAGCAAGTGTGCAAACAGGAACGTATCCCAAAGCAATCCCAAGTGACAGCTTTGGGATAGAGCAGGTGTGCAAACAGGCATGCCCATGCCTTCACATGCTGGCCCTTGGAGATGAATGGTATGCAAATGGGTGCCACCTGGCTGCTACATGTCAATATTGGTACATTGCATGCATGCAAACAGGTGAGCATAGGCTGCCATATCATGGCCCTGGGACACTGCCACATGGCAGTACTGGGACCGAGCATTAATGTGAACAGGTGTGCACAAGTTGCCACTTGGTGGCACCAGATAACAGCAGTAAACCAAAGAGGTATGGCCAAATTACAACGTGATCATTCTTGTACACTGCAGGTGTGCGAACAGGCATGAATCAGGCCACTACATAGTGATGCTTGGATTCAGCAAGGCTGCAAATAGGCATGCCCAGGCCACCACTTGGTGGCGCTAGGCCAGAGCAGGGACGAAAACAGCCATGCCCAGGCATGGCACTAAGACATACACAGCAGGTTGCTTCCTTCTCATGGTGTTGATTCGTGACTTGACTGCAGCAGGTGAGCTCAGCCTGTCACATGGCAGGCTTGTGACAAAGGAGTCTTGGAAACAGAATGTCCAGGCAGCCATGTAGAAGCACCCGGACAGGGCAAGTTTGCAAACAGGTAAAATCAGGCCGATGTGTGGTGGCGTTAGTACATGGTATCTATGCTACAGGCAGGTCCAGTCCAGCACATGGTGGCCCTATGAAACTGAAAGTATGAGAGCTGGTATGTCCAGACTGCAACTTGGTGGCACTGGAGCAGGGCTAGCATGCAAACAGGTATGTTCAGATCACCATATGACAACGCTAGGAACTAGCAGGCATGTGAACAGGCATGCCTATGTTACCACATGCCAGAGCTGGTACTTAGCAGGCATGCAAAGTTATGCCCAGCCCTCCAATTATTGGTACTGGAACATAGTAGATGGTGAACAGGTGTACCTAGGCTGAAAAATGGTGGCATTTGGACATGGAAAACATGCAAACAGGTACGCCGGGCTCCTACATGGCAGCACTAGAACACAACAGGTATGCACACAGGTGTGCCCATGTCACCAAATGGTGGCCCTATGACACAGCAGCTGTGCAATCAGACCACAACATGGCCACCCTAGGATGACACGGCATGGCAACTGTCACATCAGCTTGGGAACACATGTGGGACACTGTTGAGTGCCATCATATGTTGGCATAAGCACACATTTTCACATTCACGATGGTTCTGTGTGCTGACACACATTACTGAAGGCAAACGTGTTCAAACAAGTGACATTTTTCTGTATTATCACATGTAGGTCTGATGTTTATGAGCATGGTCACAGGTTGTTGTGAACACATGTATTCATACATAGACATTTTTAGTGCTGTCATATGTCAGCGTGGACATATGTGTTCATGTATTTACCACTTCAGAGCACTATCACATGTTAACATGTGCATATGTGTTCACACACATTCCATTGCTGAGCAAAATCGTATTCGCCTGTGCATGTATGTTCTCAAGCAGAACCTTTCTGAGCCCCATTATGTTGGCATGGGGATACATGTTTGCACATGGATGTTTCTAATCACTGTCACATTTATCAGCATTGGCACATATGTTACATATGTGATCTGAGTGGCATCACATGTTGGTGTGGGCATGTAAGCTCACACATGTGACATTCTTGAAAGTCATCAAATGTCAGAATGAAGTTTCTGAATGTCAATGTGTATGTTGACATGTGTGTTCATACATGGGACATTTCTATGCACTGTTACATGTCAACATTGGCTTATGTATTTAAATGCATTACACTGGCAAGAACTAATGCATGTCTGTCTGAGAGCATTTGGTCAAACATGATATATTTCTGTAAATCATCATATTTCAGTGTGACATTTCTGAACACATGTTAATACACAGGTTCCCATGTATGACGCTTGCTAACTTACATATTGCTGCGGGCATGAATGTATATACATATGACATATCTAAGTATGAGAACATGTGTTTACACATGGGACATTGTTGAATGCTTAAATTCACATGTTTTCATGTGCAGGAATGTTTACACATGTGCTGTTTCTAAACACTGGCATATGCTGATATTTACACACTTGGTTATATGGGTGACCTTTCCTAGCATAGTCATATGTCAGCATGTACAAGAAGCATCCTCACACATGTGTCATTGCCAAGCAGAATCTTCAAACAAGTGATACTGATAAGTGATTGAACTGACACATATGTGATTGAACACATATGTTCATACCCATGGAGTTTCTGAGAACTGTCACATATTGATATGATGTTTCTGAGTGCCATCCCATTTTGGCATGAGCATGTGTGCTTATACAATGAATGTTTCCAATTGTCAACTCATTTCACTATGGGAATGTGTATTCATACATGTGATATTGATGAGTGCCATTACTTGTATGTCTGGTCACATTTGTTCACACACATGATGTTTCCAACTATAGTCACATGTCAGCATGTCATTTCTGAGCACTGTCACAAGTTCACATATATTCATACATGTGACATTTCTTTTTTAACATACACAGGACATTTGAAGCACTATCACATGTCATCATAAGCATGAGTGTTCAAATATGGAGTTTCTGAGCACAATCACATGTCAATGAGTGCATACACAGGCATTTCCATGTCCCAAAAATAACATGTAGGCATGGGCATGTGTATTCATACATGAACATTTTTGAGCATCATTATACTCAGTGTGGGTATATTTGTATGCAGAATGTTTTAGTACCATCATATGTCCACTTGAGCATTTATGTTCACATGTGGAGCATTTCCAAGTTCAGTTATGCCATTGTATGCATTTGTATATACATATGTACCATTTCTGAGAATGAATGTATGGTCACATGCATGCCATTTCCAAGTGCCATTCATATCATGGGCATGTGTATTCACCTATGTGTAGCTTTCAATTATGGTCATATGCTGATATGGCTACATATGTGGTCACATGCTATGTTTCTGAGCATGATCATATGACAGCGTGTATTAGTATATTTACACAAGAGCCATGAGCAATGCCAAATATCAATGCATGTACATGTGTGAGACCATGTGTGCTGTTTCCATGCTGTGGTAAGTTGAATGAGAATGGACCAAATAGGCTCATATGTTTAAACTATTCCTGGTCTGCAGTTGGTGGAACTTTTTGGGAAAATTAGAAGGCATGACCTTGTCGGAAGAGGTGTGTCACTGGGAGTGGGCTTTGATGTTTCAAAAGTCATGCCAGGCCTAGTGTCTAGCTGTCTGTCTTTCTTTCTGTATACATATTTCTTATGACTGAGCTAGGAAATTCAGGTGTGTGAAATTGTATATATTTATACATATCAGCTTACTTATATCAATGTTTGGATATGAAAGTATGTGAATGTGAGTATATAAGTCCACCTATGATTGAGCAAAGAAATACAGGAACCTGTGCATATATGTCTAAATATGACAGACATAGGATATGTACAATCAGCACATATGAAAGTACCAATTAGTGAGCTAGGATCTATGTTTGCACACTTGTAAGTACAAACTGTGTGTGTAAACTGGCACATATATACTTATAAAATGTCTAGGAAGTACCTGTGTATGATCTCACATATTATCAACTTACCTGTGATAGAACTAGAAAATACATATGTGACCTTGTGTATATAGGCCTACATGCCAGAGTTAGGACATATAGGTATTTGAACCTGTACATAGAGGCCTACCTATTATTGCATAGCCTGTTAACACATTTGTGTAAATGTACACTTATAGGCTTACCTATAAGAGAGTTAAAAATGCATGCATGTGAAGATGCACATATAAGTGTTCCTATGACAAAACTAAAAGATACATGTATGTGTGAACCTTCATAAGTGCTCTCACACAAACACGTTTATCTGTAATAGAGCTAGGAAATGGGTTTTGAACCTGCACTTAAACACGTACCTATAACAGAGCTGGCAAATATATGTATGCATAGCTGCACATACAGACTTACCTAAGACAGAACTAGAAAACATTCGTGGTAAACCTGTACATATATGCCTCTCTATGAAAACAAGGAATACAACAGAGCTGCAATATGTGTGCATGTGTAATGTGTATGTACATCCCTGCATTTATAGCTATTTATGATAGAACTATGAAATTCATTTGTGTGCAGTCACACTTATAGGTGTACCTATAAAAGGTATACTTATTATAGCTAAGAAATCTATATGTGTCAATCTGTACATATAGGCATTCCTTTCATGGAGTTATGAAAACCATATATGTGAAACTATGCATACTTGCTTATTTAGGACAAAACTAAGAAACCAATATACATGAACCTGAAAGCACATATCTAACTCTGACTAAACAAGGAAATGCATACATACGTGTGTTAACTTGCACATAAAAGCCTACCTATGAGAATCTATTAAATCCATATGTGTAAACATTCACATAGAGGACCACTTATTACTGAATGATAAAATAAATGTTTGTGGGCCTGCACTTATCTACATATGTATGACAGAGCTAAAGAATACAGAGCTAGAATATGTGTGAAAATGTATGTTCACATATAGACATACCTATGAAAGAGCTAGGAAATACATGATCATGAATCTGTACAAATAGGCCAACCTATAACATAGCTAGCAAGTACATGTATCTGTGTGTGAAGGTGTACATATATACCTGCCTTTAAAAGACCTACAAAGCCAGGCAGTGATGTTGCACACCTTTAACCCCAGCACTCTGGAGACAGAGGTAGAGGGATCTCTGTGAGTTTGAGGTCAGCCTGGTCTATGGAGTGAGTTCCAGCACAGCCAGGACCACACAGAGAAACTCTGTCTTGAGAAACCAAGAAAAACAATCTAGGAAATACATGTGTGTAAATGTCACAGTGCGAGGCAATACATTTGTGTTAACATTCAAATATACCTATTCCAGAGCTAGAAAATGTATGTGAGCCTTCACGTATAAGCCTATGTAAGACTGGGTTAGGAAATATATGTGTGCAAACCTGAACAGTTAGGCTTACCTACTAAATATCTAAGGAATAGATTTGTGTGTCAATGTGTACATATAGGCCTTCCAATGACAGACCTAGGGATTACATGTGGATATGTACCTGCACATATAGGCCTACCTATGAGCGAGGTATCAAGAACATGTGTGTGCCTAAACCTGTACATATGCACTTAATATATGATAGAGCTAGGAAACACATGTGTGGACCTGCATGTATACACTTACCTGGAAGCTTTAGGAAAAGCTGTTTGTGTGTACCTGCACACACACATCTGCCAATGACACATCCAGGAAGTATATGTCTATGAATATGTACATATAGACACATGAAAGAGCTAGAAAATACATGTGTGTGAACATGCACACATAGTCCTACATATGATATAGTTAGGACATACATGACTGTGACATTGCATATTTAGGTCTACTTACAATGGACATATAAGAAATACATGTTTGTTTCTCTGCAAATGTACACCTTTCTTTTTTAAAATATTTATTTATTATGTATACAATAGTCTGTCTACATGTATGCCTGCAGGCCAGAAGAGGGCACCAGACCTCATTACAGATGCTTGTGGTTGTTGGGAATTGAACTCAGTACCTTTGGAAGAACAGGCAATGCTCTTAACTACTGAGCCATCTCTTTAGCCCCCAAATGTACACCTTTCTATTACAAAGCTAAGAAATGCATGTCTGTGTTCTTGCATATATAGGCCTACTTATAACAGAGATAGGAAATACACGTGTATGAACTTGAACATATAGACCTACCTGTGAAAGAGCTAGGAAAAAACATGTATTTGAAAACATGTACCTATAGACCTCCCTATGACAGAGCTAAGAAATTGTCTGTGTCCATATCTATACATAAATACTTACCTATGACAGTGCTTGGAAATACCTTTGTGTGTAAATGTGGCATATAAAGTCCTACCAATGATGGAGCTAGGAGGAACGTGTATTACCTACCTATTATGGAAGTGAGAAATAAATATTTATGTTTCTGTACATGCTGATGTATCTGTGACAGAAGTAGGAAGCACATGTGTATGAACCTACAAACAAAGGCTTACTCCTGTAAAAGCTAGGAAACCGTGTATTTGTAAACTTGCACCTATAGGCATCCCTGTGGCAGAGCTAGCTAATTCATGTTTGTGAACCTGAGCCTATACACCTATGGCATGGCTATGGAATATATATGTGTGTGAACCTACACATGTATAGCCAGAGAACAGCTAGGGGATCCATTTCTCTGAACAGTCACATATAGGTCTACCTATCACAGACCTAGGAAATGAGCATGTGTGTACACCTGTGCATGACTATTTGTTTTCAGAATAACAAGAGCCGCCAGGGGCTGGAGAGATGGCTCAGCGGTTAAGAGCACTGGCTGCTCTTCCAGAGGTTCTGAGTTCAATTCCCAGCAACCACAATGAATGCTTTATACTTAATAAATAAATCTAAAAAAAAACTAACCCTAACCCCCTTCTTTTTCAATATTTATTTATTTGTTATGTATACAATATTCTGTCTGTGTGTATGTCTGCAGGTCAGAAGAGGGCACCAAACTTCATTACAGATGGTTGTGAGCCACCATGTGGTTGCTGGGAATTGAACTCAGGACCTATGGAAGAGCAGGCAATGCTCTTAACCACTGAGCCATCTCTCCAGTTCTCTCACACTATCTTTAAAGCAAGAACTTGCTTGTCTAAAAATTGAATTTCAATGGAAAAGAGACATGTTATTGCAAACTTCTACATTCAGAAAGTATAAAAAGGGAGAATGATAAAGCTGTTGACTTGCTGCTTCTTCTAGTTGAAAAGCCTAATGGCAAAGAAATCACAGCACACTGGAACTAGAGAGATGACTAATTAGTTAAAAGCACATACTGCCCTTACAGAAGGCACAGGTTCTTTTCCTAGCACTCACATGCTGGCTTACAGACATTCACAACTCCAGTTCCCAGGGGATTCAGCACTTCTTCTGACCTCCAAAGGCAGCATACTCATACATATAGTATACATACATACATTCACGCAGAACACCAATATTCATACTATTAATCATTTTTTAAAAAGAGAAACCAGAGAACACAACTCAAATATTTGCCGAAAGAGGGCCTTTCTGAGATCAGAGAAATTGGAAGAATAAGGTAATAAAGATGAAAGTGACAGAAGATACCCACAAGATCCAACCTTTAATACCGACAAAGGAAAATTTCTGTAACCCAGCAAGCAGATAGAAATGAAATCTTAATAATGGGCCAATGCAACAGGCCATGCTAGTGACTGCTCTGTTTCTCAACTGGTTGAATTTAGAAGCACCTTTAAACAACAACAAAACATTTTGTCACAGCCTGACTCATGAATCTGTAAAATATGGGGGAAATGGGATTAATTTCTGCTGCAGAAGGGCAGAAACTGTGTAATATAACTATTTGTCCATCTGTGAGGTGGTTACATCACCTGAAGAAATATAAGTAAAATCAGATCTCTGATGAACTGACTTCTAGGATCCATCAGAGACACTTGGTTATCAATAGTTGAGATCTGCATGAGTATCACTGACTAGGAGCCCATAAAGATGGAGAGAATCAGTCAGTGTTTGGTGTCCATTTCTTCTGGTCTGATAGAGCTTAGTTTGCAGGAGAGTTAAGAAAAGAGATTGATTGAACAGGGACCTCATTAATTGCACGGGGTTTTTGTAGCTTTACTGAGCCTGATGGTAGGACATAATTATTACTCAGAAGAAGCTCTGGCAAATCTAAATGATAGAGGCCAACTGTCATTTATAAACCCAATATATAATATATAAATACAAAGTCAATCAAGATGAAATGAAAGAATGGAAAAACTGACCAAGAAGCCTGTAAGATTTGTGTCAAACTGAAGTTCCTAGAGAAGAAAATCAATAGAAGGCAAACTATGAAGATAGAAAACTCCAGGAAGGATTTAATGCCTATGCTAAGAGTTGATAGAATAGGCAATTATCCACCCAAGACTATTTGGTGCAAAGCTTTCTGAGGGTAGAGACTGTTTACCCAACTTGGAGCTTTTCAACAGCAAGGTGTGGCTGATGGAAAGGAAAGGGTGTTAATGTTGTCCTGGAGCTGTCCAGAACAAGGAAACTAACCCCAATGGCTGGCTGGAGTAAATCCCTTGTGCCAACGAACAAAGCCAGATCCACTGAGAATATCAGGATTTAAGAGATTCATGATGACCTCATGGCAACAATGTCGTATGGTTGAAGAGTTAAAAAAAAAATGCCTATGGATTATGGAAGATTAAAAGGAGTAGGATCTCCTACCAATACCCCTGTACCCAATATTGCTCTTGGCCACTTAGTGAATCCGAGGCCAGCTTGACAGTCTTGAGACCCTGTCTAAAAGACAAAGAAACAATAATAAAACGCAATTTCCAAAGTGAGAATAACAAGGGATCAGCAGTTTAAAATAATACAGCTGCTCAGTAGATAATCCTTTTATGTTAAATATAGCTAATGGAATTAGGTCAATAGGAATCATTTTGTCAGTGCTGGTGGAATGCAGTGGCATCACTGAGGTACTTTATGGCAAGGTCTACCTTACTCTATCACCACCAGTCTGAATAATTGAGGACATGAGGCAGACAATAAATGAAAAAATGAATCTTCCTTTACTGAGTTAATGAGAAGCAAGGATTATCAAGAATGTGCATTTTTAATTTTATTACTTCATTTATTTGATACTGGGTCTCATGGAACTCAGGATATGATCTCAGACTCATTCATTATTTAGCTAAAGATGCCTTAAACTCCTAATCCCTCTGCCTCTGTCTCCAAAATGCTAAGATTACAAACACACCATGATAAACTGAGGCAGACATGCATAGGGAGTGTTTGAGGTATGTCTACATTCCTCTTCTATAATGTACTTTTCAGCCTAAGATCCTGACTTGCATGTACTATGTATTCAAACCCCTCTCCTAACAATGCAGGCAATAGCCTAAAACTCCCACATGCAATCCAGCCACATACATACACAACTGAAAATAATGTAATAAGTTTAATAAGTTAAGAAACATTCATCAGGGCTGGAGAGATGGCTCAGTGGTTAAGAGCATTGCCTGCTCTTCCAAAGGTTCTGAGTTCAATTCCCAGCAACCACATGGTGGCTCACAACCACCTGTAATGAGGTCTGGTGCCCTCTTCTGGCATGCAGACATACATACAGATAGACTATTGTATACATAATAAATAAATAAATATTAAAAAAAGAAACCATCAAATTGAGATAGTTTCTGTTTAAATGTATTCCTAGCTATAACTGGGTAGGATATGATGGTAAAGAGGCTGATATGACGTGAACTAATTTTAGATGAGTGTGTAATAATACAAAATGTCCTAAGAGTGAAAAACATGAACAATAGAGAGTAGAGTGACACATACTTCAAATGTGTCAATCAAAATGGAGACCTGCCTATGTTATACCTCTTAGTAACCAGCCCCTCCTTTCTTTAGACCCCATAAAAAGATGCCCCAGTTAGTAACTGGGACCCTGAGCATTCTCTCACTTTTGTGCCTACTGTCACTCTTGACAGTCACTTTGATCCATTCTATTGCTTTACTTTTGGATAAAGTTTCTTTTCGATTTTGCAGTCTCTTTGTGCCCTTGTTTCAGCTCTTTGAAAAAGAGACCAAGAACCTCAAAACATTCACTCCAGACATTGACTATCCCGGCAAAACAATTATCTGTAGTTATTAAATAACAAGAAACTAGAACAAAGGACAGCAGAAGATATTTTTATACCATGTAAGTTTCCAGAGTCAAGTTCACTTGTCTAGTGGGTACCCGAGTGACTTGCAACCATAACCTCATCTCCAAGTTTGACTATGTAAGAGAAAGTTGTCAGTACTCAGTCAACATCATGCCACTTTGTAGGGAGTGGTATGAGTAGGCAGGTTGCTTGATTCTGGAATCTTATTAGTAGCAAATTTTGAAACAAGGCATTTCTATACATTGAGCTGGAAGTGGCAGAACATACTTGTAGCTGCAGTAATTTGAGAGGTAGGCACAGACTTTCAAGAATGTTATTAGCTACATAGCAAGTTTAAGGTCACCTAAACTAGAGTAGACTCTGTCTCAAATAAGCCAAAGGAATTGTATTAACAAACTTAGACCCAATTCACATGTGGTTTCCTTGAAGAAGTATTGAAAGTGAGCTGTTAGTCTGTCAATCAGGAATCAGTCCCACAGTGTCTTCCCTGAAGCTAGTTGTTTATTTTTTTTAGTATAAAATAAATATACTAAATAGATATTAACTAAATAGATAGTTAATGAACTAAAGAATAAAGAGGCCTATGCTAGCATAACAATGTTGGACATTCCACAGCATATTAGCATTTGGAAGCAACTGAATAAAAAAACAAACCAGTTGTGGTGGGCCACACTTGTAATCCCAGCATTTGGGAAGCAAAGGCAAGAGGATCAGGAGTTCAAGATTAGCCTACACGATTTAGAGTTTTATACTAACCTGAACTACATAAAATGCTCAACACAACAATAAATCAAAGCCAAAATAGAATCAAACAAAAGCCTTAGTAATGTCAGAAGATATTAAAGAGTTGTTGAGAATTCTATAGGAATCTCCCCTTTGGCTAAAATACCCGGCTTAGGGATTGCTAACAACCAACACTACATTGTCCCAACATGTTGAAATTGTTGAGAATTGTGTAACACATGAAAATAAGGAAAATTGCTCTAGATCTATGGTTTTCAACTTGTGGGTTGCGACCCTACAGTGGCAGAATATAAAATATCCTGCATTCAGATACTAAAATTCATAATAGTAACAAAATTACAGTTATAAAGTAGCAACAAATAACTTAATGGTTGGGGTCACCACAACCTGAGGAACTGGATTAAAGAGTCAAAGATTAGGAAGATGGGGAACCACTATTCTAGATGTTAATGAAATGTTGATGTGGGTTTGTTTTTTTAAACTTTGACCTTCAGAATGTAATTTTATAAGGAGGATGCAAGGCTTGGAGAGACTGGCTAAGGATGCCAACTCTCCACACAGGTATTTGGAATACAGTTCATGAAGAAATGTTCACAATAGAAAACAATTTCCTGGTTTCCAGCCTTCCAAAAACAAATCTTTCCCTCTTCTCCCTTTTAAAAAGGTTGTCTCCAAAAGTATATGCTCTACGATGTTCATAGCAGCATTGTTTGTGATAGCCAGAACCTGGAAACAACCTAGATGCCCTTCAATGTAAGAATGGATGAAGAAAGTATGGAATATATACATATTAGAGTATTACTCAGCAGTAAAAAACAAGGGCTTCTTGAATTTTGCATGCAAATGGATGGAAATAGAAAACACTATCCTGAGTGAGGTGTCCCAGACCCAAAAAGAGGAGCATGGGATGTACTCACTCATATTTGGTTTCTAGCCATAAACCAAGGACATTGAGCCTATAATTAGTGATCCCAGAGAAGCTAAATAAGGAGAACCCAAAGAAAAGCCTATAGGCATCTTCCTGAATATTAACCTTCAGCAAGCGATGAAAGGAGACAGAGACAGAGACCCACATTGGAGCACAGGACTGAAATCTCAAGGTCCAAATCAGGAGCAGAAGGAGAGAGAGCACGAGCAAGAAACTCAGGACGGCGAGGGGTGCACCCACACACTGAGACAATGGGGATGTTCTACTGGGAACTCACCAAGGCCAGCTGGCCTGGGTCTGGAAAAGCCTGGGATAAAACCGGACTCTCTGAACATAGCGGACAATGAGGACTACTGAGAACTCAAGAACAATGGCATTGTGTTTCTGATCCTACTGCACGCACTGGCTTTGTGGGAGCCTAGGCAGTTTGGATGCTCAACTTACTAGACCTGGATGGAGGTGGGAGTTCATTGGACTTCCCACAAGACAGGGAACCCTGATTGCTTTTCGGGCTGAGGGGAGGGGGGACTCAATTGGGGGAGAAGGAGGGAAATGGGAGGCAGTGGCAGGGAAGAGACAGAAATCTTTAATAAATAAATAAATTAAAAAAAAAAGGTTGTCTCTATTGTTCATGAGGAAGCACTCAGGGAAAGGTTTGGAACCTTGGATGAGGATGGTACTTTGTCAGAGGGGCCAGGAAAAAAGACAGGGAACTTCTGGGGCAATTATAGAGCAATTTGGACCATTATTACCATTACCTGGTGGATATCAGTGGATGGGATTGGACAGTAAGGGAGGGAAGGAAAATAGAAACGCATAGCTTCTTGTGTCTCCTCAGGTCCTAGCCACATTGGAGACACCTAAGGCAGCAGTTAGGGACATATCTTGCAGATTTATTTATTTATTTTGGTGACCTTAGGAAGGGAAGTAGTGTTTCAAGGGAGAGGAATAGGCCAGGCAGAAAGGAGACACTGTCTCTCAATCTAAGTTTCAAATTATTGAAACAATGGACCTTAAAGAAATGGGAATCTCGTGCTAGGATCAGGAAAAGACACCAGACCGGGAGTAGGAGTGTTTAGTGGTGGGGGAGGTGGGTGTATTACCTCTTGGAAAAAAATTTTATAGTTTTAGCCACTTGCCAGCCTGCCTTACTGGTTAAGAGTGAAGCTCAGACAATGGTGGGTGAGGCCATGTCTTGACTGGGACTGCTTAGATTTGCATATCTTTGGCTCACTATTTAAATTTTAATCTCAGTTCAGGACTCTAGAGATCTTTGGGGATTCACTGAATCTCTTTGTCCCTCTTCCCAATAAATCAAATAAATTTATTTTCTCTGTTTTCCACTTTTAATTTGTCCTTTTAGTTTGTTTATTGAGAGCAGGTGGTCAGATCCGGTTTCAGAACAGTCTGTGACTCACAGGTTCAGTGACAGGATTAATTTACAGGCAAAAGAGCATTTTAAGAATTGGGAGTTGCTAGACCTGTGGCTCACGACTGTATACCTAGTACCTGGGAGATTGATGCAAGAGGCTCACCTTGAGTTCAAAGCCAACATGGCTGACTGTATTATTCGGGATTCTCTAAAGGAACCGAACTGACAGAATGAATGAATGAATGAATGTGTGTGTGTGCTCTTAATATATAGCATATATTAATATATGCTATATATTAAAGTGACTTCCAGGCTAGTCTCCTGAACCAAGAATCTGGTAATTGAGAGTACATAAAGCTGGGCATGTCAGCTGGTTTTCAGGCTTTGTGGAAATCCTGAATAAGTGTGTTCTAATGCCTCAGCAGCAGGATAGATGGTCTAATCAGCAAGAAGGCAAGCAGGCAAAAAAGCAACAGGTTTCTTTTTCCTTTATATGGACTGACCAGATTTGAACCGGGTGCCCCCACTTCAAATGATCCAAGGAAGAAAAATTCCTTACAAGTTTGCCAGCTGCTTGGGTTGATGTGAGGTGTGGTCAAGTTGACAAACCAAGTTAGCTATCACTGCTACATAGAAACATTCTGTTTCAAAAAAGAAACACTGTCCCTAAAAAAGAGAGACAGTGTTGTTAGTATTAGTTTCTCCTTTCTTTAAATTGTAACTTGTGGCCTTTGTGTATTATTTTAAAAAATGCTAAGTGATGGTATGCCAGCCTTCTTTACTCCCCAAGGGAAGCCTCACCCCTCTGAGGAGTGGATGGGATGGGGGAGGTGGGGAGCGGGAGAAGGGGAGGGAGGGAGAACTGGGGTTGGTATGCAATATGAAAACAATTTAAATTAAAAAAGAAAAAATGCCAAGTGAATTCAGGAAAAAAAAGTGGAAAATTCTAGTTAAAAATTGGAGAATTTAATTTGCGCTGTTGAACAAATGCTGTGCAGCATTATGTTTCCACAAGTCTGAGGGATTTGGAGGTCAGGTCGCCAGGCTTTTTATTCTACGGTATCAGACTTCCAGTCTAACCTAGCCTACAGACCCTTTTCTTTTCCCTTTGCTTACTTCCCGACTGGCCATACATATTCTATTTAGATTAAGCGAAAAAATCCGGGGTAGAGAACAGAAGGGAAGAGGGAGGAGAAACTGCGGGTGTGGTTGTAAAACAAATGAAAAAAATTAATTAAAACATCATGTCATTTTTTTCTTCACAGACACACACCACACACACACACACACACACACACACACACACACACACACGCATTCCTGTAAGGCCCTTTAAAGTTGAATTTTCTTCCTTTCTTTTTTTTTTAAAGCCCAAAATCTGTCATATCTCTTCATTTGTTTTTAGCCTAGATCTGCTACTTTATTTCTTTTTGTTTTTAACCTAGATCTGCTACTTTATTTCTTTTTACGACAGGCCCTAACTAAGTAGCTCCACTGAGCTATGCAAGTGTGGCCTTGAACTCACAGCGATCCAAAGGATAAGTGCTGGTACTACAAAGACTTGTTGCCACAAGATCCAGCTGGCTTTGACAAATCTTTTTTTTTTTTTTTGTCTTTTCGAAACAAAGTTTCTCTGTATAAAAGTCGGTCAGTCGTTCTTGTGCCGACGGTTGCCATAGACCCGTGTGCAGAGTCTAGGCAGGCAGTACTCCGGGGAAGATCTGTGCACCTGCTCCTTCTGCTTTTCCAGTGTTTTTCTCCTTTGAGGAAGAAGACTTTGAGGAAGAGTCTGTCCCCAAAGAGCAGGAAATACACGGCAGAAACCTTAGGCTAAGCAGGGAGCGGAAGTCTCAGCTCAAAGGTACTGGGTACCTTTAAACAGTTTAGAAGCCCACGTGACCCCGAGAGCGCCCGGCCCAGCGGTCACGTGAGGGCGAGTGCAGCACTCGCAGGGGAAGCCGGGCTGTGCGGCTTGCGCGTCGGGCACAGCCTCCTGCTCATCCCGGAGCCGGGAGGGCGGGGAGCGGCGGAGGGATTCCGCGGTGGCGCCCCGTGCGCGTGCGCAGCGAACAGCTGTCACCCAGTGCGGAACAAGTCTTCCAAAGATCCCAAAAGCCTCGGGGGAGGCCGCACTTTCCTCTCTTCTGCCGGGTGGTGTCCGGGCCTCCGCCCGCGGCGCAGGTAACCGCTTCTCGCTCCGCCCGGAGCGGAAAGAGTGGCGGCCTCGGCCAGCCTCGGCAGGGCAGCGGCACAGGCCTGGGCGCTCCGCCGTGCACGGCCGTCAGCTGGGAGGGAGGAGGCGGCCGTGACAGCCCCTTCTGGGCCCCCGGGTTCGGGAACTCGCTCGCCGGCCTCCCGGGAGCCGAACCGAGGCGGCGCTGCTTCGGACTGCCGCGCCTGGGTGGTCTGCAGCGCCGACCGACCCGTCTGCGGCAGACGCCGGGCAGGCCTGGCCTGGGCCCCTCCGGGCCTCCCGTGGGTCGCTCTGCTCGGACCCGCGAGGTAGCAGGTAGCCCCCCCTCCCCCCTCGGGTTTGTGCTTGGCCCTGGCAGATGACCTTATGCGTTTTTCTGGCCTCCTTCTTGAGACCATTTCTTGTGCAGTTCCTGGAGGAGCCAGGATGCGGGGTAAACAGTGGGCGCTTAATAGATGCGGTACGATGTGGCGTGTGAACTGCCAGGCACAGGACGTGGTGTGCGGTGGGAATGGCACGGAGAAGGCAGGCGGGCTAGCCCGGGCTGGAACCTGCTGTTCTCTCTGCTCAGCAGTGGGAGCAGCTCCGCTCAGTTCGGCTGCTTTCGTCGTGAACCCAGGAGGCTGCCGTCGGTGTGCTGAGCCCAGCAGCCTCGCTCGCACGGCCTTTGCTTAGGTGTTCCTAAAGAAGACTTGGCAAACTTTTTTTTTTTTTTCCTTCACTCAATACAGTCATTCACACTTGGTAATTTACCCAGCACTGCTTAGAAAGCTTGAGTTAGACTTGCGGTCCGTTCCCGGGAGAAGCTTCTGATAGGCTCGGTCTGCTTAGGTTGGCACCAATCTTTGCCCTATTTCACCCACTTGAATTTTGCACTTAAGGGCGGCGGGGGGGGGGGGGGGGGGGGGAGCCACGGTTTCTATGACAACGTGATTACTATGCTAATTGAGAGCGTAGTGCTTAAAAATTAGTGGCTGAAAAAAAATTTATTTTTTTGCCTTTGTAGTCAGGGTCTTACTATTCGTAGTCCTTTCCGACCTGAATTCATGGTACCTGGCCTGGAGCTCAAGAAGATCTACCTGCCTCTGTCTCTCCAGTGCAGGGATTCTTGGTGTTCACATTCACATTTCTGCACTGCTACTGACTATTTACTCTCTAAAAAATTTACGGTCAGAGAAACCCTGTCTCGAAAAACCAAAAAAAAAAAAAAAAAAAAAAAATTTACGGTCCCAGGCTGGGATATAGTTCAAATGATAGGGTGAATGCTTAGTATTCGAAGACCTTAGGTTCAATTTCTAAGACTGGAGAAAAAGAAAAGAGAAAAAAGTTCGACTTTTTTTTAAAACTAAGTAGCGTGGTTACTCAAGTTTTCCTGAAGCTTGTTGACCTAGTAACCTTCCATACCTTGTTTTGTTAAGTACAGCCACGTTGTTCAGGAATTTTAGGCCCTTCCCATCTTAGCATTACGAGTTTACACCCTAATGTTTACAGCTCTCCACAGAATCGGTGATACAACAAAATATAACTCAGGACTGCATTGTTTTACTAGAAAATGTACTTAATTACTACCTTAGCCCCTGTGTCCTTTCCCTTTGTCTTGGGAAAGGCTGTCTCTCTTAGCCCACCTGGGTTGGTGGGTGACCTTGAATTCAGGAACCTTCTGTCAACTACTTCCTGGTAGGGGTTACCAGCATTTGACTTCAAAGCAAGGCGCTGAAGTCACGCACTCCTCCAATCTACCTTCTAAATCCTTTGTCTTAACAGTATTTCTTACTGCTTGCAGTTATGCCTTTAATATTTACTTATTATTATTTATTAAAAATTAAATGATAAAATTTTGTACTGCCATTAAGTTCAATATGTAATGAAGGTCTTTAAAGATTTTCTTTTCTTATATATTAATGTTTAGTCCTCCTATAAGTACCATTTCTTATTTATTTTTATTTAAAATTTTTCATAAATATATTTTGGTTATGTTTTTCCCTGCACCAACTCCTTCCAGATCCTCTCCACCTCTCTACATACTTTGTGTTTTGTCTCTCTTTCCATGCCCCCAAACCAACCAACCAACCAACCAAAAATCAAAACAAAAAACAGTAAGTCCAAAAATTCACGACTCAAACAAAAAATGTATACACACACAGAGGGGTGCCAAGGGAGGGAGGGAGGGAGGGAGACAGACAGAGACAGAGACAGAGAGAAGAGGGGGGTCCTTTTTTATTGTGGCCAACTACTTCTGGGCCTGAGGCCTGCCCTGGAGAAAACTGACTTTGATTTCCCTTTGCAAATAGCTTCTTGCTTAGGGCTGGGAGTCTGTGTCCACTTATTCTTCTCAGTGTGTGTTGGGGGGAGACCTCATCTAGCTTGAACCTATACAGACTTGTGTGTGGTGCCACAGTGTCTATGAGTTCACATGTGTCTGTCATTCCTGTTGTGCCTGGAAGATGCTGTTTCCTTGGGCAATTCACTGGCTTTGACTCTTTCTACCTCCTCTTCGTATAGATTCTTGAAACTTGGGGATGGAGGAGTTTGGTGAAGATATTCCATTTATCCTGAGTGCTCCGAAGTCTTTGATTCTTTGCACACTGCCCAGTTGTAGGTCTCTGGGTTAATGACTGTCTTCTGCAAGAACCTTTTCTGATGAGGGTTCAGTGAGGTATCTGTGGGTATAGTGATATGTCATTAGCAGTCATTTTATGCAATGTTCCTTTAGCAGAAAAACAGTAGTACATTTTCTCCCATGTCCATGACTTACTTCAAGTGTTTGACCACTTAAGCCATGTCATTTATGGGTTCCACCTCATGGAGTGGTTGGTTACTCCAGTAACACTAGTCTACCTTGCAGTCAGGTTACTGTTGTAGGTTACAGGGTTTGTAAATGGGTGATATTGATGATTACTTTTCTTCTCTGGCAGCATGCAAAGTACCTTTCAGCACCATGAATCCTAGGCAGTAGGGGTAAAGCTTCTGTTTAGATACCAGATCAATTTTTCCGAGTTTGATAACAGAAGTAGCTGATGAGTAACCAATAGCTTTGGCAAAAACCTGTGATTTTTTTTTTAAATAATTTATTTTTATTTTATGTACATTGGTGTTTTGCCTGCATGTATGTCTGTGTGAGTCTGTGTCTTGGAGTCACAGACAGTTGTGAGCTGCCATGTGGATGCTGGAAATACAACATAGTTCCTCCTAAGAGCAGTCAGTGAATGCTCTTAACCACTGAGCCATCTCTCCTGCCCCAGTCTGTGATGTTTTGCAGGCATGTCTATGGGGCCCATTTGGTTATTGACTCAAAAAGATGTAACCGATTCCCAGCAATGGGAATTTGTGGCATCCGATATGTAGTTGGGGTGTTGTCTCCTCTACTATATGATGATTCCATTTAGATTACTTTCATAGGTGTATATTTTTTAGGAAACTTCTAAAGTAGGATTCTATATGGTTTTTCAAAAGGCCTTCAGTGCTCTTCCCCATAGTCCCTCTTTTACTGTGCCCTTCCATTTCCCTACCAATTTGGTCTTCCTATTCTTCCTTCCCCTTTATTTCTTCATAGCACTATATTTTATTGTTAACAACTGAATACTATTTATTGTATAAATGTAACACATTTTCATTATGCATTCCAATAGTTTATTGATACCTAGGCTGCTTACAATTTCAGGGTATTATGTATAGAGCAGCAATGAACATGAATAAGCAAGTATCTTTTTAGTAAGATGTAGAGTTTTTTGGATATATGCAAGGAGGTAGCACCATTCCTGATTCCAAGTTATTTTACAAATTTAGTAATAATAACAACATGATATTGTTATAAATGCAGACATATTACTCAGAAGAATAGAATTGATTATCCAGACATAATTTCACACCCATGTGAACTCCTGAACTTAGATAATGAAGCCAGAAATACACACCGGAGAAAAGAAAGTATCTTTAACCATGGTGCTGGTTAGACCGGATGGCTGCACGTAGAAGAACGAAAACATATCTTCATAAGAAAATGCAAATTAAAACTACTTGGATATTTCATCTTAACTCAACCTGAATAGCCAAGATCAGTAAAATGACAACACATGCTGACAGGAATGGATTATTCATTCTGGTGGGAGTGCAAACTTATAGAATTAAGTGTGGAGGTTCCTCAGGAAGCTGAGAATCAATCTGCCTCAATTCTGCTGTTTATTTTATTTTGGGGGAACAGGTCTCACTTTGTAGTTCTGGTTGATCTGAAACTCACTGTGTCCACCAGGCTGGCCTGGAATTCCTGGAGAACTGCTTGCCTCTCCTTTCAGAGTGCTGGGGTTAAAGGCTTGTGCCACCATTCCTTTCTCCTCTCACTGCTCTTTCTTATTTGATTTTGTGTAAAGTCATTGCCCCCCTTTTTTCCTTTCTTTTTTTTTTTTTTTGTAGTATTGGGGATAGAACCTAGGGTTTTATACATGCAATGTGTATCTTTGTTTTTACGGCTATAGAGAATGTTGTGCATCCTAAATATAAATTTAAAATACTAGTGTTCAATGAAACAAGATCAACAAGAACAGTCTGGACAGGGAGTTGACACATAATTCATAATTTCCTTCATGTTTGATGTTTAATTAGAGTTAGACAGACTCAATGTGATAACTCATTTTATTTTCCAATCACCCGGCTTCCAAAGCCTCTTGAAATTAACTGACACACTGAAAAGGCATTGCTTTTCATATTCCATGCTAGCTGGGTCTAATCCCGTCCATGCAGTCAGAATAATCCCTTTAAGAAGTTTATCCTCGGCCGGGCCTTGGTGGCGCATGCCTTTAATCCCAGCACTCGGGAGGCAGAGGCAGGCGGATCTCTGTGAGTTCGAGACCAGCCTGGTCTACAAGAGCTAGTTCCAGGACAGGCTCCAAAACCACAGAGTGTCTCGAAAAACCAAAAAAAAAAAAAAAAAAAAAAAAAAAAAAAAGAAGTTTATCCTCCTTGCTCCACCTTCTAGCCTTTCTTCATTGTAGAACCAGCCTGTAGTTTTGATCACCTGGTCACTTCTCATTACACTCATTTGTTTCCTTAGTTCTAAGGAGGGTTTGATACTTTGTTCTTACTCCTTTTGATTTCAGTGCTACTCTGTTTTATACTTCACTGTTTATTCAATTTAACTACCTCACCCCCTTTCTGAAAGCTCTGCTGGAATTGAGGGTAGTTGAGTGCACATTTCTGGCCTGTAATCCCAGCCATGCGTTGGTAGATGCAGGAGGATAAGGAGTTATAGCTCAAATTAGATTTATCTCAGGGACTGCCTGGGCTACAAAAACAAAAGAAAAGAAGCCAACTGTTCAGTTGGAGTTGTTGTCTCTTTAAGTCAATTTCTCTTTAATCCTGCACATTTGCCATGAAGTACGTTTGTTAAAGTCTTAAACAGTTATTCTGTTTTCTTCCTTCCCCATAGCCATTAATAGTGGTTATTACTTTTGCTAATGAAGTGGTTGGTAAATTGTTGCTCTGTGTGCATCTTCTAAATTTTCTTCTGTGAATCATGGTTAAACTTGTGAAGAGGAGAAAAGTTTTAAAATCCATAAAATAATAAATATATTTTAATATATATATATATATATATATTAGACATCATAAAAATTCATGTCTTTTAGAAAGTCCAGGAAATAAAAGGAAGAAAAAGAAAAGCCTTCAGAGCTGATGTGTAGGATGGGTGTCTTATCCTGTAATCTCAGCACTTGGGTAGGCTAAATCAGAAGACTCTCAAGTACAGTGTTCTGTGGGCTATGTGGCCAGACCTTGTCACAGGATAGTGGTTTGGGTGTGTCATCACTATTAGTTTTTCTTTTTTTAATTAAAAAATGATTTGTTTTTATTTCATGTACATTGGTGTTTTACCTGCCTGAATGTCCAGGGTGTCAGATCCCTGGAAGTGGAGTTAATAGTCATGAATTTCTGTGTGGGTGCTGGGAATTGAACCTGGGCTATCCGGAAGAGCCGTCAGTACTCTTAACTATTGAGCCATCTTTCCATCCTCTTTTTTTGTTTGTTTATTCAATTTTACTTCCTATAACTTCTAATAACTTTGATATTTTAGTTTAGCCATGAATTAATCAAAAAATTCTTTTGAGTCTCGTGTCTTCTAGAGTTTTTTAGGGTATGGTATCATGAGATTACTATTAGTTGTTTACATGAAATTTTTTGATAATGAAATTAAACTAATTGTTAGAGAACAGAATTTAGTGTCTAAGAGTGAAGTATATGTCAAATAGCTTCTTTTATTTGGATGAATCTATTGATTAATATATATGAGATTTTGCAGTAGTGATTGCAAATGGGATAAAGGCCCATTATTTGTACTGTTAATTTTTGCTGGGTGGTATATTCTATATACATTAAAAAAGAGTAATATGTACATTGTTCTAAAACATTTATTGGATATGGGATGCCGTCGAGGCAAAAGCCGACAATTTTCATTTTAAAGGGAATAAGAGGTAGTTTATTCTGTAGCCATTTTGAGTGACCACAGATTTAGATTACCCCAAATTTTATATTCTTATGTTGAAGCAATTTGTGCGAGGGTTCTGTCTTTCTGTGGGACACAGGCTACTGTGGCACTCACTATACAGCCCACTAACTACGTAGCTTCCAACTCCTGCTTAAGTCTCCAGAGTAGGTGAGGTTATAGGCCTGGCCCTTCTTGTTCTCCAGTTTTCCGAAGACAGGGTCTTATTGTCCATATTGATCTTGAACTCAGTGTATCTCAGGCTGATCTTGAACTTGTGATTTTCCTGCCTCATTTTCCCTAGTGCAGGGAATATAGCAGTGTCCTACTGTACTTGTACCCCTCTCCATTGTCTTTGTTTTTTTTTTTTCCAGGCATGGTTTTGCTTTACAGTCTAGATGGTCTTGAATTGATGATTGTCCCGCCTCAGCCTCCAGAGTGCTTTAGGTATTGGAATTATTGCTAATGTCCAGAGCTACTCCCTTCACCCCCCAACCCGCCCCGCTCCCCAACCAGTGCTGGGGCTCAATCCTGGTGAATGCTAGGCAAGTATCTTACCTCATTGAGCTACATCTCCAGAAATGTTGACTTTTATTCCTTTTTCCATTTTGTCATGGAATTTTCGTCAGATTGTACCTAATAGGCAACCTACTTGCATCTCACTGCCCACCATGTATACAAGCCTTTATTCTTTCTCACCTGGATTTTGATAAATTGTCTCCTTTGTGCTCCCCCTCCTTCAGCCTCTCTTTATTTCACTTCTTTTTTTCTTTCATTCTTTTTTCTTATACAGTAATAAGAAATCAAAATGTGACTGAGATCACTTTTCTACCTCACTTTTTCCAGAATAGGTAACCTTAGAGAGCTATTATTCAGTGAATGGTATGAAAAGACGTTTGGGTTTGGGAACTGCAAAGGTTAAAGGGAAGAAGTCCAAAATTATTTCCTGGCATACTAAGATAAACTGCAAATTTCCTTTTCTAGTCTTTTCTTTTTCACCCTCTCTGTCTTGCTTTTAATTATATTTGCCTCCTTACTATCTCTTAAAGAAAAGAGCCTAAGGAGACTCTCCTTTGTCTGAAATAGCTATCTTCCATATACATACCTATTTATTTCTCTTTTTCAGGCATCTCCTGAGTTTTATTTTTCTGAAAGGCCTTCTTTTTCCTCCATTGAGACAGGAACTATCCTTGCAGGCATCTCCTTAGTACTTACTATTGTAAATCAGAATGCCTGAAAAGCAGCTTTGTCTGCGGAGACTGACTGATTAGAATTTCAATGCTGTAGAGAGGTTGGAATGTTGCAGGTCTAGAGGGTAGCAGCTCCCTTATTGTGGAGTCCTCTGCACCCAGTAGCCATTTGTACCAGAACTAACATCTTGTGACTAGTAATTAAAAACCTTTTGGAATCTGTTAACTTAGTTTCCTCTAATTAATGGATAAGAATGTTAGCAAATCCCACCAATTTGTTTTCAACTTGCCTTGATTTATAAGTCTTTGTTCTGTAAAACTATAAGACTCCATGAAACTGCTTCCATGTTGGACCATGGAATTTGGAGTAACTTAAATCTGTGCTTCCCTGGGACAAAACCAGTCAAAATTGCTTCAGAATAAGCCATCTCTTGCTCTCTCTTATTCTCCTTAGGATGAAAACTGCTTTTTTTTTTTTCTTTTCTTAAAATGAGATGTGCATTTTTTGCATTAACATTATTTACTTATTGTGTGTGTTATTCCATTAGTGACAGGACTGTTCTGTACTCTGAATGCTTGTGGAACTAAAGTTTGTTTAATGGCTAGCTGTATTTTCAGTTTCTTCAGTGACTGCTACCTCTGCTCAGAGAAATATCAAGGCTACTCCTGTACTTTGGTCAAAAGAAAAGGAATGTTTCATTTCATGTACCAAGTATGTTTTGACACAAATATTTTGTAGGCTGCTTAGAGTTTTCTGCTGGCATTTATTTATTTATTTGTTTATTTTGCTAGTGAAGCAAATGAGTCTTGTTTGTTGTTTTGCTTTTTGTTTTTGAGATAGGACTGTGTAGCTGCCTCACCTAGAATTTGGTATATAAAACAGGCTGACTTTTGAAGTGTGAATCCTCTTCCCTCTGCCTGCCTTTCAAGTACCAAGATTATAGGTGTATTCTATCACCCTTGGCTAATCTGTTTTCTGAGTAACTTTTCTCTTGTTTAGAACAATTGTTTTCCTTTTCCCAAATGTGCCATTTTATGTAAAGACTTTTTAATATTTGACACTTCTTTTTTCTGATTTATTTCATTTGTAAGAGTATATATATATATATATGGGGTGTGTATATATATATGTATGTATGTATGTATGTATGTGTATATATCACATACATTCCTACAGATGGTTGTTAGCCATTGTGTGGGTGCTGAGATTTGAACCAGGGTCCTATGTAAGAATAGCAAGTGCTGTTAACTTCTGAGCTTCCTCTCCAGTCTCCTGATATTTCCAGCATGCCTTTCTTTTCAGGACTTGATAGCTCAATGGCTAGTGGGAGAGTGCCAGCATTGGGAGAGGCAGCTGCTGTGTATAGCGTGTGTGTAGACAAGGAGATGGAGCAGGGGGTGGCCCATTGAGTCCTATATTGGACAGTGCTGTATTACCAAAAAAAGGAAGCAGACAGGCTACTTCAAGGGGAGGAATATTTAAAGTCACGTGTTTAGCTTGTTTGAGAAGGTTAGGTTAAATACTGTTAGAGGGTAAAGTACATTTGGCTTTCTGTATTTGAGATTTCTGGATCAATGAATTGAAACTACAAAGGGTTTGTAAAAATTTACATCTGACTAGACTAAGAATGTAGCTTAGTTGATGGAGTATTTGCCTAGAGGCTTTGTGTTTGATTCCTATTACTACATAAACCTTGTGTGCACATGCCTTTAATCCTACAGTGTGGGAGGTGTAGGCATGTGGATCAGATGATCAAGGTCATTTTTAACTACATAACAAATTCAAGGCCAGTCAGGGTTTTATTAGAGGTCTCAAAAAGAAAAATTGTATTTGCATTTAAGTTTATTCCCCGTGCTGGAAAGTTCTATATCAACTTGACACAGGCTAAGGGAGTGAGCCTCAAGAACATGTCTCCATAAGGTTGGCTGTAGCCAAGCCTGTGGGGCATTTCTTAATTAGTGATTGATGGCAGAGGGCCCAGCCCATTGTCATTGTTGTCGTGACTGGGCTGGTGGTCCATGGTTCTATAAAAATGCCGGCTGAACTCCTCAATGGCTTCTGCTTCAGCTCCTGCCTCAGGTTCCTGCCTGGTTTGAAATACTATCCTGACTTCATTTGATGATGAATTGTGATATGGAAGTATAGGCCAAATAAATCCTTTTCTCTCCAAGTTGCTTTAGTCATTTAGCCTTTACATTATATTAGGTAGTATTAGAAATGATTTAAAGGGTAGAGAAGATGTATGTAGGTTATATGCAAGCAGTAAGCAACTTTATGTGACCGATTTGAATATCTTTGAATTCTGATTTCCTGTGGAAAGGGTCCAGTATTCTGTGGATGCCTGGGATGAGTCCATGATTGTTTTGCAAGGACTCCTAAAGAATTATAAGTTTGCTATATAAAATGAAAGTCTTGCGATTAATTATTTTTTATTGTGCGTGTTATGTATTTATATGCATGTGGTGTTTGTAAGAGTTTGTGTGACTATACAAAGAAAGGGACCAGATAGAAGGACATCAGGTGTCTTGCGATAATATGTTCCACCTTATTTCCTTGAAACAGGATCTCTTAGCTGAACCTGGAGTTAGGCTGGCAGCCAGTAAATCCTTTGATCCTTCTATCCCTGCCTTCTCCCACAATGCTGGGGTTACAAAACATGCCATGTTTGACTTTTAACATGGATGCCAGAGTTTGAATTCAGGACTTAATTTTTGCACAATAAATGTCCCTTCTTAGCGGAGTAAGCTCCTCTGGTGCTCCTATTCCTATTTTCTGTCCTCAGTACTTTAGCCTAGTTTCTAGTGGTTTTGTCATGTGATTGGTTTATAAATGATCATAGAAAAGCATGCTATAAAAAGGTGAAAGCATACTTCAGCTCTGTGCTACGTATGATGAACATTTTCCGTGCAGTGTACATCCTAGGCTTTTATATATGTGCATGTGTGAGTAAGATAGTGGAACTTGTATATCTGTGAGAGACTGCACTTCCAGAAAATTCATTTTTACTTGGAAAGGTTTCATTGAGGTCAGCAGTATAGTCAGGTCTGTGATTCTATACCCAGGATAGGAACATGTCTGGCAGCCAACTGAGGCCAGGAAAAGACCTGAAAGTCTCAGAGAGGTGGGAAGGAATGGACAATAACTAAAAGAAGAGTTCCTTTTCCTTTGGTAGACACATGCTATGCTGGTGAAGGCCACTGGTAAGCACAACTTCAGTAATTCGTTGTTAATAGTCACATTTTCTCTGCAGAGACATCTGTAGCCATCATGGAGGTGGTGGAGGTGGAGAGTCCTCTGAATCCCAGCTGTAAGATAATGACTTTCAGACCTTCCATGGAGGAGTTCCGGGAGTTCAACAAATACCTCGCATACATGGAGTCTAAAGGAGCTCACCGAGCAGGTCTTGCGAAGGTGATTACTCAGACTAGTCACAAAAAAAGTATCATTTGAGTTTAAATTATATTTTTAGTTTTGTTGTTGTTATTTGTTTCTTTCAGTGAAATGTGTCTGCTATGCTTGTTAATCCAACTGGAACACTTAATTTTCTTAAAGAATATTTATTTATCTTACTTCTCTTTGGATTTTTTTTTTTTTAATGCTAGGGTGTGTTCTATAGTGGTTTCTTCTTTTCCTCTTCCTCCTCCCGCTTGTCTTCTCTCTCTCTCTCTTTCGTTTTTTTTTTTTAAGACAAGGCTTCCAGAGGTGTGAATGTATCAGTTTTCATCTATTTCTCATAGAAAACATCTATTAAATTGAAGGTTAAGGTGATTCCTTTTCTGTGTTCCGTTCCTTGCTTCTACTTTTTCTTTTTATTTGTTTTACTGTTTTGAATCATGGCCGTCCTTTCATGGCCTCCCAAATGATGGGATTATAAGTCTTGCCTACCATGCCTGTCTCACTTTAAAACAACAATTTGTAGAAGTGTAACTTACGTAAGATACAGTGTCTTCATTTATAGTTTGTAATTCAGTGTTTCTTGTTTGTTTATTCACTTAGATGTGTAGTGGTCACCACCCTATCATCATCACAAACAGAAACTATATATTTTAAATAGTTATTTTCAGTTTCCTAGTGTCACTGCACCCGTAGGCAACCACAGTCTGTGTTCTTTATCAAGTTGCCTTTTTACCTATTTTTTTTTTTTAAAATCAAACTGTATGTGGTGTGGGTGTATGATGTCTGGGACTGACATATACCACAACCCATCTATGGAGGCTAAGGACAACTTTAGAGTTGGTTTTCTCTTGCTACCTTGATATAGTTCAGTCTTGATTGTCAGGCTTCTATAGCAAACGTTTTTACCACTGAGCTATATCACCAGACCTTAGCTATTTTGTTTGTTCAAGTGTGAAGTGCTTGTTGTGTACCAGAGTGTGTTGGTGGAGGGCACACAGACAGAGTGGACCAAGTCTTTGCCTCCATTAAGGTTCTATTTTAGAGATAAAAATATTAAGAGTGAAAGAATCTAGGCTGGGAAACCGTGGCTCAGTAGGTAAAACATTTGCCACCCAAGTTGTGAGGACCTAAGTTCAATCCCCAGAACCCAGTAGGATGTCTATTGTAATCCCAGCCCTCCTGTGGCAAATAAAGACAGGAAGATCCTCAAAAGCTTGTGGGCCATCTGGACTGGCATAGAAGACCACTGTATCGAAAGAGTATAGGTAGGAGGTGAGGATACACATCCTAGGTTGTCCTCTGACTTCCACTAACTGGCTATGTAAGCTACAAAGAACTTTGGATCATTTGGAGTTGGAGTTATGAGTGTTATCAGCTACCCAATATGGGTCCTAGAATTGTAATTCTGGTCATCATGATTGAGCAGCAAGTGCTTTTAGCGATCCATTTCTGTAGCTCACTTCTGTTGTAACTTGTTCTTACTCTTTGCTCCTTTTGGCTTTTTTGGGGACATTCCACCCAGCTACCAAATAAATAAATACATAAAGTCTTATTCTTTCTTATAAATGCTTTGCCCTAGCTTGGCTTATTTCTAGCCATCTTGTCATAACTTAAATTATCCCATCTACCTTTTGACTCTGGGCTTTTGTTCTTTTCTATTTCTGTATATCTTTTCTTTCCTTCTTATTCTGTGTTTGGCTGTGTAACTAGCCCTTTTTTCTTGCTCCTTGATCTTCTTTCTTTTCTGTCCTGCTTTTTCTCCTTCTATTTATTCTGACTGCCAGCTGTATCTATCCTTTCTCCTGCCTTGCTATTTGCCCTTCAGCTGCTAATTAGATGATAAATCAGGTGTTTTAGACAGGCAAAGTAACACATTTTTACAGAGGTGAAGAAATGCAACATAAAACAATGCAACACATCTTTGCATCATCAAACAAATGTTCCACAACATAAACAAATGTAAAGTACCACAAAATAATATTCCACAACAGGTAGCCAAGGCTGGATTCAAACTTGCTAAGTGTTGGAACCACACCCCACCAAGTTTAATAAGAATAAACATCAGAATAAATAAGAATAAACTGCAATGAGAAGTGAAGATGGGCTTACAGTTATGCTTAGTGTGACAAAACATTTTCATGAATGAATGGTTTTTGGCTCAGTTTTAGGATACTCAGTTTTAGAATGCTCAGTTTTAGGATACATCATGGTAGCCTGGACATCAGGCAGCTGGTCACATTGCATCTACATTATGGAAGCAGGGAGAGATGAATATTGTTGTTCAGATTGTTTTCTACTTTTTGTAAAGTTCAAAATCTGAGCCACACTTGAGGTGGGACTACACATCTCTGTAGTCCCAGTCTAGGGACACAATCTAGGTCAGTCTCCTAGGTGATTTCTGTCAAGTTGTCAATCAATGTTAACCATTAAAGTTGGGAAGGAAGATGTAATAAATGTTTTCTTGTAGTGTTCTTTTGCTATGTTGAGTTGAGACAATGTTTGAAAAACTGGCTTCTATGTAAAAATGAGTTTGATGTTCAGGGCAAATATCCACAAGAAGTCTTACTGGGAATAGTGTGCTTATCTGGAGCTCTTGGTAGCTTAGGACAGTTAAAATGAAAAATGATCTGTGAGGATGTTCATTTATTCTTGTTCTTAAAGATATGTAATTATATCTTTAAAAATAATTATAAATAATGTGCTTAGGGTCATAGGAATGTTCATCAAGGTGCTAAAGACTATGTTGCAGGTTTAGATCATAAATTATATTTAGAGCTTTGAAGGAGCTACTGTCTCAGGAGATGTAGCCTTCCAGAATATAATGAAAATGTATCTGTGTAGCAGGCTTTCTTTTAGATCACCAACCAGCTCCCAGATCATGACATGGAGACTTTTTATTATTTATAAATGCTTGGCCTTAGCCTAGGCTCATTTCTTGCTAGCTCTTATAACTTAATTTAACCTGTTTCTCTTCTATGTTTTGCCTCTGGGCTTTTTAATTTTCATTCATTCTGTATGTGCTAATCTGTATCTTGCTGGCTAGTGACTGGCCCTGAATATCTCCCTCTTTTTTTTCTCCCTCATTCTCTTTTCTCTCCTCCTTCTCTCAGCCCACCAACTCTGCCTATCCTTCTTATGCCTAGCCATTTAGCTTCTTATTAGACCAATCAGGTGCCTTAGGTAGACAAGACAACACCTTAACATTGTTAAGCAAATACAATGTAAACAAATCTAACACATCTTTATATAGATAAAGTAATAATCCACAACATATCTTAATTGGAAACTTTTCCTAGAGTACTTTTTTGTTTGTTTTAATTGCAGGTCAGTTTGTTAATGTATAGATATTATTTGTGATTTGTTTTTCTATAGACAGTTATTTCATTATATAAATGCTTGAGACTGGCAGAGCCTTTTGGTAGGCTGACCCATTTCATTGAAATTATGGAAACCATTTTTTTCTGGACTTCCCATATCTGTTCTGTAGGTCAAATGTTGTGGACAACAATTGGTAGCTGAACAGAGAACCTCAGGACTGCAAGTATTAGAATACAGAATGACCTGATCCATATTTGAGGAGGCTGTTTATAAACCAGTTCTTCATTGTTGGTAGTATTTTGTTCCCAAAAGTCATTATGTTATTTGTTATGTGACTGCTGCCAGTAGCTGTCCTCTGACTTCCACATTTATGCTATGTGGCATGTGCACATTTCCCATGCTTTCCATTCACCAATATATAGAATAAGTAAATGTAAACGTTGCTTAGAATTTGATTTTTCAGTTTTTGCATCTCAGGACTTCCAGATTACCATTTGAGGTAAAGGTGGGTTGATCATTCTTCTTTTGAGCAGGTGCTATATTTTCAGAATCATTTGGAACACATGAATATGTAATGATATGTAATGGGTTATCAAGAGTTTGACTTTATTTGCGTCGAGAAAAGCTGGAGATCACTCCTTCCTTTCTTGCCAGATCTGTCTGTCTATTGATCCATCTATCATCTATCTATCTATCTATCTATCTATCTATCTATCTATCTATCCATCCTCCTTTCCTACTTTCAAACCTACCATCTAATCTTTTTTCTTTCTGAGACACAGATCATATATTTCAGATATCCTGGAGACCTCTGAACTTCCCTGGACCTTCTGCCTCCATCTCTGAGTGCTAGATTGTGTGTCACCACACTATGTTCGTTATTTGACTTTTTAATGAAGCCCTTTGTTTTGTTTTCTCTCTTTTTGTTACTTAAAACATCCCTTGGTCAGCTGAGTTTAGTATTCTGTTCAGTAGTAAGGTCACATGTTTAAGTAAGGAAGAGGAAACAGCAGCGACCCTTATAAGGGAGCAGCAGGCACACTGAGTACACCTATGAAGCTTCTGACAGTATGTAACAGAATAAAGTTAATTAGAATTACGAACACACCTGGGCCCTGTCTATACCTCCCTCAACCTGAGGCTCATTAACAATGTTTTATAATAATGTCATATTATACTAGGATGACAGTTGAACTGCTTTTAAAATCATTTCTGTTGTATTTTCATTTTCACATAAATTATGTTTAGACTAATCGCATTCTTGTTCTGGAGGTTGAAGTAATTTGAAGTGTACAGAATGCCAATAAACCAAATTACATGATAAAAAACTAGATTACACAGATGTACATGTTTTTCTTTGGGCCTTACCCTGGGGGGACAAAGGCACACTGAGGTTCTTTCTTAATGTACTTTTAACAACATTAAATGGATTCACCTTAACTATTTGAAAGCAATAGCTGAGTACTTCCAGTAGTAGTGATTTTGATTTCAGGTATCTAATTTTGTTTTTTCTCTAACACTTTTTAATTTTTTTTTAATTTTTTTATTTTTTGGTTTTTCGAGACAGGGTTTCTCTGTGGCTTTGGAGCCTGTCCTGGAACTAGCTCTGTAGACCAGGCTGGTCTCGAACTCACAGAGATCCGCCTGCCTCTGCCTCCCGAGTGCTGGGATTAAAGGCGTGCGCCCCCACTGCCCGGCTCTCTAACACTTTTTAGATTTAGGCTTACATTTTTTTTTTGTTATTGTTGTTAATGTGTGTTGGTGTTTTGCCATGTTCCCCTGGAACTGGAATTGTAGACAGTTATGAGTTACCAAGTGGGTACTTTGGATCCTCTGGAAGCAGTCAGTGCTCTTTACCACTGAGCCATCTCTTTAGTCCCACCTTTTTTTCTTTGTTTTTGTTTTTGTTTTGTTTTTGTTAAATTTCTGTTATATAATATTGGCTGACTTTAACTTTTAATTATTCCTCATTATTCCAGCATTCCGGGTACTGGCATGATACCATGCATAGCATTGGTATCAAATAACCTTGATTGTCTGCACACTTGATTTTCAAGTTGGGAAATTGAAAATCTCCTTAAGTATAAAATGTTTTATTGTAGGAGTATCATGATGAACTTCTAAAAATATGTGAAATGTATGGCATTTGTCCCTGTAGTACTTCTGGTACATAGGTTGCACTAGAGAATGTTATCCACACTGTGTGTTTCATAAACACCAGTTTGTGGCTGCAAGATGAAGACAGAAGAAGCATTGTTCTTCCTTTGACAGTTTGTAGACAGCATCTGGTTTCAACATATATAGTAGGCATACATATTTTATCTTGAAATGTCTGGGTTTGGATAAGCAGTGATATAAATGTATATTCTGTTTTGGTATTGGTATACTTAAGAAAGTGAATATATACAGTTTGTAGAAGTACAGCAGAATAGGTTTCTTTTACTTTAGCTCATTAAATGTAAAGGTGTTAACTTTGAAATTGTTTAATAACCAGATATTTTGTACTTGATTTCTAATTGTGTGAAGTAATTTAACACTTAAAGATTTAAAATGGAATTGGTGTGTGAGCTCAATAGGTAAAGCACTTCCCTCATGAACCTGATTACCTACTGATTCTTCTTCAGTCTCTGGATCCTACCAGTAGTGGAGGGAAAGAACCAGCTCCTGAAAGTTGTCTTCTCATCTCTGTTTGTATGCCATTGTCCTTACCCCATGCATATCAATAAACTAAAATAAGATAAAATTTAAAATTAGTTCAAAAGAAAATGTTTGTTACTGGCTTTGTTTTGTCTGTTTTCCTTCCTTCCATTATTTATTTTTTCTATTTAGTACGGAGTCTTATTGTGTATACTCAACTGGCCTAGAACTCATGATATAGACCAGGCTGACGTCAGATTTATAGAGATCTTACTGATAGGCTTAAATTTGTAATGATTTTATTTTATGCTCTGTTCTATCTTTAGAAATTTGTTTCAGAATATTCCTGGGGGCCTAGAGAGGTGTTTTAGTAAGTAAGAGCACTTGCTGTTCTTGCAGAGGACCTGGTTTAGTTCCCGGGATACCCATGATAGTATACAATGCTTCATAACCCCAAGGACATCAGACATTCATGTGGTACACATACATACATGCAGGTAATACACACCCATAAAATAAAATAAATATTAAAAAATAAACTTTTAAGAAAAATATAAATATTTAAATATTCCTAGGAACCAATTACTTTTTTATTTTTAAATTTATTTTCCCAACCCCACCCCAAGACAGGTTTTTTCTGTATAACAGCCTTGGCTGTCCAGGATTGTAGACCATTCTGGCCTCAAACTCACAGAGAATCACCTGCCTCTGCTGGGATTATATGCATGCACTATCATGCCCGACATACTTATTTTTATTTTTTGAAATAATCATTTTATTATTTTATGATTACATGAGAGAGAGAGAGAGAGACAGAAAGAGAGAGAGAGAGAGAGAGAGAGAGAGAGAGTGTGTGTGTGTGTGTGTGTGTATGAGTGTTGGTGTATGCAGAGGTTAGACAACTTTTAGAAGTCATTTTTCTCTTTCCTTCAAGAATTCCAGGGATGAAACTCAGGTAGTGGCTTGAGTATATATGGACCACTTGTGTGTAGGAGGGCATTAAATCCCCTGAAACTTAAGTTACAGGAAGTTTTGGCCTGCTATTGGGTGATGGGGCCCTAACCCCAGTCAGTCTTCTGCAAGAGCAGTAAATGCTCTTTGCCACTGAGCTATTTCTCATGCCCCTATTCTTCTTTGTTTCTTCTTCTCCTTCTCCTCCTCCTCCTCCTCCTTTGATTTTTCAAGACAGGGTTTCTCTGTAGCTTGGAGCCTGCTCTTGTAGACCAGGCTAGTCTTGAATTTACAGAGATCCGCCTGCCTCTGCCTCCCAAGTGCTGGGATTAAAGGCATGTGCCACCACCGCCTGGCTCAACCCCCTATTCTTTATGTTTTTTTTTTTTTTTGAGGCCTAGTCTCTTGTATCCCAGGCTGGCCTTGACCTTGCTTTGTAACCAAGAATGCTTCTATTGTCTATAGGCATTTACTACCACGTCAGGCGTCCCTGTTACTTGAGGTAGAGCCCCAGGCTTTGTGCATACGTCTTATCTCTTATTCTTTTAAGATTTATTTTTATTCATGTTTGTGTTTGTATATGTGTGATTATATGCTGTGTTATTTTCAAGTGTCTTCAGAGGGTGAAGAGAGGAACTTTGGGCTCAGTGAGAGACTCTGTCTCAAAATAAAATAAAATAAGGTAGATAGGAATAGAGGAAGACATTTGATATCATTCTCTGGTCTCTACATACACATGCATGTGTATCCTAATGCATATGCACAAACACAAAAATATATGGATGCTACATATTCTAAATAAAACAATGCCTAATTTTTTTTTCTTTTTCTTTTTTTGGATTTTCGAGACAGGGTTTCTCCATAGCTTTTTGGTTCCTGTCCTTGAACTAGCTCTTGTAGACCAGGCTGGCCTCAAACTCATAGAGATCCACCTGCCTCTGCCTCCCGAGTGCTGGGATTAAAGGCGTGCGCCACCACCGCCTGGCCAAAGCCTAGTATTTAAGAGTACATGGCCACATACAAAACTAAATTTTATTATCAATAAATTCCATAGTCATTACCTCTTAAATAAAAATAGACCTATTTGGAAGAGGTGCTAACAACATTCTTTTTCTTATTCCTGGGTTAGTGAGTCCTCTTTGGTTTGGCTCCTAATAATTCATTTTTATTTTCTTTCAATTTTAAAATACTTTAAGAATTTTCTAAGTATGCTGGTGCATGAATGTAATTCCAGCATTTAGGAGGCAACAACAGGAGTTCCAGGTCATTTTTAACTCTATAGCAAATTCACAGGTGGTTTTGGGTTGCATGAGAACTTGTCTGAAAACATGAGAAAAACAAAACAAAAGGTACTGCCCTTGTTGGAAGAGGCATACCATGGAAGTAGGCAAAGACTACAAATCAAGCTTTTCCTCATCTTCCTAGATAATTGGCTTTTAGACATTTATTAGTTTGCTGTAAACTGAGGTTTCTTTCCCTCCTGCCAGTTCCCAAATAGCCACTCAGAGGCTTAATAATACTTATAAATCTTTGGCTGCTGGCTCAGGTTTATTATTAGCTAACTCTTACATTTAAATTAACACATATTTCTTATCTATGCTTTACCATGTGTTTCGTGCCTTGTTACATCATTTTTTACATGTCTTGCCTCCTTGGCAGCTGGCTGGTATCTCTTAGATTTCACTCTTCTCCTGTATCTCTAATTGGATTTCTCCCCTAGCGCCATCCTGCCTTGCCATATACCAAAGCAGTTTTGTTTATCAACCAATGAGAGCAACATATTCACAGTGTACAGGATCCCACAGCAATTTGCAACCATATTTTTTGACAGTGAAGAGGAGTTGGATGGACATAGGCAAAGAAAGTGAAAGCAACCTCACTGCAGTGATTGCTTCTTGTTACCAGAAGACATTACGGAAAATATCTCGAGAACCTTTGGGAAGGCGCAGGGGTTGGTATCTAAATAGAACCAATAGTGGAAAGGGGAAGACACAGGGTCCCTGTAAAATACGCAGGCTAGCATCCAACCTTAGGCCTCTCACATTCAGAAGGGATAAAGCTTTTGGTTTGTCTTTGTCCATGCAAGACACCAGACGTGGAAGTTCCTCTAAATGACTACAGCAACCCTGTTATATGCTATATTGCAAAAGAGTTCTAAAGAGGAAATATTGACTAAGCAAATATTTACTGATATGTGTCACATAAAATCACATAAAAAAGAGACACTTAGATAAAATTTAGTAAAGATAAACTTCTTTGAGGCCCATCAACATTTCAACTTCTGTTGAGAGATGGCACAGTGGTTCATTGTTTTGGTGTCATGGTGTTTCAGCTAACATCCTAGCCTCTCTATCATTAACTCTTTCACCCTCAGTCTTTCTGTATGTTTTAAAATCTTACAAATTAAAATCAGTTGTTAATAGTACCACTGAAAATGAGGTAATACAAGTATAGTTTTGAGTGTAGTGAGTATTCAGTGAATTTTGTTAAGAATCATATTTCCTTACTACAAAGTCTTAATGAGTTTTAAAAGTACTTTTGTTTAAGAGGTGTTGAGAAAATGTTAAATTATGTTTTTCTGAAAAATAAAAGATGTGTAATATTTAGTTTTGAAGAGTTTCAGGTTAATATTTTGTTTTGTTTTTAGGTGATTCCTCCTAAGGAGTGGAAGCCAAGGCAATGCTATGATGATATTGATAATTTGCTTATCCCAGCACCAATTCAGCAGATGGTCACAGGGCAGTCGGGACTGTTTACTCAATACAACATCCAGAAAAAAGCCATGACTGTGAAGGAGTTCAGGCAGCTGGCTAACAGTAGCAAGTGAGTCAATTGAATTTTTATTTGTATTTTTTCCAAAGAGGTATGCGAGTATGGCAGGAAGCCAAGTAGATAGAGAAGCTTATAATTAAAAGCTGGGCCGTGGTGATGCACACCTTTAATCCCAGCACTCGAAGGCAGAGGCAGGTGTATTTGTGAGTTTGAGGCCAGCCTGGTCTACAAAATGAATTCCAGGACAGGCTCCAAAGCTACACTCAGAAACCTTGTCTACAAACAAACAAACAAATAAATAAGGAAAGAAAGAAGAAAGAAAAGTAGGAACCTCTTTTATCTCTGGTTTCTGTTTTTCAGATGGCCTATTCACATTCACTTCTAAGAAGTCCCACATTTTATTTCACATCATCATTATTATCGCATAATCTAGAAACGGTTTTTCCTTTTAGTTGTCATTTTGAATTCTCTTTATTTGAATTGTCATTAGTTTTATTGGACAAAATATTTATAATTTTTTAAGACTAAAATTTCATGAGCATTAACAATTTCAAAAAGAAAACTTTGAATGAATAAGAAGGTACATATTATATTAGTCATCTATGAATATATAACAAATTCTCAAAATTAACCTTTTCAGCTAGCTCACAGTTTATAAAAGTCTGGAGCCTAGGAGTCATGTAGATATGTGGACAAGTGATTTTAGCTTGGGGTGTTTTGAAGCTTATTGTTAGTTGTTGACTGGAAGTGCTGCTGCTTGGGAAGGTGGCTAAAAGATTTTTCCCAAGTGAGCTCCTTCTATGACACTAAAGTCCTTGCTGCTTGTCCTTTAAGGGAAACTTTACAAATTTTTATTTTATTTATTTATTTATTTATTTATTTATTTATTTATGCATGTATGTGTGTGTGTGTGTGTAGCCCTGGTTGTCCTGGAACTTGCCTTATAGACCAGGCTGCTGTTAAACTAAGAGAGATCCCTTTTCCTCTGCCTCCTGAGTGCTGGGGTTAAAGGCATGAGCTGCCACACCTGCCTTCACTCACATATTTAAAAATACACTTCATAAAAAAAAAATACACTTCATAGTACATTGTAGACATTGTCCTTTTTCTCTTAAATACTTTTGCATGTATATGTACCTTTAGAGTTTAATATTTGCTTTTTATTAGGTTTATTCTTTGACAATTTCATGCATGTATTTAGTGTATTCTGGTACCTTATCCACTACCCTCTTATCTCCCTAACACCCATTTCATTCTCCTTTCCTCCTTTAGGTCCCTTTCCCATGTTCATGCCTTTTTGCTTTGTTTTTTGACCTGCTGAGTTTAGTCAGGGATGTCTGAGAAATCATAGTATTATAAATAAACAGTGGAGTCTGATAGGCTCACTTGTGGTTATACATTTGAAGATAATGATGCCCTTTTTCCAAAATCTTTCATTAACCAATAGATTCTCCTATCTTTGACTGGCAGCTGAAAGGTCTAATATTGTGCAGACGCAGAGTTGCTAGTCACGGGAGCTGTGAGTTAACAATTAAAATGGGTATGTCCTGAGTAGTGGATGTCATGTCTTTATTTCTTCTCCATTTTCCTGATCCTATATTCTTTCTGCTTCCTCATTGACAGTGTTCTTGAATGCTTAGATAGTGGCAATTGGCTTCCTCCAGAGAAATTCAATAGGTGCAGCTTATACTGAATGGGGAGGAGAATAAATTTTTATTTTTCAAAAAAAATTTTATTTATTTATTTATTTTGCATACAATATTCTGTCTGTGTGCCTGCAGGCCAGAAGAGAGGGCATCAGATTTCATTTCAGATGGTTGTGAGCCACCATGTGGTTCAGGACCTTTGGAAGAGCAGGCAATGAATGCTGTTAACCGCTGAGCCATCACTCCAGCCCGAGTTTTTACTTTTTTGGGGACACTAAGAGAGACATACGTGGATCTAATCTTCATGGGAAATAGAAAAAGACAAGATCTCTTGAGTAAATTGGGAGCATGGGGACCCATGGGAGAGGGGAGATGAAGGGAGGGGAGCAGAGAAAAATGTATAGCTTAATAAAATCAATCAATCAATAAAAAAATTACAAATCCGTCAGGGCATTATCTTGATCAATGGTTGATGTGGGAGGGCTCAGTCCACTGTGGATAATAACACCCCCCTGGGCTGGTGGTTCTGGGTTATATAAGGAAGCAGGGTAAATAAGCTATGAGGAACAAGTCAGTAAGCCATGTTCTTCCATGGCTTTTGCTTTATTCCTGCCTCCAGGTTCCTGCTGTGCTTGAATTTTGTGTTGACTTTTGTCTGTGATAGACTATGATTGGTACATGTGAACCAAATAAAACCTTTTTTGCAAAATTATGTTGGCCATGGTGTTTGCTTCCATTATAACAATAGGAAGCAAATTAATGCATGTATATATCTCAACATGTATAATAGAATGTATATACCTCAAATATATATACCTGTAGGTATAATGATAAGTATGAAGGTTACAGTTAGATGTTTTGCTGGTTGGGGAAAGTGGCACTAGTAGGTTGCCCTCTAAAGTTCCTTTGTTATGATGTCCATATGTTTTGACCAGTAGTGATCTGTAATTGTGTCCACCTGCTACAAAAAGAAATTCCATTGATAGGCATGAAACTTAATACTGATCATCTTGTTTGTCATGTGTCTTTTTATATTGTTTACCTCTTCTTGTTTTGATTTTGGTGGTTTGGATGATCTAGAAATTCATTTATTTTATTTAGATTTTTCTAACTTAATTATTTTCAAAATATTTTAATTTCTCAAGTATCTTCATTTTATACAGCTGTATGTTTGTTTCTTGAACAAATGCTTGTTTCATTCAGGTGTTTACTGCTAGTCTTATTATGTTTGAGCTGTCTTTTTAAAGTTACTTGATAAATTTTAAGTTCTGTGTCCTGGGGTTCATGTAGGGAATTCATATTGGAGAACATGTCTGTAGGACTGATGCATTTGGGCGGGGGGAAGATATATTGCCTTGACTTTTCATATTGAGATTTTATGATGTGACCTGGCAATGTGGTTGGTTGTGTATCTGATGTGAGGTTCTTACTGCCTCATTAGGCCTATGTACATACAGACAGTGTGGCTGAGGCAAGGCCTGAGGGATGAGGATGACACAGGCAGATGAGGTTTCATGTACTCACCAGGCCAGATCCTTGTGTATACATGTGTGATCTGGTATATGTGTGTAGGTTGTAGCTAGGTGAAGCTTGGTGGGCTGGTGGAACTCACTAGACTAAACTAGTACACATAGTATACAGGAGTGGGGGCATTTACTGAGCCTGCAATTTAGGAAAGGCACAAGCAGTGACTGAGAAGACTAACGGGGGAGGGGAGCTCTGGAGAGGGTACAGACTGGCTATGTATGATTCAGGTAACTCAAAAGAATGGATCTGAGAACAGGGTTGGTGAACAAGACAAGGGCTGAGGATTGGATTTGCCATAGGCAATTGGAATGGAGGATGAGGGCAAGGAGACCATAGGTAGTCTTCCTGGGACTGCCATGGTGACTACAAAGTCCCTGGTAGCAAATGGGGCTGAGATCAGTCTAGTCCAAAAGACATCACCTCTATTTTATAGAGTAATAATTAAACCCCTTTTATAGGCTAGGCGGTGGTGGCACACACCTTTAATCCCAGCACTCGGGAGGCAGAGGCAGGCGGATCTCTGTGAGTTCGAGGCCAGCCTGGTCTACAAGAGCTAGTTCCAGGACAGGAACCAAAAGCTACGGAGAAACCCTGTCTCGAAAATCAAAAAAAAAAAAAAAAAAAAAATGAAACCCCTTTTATAGAGTAATAATTAAACCCCAGAGAAATTCAGCTTTCTGCCCAGGATTATTTAATTTTTGCTTGGCAAACTTTGATGCAAGTGGTGGCTCTTACCTGTAAGTACAATTCTAGGGTTGCCAAGGCAGGAGAAACCTCATCATGAGCCTCTCTTTAAAGAGCTATGTTACTGTGAGTGAAAGGTTCTGAGAAGGTATTGTTGAGTCAGTTTTGAGTAAATTGACATTTGGAACAGCTATATGGACTCTGGAGTCAGTATTCAGTAAGCTCTGTTACATTTTACTGAAGTTTCAATATGCGTTTCAAATACTTAACGATGTAAAACATTCACTTCAATTAATAATGCCAACTTAAGCTTTTTAATTATCGTATTCAAGGTTAAAAAAATTCTATTCCTATACAGTGACAGATTCTATAGTGCTTTCTCAGAGGACCTGCATCCATCCTGGGAGGCTGACAACTACCTATAATTCTAGCTCCAGGGAATCCAGCAGCTTCTTCTAGACTCCAAGAGCACATACACATACATGGCATGCATTCACAGATACTGATAAATAAAATTTTTAAAAAAATCTTAAAAATAAGCCAAAGAAGTAAGTTGGGCTGGTAGACAAGCAGTTTTCCATTTGAGCTAGGTGTGTATATTCCTAGCTCCAGAGTTCTGTTTTTGATTTTATTTTTAAAAAAACATCGGTGGGATTATTGATATGTTTAGTGTGGAAGTATTTTAATGTCATTAAGTAGAAAGAAGATCTACCTTATTTCATGTTTAGTCAATCATGATAGTTAATATTCATTGTTAAATTAACAGGATTTAGAATCATAAGCCTCTGGACATACCTGAGAGAGTTTATTTATATTAGAGTAATTGGTATGGAAAGACTACCTTAACTGGATAGAGTAGTTACATGGGCTGGGATCCTAGATTAGAAGAAAAGGAGAGCAGAGTTGAGAATTAGCATTAGTTTTTGATTCCTGAATGTAAATGCATATGGATTTGCCATCTCAAGCTTCATTGTTAAAGTGAACCTTTTCTTCTTTAAGTTGCTTTTCTCACAACTATAGGAAAATAATTCATACCTATTGTGTTTCTAGTTACTTACACTATAGCTCCTCATTCTGTATTTCAGTGTTACTAAGATGCATTTATAAATTTTAGATCAAGAGGATATATACTTTTTTAAAAAAGATTTATTTATTAATTGTGTATAGTGTTCTGTCTTCATGTATCTCTGTAGGCCCAGAAGAGGGCACCATATCTTATTACAGATGGTTGTGAGCCACCATGTGGTGACTGGGAATTGAACTCAGGACCTCTCTTAACTTCTGAGCCATCTTTCCAACCTGTATATATACTTTATTAAAGAACTGAATTCATAGATAGTTGTGAGCTGCCATGTGAGAGTTGGGAATTGAACCAGGTCCTGAGGAAGAGCAGCCGTAGCTCTTAACTCCTGAGCCATCTCTCCAGCCCCACAATGATATATATACTTTTGACTTGATACGTGTTGAGAAATTATATTGTGCTAGTTTATTCTTCCACTCCAACTATGTTAGTGACTTCTTTTTTGCATGTCATTAGTATACCAGGCAGTACCAGTCTAATAACTGCAGAGGATCTTACTTCAGCTCTCTTGGAGTTTTATACAGGCCATTTTTCCCTCAGTTTTTCCATATGTTCTGTATCTTTTTAATATATAAATTTTGTACAATGATCTTGTATAATTGACTAAGTATTTTAGAAAACTTTGAAAGCTAAAATAATGAGGTATAATTTACTTCCTTTATTAGTATTTTTATGAAAGTGCTTATCTTACCTGATAAAGAATATAAAAAATCCTATAGAGTTTTAAGTATCAATGCTTTGTATATTATTCATTAAATTTGACACTATTACAGTATATAATAGTTTTATTTAGAAAGTAAATTACATTAGATGGGTAGAAAATTCTTAAAATTGTCTTACTGGTCTGTGTTTTTTACTGTTTAATTTTTCATAGATACTGTACTCCAAGGTACTTGGATTATGAAGATTTGGAACGCAAGTACTGGAAAAACTTAACTTTTGTGGCACCTATTTATGGAGCAGATATTAATGGAAGCATATATGATGAGGTATATATATTTATGTTGTAGTTTTTAAAAGATTGGTGATACTGCTTTTGTTTATTATTTTTAGCTATACAAGAAGTATTCAATTGTACTTACTTTTTTCATCGTATTTTATTTATTAGCTTTTGGGTGTCAGTACTTTTTCCAAGTATGAGAGAAAACACAAGTCGGATTCTTTCTTCCTCTTTTTTTCTTCTTTCCTTCCCTGATGCTCTCTTTTTTCTGTTTATTTTAAAATATATTTTTATTACCTTAAAGTATGTGAATGTATATGTGCCTGTGATTGAGGATATACATATTTGTGCAGATACTTTAGGAGGTTTGAGCCATTGGAGCCCTTGGATTTGAAGTACCAGGTGGTTGTGAGCATTCTGTATGAGTATTGGGAACCAAACTCAGGTCTCCTGAAAGATCAGTATTCACTATTAGCCACTGATTCACTTTCTAGATCTCCCTCACCCCTTTCTGTCTTCTGAGCCAGAGTCTTAGATAGTTTTGACTAGCTTAAAACTTGCTATTCAGCAGAGGATGACCTTGAACTTCTAATCCTTTTGACTAATACAGCTGTAGTTGTTTGGATTTATATCTGGATTCTTTGTTTCATTTCATTGATTAGCCTGCCTGCTTTTGTGGTAGCCTGATACTGATGCACTGATGCATTTTTATTACTTTTGGTGTGTTTTGCTTGAAATCAGATATGCTGATACCTATGACATTACTCTTTTTGCTCAGGTGACTTTGACTCTCTGGTTTTTTTATGCAACGTTTTAACATTTTTTTCTCATACTGTGAACAATGGCATTGGAATTTTGAATATATAGACTGCATTTCAGAATATTGCTTTTTCTGTTCTGTAAAGCATGGGAAGTCCTTTCATCTGCTAGTGTCTTCCTCAGTTTATTCTTTCCTTTCTGTGTTTCTTTTCATTGAGATTGTATATTATCATAACATTTTCCTTTTCTTTCTTCCATCCACATCCTCCCTTACATCCCTTCCTTTTCTTGTTCAAATTCATGACCTCTTTTTTCAGTTGTTACTATATGCATATATGTATTTTTTATATACATTTATATTTTTAAATATAACTATTTGAGTCTATATAATATTACTTGTATGTATGTTTTCAGGGCTGACTCTTGGCACTGAGCAACCAATTGGTGTACTCTTTGCTGTGGATGGTCACCTCCACCACTCTCAGCTTTCCTTAGTTGGCTGTAGTTCTTGAAGAGTGGAGGCCTCATGGACTTTGCTTTTCCCATTCAGTTTAGCATGTGTGTTAGTGTCCTTCTTCAGCTCATGTTTAGGCAGTCATGTTGTTCAGAATTTATGGATAAAGCTTCTTATGTTACTAGGAGAAACAATCTCACAGCAGTGTCCCTGATCCTTTGGCTCTTACAGTAGTTGGCTCTTACAGTAGTTCTGCCCTATCTTCTGCAATGTTTCCTGAGTCTTCACTGTAGGAGTGTTTTGTAGATGTATCCATTGGGACTGGCTCCACAAATCTGCATTTAGATGGCTATAGTTTTATATACTATTAATGCCTATTGCATAGATAAGTTTCCTCAATAAGTGGTAAACACTATATTTATCTGTGGGCAGAAAGACAAATGTTTATAGATTATAGTCAGGGACTCTGCTTGTCTAGATTAGTGGTTGTAGATTCTCCTCCTATGACCGTGATTTCACCAACACTGAGTAATCGTTTCTAATTCCAAGCATGGTCTTTCTCTTGTCTTTAGTCCAGTTAGAGAACAGTTGTTTACTATCAAGGTGTGTGTTCTGCTATTGCATCTGCAGGGTTATTATGCCATGTTGGTCATTGATGTAATTCATAAGTATCATAGTTTGATAGAACTGTTGATTGTCTCTGTCCTTTGGAAGCTTTCATGGCCCCTTCTGATACCATGCAATCTTGTCCTCAGGGAGGTGACATTCAGGTCAGTTTGAGCTCTAAGGCCTCTGGTCATTATTGCATGATGTTTCAGCAGTAAAAATTTACCTTCCATCACTATAGGTCAACTAAGGGCAAAAGCAATAAGTGGTATGTTTTGGGTTTCTCTTAGATAGCCCTTGCCAGCAATATAAATGAAAGCTACTCATGTCTGGTATTGGGGTTTTTCTCAGGTAGTCTTTGGCCTTTGAAGGGATTTCCGTCATCTCAAAAAAGAAAAACTCATTAAAATTATAATTTGTACGTTGAGTTGTGTGCATTGTAGTATTTTTTTTCTAGGTAAGTTAGTATTATGATATCTTGTGAGTTTTTCAGCCACATTGTTATTTTACTTCCCTCTGTCCATGTATTTACCTCCATCCTCTTTTCTTAAGGTACCCCACCTTTTCCATTTCCCCTATCTGATCATTTGTATCATGCCATTCCCTTTTACTCTTTTCCCACCTTCTGTATTTTCCTATCTCCTGTTTTTCCAAGGAGCCTGTACTTTTCCCTCTTCATGATCAGATTACTTCTATTTTGCTATTCTCATCTCTATTGCTCCCCAACTCCCATAACCCAATAATGATCCCTTTTTACATTACTGGTTTCTTTATGCACTCATATCTTAAAATGTGGAGCTAGGAACCTCCAATAAGGAAATGTGACATCTGTCTTTTGTGTCTGGATTACCTCACTTAATTTATCTTTTCTAATTCCATCCATTGGCCTGCAAAGTTTATGATTTTGTTTTTCTTTACTACTGAATAGTATTCCGTAGTGCGTATGTACCACATTTTCATTCTTCTTCCTAGCTGTTATGAATAGAGCAGCAGTAAACATGACTGGGCTAGCATTGGTGGAGTATGATGTTTAGTCTTTTAAACATACATTGAGAAGTGGTTTGTCTGAATCATATGGTAGACTTATTTCTAGCTATTGTGAATCAGTGACTGCACCAGTTCGAAATCCCACTAATAGTGAATGAGGGTTCCCTTTTCCTCACACCTTTTTTAGCATTTGTTGCCTGTTGTTCCAATGGTTGTTTGCCATTCTTCTTCTTCTTTTTTTTTTGGGGGGGGGGGAGACAGGGTTTCTCTGTAGCTTTGGAACCTGCCCTGGAACTAGCTCTTGTAGACCAGGCTGGTCTCGAACTCACAGAGATCTACCCACCTCTGCCTCCCGTGTGCTGGGATTAAAGGCATGTGCCACCACTACCCACCTTCGTTTGTCATTCTTACTGATGTAAGATGAAATTGTAAAATAGTATTGATTTGCATTTTCATAATGGCTAGGGGTGATGCATATTTTTAGAGATATTTTGGCATGTTGTATCTTCATTTTCTTCTAATTCTAGGTATTTTTTTTGTTTTTAGTTTTCTTGATTTCCTTAGTATCTCCATTTCATCATTGAGTAGTGTGTTGTTTTAATACCCATGACTTTGAGTTTTTTTATGTTTTTTTCTTGAAATTGATTTGTATTATTTGTAGTCAGAATACAAGAAGTTATTTGAATTTTCCTGTATTTGTTGAGACTTGCTTTGTATATGATCTCTTTTAAAGAAAGTTCCATGTAATCCTGAGACAAATGTGTTTTCTGCAGTGTTTGGGTGGCATGTTCTGTAAATGCCTGTTAAAACCATTTGATTTGTGATGCCATTTAAAGCCTCTGCTTCTCTATTTTTTGTTGGAATGAACTACCAGAGCTACTGGTAGTGAAATCATGCAGTATTTCTGTGTTAGGGTTAATCACTGTTACGTCATGTCCGACATTTCTGGTTCTTCCAGTGACAAATAGATGGATTTTCCTCCCTCCCTCCCTCCCTCCCTCCCTCCTTCCTTCCTTCTTTTTTAAGACAGTCTGCTGGCTAGTCTATCCTTTGGGAAATTGAGACTAAATAATATTTGAAATTATTATTGAAAAGCGTGTTCCTTTTGTTGATTTTGTAGTGTTTACTGTTTTGCTAATGATTCTTTAACAAATGTATTATCTTTCTCCTCCTGTAACTTCTGGATGTCTCTAGTGGTTGTGTTTACCACTCTCTTGAATCTGAAGAATTTCTTATTATATCCTCTGTAGAGTTGGCTTGATGTTCATTGATCTTTTTGCCTGTTTTTATTATGAATTTAATATTTAATTTCTCCCCCAGTCATAATAGACAGATTTACTTGGTATTGTAGCCTTGGTTGGTTCTTGTAGTATTTCAGAATATGCACTGCATCTTTCTATGTTCTTCTGACTTTCTATGTTTCAGTTTAGGGATCATTTGTTATTGTGTGGGTCTGTGTTTTTTTATGACTTGATGGTTTTCTATTTGTAGCGCTTTATATACTTATATTTAGTGTTTTAACTGTAGTATAACGTGAGGTTTCTTTTTCCAATTGCTTTTAAAAATGCTTTTTATATGTGAATAAGCCCATGTTTCTCTAGGTTTGGGATTTTTTTCTTTCTACAGTTATCTTCCTTTAGAATAAATTTTCCTCTTAGTTTCATGCCAATAATTCATTGATTTATTTCTATTTATTTATTTATTGTTTTTTTTTTTTCCCCTTTCTTCTACTTCAAATTCCTAAGTATTGATTCAGGACTTCATGCATGCTAGGCATGTGTGCTTTCAATGATCCACATCTCCAGTTGATTTGCTTTTCAATATGTCCCAAAAAGTTTCCCTGTTCTGTTCATACTTTTAAAATTTTATTGTTTTCTTTCAGTGTACCAATTCTTCTACTTTGTCTTAAAAAGATTTCATTTGATTTGTTGAATTTTTGATTTCCACCATCATTTTATTTGGGGTTTCTTAAATATTTGTCTTTATTGAATTATAGTCTCATATCCTGTATTAGCTTCCCTGTTCTCTATTCAGTTGTCTTTGTTCTCTTGTAATGCATTCAAATTTATTTATATCATCTTTTATTTTTGTAAACATAATTATCATTCTTTTGATTTGTTTGTGTATAATTATCTGATCTTTTATCAGAGGATATTGCTCTGGAATTGGTCAATTTTAGAGTGGAGAAAAATATATAGCTCAATAAAAACAATAAAAAAAAGAAGAAAGAAATGGCTCAAATGAAGGCTGTACCTTGGTGCTATTCCGAATCTACGTGGAGAGCTGAGTATATTGCTCACCGGCAGAGTACTTATTTATCTTGATTTTAGAAGGCCCTGGATTCAATCCCTAATATTGACAAAACAAAACAAGCTGTGAAACAAAAAGGCATTTTAATGGTGGCCAATTTTATTCTTGTGAGGTACATCAACATTCCAGACTCTAAGATATTATAATCCCCCTTTAGCCAATGAGTGAATGGGGAAAATATAGATTTGTGTATTTATTAAGAAGCAAATATATGTGACAGACATTATTTTACTGACAGGAGTAGATAGAATCAATGGCTAAGATGAACTGGCTGTTTGTTATTACTTGTATTATAATTTGACCCAAATAGTCTAGGTCCAGTTTGTTACCTGCAAGATGCCATAATCAAAAGAAAGCTATAAAGAGCCAAAAAGAAAGACTTTGGCCTTAGTCATTAGAAAAATGCCAGAGAACTGCCAGGTTTGAATGGCAAAGATATTAAAAAAACTTGCAATATGTATTGCTGTGGGACTAATAGTCCAGGACCCAAAGAATTACATTCAAGCTGCAAAACTGTATAGTGCTCCCTTCATTGTTGCTTCCAGAAACTGTTGGGGAATACTATTTTTAGGTGTGTGACATTTGTTTACGCTGTATTTGTTTAATTCTTCTAAACTGTATTACTGTGCCTGTGGTTCTAATAAAGAGATAAATGGCCAGTAGTGAGGCAGGAGCAAGGATAGGCGGGGCTGGCAGGTAGAGATTATAAATAGAAGGAGAATGAGGTGCAAGAGAACAAGGAGAGATGGACATCAGGAGCCAGCCACTCAGCTACAGAGCAAGCCATGAAGAAGCAAAAAAAGATATACAGAAAAGATAAAATCCCAGAGTCAAAAGGTAGTCAGGATAATTTAAGTTAAAAAGATGGCAAAAAACCAGCCAAGCAAAGACTGGGCATTCATAACTAAGAATAAGTCTCTATGTGTAATTGATTTGGGAGCTGGGTGTCTGGCCATTCAAAGAATCAAGTGTAAAATGTCACACAACAAGAAGCTGAGATTTACATTTGCCCAGTACTGAGCTACTACTAGTGGATACATCCCAAAGTGTGAACCTACAGCCACACATGTTGCAGCTCTTTGAAACTATTTGCCATTCAAACTTGGCAGTTCTATTGCATTTTTCTGTGACCAAGGCCCATAATCCTTCTCCTTTGGTTCTTTGTAGTTTTCTTTCTTTAACCTTAGCTCTTTGCCTGCTTATCTTTTTCTGCTTTTGCTCTCTCTTTTCCATTGCTACAGTTCTCTACCTGAGCTCTGGGACTTCTCAGAAGCCTTTCATCATATTGCATCAGTCACATTTGTCCTCATGGAAATGCAGGACTATTTATATCAATCCCGGGCAGAGGATGTGCTAGCTTTTTGGTCTTGGTGGTAAAGACTGAGGTGTTGTCACAGAAGTCTTGTACAGGCAGTTTGAAACAGTTGTAGTTCAAACAATCTTTTTATGAGCGAGAGTTATGCTTTAGTAGTAAACAATATGGTTTCCAGAACACAGATATGGCTACTTCATTGGAGTGTTCAAAATGTGAGTGCTCCATGAGCTCTTTGGGATGGCAGCAGAGGTACCCAGGAAGAGTCCTAGAGCAGTCAGTTGGAGTTAAATTGCCCTGGCCCATAACATCTTAACACATTTAAAGGAAAAAGAAATAAAATGGAGTAAATAGAGCTCAGGGTGATGGATTACACCTGTAAAAACAGGAAGAGATGAGTTTTTCATCATTTTATGCTATATAGTGATTTTTGTGGCCAGACTGGGCTATTTGAGATCCTATCTTAAGGAAAAAAGGAAGGATGGAAGGAGGGAGACGAATGGAGTGCTTTTAGTAATGGCTTATTATTTAACAAGAATTTGACAGTATTAAACTGTTTTAACAATGTTTAATTTCTGTTCTGCTTCCTCAAGATGATGTGAATTCTTCTAGTTTTTATTCTCTCAAAAGGAAGATAAAGTCCTGTGATTTAGATTTATTTTTTTTTAAGATCAACAAAGCTGTGTACATGTAAATGTAAAATATAAAGCTTGCTAGCTGTAGTGGCACATGTCTTTAAGAGTAAGGCAGATCTCTGTGAGTTCTAGGCTAGCCTTTTATAGAGAATTCTAGGACAGCTAGCGCTACATAGAGAAAACCTGTTTCCAAAATAACAATAAAACCAAACTAAATAAAAAAAAATAGTGATTATTTCTTTGAGTTTTAAAATAACATTTTTTTTTTTCTTTAGTAGTGTGTATGTGAGTGGCAAATGCCAGCCACAGGATGTCTTACAAGGATAATTTGTAGGAGCTAGTTTTCTCTTTAAATCATTTGCTTCTCAGGGACAGAACTCAAGTCTTGAGCTTTAGTGATACTTACCTTTACTCTTTGAGGCATCTTACTAGCCCTTGTAATTAAAAAAAAAAAAGACTTCCTGTCTGTGAGTGTAGCCATGAATGTTCTACATGACTTTACTTATTTCTAAATTTTGATGGACCTACCTAAAAACAAAAAACAACATCAAACCCCAAAAAATAAAGGCCCCAAAGCACACTACTTTTCTGCTTTCTAAGGTATTAGGAGATAAAGGAGAAGTTCTGCTTTTTTTTTTTTTTTTTGTTTTTGTAAAGCTCAAATGGATCAGAGTTGACTTCTTGGCTGTTTCTTGGGTACATTGTTTCAGAAACAATAGAGCCATCCGAGGCTAGAGTTTTTCATCCTTGGCTTTGTGGTTATGAACTTTGAGATTTTGAGATCCTGGGCAAGCTATACCTTTCTACAGTCCTTTCAGATGAAATGGCATCTGAGGACACTTGTCACTTTCATAGGATAAAATGAGATGACATAATTAAAAAGAATATATATTACTTGCCCTACCTTAGGCATTGGACAAATTTAGTTGCCACTTGTGTTAATATTATAGAAAAACAAGGCAAAGAAAATCTATAGTCTCTAATGATACTCTCTAGCATAGTCTTGGAGTAGTTTGATGAGATAAATTTTGTTTTGTAGTTATCCTTGGAAGCAGAAGTGCAGTTTGCACATAGCTGCTTATAATGTTTCTTCTGTCTGTCTATCAAAGATTGACCAAGCAATGAAAATTGCTTGTTTAGGAGTCAACTACTTAGGAAAAGGAATGTATTATTTTCAGGAAATATTCCTCTTTCTTGTCAGTAAGACCTTGCTGTGTGAGGCACCTGGATGGAAATTTTGGCATGTGCCATACCCAGGAGATAGTTTGTATGATTTTTAAAAATTATTTTATTTCTTATGTATAAGTGTTTTGCTTGTATATGTGTTCATGTTTGCCTGGTGTTTATGAAGGCCAGAAAGAGGGTGTTAGTTCTCTGGAACTGGAATTACACATGTTGTGAATAACCCTTTCTACGACTTAAGCTAAAACTTAACTACTTTATTTATTTATTAAAAATTTCCACCTCCTCCCTCTCCAGTCCTAAGAGAAGTCAGGGTGCCCTGCACTGTAGGAAGTCCAAGGCCCTCCTCCCTCCCTCCAGGTCTAGGAAGGTGAGGATCCAAACAGACTAGGCTTCCAAAAAGCCAGTACATGCAGTAGAATCAAAATTCAGTGCCATTATCATTGGCTTCACAGTCAGCCCTCATTGTCAGCCACATTCAGAGAGTCCAGTCTGATCAAATGCTCATTCAGTCCCAGTCCAGAGCTCACCCACCCTGACCTTGGTGAGCTCTCATTAGATCATTCACACCATCTCAGTGAGTGACCACACCCCTCGCTGTTCTGACTTCCTTGCTCCTGTTTTCCCTCCTTCTGCTCTTCATCTGGACCTTGGGAACTCAGTCCAGTGCTCCAGTGTGGGTCTCTGTCTCTATCCATCCATTGCCGGATGAAGGTTCTATGGTGATATGCAAGATATTCATCAGTGTGGCTATGGGAGAAGGCCAGTTCAGGCACCCTCTCCTTTGCTACCCAAGGACCTAGCTGGAGACATCACCTTGGACACCTGGAAACCCCTCTAGAGCCAAGTCTCTTGCCAACCCTAAAATGGCTCCCTTAATTAAGATATCTTCTTCCCTGCTCCCATATCCACCTCTCATCCATCTCAACCATCTCATTTCCCCAAGCTCTCCCCAATCTTCCCCTTCTCCCTTCTCTCTCCCTATCTCCCTTTCCCACACCCCACCCACCCCAAAACTTAAGTACTTAAACTAAAATTTTAAACAAGCTAAATCTTCACATACTGTCTAGAATAGATATGGAGAGAGTGGATAACTTTTTCTTGTTCCTGATTTTGGTGGAATTGCTTTGAGTTTCTCTCCATTTAATTTGATTTTGGCTACAGGCTTGCTGTAAATTGCCTTTATTATGTTTAGATATGTCCCTAATCTCTAATCCCTCCAGGACTTTTATCATGAAAGCATATTGGATTTTGTCAAAGGATTTTTCAGCTGCTTAATGAAATGATAATGTGTTTTTTTTTTTCAGTTTATATATATGGTGTATTACATTTACTGATTTTCATATGTTAAACCATTTCTGTCTTTCTGGGATGAAAGCTCTTTGATCATGATGAATGATCTTTTTGATATGGCCTTGGATTTGCTTTGCAATATTTTATTGAGTATTTTTGCATCAATATTTATAAGGGAATTTGGTCTGTAATTCTTTCTTTGTTGAGAGTCCTTATGTGGCTTAGGTATCAAGGAAACGGTAACCTCATAAAATGAATTTGACAATATTCCTTCTGTTTCTATTTTGTAGAGTAATTTGAGGAGTGTTAGTGTTGCTTCTTTGAAAACCTGGTAGAATTCTTCACTCAACCATCTGTCATAGGGCTTTCTTCCATTGGGAGACTTTTAATGACTGCTTCCATTTCACTAGAGGTTATAAGTCTACTTAAATTGTTTATTTGATCATGACTTAACTTTGTTAAATGGTACCTGTTGTGAAAATTATTCATTTCTTTTAGATTTTACAATTTGGAGTATAGGTTTTCAAAGTCTTTTTAAAGGATACTCTGGATTATTTTGGTCTGTTGATATGTCCCCGTTTTTGTTTCTGAGTTTATTATTTAGGATATTCTCTCTCTGCTTTTTAGTTACTTTAGATGAGGATTTATCTATCTTGTTCATTTTCCCAAAGAACCAACTCTTTGTTCCACTAATTTTTTTTTGTATTATCTTGGTTACTATTTTATTGATTTCAGTTCTTTCTTGCCATGCACTCTTCTTAGCTTACTTTTTCTTCTAGAACTTTATAATATGTTGTTAAGTTGCAAGTATGAGGGTTCTCCAATTTTTTTTTTTGGCTAGGCATTTTTGTCTATGAACTTTCCTCTTAACACCTCTTTCATTGTTTCCCATAATTTTGGATATGTTGTATATTTATTTTCATTGAATTTTATAAAATCTTTATTTTTTTTTTGTTAATTTTAGTCATGACCCAATATTTTTTGAGCAGAGAGTTGTTCAGTTTCCATGAGTTTGTAAGCTTTCTGCCCTTGATGCCCAGTTTTAATCCATGGTAGTCTGATAGGATGTAAGGAGTCATTTTAATTTGCTTGTATCTATTGAGATTTGCTTTGTTCCAAGTATGTAGTTAATTTTAGAGTGAGTTCCATAATCCATGGTAGTCTGATAGGATGTAAGGAGTCATTTTAATTTGCTTGTATCTATTGAGATTTGCTATGTTCCAAGTATGTAGTTAATTTTAGAGTGAGTTCCATGAGGTGCTAAGAAAAGGTATTTTTTTTTTCTTTGGGTAGATGTTCTATAACTGTCTCTTAGGTTCCTTTGTTTGATAAAGTCAGTTAGCTCCAGCATTTCTCTCTTTAGTTTTTGTATTGATGGCATGCCATTTGGTGAGAGTGAATGTTGTAGCTTCTCACTCTTAATGTGTGAGAGGGTCAATGTGTGATGTAAGTTGTAGTAGTGTTTCTTTACAAAAGAGGGTGCCCTTGTGTTTGGGGCATAGATATTAAGAATGAAATGTCATTTTGGTGGATTTTTCCTTTCATTGGAATATGTAATATCCTTTCCCCCCTCTTTTGAACAATTTTGGTTTCAAGTCTATTTTGTTAGATATTAAAATGACTGACTATACCAGTTTGCTTCTTAGGTCCATTTACTTGGGATCTTTTTTTCACAAATTTTAACCTGATGTGATGTATATCTTTGTTGTTGAGGTATGGTTCTTGAATGGTCCTATATTTGTATACTTTTTCTTAATCTGTGTCTTTTTGTTGGGAATTTGAGGGCATTGATATTGAGCAATGACAATGTGAGTTAATTCCCTTTATTTTATTATTGTTGCTGGTGGTTGAAGTGGAATGTCCTTCTGTGTGCCATGAGAATGTTTTATTACTATTGCTTACTAAAGAAGTTGCCTTGGCCTAAGGCAGAGCAGAATATAGCTTGGCGGGAAAGCCAACCTGAATACAGGGAAAAAGAAGTCAGAATCTGGGAGATGCCAGCAGCCACCTGGGAAACAAGAAAGAAAGATGTGAGGAAACAAGCCATGAGCCTCGTGGAAAAATGTAGACTAATAGAAATGGGCTAATTTAAGGCGTAAGAACTAGTTAATAATAAGCTTGAGGTAATAGATCAAACAATTTGTAATTAACATTCAGCCTCGGAGTGGTTATTTAGGAACTGGCGGGCAGGACAGAAACCTCCAGTTACAGGTGGTAGTAGTGATGGTAGTGTGTGTGTGTGTGTGTGTGTGTGTGTGTGTGTCTGTGTATGCACATGCGCGTGTACATGCTACCCTTCTTTTGGTTTTATTGATGTGAGAATATTTATTGTCTTTGTTTTCATGGGTGTACTTAACCTCCTTGGCTTTGAGTTTTCTTTCTGTATGGGTGGATTTATAGATGGATATTATTTATATTTTACTTTATAATGGAATGTCTTTTTTGTTCATTTATGGTGAATAAGAGTTTTGCAGGGAATAATAACCTGGGCTGGCATCTGTGGTCTCTTAATCTGCAGGACATCATTGCAAGCCCTTTTGGCTTTTAGAATCTCCACTGAAAAGTCAGGTATAGTACTAATATATCTGTTTCTCTTGTAGCTTTTAATACTCTTTCTTCTTTCTGTATGTTTAGTATTTTAAGTATTATGTAGCAAGGGTACTTTCTTTTCTAGTCCAATCTTTTTGGTGTTTTGGTTGCTTTGTGTTCCTTCATAGGCATCTACTTCATTAGGTTAAGAAAATTTTTGGTTAAGGTATTTTTGTTGACTTCCTCTGCTCCTATTATTCTTACTTTGGCCTTTTCATATATCCCAGATTATCCTGATGTTTCATATCAGGAAATTTTTTAGATTTAACTTTTTTTTGATCAATGTGGTTATTTCTTCTATTTTCACTTGAGATTCTCTCTTTCATCTCTTGTATTTTATTGGTGAAGACTGCCTCTGTAGTTCTTTTTTGCATTGCTACATTTTCTGCTTCCAGGATTCCCTTAGTGCTTTCTTTATTACTTCCATTTCCATTTTCAGGTCTTGAATAGTTTTATTTGTTTCCTTCTGTTTCTTTGTTTTTTCTTGTCTTTCTTTAAGACATTTATTCATTTCCTCTAATTGTTTTTTTGTGCTTTCCTTGATTTCTTTAAGGGATTTATTCCTTTCTTATTTAAGGACCTTTATCATCTTTATAAAGTTGGTTTTAAGGTCTTTTTTTTTTTTTTTTATACTTCAGTTATGTTTGAACATTGAGGACCTGCTGTGATAGAATGGCTGGGCTCTGGTGGTGACATATTGCCCTAGTTGTTATTGATTGTGTTCTTATGCTGGTGTGTATGTATCTGGGTTTGAGCTGATTATAGCTCTAGGTGCTGATTTCAGCTTCTGTCTTGCTTGGGTGGGAGTTTTGTTCCATGGTTTCTGTTTCCTCTCTGAATTTTCCAAGACTGTTTTGGCTGAGTGTTGCCTGTTTCTCTGGTCTGCTGGACTGGTGTGTTCATTGGGAAATGCTTGTTGGTGTTGGGTATTTGGGTAATGGAAGACCAGGGGGAGACAGTCTGAGGGGATCCATAGGAAGCTTAAACAAGAGGACAGGAAAATTGCCTATGGCATTTTGTCACAATGCTAGGGGCAACTCTGAGAAGTTGGTCTACCATAAGACAGAGGTGGGAATGTCCATGGTTTTCTGGCAGGCTTTGTGTATGGTTAGCCACTGCCAGGGTTGCAGGCTGGGACGTAGAGATTCAAAGGGAAGGGAAGGGCAGTGGGGAATGATCTGTAAAATCCATAGACCCAGAGAATTGGGTCTAGGGAAACAATGAGGTTTGTTCTTAGTTTGAGACAAAGTTCCATCCATATGTAAATGGATGAAGATTTTCTTCTAAGAGTGTTGGGTTACTTCTGCTTGGAACCATTTCTTTATTAACCTCAAATCTTCAGTGGTTCAGTCTTTAGGTAGTAAACCTTGGGTTTATAAGATTTTTTTCTTTGACTGAAGAGTCCCATCCCTCTACCCCAATTCTGTCCTTTCAATTCAAATATTTACCTTTAATATGAGCAGTCAGTCTTTTCAAATAAATAATTACTTGTGACAGAACTTGTTTCTAAGATAAGATGATCTGTAGTTGCTAATTGTCTAGAATTCTGGAAAGAAAATAAAGCATTACTATAAAACTCTTAAGCATTTCTTACTGAAGAATGCCATAGGAGGACCTGAAGAGATGACTTAAGAAACTTGTTGCTCTTCTGGAGGACTTTTTGGTAGCTTGAAAGTCCAGCTCTTCAAGGGCACCTCCAGTATTCAAGGAGGAAGTCCACAGTAAAACGAAACTGAGCTTAAGGGTTGTTTATCTGAAGAGTATGGAATAAATTGACACACATGTTGTTTTGAGTCATGTTCTTTATTGTTCTGCTTGTTCTTCTGTCCTCTAATTTTCTTCTAAGTTCTAATTCTTTATAGTTCTTCCTTGTTTCAATTCTGCTTCAACTCTCCTTCACTTCTCTCCCTAGCTTAAATACATTTTTACAGGAGGTTTGGAGTAATAGGAAAAAAAATTACAGGAATTACATCTCATTGGTCATAGCATATTCCTTGGGTAAATGATCAGGAGTCAGACCATTTATCTTTGCAATGCAAGGTTTCAAAGTTTTTGATGGAAGACTGTGATCAGAGGCTGGGGGCACATTGGCCAGAGACAAGCTGAGAGACATAGGTTTTTCACTTATCAAGTGAAAAATTGGCATGCTTTTTTTTTTTAGGTTGCTTTGTGTTAATAACCTTTGTTAGACATCTGCATCTCTGATCTTGTGCATATTTGTAAAGTTCTTTTTTTTTTTTTTAAATGATGATCCGTTTACAGGAACATTCTAGTTTGAACTTGCTCTGAGGTAAAAATGAGCTAAATCGTGTATTGCTTGTTTAGACTGGGGAGAAATTGTAGCTTTGTGTGTGTATGTGTGTGTTAGTCTGAGTAAAAGGAACAAAGCAGTCTTTTAAGTGTTTTATAGTCCTTGTGGGACAATAGATCTAGTTATGAAACATCCTAGTATATTTTCTATATATCAAAATTGTACAGTTTAATGAGAAGTCATCTTTCTAACCACCCATGGATATATGTGCCCATAAGATAGAAATGCAATCATGAAATTACATATACATAATTACATGAGATTATACACCGTAATGCAGGTATGGAAGAGACACTATAGCTGCTTTTGCAGATGCAAAATTACAGACAGGAGCAATGGTTTTCAGAGTCTTTGGCCCACAGTCCTTTCTCGGACGGGATTCTCTTCCATCAGAGAATCATTCTTCTGGTTGGTTGACATCTGAACACATTTGTTACCTTCTGTAACTCCCATAGCCTCCAATAAGGACTGGAGTTCATTTCTCAATACCGATATCATGAAGCTCATAAGTGTCTATAAATTTCAGTTCTAAGGAATCTAGCATCCTCTTCTTTTTTTTTTTTATTGCGAAAAGAAGAAAAAAAAACATAAACAAAAACCAAGTTTCCACCTCCTCCCAGCCTCCCATTTCCCTTCCCCTCCTCCCACCCTTCTCCCCCTCCTCCCAACCTTCTCCCCCTCCCCCCACTCCTCTCCCCCTCCCTCTCCAGTCCACAGAGCAGTCCGGGTTCCCTGCCCTGTGTTAAGTCCTAGGTCCTCCCCCCTCCGTCCATATCTAGGAAGGTGAACATCCAAACTGGCTAGGCTCCCACAAAGCCAGCACATTAAGTAGGATCAAAACCCCCTGCCATTGTCCTTGGTGTCTGTCTCATCAGCCCTCATTGTTCGCCATGTTCAGAGAGTCCGGTTTTATCCCATGCTTTTTCGGTCACAGTCCAGCTGGCCTTGGTGAGCTCCCCATAGATCAGCTCCACTGTCTCAGTGGGTGGATGCACGCCTCGTGGTCCCGAATTCGTTGCTCATGTTCTCCCTCCTTCTGCTCCTCCTTGGGACCTTGGGAGCTCAGTCCAGTGCTCCTGTGTGGGTCTCTGTCTCTATCTCTATCCATCACCAGATGAAGATTCTATGATGATATGCAAGATATTCGTCAGTATTGCTCTAGGATAGGGTCATTTCAGGTTCCCAATCCTCAGCTGCCCAAGGAACTAACTGGGAACCTCATCTTGGGCATTAGGGAGCCCCTCTAGGGTCAAGTCTCTTGCCCACCCTAAAGTGGCTCCCTTAACTAAGAATTGTGGTTCCGTGCTCCCCTATCCACCTTTCCTTTATCCCAATTCTCCTGTTTCCCAGGTCCCCCCTCCTTCCCTTCTACCTTTTCTCTCCCCATCTCCCCTTACCCCCATCCCACCCCGCCCCCCAAGATCCCATTTTCTCCCCGGAAATTTGGTTTACTTCCCTTAGCCAAGAGGACAACTATATGTTTTTCCTTGGGTTCACCTTCTTCCTTAGCTTCTTTAGGTTCACCTATTGTAGACTCCGTGGTCCTTATTTATGGCTAGAAACCAATTATGAGTGAGTACATCCCATATTCATCTTTTTGGGTCTGGGACACCTCACTCAGGATAGTGTTTTCTATTTCCATCCATTTGCATGCAAAATTCGAGAAGTCATTGTTTTTTACCGCAGCGTAGAACTCTAATGTGTATATATTCCATACTTTCTTCATCCATTCTTCCATTGAAGGGCATCTAGGTTGTTTCCAGGTTCTGGCTATTACAAATAATACTGCTATGAACATAGTTGAACAAATGCTTTTGTCATTTGATAGAGCATCTCTTGGGTATATTCCCAAGAGTGGTATTGCTGGGTCCAGGGGTAAGTTGATCCCGAATTTCCTGAGAAACCGAAACACTGACTTCCACAGTGGTTGCACAAGATTGCATTCCCACCAGCAATGGATGAGGGTACCCTTTCTTCCACAGCCTCTCCAGCAAAGGTTATCCTTGGTGTTTTTGACTTTAGCCATTCTGACAGGTGTAAGATGATATCTCAAAGTTGTTTTGATTTGCATTTCCCTGATTGCTAAGGAAGTTGAGCACGACCTTAAGTGTCTTTTGGCCATTTGAACTTCTTCTGTTGAGAATTCTCTGTTCAGTTCAGTGCCCCATTTTTTAATTGGGTTAATTAGCATTTTAAAGTCTAGTTTCTTGGGTTCTCTATATATTTTGGAGATCAGACCTTTGTCTGTTGCGGGGTTGGTGAAGATCTTCTCCCAGTCAGTAGGTTGCCTTTGTGTTTTAGTGACAGTGTCCTTTGCTTTACAGAAGCTTCTCAGTTTAAGTAGGTCCCATTTATTCAATGTTGCCCTTAATGTCTGTGCTTCTGGGGTTATACATAGGAAGCGATCTCCTGTGCCCATCTGTTGTAGGGTATTTCCCACTTTCTCTTCTATCAGGTTCAGTGTGTTCGGACTGATATTGAGGTCTTTAATCCATCTGGACTTGAGTTTTGTGCACGGTGAGAGATATGGGTCTATTTTCATTCTTCTACAGGTTGACATCCAGTTGTGCCAGCACCATTTGTTGAAGATCTAGCATCCTCTTCTAGAGTTTATTGTTAGCCACATACTGGACATTCACTCACACAGACATACAAACATTATGCATATATGTAAAAATAAGTCTTTTGAAAAGGAATTAAAAAAGGGAAATAGGTCTTTTTTCTGAAAAGTGTTTACTGATGGGAGAGCTGGACTTGGGGTCCTAAGAGTGGGAGAGTGTATACTGCAACTTGCCTGGGTAGCACATTAGAGCTTGCCCTGCCCCCCCCCCCCCACATCTAACATTGGTGAGGGAAAATTCCCCGCCATCCCTCACCCCAACTCTTTGCCAACTGCTCTAGGCAGGAGAGGAGGGAGTACTGGCTTTGAACCTCACTAACTGCAGCACTTGGTAGAGCGGAGAGTGGGCCCTGCACCATGCCTGGGCAAAACAGTAGAGCTGGCTATGGTGGGATGGGTGTGGTAAGCCAGCCACAAGGGCATGAGAGCAGGAGAATGGCCCTGCTTCTTACAGCCTGCTGCAGTGGATGGATGAGCTAGTGTTATGTGTGTGTGTGTGTGTGGGGGGGCTAAACAGATGTGGGGTACCGGCCAGGACAAAAACCCCAACAAACAAGCAGACCTGGCCCTTTATGTTACAGAATGGAGCCCATGTGTATAACTACATCCACAGAAAGTCTGAGAAAGCTTGGAAAAGACTAGAGTAAAACATTTCGGTTTTCAGCCATAGCAGAAGAAAAAAATCTGAGCTGTTTTAAAATGCCTGCTTTCTGGGCCTTCCTGCCAGGAAAAACTCTTGACTCTTTCAAGCAGGCGGTCTGGACTATGGAGCTATGGATACATTGTTGCAGCTTGCTTCCTGGCAAAAAAACGCCATAGGAGTTTTTGACTGTTGTTTATGGACACACTATTGGAGCTTGCTTCCTGGCAAGGACCTTAAAACGCCATAGAGTTGTGGCAAAAAACTTCTCTATATTCCTTGGCAAATTAAAGACCCATGTGGTCAGAAAAAGAGAGATATACAATAAAGAGAAATTCAAAGAGGAAGAAAACCTCTAAATGGTTTACAATGTGTTAAAAATATATACAGGCTAAAGGTTAAAGTTCTCAGAGTAAAAAAAAAAAATGAAAGAAAAAAAGAAAGAGAGTAGCCTGGGAGGCAGAGACAGACGGATCTCTGTGAGTTCAAGGATAGCCTGGTTTAGAGAGGGAATTCCAGGACAAAGATATACAGAGAATCTGTCTCAAAAAGCCAAAAGTTAAAAGTAAAAATAAAAGAAATAGAGGTTAAAATAAAGCTGCATAAAGATGGAAAATATACAGAGAATCTTGATACTGTATGCTATTATGCTCTCTTTAAATTGTTTAAATGCTGAGGAAGGAGCAACAGCTGCTAAAAGATATTTGCTTATAAATGCTGCAGAATTAATCCAAGATAGGTATTTTGACAATACCTTTACTTCACAGTTGAAGTCAAAAGGTATGTTACTTTTGAGAAGAGATTTTGCTTTTGTTTCAACAGAAAATGAGAGGCTGTGGACTTATTCAGAGTTAAGAAAAATCCAGTTTGATCAAGGAAGACCATCTGAGAACTCTCCGGCAGGAATAGATGGCTCAGATGTCTGAGTTCTTCGTCCAGAACAGGTTCAGGACTGCTGCCTGAGATGATCAAAACTCACAGTATACTTCAGTCAGGAGATCATAACTCTAAATTTTCTTTAGGTCCCCATAAGATTATCAGTGCCCCCAACCAGCTGGAAGTAGCCTGAAATACTATGCCCACATTCCCAAAAAATGGACTATGGATATTTTCCTTTTTTTTTTTTTTAAAAAAAGGGGGGGGGAATTGTCTGTATTCTGTCAATCATGTTTTAAATAAATGCTGATTGGTCAGGCAGGAAATTTAGTTGGGAAAACCAGACAGGAAGTAGAAATGATGTAATGAGAACAGGAGAATTCTGGGAAGGAGGAAGTTGATACCTCTCACTCCTGCCGATACCACCGAAGCAGCAGGATGTGATCTGCCTCACTGAAAAAGGTAGTGAGCCACATGCCTAACATAGGTCAGGAAAATGGGTTAATCAAGATGTGAGAGTTAGCCAGTGAGAGGCTAGAGCTAATGGGCCAATCAGCTTATAATTTATGGAGACCTATGTGTGATTTTCTTTGGGGCTAAACAGTTTTGGGGTACTGGGCGGGACAGAAACCCAAACAAGCAGGCCAGCCCCTCATGTTACAGTCAGCCATTAGAAAGAGCAACAATAGAGCATCTAATCTAACATTACAAATGACATTTTCATGATAGGAGAAATATTATAATCTGTCTCATCTATGAGCTCCTTTTTATGACCTCTTTGATGTTATTGGTGTAAATGATAGATTTGGAAACTTCAGAATCTTTTATAAGTTCTTTCAGTATTTTTTTTGTCATAAATTATGAAGTGATTAATTATCTTTCTTATTTATGATGTCTATTTGTTTTTGTCTACTTGTCAAAAATCTCAACATATTAAGAAGGAATCTTAATTGAGTAAATGTTTCTATAAGATAGTCCTGTAGGCAAAGCTCTGGGGTATTGTTTTAATTAGTGATTGATGTGTAATCACTAATTACCCATTGTGGGTAGTAGTACTGTGCAAGAAGTCCTGAATCGTATAAAAAAGCAAACTAAATAAACCAAAAGGAACAAATATATAAGTAGTATTTTTTGAGGCCACTGCTTAAGTTTCTGCCTCCAGTCCTTGCATTGCCTTCCCTTTGTATGATGTATTATACTCTTTGATGAGTGAAATTCTTTACTCCTGAATTTGATTTTGGCTGATGGTCTTTATCACCACACTATGAATCAAATGAAGGCAATTATTTAATTTGCTTTTAGGCAAAGTTTCAGGTAGATTTTGCAACTCCAAAATTAACTGTGTAGTTGAAGATGACCCTAAAATCTGGATCATCCTGTGCTCCCCGTGTATTGGTATTATAGGTGTGTACTACCATATACCAGTTATTAGAATTAGGACTTGGTTCATTCTAGACAGGTGCTTTTTTCCATTGAGTTGGATTTTGTTTTGTATTTCTGAGACAAGTTCTCATTATGTAGCCCAGGGAAGAGACGGATATTTAACTTGTGATCTCTTTTTGTGTTAGACACTTAGGGCTGTGATTATATAATGTATACCACCACATGTAGCTTTGGAACATAATACAGCTAATCTTTTTTATTATGTTAATGGGTTATGAATCTCAGTGTATCTGAAACCCCCCCGTACTTTTTAAAGTAAAATATTTACATTTTCAAAAGTTTTTAAATGGACTCAGAAATGCTATTTTTCTAACTATCTTTGAGGAAATAATTCTGGATTTATATGGTTTTAGGTAGCCTTGGGACTCTCTGCCTTAGGACTCTGCTTATTCTGGATATGAAATTGTTTTATAATAGTTCTGTGGAGAGACTAGACCTTCATAAATTGACTACTGTCTGTCATGTTAGAACTGAACAGAGGTAGTTGCCATGACATAAAGAAAGAATCATCGAGAAAACATCAGATTTTGAAAACCCAGCATTTGACTAAAGAGTTCTCTCTGTCTCTCTCTCTCTGTCTCTGTCTCTCTCTCTCTTCCTGTACGTGTCTAGCATACAGCAACTTTAGGTATTATTCCTCAGGCTCTGTTTACCTTTTTTTTTGTTTCCTACTCACCTAGACATTACCAAGTAGAAACAGGAATCCATCTGTCTCTTCCTTCCTAGTACTAAGATTCTAAGAGCATATCACAACACCTAGATTGACTTGTTTTTATTTGCTTTTTGTGAGTTCTGAGACTTGAACTCATGAAATTAGCTTGCATCCTAGCCTACTGATTGTACAACCTCTCTCTCTCTTTCTGTCATATTTTTATTATTTAACAGTTCCAAAATTTAAATATATTTTGATCACATTCTTCCTCTCTCCCTTTTGTCCAGATCATCTCTTCTTCTCTCCACACCCAACTTTCAGTTCTTTCTCAAAAAAACAAACCCAAAAATCCAATAACAAAACATCCAAACCTAGAAAACAAACCAAACTATAAGCAAATGAAAGCATAGAAAAAACTGTGGAGTCCATTATTTGTTCGTCAACTACTGAATATAAGGTCTTCCCTGGAAGACCAGTGCCATTCTGTTGAAGAAAACTGACCTTTTTCTCTCGCTGTAGGTATAAATGACAGTTCTGTTATGATCTTTTGCCTTAATGTCTAGGTTTATAGTCATTCATTCATTCATTCATTCATGCATTTTAAACTATATCAAACTAAAATATAACAAGATAAAACAAAATCTATCACTTCGAAGTCTGACAGGATAGACCAGCAGAAGGAAAAGAGCTCAAGAGAAGGCACAAGAATCAGAGACTCACTAGTTTGCACACTCAGGAATCCCATAAAAATACTAAGGTGGGAACCATAATATAAGCACAGAGGATCTGGTGTAGACTCATGGAGGCCCTTTGCATGCTGCTTCAGTCTCTGTGAATTCATATGAGCTTTGCTTATGTTAGTTTGGTGCCCTTCATCCCCCCTGACTCATTTTTTTTTTTTTTGCCTCTTTTTTTCTGTGGGCTTCCCTGAACTCGAGGGGAATGATTTGTTGGAGACATCCCATTTAGGGCTGAGTGTTCCAAGGGCTCTCACTTTCTGTGTAATGACTGAGTATGGGTGTCTTTGTTACCATCTGCTGCTGGAGGAAGCTTCTCTGATGATGGTTGAACAAGATACTGATCTATCAATATAATAGACTATCATTAGAAATCTTTATCACTACACTATTATTTTCTTTCTTATAAGTCCAGTATTATTAGATTTCCCCCTAGGTTCCTGGACTATCTAGTCTCAGGTTCTTGGTCACCTAAGCAATATTGAGTAGGAGCTTTAAGTCATATCACTTATTCCTTGGTTATCCCCACAAGCTTTGTGCCAATATATCTTGTAGATAGTTTCTATAATATATCTTGTAGAAACACACAGAGGTTTATATCAATTATCAGTTGTTTGGCCTTTTAGCTCAGGCTTATTATCAACTAGCTTTTACAACTTAAATTAACGCATAAATCTTGTCTGTGTTATCTACTTTTTATCAGTGAGGCATTATCATCTTTCTTCCTCTGCATCTGACTGGTGACTGCAGACTGTGCATTTTCACTTTCCCAGAATTCTCGTAGTCTGGTCATGTTGCCCTGCCTTTACCTCCTGCCTAGCTACTGCCAGTCAGCCTTTTATTAAACCAATACAAGTGACAAATCTTTATAGGGTACAAAAGCATTATCCCACACTAGGTAATACTCCATTTTACATAAAGGGGTTTGTGGCTGGCTTGGTTTTTATGTTTCTCTTTTGATAGTTTGTAGAATACCCTTCTCTAACACAGACCTTGTGACATAGGGTGATTGGCTTTGTGAAGAGCCTTCTCACTAGCTGTCATCTCCATGTTTAGTGAGTTGCATAGGTGTTGTCTTTAGTTAGCAATGGGGCCCTGCTTTCACTTTGTTGAGAGCAGCCAGTAGTCTCAGCAGCATTATGGGTTGCTTGGGGATTCCCGTGGGCCCCTTTGGCCAGTGCAATTAGATAACCCAAACCTAGTAATGGAAACTTTATTTGGTGAGAAGAAATTTGGTGATTTCATTTAGATTGTATTTGTATATGTATATTTTTTAGGAAATTTCTATTGTATTAGGTTTCCATACTACCCCTCAAATGTCCCTTATTTTAGCTGTCTTCCCATATTCTCTACTACTATCCCCTCTTCCCTTCCCAACACCATTTGATCCTCCCATTCCAGAGGCTCCCCTCATCCACTAATATCCTTTTCCCCTTTCCTAATTATTTCTATCTATCTGTTCCTATAATTACTTCATCATTGTGTTTCTATGGATTTGTGCTTGGTTATCATTGACTTAACAGCTATTATCCATGTATAAATGAATATATACATATTTGTCTTTCTGTGTTTGGAATACCTCACTGAGTATGATTTTTTTTCTAGTTTCATCAATTTGCCTGCAGATTTCATGATGTCATTTTTTAAATGGCTGAGTAATACTTCATTATGTAAATGTACCACATTTCCTTTACCCATTTTTCTGTTTAGGGATATTTAGATTGTTTGCAGTTTCTGACTATTATGAATAGAATAGTAATGAACATTGTTGAGCAAGTATCTCTGTGATGGATATCTTTTGGGTATATGACCAAAAACAGTATAGCTATATCTTGAGGCAGATTGATTCAATCTTCCTGAGGAATCACCACACTGATTTCCAAAGTGGTTGAATGAGTTTGTATTCCTACCAGGAATGTATGAGACGACTTCTTACTCCATATCCTTGCCAACATGAGCTGGCACTTGTTTTGTTGATCTTAGCATTCTCAGGTATAAGACAAAATCTCCCAAGAAGTTTTGATTTCCATTTCTCTGATGGCTAAGGATGTTGAACCTTTCTTTATGTGCTTTTCAGCCCTTTGGGTTTTCTCTATTGAGAATTCTCTGTTTAGATCTGTACCCCACTTTTTAATTGGGCTATTTGTTTTCTTGATATCTAGTTTCTTTTCTTTTTTTTTTTTTTTTTTTTTTTTGAGACAGGGATTCTCTGTGGCTTTGGAGCCTGTCCTGGCACTAGCTCTGTAGACCAGGCTGGTCTCGAACTCACAGAGATCCACCTGCCTCTGCCTCCCTAATGCTGGGATTAAAGGCGTGCGCCACCATTGCCCGGCGATATCTAGTTTCTTGATTGCTTTATATACTTTGAATATTAGACCTCTATGGAAGATATAGTTGGTAAAAATGTTTTCTGTTTTCTCATTCTGTAGGCAGCTGGTTTGTTGGAATGATTATGTTTTAGCCAAGTGAAGTGGGTGTGGAGTCCATGGTAGAGTGCTGTTTTACGGGTCATTGAGAAGTCACAAATGATGAGCTAGAAAAAAAAAAAACGCTGAAAGGAGGAACTTGGGGTGTCCTGGGGCCAAGTCACAGGGGAATATAGGTTGTTTGGGAGGTGGGGCTCGGACTAGTAGGCTATAGCAGGACTAAGAATAAATTTGGGGAGATCAGAATGGAGGACATGAAGGAGGATTTTCATTTCCCTATGTGAGTGTCAGCCTAGTCTGGCAGCGGTGGTTCAGTGAGTTGGCCAATTCAGAAAGAACTGAAGATGTACTAAAAGGAAAGGCTGAATGGATCTGTCAAGAAGAAATAGGGGGATCTTGGGGCATGTACAAGACTCTGAGTTATTAGGAGATGGACATATGTTCCTGTGGGTGAACTGCAGCAAGACCAAGGATCTTTAGGTGTTTTCTTATGTAGGAATTCAGTGAAGTGGCTTGTTTATTTGAATGATCATTCAGTTTCAAAATGGTTTCTGCATTGTGATGCTTATTTAATTAATTCATATTAATTAAATTTGAAAATCTTCTGTAAAGATTTACAGAAGATTTTCAAATAGGACTCTTGCTACAGTGTATGGACTGAAGTTTTGTTGTACCTGAATTAAGAGATGTCATCCTATAAATGAGAAAATAATTACAGAATTTTATTGCACTTTTCTATGATCCCTAAAGTGTAAATCTTGCATTTTAAAGAAGACTTTGGTCAGTTTCCAGAGCTTCAGTTATATATAAGTTATATATAACACAGTTATTTTGTGAACTAAAATGTTTGAATGATTTCTTCCTTTTTTACTGCTTTTTCAATTTTTTTCCTTACACCAAAGTGTTAGGAAATAGAATTAGTTTATTAATTAAATAATTGTTTAAAGATTAAAATAAAACTAGAACAACCCTAAAGGTCTTTAGTGTAAAAGGGAAATGATATAAAGGGTTGTTTATAAGGCCACTATAATACTTATTAGAGAGAACCCTTTTAGTTCACATAGAAGAAGATTTAATGCCCCTCTGTTATAGCACTTTGTGGAGGGTGAAATGAATCTTTACGGATGTACCCAGGTTTGGGTATTAGGATTTAGCTATGAGGAAAGTATGTGAGGAAAACAATATTGTTTGCCAAAACATTCTAAACAGCTATGAATTATAGTAAATTAGTTATTAATTGGTAAATACTCTTAAAAATCAGAATTTTTTTCTATTTTAGTACTTTCTTTTCTTTTTTTTTTTGAGATAAGGTTTATGTAGTCAATGCTGGACTTAAACTAGCTGTGGAGCTGAGCCGGTTTTTAATCCTCCTAGCTTCAGTTCCTAAAGTTCCAAAACCATTGGCATTACTACCATTCCAGCCACTTTTAACAAAAACAAACAATAACACAACAAAATTCCTTTTACTTTTAGATCAGAAATTATAGCTAGTTTTCACCCATCCCTTGAACTAACTGGGGCTAAACAAAACTAAATTATTCCAGTAATTTTACCAAAATTTAGATGAGTCGTTTACAGTTGAAATTATGTATTTAAATTTTCTTGGAAATATATGCTGTTATTGTTTATTGAGAACTACTCTGAGTACAGGGTCTATGGTTTGGAAAAATGTGAATTTTTCCTGGAGTATGAAATTTGTAGGACACAGTGGATCACATACTAAAGTAAAATAGGCATGACTGGGGGAGGGCTGTCAGAAGGTATGTTTTGCTCTTGGTTTCCTAAGGTGATGTTTCATGTTGAATAGGCCCTCAGAACTAATGTCCAAACAAGAAACAAACAATAAAAAACTTCATCCCCCAAATTAAATATGTACCAAATATCAGCATTATAACTCAGGCTATCTGCTTTAAATAAAAATGATTATTATTCTCTTCTTAGATAGCACCAAGCGGGAAATGAGTACTTACGTTTAATTTTCATTGGAATCATGCAGTTATTGGATGCAATTTTACATTGATAATTGTATAGAAACAATATGTTGGCAGTAATTTTGGAATAATTTTAATGGATATATGCTTATCACTTTTTAGTAAGTGCTATATTTTTCACTTTTAAGCAATAAAACATAATAGTGTAGTACCTGACTTTGATTAATAAATGCTGTTTTTCATTTGCTAATATTGATTTTGCTCTCCTTCTCCCTGTTTTGGTTCTATCTAGGGTGTGGATGAATGGAATATAGCTCGCCTAAATACGGTCTTGGATGTGGTTGAAGAAGAGTGCGGTATTTCTATTGAGGGTGTAAATACCCCCTATCTCTATTTTGGAATGTGGAAAACAACATTTGCATGGCACACGGAGGACATGGATCTCTACAGTATTAATTATCTACATTTTGGGGAGCCCAAATCTTGGCAAGTCACTAATTTAATATTCACATCCTTTAGAGTTGTGAGTCATTGAGTGTTGTGCATTATTGAAGAGAATTAATTCTTTGATAGAGTGTAAGGAAGTTTTGACTTGTAATCATATAATCATTCTTTTCTTCTCAGATTTTTGAGTAGAAACTTTAAGCCCAGTGGTTTCCTATGGACATTTTGTATGCCATGGATTAATATAATCTTTATCTGAAGTAATTTGTGTAATGTCTTTATTTCTTTGAGTATTTGTTAGAAATTTTGAGATAAAATTAAAAACATGACATCTTGGATGTAGAAGAATCTTGATCTGTTGATTCAGCTTTCTCTTAATGATAATCCTCATTTGGTCATTAATGTGACAAGGAGAATGAATCAGGGGACCTATTAGCAGTCCATGGGAAATAGTATTGGTAAGAATGGCAACACACTTAAGTTGTTATATTGTCACAAGCTGTTGTGAGCCATGACACAATTGCTACAAATGACAGCTGATATTTATAAGGCTGACATACATGGTGATCAACTGATGGAGAAAATTTATAGGCAGGGCTTATTGAAAATATTGCATATAATACTGATTGCCTATGTCTGTAAATTCATGTGTGTAAATGGTATCTTCCCAATACCTGCAATGTAATGTGTAATCTATCGTGATGTGTGTATATATGATTACATCTCAATCTTATGGACATATATATCCATGGATAGTCAGGAAGATACCTTTTCATTAAGCTGTATAGTTTTGATATGTAGCAAATACACTAGGATATGCTTCATAACTAGATCTATTGTCCCACAAGGACTCTAAGACATTTAGGCCCTGTTTTTTATCACTAGCTCAAGACTGGCATGAATAACACAACAGTTTCTTTTTACTTCTAAGAAAAGCCACATACAATTCATTGATTCATAACCTCAAGAGCATATTCAGACTAGAATGAATGTCTCTGTGAACAAATTGTAAGTTAAAAACTTTTCTAATTTGCACAAGGACGGAATTGCAGGTGTCTAACCAAGGTTATTAGCACAAAGTGACCTAGAACTGCTATGCCAGCTTTTTTAGCCAGGTTTGGCTGATAAGAGACCAGCAGCTACTTTCTACTAAATTTCTTGAGCAATTAACACTCTGCACAAACTTCTAACCTCAATTTATGGTACAAAATTCAAGGCTCAGTTTAGTAACTTTATATTTTAGTCCTAAAATTTATATGATGGATAGGAATAACAAGTAATAAATTAATCAAGACCCGTGAGAAGCAGCTCTACATGTGAAAGGCGTTGCAGATGGCCAGGACTATGGAAGACAGCCTGACCTCACAGTCTTGAATAAAATGTTACAAGCTTTTCTCCTATAATTTTCTCCTTGTACTCTGGGGCTAAACACAGGATAAGAAAATATATCTTTAGACTTGGGACACTTTCCATGCTAGCCTTAATTAAAGTACTGAAGTGCCCAGCACTCTTTATCCCTGCCTATGTGTTCCCATGGTAAATAGCTCTGCCACTTATCTTTACTCAGAAGTGCATTGTGACTCTGAGAAGAAGATTTTGTAACCCTTTTTATTGACAGAAGTTTGCTGTTAAATATGTATATAAGCTGTGTGCCCAGAGAATTAGGGAGAATGTAATTAGAACGAGAGAATTGAAACTTAAAATTAGAGAAAATTAGAACAAGAGAATTAGAACCAGAGAATTGGAACCAGGAAAAAGAGAACAAGAAGTAAAAAGAACATGTCCCTCACTTCATGTATGTGAATCTTTTTCTTTTACATAAGAAAATTTTCCTAAAGTTCTCGCTGCTCTGAGGTGTTCTTTTTGTTACCTTGGGAACAGCATTAGCAGTTAGACTCACCACTGCAACAATATGTGGTGCATATGTTTATTAAGATGGCGGCTCATCGTTCACACTGCGGTGGGCTCATAGTAATTCTGTTTCAGTTGCCTGAGTGTTGAGATTACAAGTGTTAGATTGGTTTGATGTGGTTCCTGAACTCACTGTATAACTTACATGGATCATAGACTTCCAGTGATTATTTCTGCTTTTGCCTTCCATCTGTTGGAATTAGAGGCATGTGCTATTTTTTTTGTAATGACTTTAAAATGTATCAGTGAAAAATGAAGTATATGCCACATTCATTACTCATTTGTAGTTATTAGCTTATTAGTAATACTGGTTACTTCTGTTTTTAGTCAATTTCTAATATAAATTTAATTTTCTCTAATTCATACATATGCAGGCTGACATATAGACAGGAGCATGTGGTATATCTTTTTGACAGTATAGGAGATAAATTGTTTTGGATGCTTGTCAGCGATACTTCCCAACATGAAACACCTTTTCTCACATAAGAAGAGAGTAGCCTCTTCTAGTTTCACTTTGATAGAGCCTTGGAATGATTTGTATAGTATACATCCCTGTCTTGCCAGTACTTCCACTTGTATAATTTGTGCTACTTTAGTAACAACAAAAAAGAACATTCTATTGGTCAAGTAATTTTTTTACTTATTAAAATTTTATTATAAAGAACGTACAAACAAAAAAAAATAATCACACAGTGAGATTAGCTGGACCAAGATCTCCAGATGTTGGTCCAGTGTTTCTGAGGTCAGGAGCTCCACTCAGTTGTATCTCAATGAACTCTATAAAGAGAGTATCCATTCTGGGGAACTTCACATTGGGTTTTGCATTTTTACAAATACATTTATCAAATACATTTTTATGTACTTAACATCAAAAAACTAAAAAGTTCAAGATTCAATTAAAATTAGCAAAACACTTAGATAACACTTGCTTTCCTTACATCTGTCCTTTACCTTCAGTCCTTTCTCATACCCTAATATTTTCCTGTTCTTGTTTTCTTTTTCTGTGCTCTTCTATACCAACATGTACATCTGTTTCATCATACACTTACAATGCTAGGATCCGCATGAGAGGGAGAACGTGTAGGTTGTTTTGCTTTCCTTTCTGAGATTGTGTCACCTCACTTAATATCATACATTCTAAATCCTTCCATGTTTTCGCAAATTTTATGATTTCATTTTTCTTTAGAGGTAAGTAGTCTTCTGTTTTATAAACGTACTATGTTTTTATTATCCATTCATTCATCTGTTGAAGGACAATTAGGTTGGTTCCATTTCTTTGCTATAGTACTTAAAATAGCTTTTCTTTTTTTTTCTTTTCCTCCCCTCTCCCCACAACAAAGTCTCTCTATGTTCACAGCTCTGTCTGTCCTGGAAATCTCTATATAGACCAGGTTGGCCTTGAACTTACAAACATCAACTTACCTATTCTTCACAGGTACTAGGGTGACTGCTCTTGGGTAGTCCAGTTTTTCAAAAAGATTAGTTCTTTGAGAATATTGTATACCAAGTTGTGACCATATTCACCCTTCCATTCCCAGCTCCACTTCTTCCCTTCACACTCTAACTTTAACCCTCCACCCCACCTCTCCAAGGTGAATTTGTCCTGCTGAACTATTTTTGGATGAGTGAGTGATCTTTTACTAAAACACGATGGGTTTAACAGATCTTACACTTTTAGAGAAAAGTGATCTTTTCTCTGTCAGCAGCTAAGAATTGTCATATCATGAGGTTTTTAGTTCAAAATTTGGGGAATATTTCAGATACTGCATATTTTAAAGCACTAACACCTGTTGGTCAAGAGTCCTTTGGCAAACCTCTCTCCAAAGTATTCACATTATGAGTCACAACAGTAGCAAAATTACACTTATGATGTCACAATGAAAGTAATTTTATAGTTGGGGTCACCACAACATGAAGAACTACATTAAAGGCTTGCAGCATTGGGAAGGTTGAGAACCACTACACTGGGAACATTGGATGAATATATTTGTTCTTTAGGGTGAAAAGATTAAAACCCAGATTTTTTTAAAGTTATATAATTGTGAAATAAATAGATAAGTAAAAGCTACAGTTAAAAGACAACAGTAAAGTCTGAAACATGGCTCACTGGTAAAGGTTCTTGCCACCAAGTATGAAAACCTAAGTTTGATCCCTAGAAACTAACTTGGTAGGAGAGAACCAACTTCTGAACGTTGTTCACTAACCATCACAAGCACAGATGGTACACATGTGCATTCATACACATAAACAGTAAGTATAATAAAAATTACAAAACGATAGCAACCAATGTTTTCTTTGAAACAATACCAAAACTGGCCAGTTTCTAAACAAACAAAATACCTATGCCCAGAAGTATCTACAGTACATAGGAAATTTTTTGGTTGAGGGTTTGTTTATCTTGATCCTTTGCTCCCTAACCTTTAAGTTACAATTGATCTTGGACATTTAAGTTGGTAGTTTATATTGATTTTCTTCCATTCTGTGTCTAAGGTACGGACTTTTGTGATTTCTTATTTTCTACTCAGTTTATCTAAGTTCAGTTTAGTGTTCAAATTTTGTAAGCAGAGGTATTTATATAACTATCTATAATATTATCTATAATATTATAAACAACATTTTCTTATTTATTCTTAATATTTTAGGTATGCTATTCCTCCGGAGCATGGAAAACGACTGGAAAGATTAGCCCAAGGTAAAACTTGCTTTCCATTTCTTATCTTATGCTTTTTGTTTTGTGGTAGTTCAGCAGTTTATTGACTGTGTTTATGTATGTTCTCCTCAAACTGTTGGCTTTTAAATGTTACCCTAATCGAATAATGTTACTTATTTTCATATTAATTTGTGATGTTTCTTCTGTTACATAATCTTCATAATGATTTTAGCTACTGTTTATATTTCATTGGGCTTTTCGAATTTCAATCAATTTTGACTATTCCTCAATTTCTTTTCTTTCTTAAATAACATTAAACTTTATCTTTTGCTATTTACTCTTCCCCCAAATATGTCAGCTGGTTATGAACTATTGGAAATAGCAAGTAGAGTTGAATTTGAATGATAACTGGTAGCAATCATTCTGCCTTTATCTAAAACTACTCTACAGCAAATTTTTAATATTTTAACCTTTATCTAAAACTACTCTACAGCAAATTTTTAATATTTTAATAATTTCTCACTCCCCTATTAATCATCAGCTTTCTGTAGCTCTTCAGCTAGCAATGGGGGCTTATGAGCCCCTCACTACTTCATGCTGGAATGTTGACATCCTTGGTCTTTTACAGGTCTATTACAGGCATCCAGAACTGCTGTGGGTTCTTAAATGCAGCACTCTGTTATGTCCAGAAGATACTGTTTTACCCTGGTCCTCTCTGACCTCTAATTTTTTAAGTATTTTTATGGCCGTCTTTCTCTATGCCTCTCATGTCTTGAGGAGTTTGTTTATTATATAGTTGTCACACTTATGGTTAAACTCCTCAAAGATACTTATTCATAGAAAGACCCTTCTCCTGTGAAGTCTGAGAAGCATACTAATGTGTGCATATAAAGATGCATATGTAGAAAGAAAACAGATTGATTTAATATCTACTTAGCAAAATAACAATAGTTTCGCATGGGACCTGTGATCTCCCCAGCAGTGGATTCTTGGCCAGATTTATAGTACTAGAAATTAGGTTATTCCTATAGAGCAGGCTTAAATCCAGTTTAGCAGTTGATTGTGCCCATTCATGTGATTAGTATACCCATGAACATGTCTTTCCAGGGCAGTAGTTATTGTAGCTTCCAGGATTCTTGGTTGTGTAAGACTGTTGATGATTTTTCTCCTTCAGCAGTCTGTATAGCACCTTGCCATAGTTAATAGTGAAGAAGCTTTTAAATTGATTTCTCCAACTCCTCTGACCAGCTTTTGTTTTCTCTTTTAGCAACAGGGTCTTTCTGTCAGGTTCTTGTGGTCAACCAAGAGCAATGGTAATAGCATTATTTTAGGGGTCTCTGGGACCTCTTCTGAACAACAGTTCAAAAGAAAATATATCATACCTGGTACTGGGCTTTTGTATTTTCTTTCTTTTAGTAAGGCTTATTTTTGTATGGATCATGGCAGTAGATTCTTGTAATAATTTAGTTGAGAGGCTAGTTGTCGTGGGACATGCTTGCAATCCCAACTACCTTGGTGACTGGGCTAGGAAGATCACAAGTTCATGTCTACCCGGCTGCATAGCAGGATCTTGTCTCAAAAATGCAAATGAAGAAAACTTGAACAAGTAAAAAAAGTAATAATAGCATTTTGAGTAAACAGATTGGATTATTGAAGCACTCAGATTATACTACCAAAGACAAAGACTGTGTTGTGATTAGAATCTGTGCTCCCTTTCCATCTTAATTTTTTTTAAATGTATTTATGCACACTGTCTGTGTGTCTGGCATCTGCAGAGGTCAGAAAAGACAGTCAAATCTCCCGGGAACTGTAATTAATGAATTGCTGTGAGTTAGCATGTGGGTGCTGGGTCCACGTCCTCTGCAAGAGCAGCAAGTGCTTTTAACTACTTAATGCCCACGTTCCCACCCCAAATTGTGTGTGCTTAAAGATTAAAGAAAAAGGAACTTCGATGCTCCAGGAAGTTTTTTCAATGTTGGTGAAAGGATGTATATTTATGCAGTTTTGCAGGCTGGTTTTCACCACAAGTAGGCTACCTCTCAAGTACCCTTTCTTTACATCTGTACCAGATGGGCGATAATATTGTCGCTTTCAACACTAATGTAGATTGAATGTATGCTAGTTTCTAAATGAAAACAAACCAAGTGATATAAGCCTTTAAAAGCTAAGGTTTCAGGAAGATGGGACAGGATTATCTTGCATGTTTTTCTACCTATGGCATGTTTATTGGTGCCCTCAGAATATGTGAAATGTTTTGTGACTATAGGATTTCAGCATTACTATAGATCTTATTGGGACTTTCCCCTCTGATGATTATGAGACAATTAATGATACCATTAATGTTTGATTTGATAAATAAGTAAATGTTATAGAATATTCCAAAAGTAACATTAAATTGTGGGAACTATCAGAGAGCATTTCTTACAAATGAATTACTGTCAAGTATCTTTAATTGTATTGTCAAGTACAATTAAAAAAATTTAAAAACTTAGGGAAAGTAAAGAATTTAAAATGAACTCAGACATATCTGATGAGCTTCCAAAATATTTGACTTTTTTAATATGTCTCCATGTGGTGACTGATGTTCTTAAGTGGAGTTTGCTGTTATCTTTTTTGTGAGATTTTTTTTTTTTTTTTTTTTTTTTTTTGGTTTTTCGAGACAGGGTTTCTCTGTGGTTTTGGAGCCTGTCCTGGAACTAGCTCTTGTATACCAGGCTGGTCTCGAACTCACAAAGATCCGCCTGCCTCTGCCTCCCAAGTGCTGGGATTAAAGGTGTGCGCCACCACCGCCCGGCTTTTGTGAGATTTTTTTTGTTGTTTGCTTTTTATTGACCTTGACAGATCTTAATATTATTTATGAAAGCTAGACCTCACTCTTTCAGATATTGCTTTTGTCTTGAGCAATTTTGTGGTTATATAATAAATAAAAATGTTTTTGTAACCCATGAACTGAGGGTAAGTGAGCTTTGTAGCCCACATAAGTATTTTGAGATAAAATTCATGTTAAGACGCATGCCTTGTGCTCAGTTTGTGCTGGCTCTTAGATGATTTTTAAGATGTGGTTAAATGTGTTTCTGATAACATTCTGTAAATAAAGTTTCTCAACCAAGTGAAGTTTGTAACTTACTTCTTAATATCTTCCTCCAGTTCTTTTCTAATTTAAGTTAAATTTTGACATGTTTCCCTATTGTTTAGGTCCTGATGACAAATTCAGTTCAGACGCAAATTAATAGACTTTTCTTTCTTCAGTGATTTTACCTTAACATTTAACTCATATAGTATTGCACAAAGTTACAGATTTTGAAAGCCTGATAGATCCATTTGAATTGTATTAATACAATTTTTGCATGGGTTTGAATTTGGAGACTACGCAGAGTTGGGTGCTTTATTGTCCCCATAGGTAAGATTTAGGGCATCTTAATTGTGCATACTTAATCATTATTTTGGTACAGGATTTTCTCCATATTCACTAAAGTTTTACTTGTGGTTGCATTTTATGACTATTGATCATGCACAGACTGCTGTGAAATGACCCCATAGGGCAAAGTTATGTCTTTTGGAGAATAGTAGTAGTTCCCAATGCCTCTAAAGAGACTTGATTTTGTAAACTCCTCTTTCCCTCCTTTGCTCCTTCCATCTTTCCCCCCTTTTCCCGCTTTTAAGCAGGTGCAGATGCTTACTCAGAATGTACTTTAGGAAAAAGATTTGTTTAAAAAATTAATTATGAATATGTATGTTTGTATATATGTCTGTTATGTGTAAGTCAGTGAAGGTGCCACTGGAAACAAGAGGCCATCAGATAGATAATCTAGAACTAGAGTTAAAGGTGATTGTGGGCCTCCTAGCATGATGCTAAGAAAGAACTCTTGGGTGTTCTGAAAGAATGGTATAAAGTTTTAACTGCTAAGCCAACTGTCTAGCCCCCATATGTACTTTTTTCTACCAAATGGTTCCTAAATTCCCCTGCTTCTATCCTGACTGTTTGCTTCCCAACCCCGAGCCTTGTCTGCCTTTCTCTTTTGCCATTTGTCCTTCCTTCCTTCCTTCCTCCCTCCCTCCCTCCCTCCCTCCCTCCCTCCCTCCCTTCCTTCTTCTCTCCTTCCTTTATTTGAGCTGTGGCCTTACTCCCCACTGAAGCATAAATAAACACTTAAATTACTTTTAATAATTTTTTATGAAATTATTCTATAAGGATAAGATGTTTCAGGATTAATCACATACCTCCAGTTTGTGGCTCACAGTCCACGTGTGGTTGTGGATAGGTGTGAATGCAACCTAACACAAAATTAAAACAATCTAAGATTTTTTTTTGCTTGCAATTAATTGTATGAGTACTAATGAGTTTTTCATCAAAGTAGCCTAGTGATTGATAAGCTGGCAGTCTTCCCTTCATGCAGACAATGTGGTCACATGGTACCCTTGCTACATCCTCTGTATATGGATCATTCCTGGTGTCTTCTTGTTTCCTCAGGATTTGCCCTCTTTTATTATCCCCTATCTTTTCTTTGTCTTTCTCCTCAGTGTAGCTTATTTTTTGCTCTCTTTGGTGAGCTGATCATCCTTTGAGGGAGAAAAGTCTAACCAAGACATGAAATATGCTAGTTTTCATTTTCTTCTTCCTTGTATCACCAAGGTAATAAGAGTATGCCTCAATAAAGGTTGAAGGCAGTGTTGGAGAAAATCAGCCATGACCCAAAGCATAATATACGATTGAATGAATGTTTAAATATACTGTTGAATAAAAGATTAGCTTCCTCTCTTAACACCTCCCCAGAAGCAGTTTCCCACAAAGGCTAGTAAGGCAGGTTTTCAAGTATTTTGTATATGTTTTTAAAAATAAAGTTTTTTTATTTTAGTTATGTGTACAAGTGCTTGTTTGTATGTATGTATATATGTGTGTGTGTATTTATGTGTACCATGTATGTTCTTAGTGCTGTAAAGGTCAGAAGAGGGCATCAGATCCCCTAGAACTTGAGTTAAATAAGCCAAACCTAGTTCCTCTGATAGAGCAGCAAGTACTCTTAATAGTTTAACTCTTTCTGCAGTCCCTAAAATAATATTATTTTTACTTTACATATAGTAATTATGGATGTTTATATTGTTCAGAAAGGGAAAATCTGCCATTTAAGAGATACATCATTTCTTCATGGTTGAGATATTACCATCCTGTCTGATTTTGAAATATTTAATTAATTGTTGTTAATATAGTTATAGAATATTGTAGGTTAGTAGTGATTAGTATGAAATTGATTGGAAGAAAACAAAGATAAGGGACTGTTGGGTGTGCACTGTGTGTTGGGTGTTTGGTAGCAGTGCTTTAAGAATGGTTGGTTCTTTAATGGCTAGTTCTTCAGAATCTCCAATGAGGGATTTGTCTAGTAAATGCATTCTTATGCTCAGTTATTGCTTTACTTTTTAGTATATATTAGGCACCTGGCAATCAAATATGTATCTAATTGAAATTCTTTCTTAAAGCTTGTGAATTTTATAGTATAAGTGTTATTCTTGGTAAATATTTTTGAAAAAAATTAGCCTTTTTGACAAATACGTATATCACTTTTAAAGGATATGACTTCATTTTTACTAAGAGTTGTAAGAACATTAGAATTCAAGTATGTTTTAAAACTATATGAAATGTTATTTTAACTCATACCCTATTTGCTGTTGATCTTTAGGCTTTTTCCCCAGCAGCTCCCAAGGCTGTGATGCATTTCTCCGTCACAAGATGACACTGATTTCTCCCTCAGTTCTGAAGAAGTATGGCATTCCTTTTGACAAGGTTTGTTCCTCTTAGACTTTCACTAGTAGGCTTTTCATTTTGTGGAATTTGTATTTAGGATGAATTTAAAAGTACTATGTCTTGCGTTGTTAAAAGCACTTTTATGATAGGTGAAAAGAAGCTTATGCTCATATTCTATAACATCAATAATTAATTTGAATACTATTTGAGTATTTTATTTTAAAATATATTTAGAAGAGTTTATGTATATATAATATTTTGTTAGAGAATTCCATGCATAAATACATTATGCTTTAATAAAATCTACTCACTGTACCCTCACATCCAGATCTTCCATTATCTCCCCCACTATTTTTCCATCCAAACTTAATTGTGGTTTTTGTTTGTTTGTTTGATTATTTTTTTTTTAATTCACAGAGTCCACTTAGTGTATTGTAGCTGTATGGGTATAGGATCATGTACTGGAGGATGGATAGCTTCTAAAGGGCCATATATTGAAAGAAAGAAAAAAAAACACTGATTGTCCATTCACTACCAGATATCAGTTGCCAGTAGCATGATTTCCTTCTCTATCCTTATTAAGATTATGCGGATCTCTGTGAGTTCGAGACCAGCCTGGTCTACAAGAGCTAGTTCCAGGACAGGCTCCAAACCAAAGAGAAACCCTGTCTCAAAAAACCAAAAAAAAAAAAAAAAAAAAAAAAAAAAAAGATTCTGCCTATTATGCCTTGCTTGATAGTTGTACAGTTTTTGTATATACAGTCATAACTGCTGTGAGTTCACGTGTGAAATGAAGCTATCATGGCTGGCAGATACTGGTTTCCTGCAGATATCTACTTGTCTGGTTCTTAACCTTTCTGTCCCCACTTCCATAACGATTTTCAAGCCTTGTGTGGAGGACGAGTGATATAGACACTCAGTTAGTGTTACATATCCCACAATCTCTTAATCTCTGCACACTGTCCAGTTGTGGATCTCAGTGTTGATCACTGTCTACTGCAGATAGAAGCTTCTCTGACTGAAGGTTGAGAAATACACTAACCAATAGGTATAAAGCATAGAACTGTGCAAGGGACAGTTTATCATTATGGCCATTTATCCAAATAATTCTGATTGGTCTTCCCCTGGGGCCTATGACCTAGCCAAACAAGAAGTGTGAACCCAGTTAATGGTACTAGGCATATCTTTCATCTTGTAGTGTGGACTCTAAATCTAAGCAAATAGTGATTGGTTGCTACTGTAACAATTATAACACTATTGCACATGTTAGTTTGTCTTGCTGGCCCAGTTTTTATTGTATCTCTCAGGGTTCAAAATTTGCTAAGACTGTTGATGAGTTTTCTTCCCTAGTAGTGTTCTTAACAACCCTTTCTTGCTATGGATAACCAGTATTGATGAAGCTTCTGCATCAGTACCAGCTTGATTTATTTGCCCCCACCCCCATGTTTTATAAGTCAAGTATGTTGTGCCTACTTCAATCAGTAGAGGATAATCAAGAACAATGGCAATATCATGTAATGTTTAGAGCAAATGTTTAGGATAACTTACTGACAAACAGCTCAAAAAGATAACCCCTATTTGGCACTGCGCTTTTTATTTGAGAGTATCATTGTATCTAGGGGAGGCATTGTCCCCTCATTAGTTATAGGACAACTCCATTTAAACTCTTTTTATATGTGCATCTGTTTTTGGAAGCATCTAGATAGTCACCATAATATGCCACTTAAAAATCTATTTAGTATTAATTATCTCTGCCACCCTGATCTCCCATCCTTCCACCCAATATAATATTTCATATTGTTACTCCTTTCCCCCCCTTCATACTATCTGTTTTCTGTCCTTTGAAATCCACCCTCCTACTATGACTGTTAGTAGGTTCCAATTTTTTTTTGAGTATTCCAATTTAAACAAATATCGAAAGATTCAAAGCCAGCATCTAGCACCCACTTGTACAAATGAACATGTGGTGTTTTTCTTTTGGACCGGAATTACCACACTCAATGATTATTCATAGTTCCATCCATTTACCTGTGAATTTCACAATTATGTTTTTCTTCATGGCTGAGTAGCATTCTATTATAGCACATTTTCTAGTTGTTAGGTATCTAGGTTGCTTTGCTTTTCTAGCTATTGTCAATACCATAACAATGAACATGGAGGAGCAAATATCTCTATAGTAAGATATAGAATCCATTGGAAATATACCAGTAATTCTGTAACTGGGTCATATTGTATATCTATTTCTAGCCTTTTGAGTTATCTCCATACAGACTTTCAAGAGTGCAAGTCTTTCATACATGGGGAGTTGAATTTGTATAGACCCAAAATTTTTATCTTATTTTATTTTTCTAAATGTAGCTCTCCAGTTTGACCAATACTATCTGTTGAAGATGCTGTTTTATTTTTGTTTTGTTTTTGTTTTTTTCCTGCAGTGTGCTTCTGGCTTCTTTGTCAATTGTCAGGTGGCTATAAAAGTGCTGTCAATAATCACATGACTGTAAGAGTATGGGGTCATATCTGGGCTCTCAGTTTTATTCCATTGATCAAGGTTTTTGTTTTTATGTCATTGCCATACAGTTTTTATTACTATAACTCTATAGTATAATTTGATATCAATGATGGTAATACTTCTAGCAGTGATTTTATTGTTCATTATTGTTTTAATTATCCTGTCTTTCATGTTTCTGCATATATTTTGCAATTGTTATCTTGAATTTCTGTGAAGAATTGCATTGAAGTTTTGATGAAGATTGCATTGAATCTGGTGATTGCTTTGAGAGCATAATTGTTAATCATATCAGTTTATGAACATGAACTGCTTTAGGAGAATCCTCTGCCAGTGAGAACTAAATGATAAAATTTTCTTTCACTTCATTTAAGATTTTGATAGATTTTTACTTCATTTTCTATTTCTTCTTTTAAAACAGTTTGTAGAATAGCTACTATCTTTTCTAGGATTGACAGATGCCTGGTTCCCAACTATTATTATTCTAGATTTCATTTCATGCTGTTTATTCCTTTATTCTTTTGCCACCTGTGGTTGGTGTTCAGGGCTAGTAAATCATAGTTTGTCTATTCTAGTGTTAAAATTCTCTTGCCATTCATGAATATATTCTTAATATCATAATTAAGCCTACCATCAAGATCATATTGGGTATCTGAGAAGAGCAGTAATGATAAATATCTCAGCTGGGAGAGTTTAGGGTAGTGGAGAGAAGCACAGAACATAGATGACAGTAGTAGGTCCTTTTCCTGTGTTGTATCTGCAGATGAGGAGAGGTGTTCATAGTCAATTCAATTCCAGTAATTGCGGACAACACACAATCTCCGTTTGCATTGTGGGTGCCAAAGATGGAACTAGAATTTTCAGGCACTTCTAACTACTAAATCATCTCATCACCTACAACTTTTCTCATTTTAAAATAGTTGTAATATCATGACATTCTTTGCTTTTTTAAAAATAGAAAATGAAAGTGTATACTAACCGTTACATGATTTGGAAAGTCTTATTGAACATTATGTCTAATCAAACCCTGCAGATCACCCAGGAGGCTGGAGAGTTTATGATCACTTTTCCTTATGGATATCATGCTGGTTTTAATCATGGTTTCAATTGTGCTGAGTCTACAAATTTTGCTACTGTCAGATGGATTGATTATGGGAAAGTTGCTAAATTGGTAAGTTTTATCTGAAAAGTAAAGTGTATTTCATTTGAACTTCTACAGCTTTGTTTTCATCATTCACACTGTGTGCCTCTTGCTATAGTGCTTTTTTCTTTTCAGTTTAGGTATATTTTCTTTCCATGAGCTGAAAATTCATGCCTGAAATTTTTTATTTTGAGATTATTATAGGTCAGTTTGCTCTGAGGAGATTTTTTTTTTTTTTGCTGTGGATGCTTAGTTTCTCTCTCAAAGCAACCATTTTGCTTGCAATATTTCCTATTGACTGTGTATTAAATCGATTTGTATTTCTCTTGCTAAAGTTCAGTCAGTGGTTTAGGAAATAGGTTGTAAAAGGAAGTGATTAGTTAAATTCTTAGTTAAATTTGGAGGCTAAGGGAATGTGGTGAAAAGAAATAAACAAAGCTTCCTTAATACAGAAGTGAATTTCTCAGTAATGTAAAACATACTTTAAAGTATATCTTAACATTTAAGTTGGTATAAAGTTCTGTTTGTAGCTCTTGTCAGCTGTATTTGTTGTAAGTCTTTTTTTTTTTTTTTTTTCGAGACAGGGTTTCTCTGTGGTTTTGGAGCCTGTCCTGGAACTAGCTCTTGTAGACCAGGCTGGTCTCGAACTCACCGAGATCTGCCTGCCTCTGCCTCCCGAGTGCTGGGATTAAAGGCGTGTGCCACCACCGCCCGGCTGTAAGTCATAGACTTTGTTTTTCCATCTACAATGAACAGTTTGTATGAAATTAGTCTGCTTTCACCTTGTGGCTTTAAAACAGGGACATCTTCCAAACAATTGATAGTAATTTTCCTTTTTTATGGCTTTTCAGGAGAAGCAGAATGGTAGAGGGTTATGCCTTAATGAAACTGTTTCACAGTATAGGAAGTTCACATAGAGTCAGTGAGAGAAAAGATAAATGAAGCTTATGGGCCTTACTTTAGCTACTTCATAGTATAATTAACTGTTTTTATTCTATTCTGAGTACAATTATATGTAGAACCATTTTGTGAATTTAGGGAAAATTATTCTTAAGTTATGCGTATTTAGAAGATTCCATGATATATATAAATTCTAGCCTTTGACTACTTAGAAAGCATTTGAATAAATTCTTAAGATGTTTGAGTCTTTGACAGGTCCTTTTATATATACATTTTGGTCATTTAGTCATCAATATCCTCTCACATCCCCTTCCTACTCCCACCAAATCCCTTTTTCTTCCTAACAAGTTTCCCTCCTATTTTTAAATTTCTGTTGTCATCTGGTTTACTTTGTGAGCTACATGGTTCAATTACAGTTGCATGAGAATGGGTGGGGTTTTTTAATCAAACATGGGCAAGTATCTAGTGGCTACACCACTGAAGAAAATGATTAATGTCCGTTTCTGAGGGGCTGTTTGCAAAGGCACAAAGCTGAACTACTTCTTCCTACTAATTTGTGATATGGATCAAAATAAGACCTATCTTCCTTGTTGACAGCTATAAGCAATGAGATAATTTTCACATTTTTGTAGTAAGAGTGGACTGTAACTGGTGAGGAATTGTGGATCTTGGTCTGCATTAGAATCTCATTTGGCTGAAGTGTTATGAAGGAGATGGATCTTAGGTCCAACCTTCCTGCTCTTGCTTGATACTATAAATATATATATAAATATATATATAAATATATATTTTATATATATTAAAATAAGTATATAATAAAAATAAATTTATATTTTAAAAATAAATTACTTTAGGAAAATAATTTATTTTTCAACAAAATTATAAAGATCCTCTTTTTCTTTATTTGCTGTAGACCAGGAGGTGGTAGCGCACATCTTTAATCCTAGTTATTAGGAGGCAGAGATAGGAGGATCTCTGTGAGTTGAAGGCCAGCTTGGTCTACACAGTGAGATCCAGGACAGGCTCCAAAGCTACGGAGAAACCCTCTTTCCAAAAAAAGATGATTATCTCTAAGAGGAGAAGAATATATATGCATGTGAACCTTTACTTCTTAGTTTTGGGAATTTTATTTAACTAGGCACATAGTTATTGATTCACACTTTAGGCTAGCTAATTTAAAATGTTCCACATGTCCTATATAGGCATTTCCCTCACCCCTTTCTTTATCCTTCTCAGGTACTACTCTGCGTACTTTAGTTTTCTATGGCAGGTTTGTTAAAGTACCATGTGTTGATGCTTAGAAATATCATCTCTTTATCTTCGTACAGTTTAGTAGGTTAGCGGCTCAACATTGACCTCACCAGCAAAAAGTCAAGTTGTTTTATAGACTAGGTTTGTTACTGCAAACTGTGGGAACAAGCAGGATTTCTCCACTTTCCCTTGTTTAGGTTGCATCTCAATTATGTTTCTATTGCTATGAAGTAAGATGTGTCTCCTAGCTAACCCCACCCCATAGTCTGACCAACATGACTGCCCAAACATGAACTTGACAAAGACAACACAAATGGACATGACAAAGTGGAGTGGGGAAAGCCCATGAGGTCTTGCCTCCACAAAATACTATTGGCTACAAAGAAAAGCTGGGAATGGGAGAGGTGACGTTTCCTAGGGAAGAGAATACCAATTGGAAACATACGTACAAGTAACATTATACAGACTGAGCAGGTTATATTTAAAAACACATACATACATATGTGTACACACACATTCATGCAATAATAATAATGAAAAATGAAGCCATGAATTTGAAGGAGAGTTGGTGGAGTATAGAAGGGTTTGGAGGTAGGAAAGGAAAAGGAGAAATGTAACTAACTATTAGCTCAAAATTTAAAAGAAAAATTAACAAAGAGACACTATGACCAAGGCAAGTTATAAAAAAAAAGTCATTTAATTGGGGGCTTGCTTGCTTTCTGTTTCAGAGTCCATGGTCATTACAACCAGGCATGGTAGTAGAGCTGTAGTTGAGTTTATATGAGAAAAAAGAATGGGTGTGGGTTTGGGAGAGAGAGGGGGGGGGGGAGGGAGGGAGGGGGAGAGAGAGAGAGGGAGGAGAGGGAGAGACAGAGTGTTAACTGGAAATAGAGTGGGCTTTTGAAACCACAGTGCCCATCTCCATTGACAGACCTCTTGATCATTCCTAAATGCTCCTACCAAATGGAGACCAAGCATTTAAATATGTAGGACTATAGAGCTCATTCAAAACAGTACAGGTTGCTAGCTAAATTTACTACCATAGAGTTGTAAGAGTAATGTGGATGAGAGCTGTATGGCTGGGGGAGACTGCAGGACTGCTGGCAGTGGCACCAGACACCACTGCTTGTACTGACTTTTTGGAACCCATTCTCTTTGGATGGATACCTCGCTCAGCCGAGATATAGTAGGTGGGAGAGTCTTGGTCCTTTCTCAAAGCAATGTGCCTTACCCACTCTGAGGAGTAGATGGGAGTTGGGGTGGAGGAGCAGGAAGGTAGAGGGAATGGAAGGAGAGGAAGGAGTGGAAACTGGGATTGGTATAAAAAATTTTATTTTATTTTATTTTATTTATTTATTTATTTATTTTTTTTTTTGGTTTTTCGAGATAGGGTTTCTCTGTGGCTTTGGAGCCTGTCCTGGACTAGCTCTATAGACCAGACTGGTCTCGAACTCACAGAGATCTGCCTACCTCTGCCTCCCAAGTGCTGGGATTAAAGGCGTGCGCCACCATCGCCCGGCTATAAAATTTTAAAAGATAGTTTGTTTTCTTTTAAAAAAAACACAAAAACCCACAATTTTTTATTTTGAACATTTGTATTATATAAAGAATATCATTTATACACATAAAAAGAGAGAGTAAGATCCATTTTCTTTGCTGATTGACAGGCACTGATTAGGATTTTATTTTTTCTACAGACCTTTCTCAGACTTTTCCATATCATTATTTTAGAACAGGCAGTGTTTAAGTTTCCATTTTTTTTATATAAGACAATATATTTACAGATGTTAGGAATTTGGATGAGACATCTTTAAAGGATTTAGGGAGCCTAATCATCTTCCTCCCATCCATAGTACAAATTAGCAAATGATAGGCTGATGATTGAGAATCTACTTTGCATAAGTAATGGTGTTACCTGCTTAAAATCATAAACTTATCCTTTTAATGGAAAATTTTGAACGTTTCAGTAGCCTATGAACTCTTAGCATTACCATTTCCATTCTTAGTTAATTATTTTTCTTATAGTAAGGTGTGATGTGATTATCTTCTAGACTTTAGTTGTTTTTTATCTCTAGTTTTCAAGGTAGATAATCCTATAAATTTATATCTCATATATATATATATATATATATATATATATATATATATATATGTTAAGCATTTGAGTAATGTGTATTGGGAACAAGTTTATCTGTTTTGTCCATGACTGATATAATGTATGTGTTAGTTATGGATTGTGGTAAGCAGACTTTTAGCTTTGTGGATGCCCTATTTGTTAGTCTTATTATTTGCTTTTTTGAATTCATTCTAAATAGTATATTACATGATTTGTAAATGTAGATGAGTAGAGCTTTTTATTTATTATAAACAAACTTCTGCTTTTTCACAGACAGACAAGTGCAAAAGTGCTAGATAAAGTCTCTGTTGGAGATACTGCATTAATTGATGAGTGTAGCAGGACATGTGTACTGTATATCTTCTTCATGATATAGACATATACATAAGTCATTCAACCATATGCTATGAAATAATTCACATTATTCCAAATTTCTCATTTCTCTCAGAAAAGAATTATTACAAAATGTTATTTTTAATGAAAACAAAACTGATTAGAACACCTTACCATTTTCTCTGTTAGGAGGTCTTTGATTATAAGCCATCAGGCTTGTTTGGTAGAGAAAACTGTCACTACTTTAGGGGACTAGTTGACACGGAGAACCTCTATTTACTGAGACTGTGCTTGTTCTTTTCATGTTGGTGCTGGTCCGGAAACCACAGGTGAGACTATTTGGCATTGCATGCTTCCTTTGTCCTTTGATGCTTACCTTAACCTTCTGATGGTGTGGTGGTTTCTGATGATACTTTTGTAGTGCGTGGTTTACAGGTTTCAGCTGAAATGCAGTGGCCAATAAAGCTTTGTTTTTATGATTAGTTTTGATTGACTAGAGATCCCATACCATGATTGGTATCAAACTCAATGCCTCTTCCAAATTGGTACACGTTTTTGGAGTTTGATATCTTCAACTAAATTTTTGGATTTGAAGGCTATTTCAGAGCTTGTTTCTTAGTCAAAGATGTTCTTTTTCATGTATTGGTTTAGAACTCACATTTCTGTCCAGCTCCAGATCTCATAGCAACTTAGTATGATCATCGTTGTTTCTAAGAGGTTCCTAATACTCTACCTATACATCCTTGAAATACTTGTTATTTTCTTCAATCTGGACCATTTAGCTCTCTTTTCCCTTGACTTATAAAGTATTACAAGGAGCTCCAGAGCATCAGATCCTTGTATTCCACAGGGTTATGCTACCTGAGAAGGTGTTCATATAGTTTGTCCTGATTTTACTAATCTAAGATGATTCTTATAAAATATACTCAGCTCCTTGTAGTCTTAAGCTTTATGCTTGGTGGGGGAATACTCAAAGAGTCTGCTCTGAAAGAATTCCTGGGCTGTATATTGTTAGAGAAGTGTGGGAATGATCTTTCTGAGAAATACTGTTCAGATCTTGCTCTTACAAATCAAACTTTCACAAAACTGAAACCAAGCTAATTGCTTTCAGATAAATTATTACTATGTACATGTTAGGCTCATATATTGTATACTCAACCTGTTCACAATTATCTGCCATCTAAGAAAAATATGCATGGTTCCCTGTAGTGTTACGGTTTGGAATGCCCCAGTATATTGTGTTCCTTAATTTTCTATTGGGTTCTTGCATATCCTTCACTCAGAACAAAGTATGTGTCTATGAGCTATGGTGAGCTGGTCTAAGACCTTTCATTAGAAGCAGTCAGTTGTTTAAAGCAGCATCTCTTCCCCCTACATATGTTGGAACAAAACATGTGGTAGAGTTATTAGGGCTAGGAAAACAATTTTCTGCCTTTTGAAATTCCAATAAAAGATGATGAAGACAAGGTCTACACTCTTCGTTCTTACCATATTTCCTGTGCAATTTGGTATATAAAGAGAATGGCCTTTGTTCATGGCTACTAGGATTAATCAGACTCTCTTAGCTCAGACTTCTCTTTTAGATTAATACAGGAAGACCAAAAACTTCAGAATAAATCAGGGCCACCCTCGAGTAAAGGACACCAAGAATTAACTTTTTCTATTTCATGTGACATCACCCCAAGGATCAATACATTTTCTCTGTCTTTAGGGAGCATCCCTGAAGAACTTTTACTAACTGCCACATACAAGCTTTAATGGTAGTAGATAGAATGTACTGTTCACTTATTTTGGGAACCTTCATTGCTTTAAACATCAGAGTAAAAATAGAAAATAATGCTGTTATCCCTCTGATAGTAATTGAAACCAAACATCTCTGCATATTTGAATTATGCATTACATTTGTAACATTCCTTTGTGGAAAAGTGGAGCCCATGGTTATATCTGTGTAGCTGCAGTGCTATTCACAGGCTTGGATCCTGTCTAGGCTGTATGAAAGAGCTAGCTTGCAGGTTTTGGTTTTATCCTTTTATGTAGCAGGATGAAATGTAGTTATTTGGAGGCTGGATTTGATATATAAGTATTATTATGTATTTATTAGTTTCACATAAAAACTGGTAGCTATTAAATAAATCTTTGACTTAGATTTGAGATTGAGTGTTCAAAGACATTTGTGAAAGTATTTTGTTTTTGTGATGTGGCAGCTGTAAGTACTATGATCTCCTTAAAGAGAAAGAGTTATTTACTGTACTGATAGTTTCGGGGACAGTTATGTCTTACCTACATCCTTAGAAATTGAGTGCTTTTTACAGTGTGTAGAGTGCAATGACGCATTAATGATGTTGTTTTGATTTGATTTGATTTGCAGTAATTTTATGTCATATATAATATGTCAGAGACTTGAATATTGAAATACAGACTGCAATTGATTTTGAATAAGAAGGATGTAAACACCAGGGTATGGATTCATTCTATTTTAGATTCTGTTTTTGTTTTTGTTTTTTTTAAATGAAACAGACAATTTTAGTTAATTAGCAGTCTTCCAATGAAGTCTTCAGTTTTGGACAGAAAACTCCGAGATCATATTTTAAAGTTTTTTTTTTTTTTTGGTTCCATTTCCTTTCTAGCTGGTACAGTTCAAATCTCCTTAGGCGTCTTGGTAATTTTCTGCTTCTGGGAGATTTAATCATGCTCTATTGGTTAGAGTTACTATTGCTGTGATGAAACATCATGATAAAGCAACTTGTTGAGGAGTGCTTACACTTCTATGTAACCGTTCATTATCAAAAACAACAAGTGCAGGAACTCACATAGAGACGAAATCTGGAGGCATGAGTTGATGCAGAGGCCATGTAGGAGTGCTGCTTACTGGCTTGCTCAGGATATATATATATATATAACCTAAGACCACCAGCCAAGAGACATAACCATCCACAGTAATGTGGGCCCTCTACCACCAGTCACTAATAAAGAAAATGCCTTACAGCTGGATCTTGTGGCGGCATCTTCTCATTTGAGGTTCCCTCATTTCAGATAATTCTGTCAAGTTGACCTAAGACTAGCCAGCACTTGTGCTGATACCGATCATAGTGTGGCACTTGTTTAACGTTATGCACTACAATCCAGAAGCCTTGGGTTCAAGCTATTCTCCTGCATCAGAACTATGGTAACTGGATTTTACAGGTGTGTGCCATTTGCACTTTACACTGTGTCATAAAGCGCTAGTCTAATAATATTTACCTGCTGTTAATGTATGCAAAGGAAAGAAAATCTGGACTGTCTTACATTTTCATTGAACAGGTCTCTCCTCTCCCTTCTCTCTTTCCTTGTGTGGGCTCAAATCCATGACCTTGGTCATACTAGACAAGAGATGAGAGGTCAACTACTATTAAACTACATCAACAGCTTCAAGTTCTATATTTTTTAAAGTATTACATATTTTGTGTTGTGCAGTTGTAGCTTAAGTTCATATTTAATAACTAAGTAACTGATACAGTTACGTACAAAGATAAATAGGAAATGCAGTTACTGAGTTCAAAGATAATGTCAGCATTTAAACCTAGGCAGGCTAAATGAAGTATTCCCACTTTATTACTAAACTCACTTCATGTACCCAGCTAGGCTGCTCTCCTCACTTTCCTATTTTAGAAATTTAGCAAAGAAAAAAAAAAAAAAAGAAGGCCTCAGGAGAATCAAGCCAGTGCTGACCATATTCTGTCACCAAAACTTTTCCACAAATGAGGCACAAATTTCCAGTTAGCCTTTCTACTGAAGCCCTTCAAACTTAAGCTTCATGGTCTATGGGAAAATGAGGGCTGCGACAAAAGTGCATGCGCTGCCCTTTCTTACCTTGTAGATCCCACAATACACTGTTTTATTTTATTGTCTGTATCTGTATATGCTGTTTTCATACAGTGCTCCACACCTAAGGATCAAAGGCTTGAGCAGATTGCGAGAGATCTATAAATAAATTATAACCATTCACAAAAGATAACAATTCAATTTGATGATGCAAACATTTGGTAAGTAGCCAATGAAATTTTCATTTAATAAAATCTACAGGCAATAAATGATAGTATAAATATTTTTTACATAACTGAGAACCATCTATTCAACATAGCAAAGAAAGACCAATAATATCCTCCAAGACTTTCTCAGATTAGGAAAAGAACTATGAGGGGAGCTCACTCGTTCTAAAGGACTAAGAAGACTAATATTCATAATGAGACACTGTGTGATACACACTACTGTGTAATCATCAGTTTGAAAATAAAAATAATGAGATATTTTAATATTTAATCAGCGTAGTCACTGATGTAATCTACAGAGTCTTAATATAGATTCTTGAATATAAATAGATAATAAGCATTTCGTACATAACAGAAAAAGCAAACATGCAATTCAGGATTTAAAAACAGAATATTCTTTCTAAGCATAGTTACAAAGCAGAAGTATATTTTAATTATTAAAATATAGTGTGGGTTTGAGTGCATCTATGAGTGTGTGTGTAACTTCTGTGTTTGTGTGTATATGTGAGTATATGTGTTCATGTATGCTGTATATTATCTACATATATATGTTTATGTATATGTATGTAGGCATATTTATGTCTTTAATATTTGTGTGTTTGCAGTGTAAACGTGTGTAGACATCAGAATAACTATTGTGAATAGGTTCACTTTTTTCACAATGGGTTTTGGGATCATACTCAGGTATTCAGGTCTGTGTGGCTAGAATTTTTATCTGTGGATACAAAAGCTTTATTTATTTATTTATTTATTTATTTATTTATTTTGGTTTTTCGAGACAGGGATTCTCTGTGGTTTTGGAGCCTGTCCTGGAACTAGCTCTTTTTTATTTGATTTTAATTTTGTTACCTGAAATTCATTTTTCTTTGTCTTCTTTTCTGGAAGTTAATGCTGTCTCTGCTTCTGTCTTCCCTGGTGACTCACTAATTGGTTTTATCTCTCCTGCTTCTGATATAATGTTATATTTAAAGTATTAGTTTTCTAGTCTGTGTTGTTAAAATGTAATACTATATTCTAAACTAAAATACTATATTCTAATACTAAAATATAATACTATTTATTAAATGCGTACTAGATTAAAATATTCATGGAATAACATGATGCAAAAACTAAAAACAGCCTTGACATTACAATATGTAAAGGAGGCAATAGCTCATTTAAAGCAAGCACGTTCTCTGCAGTTTTCACCTTCTATGGAACAGTTCCCCTACTGTTTCACCTTCCTTTTTCTCTCAGTAGCTTATGAAGAGACTTCGGGTCTCCTATACCTGGGTCTGCTTATTGCATTCAACCATCACCATTAGTGCCTCATTCTGTGTCTATTGTGATTTGCTGCTCATGATTCTAATGTCCTTTAGTCTTAATAAATCATGTTGACATATTTTAATTCAATTAATTCTTTGAGAATCATTCATATACAAGGTCAGTAATAATAGCCAGGATTGAAATACAGATCTTTGCTAAATAAGACTGGGTAAGATTTGATTAATACAGATTTGCTGTCCAAGCTTCAACAAGATTAATGTTGGGAATTCTAACACACCAATTATTTTTTCTTAAAATTTCTGACAGAGCTCTACATAAAAGAATCATATGCTCATATATCTGTAGGAACTTGTCCTCATTTGCTGAATTGGATTTGTCTCCCTCACCTAAGAATGTATTCAATGGAGAGTTAGAAATGTGTGATCTTTGAAATGGACCTGTACTAATTTTATTTAATTAAGTATTCATTTATTTATTCTGAGCCAAAGTCTTATATATTCCAGGCAGCCTTGAACTACCTATATAGTTGAGAAAAACCTTGAACTCTTGATCTCAGGCCTGAGTTTTCTACCTAGGCCTTTACCTCTTGCGTGTTGAGGTTATAGGTATGACTCCCTACCTGGTACCAGGACAGACCATATCAATCATTTCACCTCTGACCACCCTAGTGAACCAGTGATTTTCTTCAGGTTATCTACAGTTGTATGTGCCACTCAAAGGCAGCTGTGTCACCTAAATTATCCCAGCATTAGGGAGACAATTCACTAATGAAGGCTTCATCCTTACAGATTCTTGTCTAATTTGGGGGCAACTGGGACAGTAAGAAACATTTTTTTTTCTTTCTAACAATCAGTTACTGCTTTGGTAACCTTAGGGGAAAACTTGTGCCAGTTTACTGAGCCTTATAAATTGGATTGCTTCTTTTTATCAGCTTCCCTGCCCCCCCCCCCAGAAGGAATGTATCAATTCAGAGGAGATAACTATATAGTTCTCAGTTATAGTGTTTCTTTTCTTTCTATGAATTGCTAATGTCTACTTTTCATTTGTTTCCTTTGATTTCAGATACTATTCTTGATATGTTCATGTTTTTTATTCTCTGTAAATGTAGGCTTTCTCCTAGTGACTATCTGCTTTTCTTTCTTCAACTTAGCCTACATATTTTGCATAATAAAGTAAACTCAATAACACACATATGTTTAGGAGACTGATGTTCTAAAATGCTAAGTAATAGATTCCTCTGTGTTTAACTTTCAGTATGTTGTTTTATTTTTTTCTTTGTACATAAATCCTGCAAACCAAGTTAGAAAAAATAAATCAATCTGGTTCATTTTATCAGAATAAAAAAGTTAAGGATACTTTTAGAATAGAGATGTCAAGCCACTAATAAATTATTTTGATAAAAATATCCCATGATCTTGACATTGGTAATTTCCTGGAGACACTATTGCAGCATAAGTTTTTTTTGTTTTGGTTTTCTTACACCCTTATGCTTGGTTAGTCCGTCCTTGCTGGGCAAAAATCTGATCCAGCTACATATTGCTATGCCTCAGTGACTTTCTGTGACCTAGTAATAAGCCTTCCTTATCTCCTCACACCTGGTAGTTTTCAGACCTGTATGATCAATACCACAAGAACAGTGGTGCCAGGTTAGTCTGCCATCTGGTACTATAGTCTTCTTTGGTACACAGTTGCATCAGGCCTTTGTATGATGAGGTTGCAAAACAGTGTTCAAGGAGATTGTATTAGATCAGGAATTCCTTCATTCTCATTTTCAGCTTAGGCCCTCTCTTTCCAAGTGAACTTGTATTTTTACACGATGGAAGCCTAGCTGAGTGTTGTCTTATCCTCAGAAAACCTTTGCTATTATTACTATTACACAGTGCAGAGTTTCTCATTGATAGTTTCTGTCTTCCCGGTTAACCCCCGGCCCCCTAAGAAAGGGTTTCTCTGTTTAACCTAGGCTGTTGTGGAGCTTGCTCTATAGTCCAGGCTGGCCTAGAGCTTATAGACATTCACCTTTCTTTGCCTCCTGAGTTCTGGGATTAAAGGTGTGTGCCATCACTACCCAGCTTATTTGTTCATTCTTTAAACATGCTTTTTATGTTTTTGCACACGCACAAGTATGTGTGCATGTTCTCACCAAGCATTCAGGTATCCCACGAGCCAGAAGGAAGGTGCTAGATTCCCTGAAATTGGAATTACAGGCAGTTGTTAACTGCCTGAAATGGGTGGTAAAAATTGGGCTGGGATCCCTGAGAGAACAGAGTATACTCTTAAGAAGTAGGCCTTCTCGAGTGTCTTGGGTGTCTTGAGAGACTAGTGTGTGTGTACTGATGGTGGGGAAGGTGCAAAGCCTGCATGTGGAAGCCCAAGTTGCATCTTGGTGGTGGAGGCAACAACTTCTCCGGTACTTCTGCCATGGCAGATTCGGGGAGTGGTATAGCTCAGAAAACCTGGGACTTGGCTACCCATATACAGGAAGTACATATCGACTGAATCTACAAATATGACAAAAACAACAGAAAAAACTCCTGGCGGCAAAACCATGAACTGAGTATTTCAAGGATACTTTAAATACTGCATAATCTCAGCATTGGCTCTACTGAAAATGGTGACTCTTGCCAAATGAGGAGGCAACTTGGAAGTGATGGATTTAATGCTTGGGAAAATGATGGTAGACAGTTTTGCGTTGCTTGTAGAGGGCAAGCAAACCCAAATAAATGCTCAGGCTGCATTAGAGAAGTAACTAATACAATGAATATATTTTATGTATAATTTTTCTGAAGCGTATCAATAATAGTTTCAATGATTTTATTTCTCTGTAAGTTGTTCTGGATATGACCAATAATTTCCTAAATTTATTAATGGAAAAAGATTGTTTTGATGTACATTTTTTAAAATAGAAACAAGTGTATTTGGGTTTATGCTTCCAATGGATGGTGGCAGAACATCATGTGCCTAAAACTCATTGCTGTATACTTTTTTACTTATGATAAATGTTGTTTCTAGGCTGTGAGAAGTAAACTGCAGAGCTCAACAAACCCACGTAAGAGATTCTTAGGAAAAGGCAGGGATATGGGGAAGTAAATTTGGTTGATTGGTTGATCAACTGGAGGCCACCGGGAGGGGACAGGCAGCAGGAACACTGTGGCAGAGGCTCAGGGTGGAGGGTCCTAGCAGAGGTCACATCTTAGTCTCTGGTTTCAAAGCATGGAGACTGGACATACACACACACACACCACTGATGTCACCCCGAATAGGGTGGAGACAGTATAATATGGGAAGCCTAACAATAAACATTAAGTATTTCTTATATTTTTAAAATCCTTATTTTTTAAATCTGTTTATCAAGCTTTCTTGATATACTAGGAGAGAACTTTTCCTACTACTGTTACTTTTTCCCCTCTTCTTTTTCTTTTTGGTGATAGAGTCTTCTGGTATAGCTTTGGCTGGCCTGGAACTCACAGAACTCACAGAGACCCACCTGCATTAGCTGGGATTAAAGGAATGCACCACTATGTTCAGATCCTGGCATGTATGCTTTTAGTATTGTAATATATTATTGCCAATTTCAAAGTTCACATTTGAGAAACAAGCAGTTCCCTTACAAAACCAAAACAACAATAACAAAAACCTCACAGTATGGTCCAGTAATATTTTAAGTAATTTTATGATTTTTGTATTGGGCAACATTAGTAGCTGTCTTAGAGTACTCAAAGTCTGAGGCCACAAGTTGTATATTCTTTAGCCCTTCACATATATACAGTTCAAAAATAACATGGGAAGAGGTTAATTGTGTATTTGTGTGTGTGTTTACATATGTACACACCTTCTTTCATCTGTTTCATATATATAATACTGATATATGATGCGGGATGTCCCTCTGTATGCTTTGAATAAGTTTTATTAGCATTGATTAATAAGGAAGATTGCTGCTTTGGCTTATGGCAAGGCAGAATATAGCAAGGTGAGAAATCCAAGCACAGGGGCAGTGGGGGGGTGGGTAAGAAGGCAGAGTTGTGGAGACACCAGTAACTCTGGAGGAGTAATATGCCAAAGTATTACTGGTAAGCCACCATGCACATGGTGATATCTAGATTATTAGAAATGGGTTAATTTTTATGTAGAATTAGCCAGCAAGAAGTACAAGCCATCAGCCAAAAAATTATAATTAATATTAAGCCTCCAAATGATTATTGTATAAACAACTGTGGATACCAGCAGGTGAGAGAGAATCTAGTTGGTCCAGTGGAGTATAACTACATTCTATACCCAGCATTTGACTAAACACAAATCTCAAAACAGATAAAACAGAGTTTATTATTGACAATGATCTAGAAACACATTTATATTTAAGTTACCCCAAATTCCATGTTTCAATATGGCAACTGTTTGATAATGTTATTATAGTAACAGAACAAAAAAATATCATCAATCAAGGCATTTTTAATATACATTGGTGGAAGCATAAATAAGTGGATATCTTAGGTTTTCTGTTTCTGTGATAAAACACTGACAGAAAGCACGTTTAAGGAGGAAATGTTATTTCAGCTTACACTTCCAGGTAACTACCATTTTGGGAAGACAGGGTAGAAACTCAAATAGGAACCTAGAGGCTGGAACAGAAACAGAGACTAGGCAGGAAAATATCTTAGAGATTAGGCTCACTGTGACTTATTTAGATTGCTGTCTTATGTAGCTCTGGACCACCTGCCTAGAGGTAATACCAGTTATCATCAATCTTTAATAAAGAAATGCCTTGTATAAATGCCCACAGGTCAATTGGATATTCTATCTTCCTAAGTGACTCCAGTTTGTCTCCACCTGGCAAAACTCAGCCAGCACACTGAACTAAGTCTTTGGGCTGGTAGAAACAAGTATTTTGGTAATAGTGCATTCTAGAAGGTTTTATCTCCTTCTCCCAGCCATAAGATGTTTAGCTAGATATTACCGAGGTCAAATAATGGCTATTTATGAAACTAAAGATTGAGGTCTAGACCTGCAAAATTTTTACCTTACACATTTGTAATTGTAATTAGTTTCTTAATTGTGTAAAAGTTTCTGTTGAAGGTAAAACTCCTTTCTGAGATATTTACTTCACAATATCAACTCAGATAAGACAAGGTACTTGGTTTTGACACAGGAAAGAATGTCAGGACTAGCAAATAAAGCAATTAGGATTTAGAAGTTCTCTCTCTCTCTTTCTCTCTCTCTCTCTCTCTCTCTCTCTCTCTCTCTCTCTCTCTCTCTCGTGCAATACTTGTGCCTCTCAGTTTATGTTCATAGAAGCAGAGGTTGATGTTGGATGTTTTCTGATCATTCTGGACCCCACCCATTGAATTTACTAGCTAGTCAGCCAACTATAGGAATCTGTCTGGCTTTTAAGTGGGTTCTGAAGATCTGAACTTAGGTCCTCATGCTTGTGTGGCAGGCAAGTTGTGACCTGGACCATCTCACCAACTTTTAAAAATACTTTAAAATACATTTAAACCCCAGAGTTTAGAGTAAAAGACATGAAGAGAATGTGTTTCAATTTCTCCTAAAAGAATAGCAATTTGTTATCTTTAAACTAGTTGATTTGGGTGGCAAAATAAGATTATCGCATAGGCCTTAGAGAGACTTATACTGTTATGGCAAAGCAATCCTTCACAGGAATGAGGGAGGATTGGATATCTTTGTTGTATATAAAGTTAATGGATATATTTGAGGTTCCTAAAAACTGTTCAAAAGAATGAGCAGGTCATATACTTGTCAAGTAAGCCTGTCCCATTACTATTTTAACATAAAGCTTCAGTTTATTAAAAGAATGTTATCTCTAGATAAGTGCTAAGATCTCTCTCTCTCCAGTCCTAATTTGTGTATTTCTTGACATTTTGTTTTTCCATATTATTGTTTCTTGTAATACTTTTTCACTTTCATAGGTCATATGAGAGTAATATTTGGATGTTTGGAAAATGGGAAAAGCTTTATAAGGAAGGCATTGGAGCCCAAGTGTTTTGATTATTTGAAAGCTAAAAATATATTTTTTCTATTTAATTACATAAAAACACCTGATTCAGGAGCTAGTCTATGATCAGTGAAGGTTAATTTCTTTAAGCCTGCTTCTACTCAATAACTTTACATGATTCCTTATTTTTTATCTTTGACCTGCTATTGTTGGATGCCAAATCTTAGAAAATAGTTAATTTCTCAGAAGCTTTTTTATATAGCTCCTTTTTTTTTTTTTTTTGGTTTTTCGAGACAGGGTTTCTCTGTGGTTTTGGAGCCTGTCCTTGAACTAGCTCTTGTAGACCAGGCTGGTCTAGAACTCACAGAGATCCGCCTGCCTTTGCCTCCCGAGTGCTGGGATTAAAGGCGTGTGCCACCACCGCCCGGCCTTTTTTTTTTTTTTTTTTTTTTTTACTAAATGTTGGGTATTATCTATTTTGAATGAGAATACCATTAGTAGGTATTGACCAAGCACCACCGTTGACAGAGGATTCTGTCCAAACCAATCCTGCAGTCATTCAGTCCCAAAGAAACACACAGAAGTCTACATTAATTGTAAACTTGGTATGGGAGGTCATTTTGTCTATGTGTAGTTTGTATTGGTTAATGAATAAAGAAATTACCTTGGCCTGTTGATAGGGTAGAACTTAGGTAGTTAGGCAAAACTGGACTGAATGCTGGGAGAAGGAAGGCATAGAGAGGCGCCATGGATCTGCTGCCAGAGTCAGATATGATAATCTTTCCCAGTAAGCCACTGATACATGGCAGTAAACAGATTAATGAACTTGGTTAAATTAAGATGTAAGAGTTAGCCAATAAGGAGCTACAGATTATGGGCCAAGCAGTGATTTATATGCTACAGTTTCTGTGTGATTATTTTAGGGGCTAAGCTAGCAGGGCAGTCAAGACCAACAAGCGACTCTCCTCTGCAACATAAACTGGTTGGCCTAGTAGCTCAGGCTTCATATTAACTCTTATAACATATATTAGCTCACATGTGGCTTGGTACCTTTTTCAGCGAGGCAGTCACATCTTGCTTCCTCTGCAGCTGGGTCACAATTGCAGACTGAAACTTTCCTTTTCCTGTAATTCTCATCCCGCCACTATTTCCTTCCTGGTTGCCCTGCCTATACTTCTTGCCTGGCTACTGGCCAATCAGCATTTATTAAGCAAGTGCAAGAATCAAATCTTTACAGGGTAAAACCATTGTCGCACAGCACTTTCCCACTGTGGTTTTTTTTTTTTTTTCAAAATAAGAACTCTGAATCTAATAGCCTTTGTTTAGCTTTTTGTCCAGACCACTATCCATAACATATTATAACCAACACTCTAAACAAAGATAAATTTCCATAATCCATTTTTTGGGGGGAATGTGGGCATAGTTTTCCAGGCTACTTCTTGCTGATTGGGGGCACTGATAATCTTATGGGGACCTAAAGAAAATTAAGAATTTTGGTCAAGTCATGACTGGAGTATCCTGTGAGGCTTGATCATCTTAGGCAGCAGTCTTGAGTTTGTTCTGGATGTAGAACTCAGACATGTAGTCCATTCACTCCTATCGGAGATTTCTCAGGAGGTCTTTCTTAGTAATTTTCTGGCTAAGTTGTCTCCTTACTACAAATTGACACCTATGTGTGGACTAAATTCATGTAAAACCTGAGAGGGCTTGTAAAGGAACTCTAGACACAAAGAAATGAAGTTTAACTGCATTTATTTTCCCTAAATAGGATTTGCTTGCTGGCGGCACGCTGCCGCTCCTTTAAGAGAGGTTTTCCTGATTCAGGGGTAGCAGAAAAAAAGCTGTGCTCTTTTGAAATGCTGTCTCTCTGGGCCATGCTGCCAGAATGACCTGTGCCTCATTCAGGCAGGAGGTCCGACTACAAAGCATTTGTATGGCGTTTGTGAACAGACTGCTGCAGCTTGCTTAATGACAGCCTGAACTGGATGTGTGCTTGAGAATGGGGTTGTGGGCATGACCTCTCAGAGGCAGCAAACAGACAATACCATATATACCCTATAAGGCTTCAGCTTAAGTATGTAAGAAGTGCTTAGCATTTTAAAAAGTTTTTTAAAGAATTACAGATACGCAATAGGACAGATTCAAATATTAAAGACCTTTAAATGGGATATAGTGATGGATAAATGTACATAGTCTTGGGAGAGAGAGGAAAAAGAGTACAAAGAGTTACAAAAAGTAAGTAGGGCTGGAGAGGCGGTTTGCTTCTTTTATGTATATATGGTTTTTTGAGACATATATTTTAAAGGTATCTTGAATTCAAAATATGGGTCTAAGAATATATGTTACTTTGGAAAATATCCTTTCATTTCAACAGAGGATAAGGACCTGTGGATTGCTTCCAGAGTAATGTTATTTGATGGACCAAGTCCCCTGAAAGGTTGCCTTGAATACCTCTCAAAAAATTACTTCACCCAATAAACAGCAGGAAGCAGTTTTGATAGAACTATGCCCATATTCCCAAATATTGTTTATAATTATTTTTTATGTTTAAATGGGGGTATGCTATAGAGATTTGCATTGGCATGGATCTTGGTTTATTGATGCAAATTTAAAATCAATTCTGTTATATGTATATTTCTGATTTTGATTAAGATATTGTGTTTGTGCAGCTCATTTAAATGTTAATGTATAATTAAGAAATATAGGTCAATAGATAGTTATCTAGATGGTCAAACTTGTAGTCATGTTAGGTTTTCTAGCTGTTTAGAGAAGTATTTCAGATGGATAGGCATTCTTCAAACCTTTTAAAGACTACAGAATATGGTGACATTTAAAACATTTTAAGGTCTTAAGACTGTAGATGACACATCACTCCTGGAAGCACCAATTACTTCAAGCGGAATGGGCATTGAAGAGGCTCCTTAAGAAGTTGGTTAGCCTTTTGTGCAAGAAACTGCTCTTGCCTGGACTGCTTGATGAACTGAACATTCAGGACTCACAGAGTAATGACAGCTGAACTTGCTTAAAGATGAGATGATCCTTCAGGGTTTTTGCTTCATGAAAGAGTCTGCTAGACATTCTGCAGAATACAGAAAAATGTGACGGACAAACTGCCAATATAGTCAGAACTGTCTTTGAAATTTCCTGCTTCATGGAAAAGTCTGCTGGATACTATGGGCCAGTAGGCTAGAGATGGATGGCCCAATGATGCAGAAGAACTTTGGTTGACTGTCCAGGCAGTGAAAAGTCTCTTTCAATTCTAGAATTTTAGAAGTTGCTTACAATGAACTTATTGTTTACTTAGGTAATATTATATCCTTCTGGAGTCTTTGATGGAGTTGAAGAATTTATAGTTATAGTTTTCTTTAGTTATGCTAAGAGAGCGCTGGAATTAATGGCATGTGCCACTACTACCTGGTTCCTTTAAATTTCTTATTCCTATTAATCCTTTACTTTTCTCTACAAGGTGTTGTTGATTGCTTAATGGTATCTTTGGTATAATGAAGAGGAGATTTTATTTAAAAATTTGAGTTACTTTGCAAGCGTTTATTTTATTTTTTTATGTATGAATGCATTTTCTTAACTTCTGTCTGTGTACCACCTGTATGCCTAGTGTCTGCAGAGATCATAAGAGGGTGTCAGATTTCCTGTAACTTGAGTTAGGGATGTTTGTAAGCTACCACTTGTTTGCTGTGAGTAGACTGGACGCTCTTGCAAGAACAAGAGCTTTTAGCTAGTTAATCATCTTTCTACCTACAAGAGGTTGTTAATAAAAACAAATATAATTAAATGTTTCTTTTTTACATTTATTTATAGTGTTGTGTGTGCATATGTGTATATGCATACCATCATATGCAAATGGAGTTCAGAGTACAACTTGTAGAGTCAGTTCTCTCGTGCCATGTGATAGTTTTCTTTCTCATCTATCTCTCGAGATAGAACTCAGGTTGTCAGGCTTAACAGCTGCTCTCAACCACCCAGACATATCACCAATGACTCTCTTGTTAAATTATTCAAATCACACATTCATTGACATTCCAGATTTGTATAACAACTTTGCTTAACTGCAATATAATACCTTAATACAAGTATCTGCAAAGAGCTCAGTGCTTTACATGTTCAAAGAGAAAAAAAATGGGCCAGCCCTGTTTGTTTGGGCCTCTGGTAAGAATAGCAAACTCTGTTTGTATGTCACATCTCACAAGGGTGGAGCTAAAAGATAGTTGAGGCCTGGTTTGCTTCTTTTTTATCAGGCTTTCCATAAGAACACATAGGAGAAATCTCAAAGGTTCACATATAACTATTTACCAAAGAAATATCATAAGAACTATTTCATGCATCCAATGAGTTAAAATCCATTCATTAGGTCTAACCTACTAATAGCCCCTCTGTGTGCACCAAGCTTTTAATTAAGGTAAAACTTTTGGTGATGTTCAGAACATGCCTAAACTGGCACAAACATTCCATATAGCATTACTACTTTGTAATGTTGATGCATATCTGTGATAGTAATCCTTTCATACAAACACTGCATGTTGTACTACAGAGTTTTGATGGATATCTGTGGTGGTAGAGTAACTTTGATGAAAAACCTTCAGACACTCACTCATGCTTCTCTGCATCTTTTTCTTGGTACACAGTTCATATAAATGTACAAAGTATTTTAAAATATTTTCTCATTTCAAAAAAGAACTCTGTTCTGAGTTTCTTTTTAGATGTTAAATTTCTTATATTTCAATTAAGCATTCATGTTCTACTCACGGGTGTGGTATGTTATGTAGTTAGCAAAATATTTCATTGTTGATTTTATTGCAACTGTTCGCTGTGTTTCAGTGCACTTGCCGGAATGACATGGTGAAAATATCAATGGATATATTTGTAAAGAAATTTCAGCCAGACAGATACCAAATTTGGAAACAAGGAAAGGATATTTATACTATTGACCATACAAAACCTACTCCAGAGTCTACCCCTGAAGTAAAAATATGGCTACAGAGGAAGAAAAAATTAAAAAAAGCATCCAGGAGGTAAGGATTCTACCACATCCTGTTTATAGTATGGACTTTATTTAAATGTATCATGGAACAAAATGTTCTCCAGGACTACTGGTTTATTTTTGTCTCTGCTATTCATAACTTTATTATATTACTGAAATTTTGAGGTAGTGTATGTTTAGTTTTTGAATTGGTGTAGTAGAATTTAGGAACAGGTAGTCACTTATGCAGAGTATTCCTGAAATCAATGTACATAAGGAGTAGAACAACATAGAACTTTTTGGAATTCTTCCATAAATTTATTTTAAATATGTATTTGTTCTTTACCTTATTTACCATATTTTAAATAACTTGACTTACAACTTCTATATGCTACCATTGTTTAAAATTTTTACTTATGATTTCTCCCATTAGCTGAAATACTTCTTTCCTCATCTTGATGTTTATGCTGTGGTTTTATTCTTTTTGTTTCCTTTCAAAGACTCAAAGGAGAAAACATTATTTCTGTACCTTGGTGGTCTTTTTGAACCTTACATCCAATCTACTTTTGTGACTAGGACTTTGTTAAAACCTTTGAATAGGCTGTGTGTCTTATGGCTCAGATTCTTAGTTTGCATATTAACTCTTAATTTTTTGTTTAGGTTTTCTTTATACTATTGTGTATTATTCTTTCAATTCATAAAAATAATAGTTGAAATCTGTTAATTTTCTAAAGCCAGGAAAAAATATCCAAGAAATTCAATTCATTCTTAACCTCACTATCTAGAGACTCCATCTTAATATTTTGTATATATTTCTTTATATTTATGTATATTATATATAATATAAAAATATTATACACCTTTCAAAATTAGCTTTTGCTATGTTAAAACTGAGTAACCATGTATGTGAGTGCTTTTCATATAATTAAATTATTTCCTTTAGCATAATTTTTAATACCTACATGTATTTGATCTTCTACAGTTAGACTTGTGACACCTTTGCTTTTGTTGTAATAACACTATAATTTAAATATTTTGCTCAAAATTTAGTATTTACTTTATGTATAAGTTATCTCAGTAAAATGAATAACTTACTGTTAAAACTTTCCAAGTTTGAGATGCTGTAATTAGGGAGTCAGTGCCTCTGAGGCTTTCAGGAAACATAGCAGTCTGAAATCTTGAGAAACGTGCAAAGTAGCACTTGTGGTCAAGTGAATAAGCTGGCAAAGTTATTAAAGTCACCAGGCTTTTCTACTTGATGGAGTACATAAATTTGATACACAGACTGCCAGTGTTTAATCAGAACATGTTTCTCATTTCATACAAGTACTAATGTTCAGGAGTGTATTTTGTTTTTATTAGCTGACTTAAAATGATGGTTGATGTGATGGCCCTTCAGTAAGACCATCTTTCAGCATTCACAAATATAAAACCCCCTCACAATCTCTGAGCCATGCCAGCTACATTGTTGGTTTACATGTATACCTTGGATATGCAAATATTGTTTTTTGGCCTCAGTGTTGTTATTGCTGCTGACAGCACTCAACTGGTAATATGTGTGTGTTCTTCTTTATTCTGTTTAGCTCATTTGTCTGCCTTACATGACTTTATAGTGTTATCTCATTAGTTATTAATTATATGAAAATTCAGTTGTTAGTAAGTCAGTTTAAAACAATTATGGTTTCAAATTCAGACTATTTGTAAAAATTATATTAAATAACTAAATTTTTCTTGATATAAGCACCTAACAGTATCATTTGCATTGATAAGTGTTTCATATCAATTTTGAACTTTGGCTCTGACCACCTTCCTTTTGTTAATAGCCTCCAGGGTAACAAGTTGCTCTCTAAAAGGCCTAAATCTGAGGAGGATGAGGAATTTGTTGAATCTAATGGGGAGGAGGTTTCAAACCGTGCCATATGTCCAGGGCACCTAAAAGTCACTGAAAAGCCAGGAAAACCATCTAAGCAGGGTGACACAGAAGCACCTTCAGAGGGAGAAGCTTCTGATGCCAGGATACAGGCAGATCAGAAGTTATTGAATGACACCAAACTCTCAGGTAAGAAAATGTATGATTATTTTTCACTTGTGACTATGGTAATTAATAATCTGATGCCTTAAAACACCTAGCTTTTTCATTAACTAAATAAACTTACATGATAATTCACCTATGAGGATAAGTGTATACAATGCTGTGAGGGATACAGTTTTTATCTGCAATAGAATTCTGAACTTAACATCCATTAGTATACATGTGGTTTAATAAAAAACTAAGACTTACAAAATTTTAAAATTCAACTTAAAATTTACAAGAAAAAAAAAGGAATTTATAGATTACTCTGTACAGATTCCTTGCTACTTTTAAGAAGAAAATAAAGAGCTGGGCGATGGTGGTTCACACCTTTAATCCCAGCACTCGGTATGCAGAGGCAGGCGGATCTCTGTGAGTTCGAGACCAGCCTGGTCTACAGAGCTAGTTCCAGGACAGGCTCCAAAGCCACAGAGAAACCCTGTCTCGAAAAACTAAAAAAAAAAAAAAAAAAAAAAAAAAAGAAAAGAAAAGAAAGCAAGAATAATAACCATCAGCTCTTCCATTTTATCAATGCACTTTTATAAAAGAACAGACATACATACAGACAAAGGACTCAATAATGTAAAATAAATAAATCTAAAAATAAGTTAAGGGGTTAAGTGATGGTGCAGTGGTGAAGACTGTAAAGTCAGTGGAGGGAAATGAAAGAATAGACCCAATTTGACCTCAGAAAGGTAAGAGCAAACTTTTATTCATCTGAGAAGTTAGCACTTGCAACTCTAATTTGTATCTGAGGGTACAGGATGCACTAGGCTGGGTCTGGGAATCAGTTTTTGCAGTGGAGAGTTAAAAGGGTAGAGGGTCTGATTATTTTAAATAAACTGGTTTTTGTTTGTTTGTTTGTTTAAACTGGAAAATGAGAGATAAGTCACATACCCTAGTTTTATGATCTCTGACTACAAGGCAGTTGATTCCCAGAATGCCTAGGACAGCAGATTCCTTGAAATCCTGAGCTTGTTTTATGACCCAATTATCTCCTTAAAAGATTTTATTTATTTATTTATTTATTTATTTATTTTACTTAATGTGTATGGGGTTTTGCCTATATGTATGTGTGTCTGTGTGATCCACTGGTACTGTAGATATAGACAGTTGTGAGTCAATATGTTGCAAATTGAACTTGGGCACTTTAGAAGAATAGCTAGGGTTCGTTACCACCCAGCCATCTCTCCAGTGCCCCACCCCATTTTAAATACATTTTAAATTAAGGCTTAATTACATCACTGCCTCCTTCCTTTTGCTTCCTCCAGCTCCTCCTCCAAACTCTCCATGCCCCTCAAGTTGGTAGTCTTTTGCTCTTATTGTTATTATTTCATACACATAAACATACACATCTAGAAGCAAATATGTTAAAACAACCTGCTGAATTTGTTTTTATTGTTGTTTACATTTGGTCTCAGGGCTGAACGAGGTTGTTAGGGGCTAATACTTAGCAGAGGCTAATCCTCTTGTAGAGGACTCAGGTTGCTTTCATAGCACCCACATGGTGGCTCACAGCCATTCATATGCAACTCTTGCTCCAGAGGATTTCATTACTTCTGACTGCTGTGGGCTGTGAGCACATAAATGGTACATAAATGCAAGCAAATACATAAAATAAACAAAGTCCATTTATTTTTTTATTACCCAGTTTTTGAAAATTTTTATGAAACTACTAATGATTTATATATTTAATAACTATTGTAACATTTTTGTTCTCTTAATCATTCATTTACTTGGTAATTCCTGTTTTCTATCCTGTATTCCTTCCGTTCTGATACTCATCAAATCCAACGCTTCCTGTTAATCTTATATTGTGCCTACCCATAAGACACTACATCTTTTGTATCCTTACAGAAAGTACTTCCTTCCTGACATACAGAGGTCACTCTAGTCCCCTCTGCTATCATATCTCTGTAAATGCAAAAGTACAGCTCTCACATGAAAAGAAATGAACCAAGTTTGAAGTCTACACCATGGGGTGTAGGGAGCAAGGAATGGCTTTTTAGTAGGGCAACAATTAGATAAATTAAACTCTGGAATTGCAACATTCTAACCTCTCTTTGAAGTTTTAATCAGTTAGCCTTCAGTAGACACATTATTTTTAGGAATTCTCCTTCACATCTCCATATTGTAGCTTTAAAAAACAGTTTACATCATGTTTATACCATCTTTGTAGTATTCTACTTAGGATGACATAAAAACCTTTGTGCGTCATTCTTAAAACAATTGTTCCTCAGTTTTTTCTTTAGCTTTATTACCTTTAATTTTATTTCATTTTTTTTTTGTTTTTAATTTAGCCTTTTCCCCACTCCTCTGCCTTTCACCCCTCTCCCTTTGTTTCCTCAACTTGCCCCCACGCTCCCATTTTACTTGGGAGATCTTGTCCTTTATTTCTTCCTACGTGGATTCATGTATGTCTTTTTTTGGAGATTTCGTTGTTGTTTAGGTTCTCTGGGGTTGTGGAGTGTAGGATAGTTAGTTATTCTTTGCTTTATGTTTAAAAGTCACTTATGAGTGAGTACATATGATATTCTTCTGGGTCTGGGTTACATCACTCGGGATGGTTTTTTCTAGTTCCATCCATTTGCCAGAAAATTTCAAGTTGTCATTATTTTTTACTACTGAGTAGTACTCCATTGTGTGAATGTACCGCATTTTCTTTATCCATTCTTTGGTTGAGGGGCATCTAGGTTGTTTCCAGGTTCTGGCTATTAAAAATAATGCTGCTATGAACATATTTGAGCAAATGCCCTTCTGGTATGACTGAGCATCCTTTGGGTATATGTCCAATAGTGACATTGCTGGTTTTGGAGGTAGAGTGATTTCTCATTTTCTGAGAAACAGCCATAATTATTTTCAAAGTGGCTTTAAAGTTTACATTCCCATCAGCCTATGTTGTCATCAGTGTTTTTTGGTTTTTTGAGACAGGGTTTCTCTGTGGCTTTGGAGCCTGTCCTGGAACTAGCGCTGTAGACCAGGCTGGTCTCGAACTCACAGAGATCCGCCTGCCTCTGCCTCCCGAGTGCTGGGATTAAAGGCTTGCGCCACCATCGCCCGGCTTCATCAGTGTTTTTGATCTTGACCATTCTGACAAGTGTAAGATGGTATCTCAGAACTGTTTTGATTTGCGTGCCCATGACTGAGGATATTTTTAGCATTTTCTTAAGTGTATTTTGGCCATTTGAATTTTCTCTATTGAAATTTCTCTGTTTAGGTCTGTACCCTATTTTTTTTTATTGGATTATTTGTTCTTTTGATGACTAGTTTCTTGTGTTCTTTGTGTATTTGGAGATTAGTCCTCTATCAGATGTGGGGTTGGAGAAGCTCTTTTCCCATTCTGTAGGCTGCCATTTTTCTTGTTCAACATCTCCTTTTCTTTACAGAAGCTTTTCAGTTTCAGGAGGTCCCATTTATTAATTGTTGCTCTCAGTGTCTGTGCTACTTATTTTTTATTTAGGAAGTTGTCTTAGTGCCAGTGCGTTCAAGGTCACTTCCCACTTTCTTCTCTGTGAGGTTCAGTGTGGTGAGTTTTATGTTGAGGTCTTTCATCCATTTGGACTTGTTTTGTACTTGTAATAGTTATGGAACTTTTTGCATTCTTCTACATGTTAATATTCAGTTATGCCAGCACCGTTTGTTGAAGATGCTTTTTCTTTTTTCTTTTTTTGACTTAAAGTTTTAGTTTCTTTATCAAAAATCAGGTATTTTTGGTGTGTGAATTGATATCCGATTCTTTGATTTGCTTTCATTGGTCTTCTTGCCTGTTTTTATGTCAATACCAAGATGTTTTTTTATGATTGTAGCTCTATAGTAGTTTGAAGTCAGGGATGGTGATGCCTCCAGAAGTTCCTTTATTGTACAGGATTGTTTTGGCTATACTGTACTTTTTGTTTTTGTTTTAACATATGAAGTAGGATATTAGTTTTTTGATGTCTGTGAAAATTTTGCTGGGATTTTGATGGGCTTTGCTTTGAACCTGTAGATTGCTTCCGGTAAGATTGCCATTTTTACTATGTTAATTCTATCTATCCAAGAACATGGAAGATCTTTCCATTTTCTGATGTGTTCTATTTCTTTCTTAAAAGATTTAAAGTTTTTGTCATACAGGTCTCTCACTTGTTTGGTTAGAGTTACTTCAAGATTATTATTATTATGATTATGATTATTGCTCTTTGTGGCTATTGTGAAGGGTGATGTTTCTCTGTTTTCTTTCTCAGTCCATTTGTCATCTGTATACAGGAAGAGTACTGATATGTTTTTGAGTTAGTCTTGTATCCTGTTACATTACTGAAGGTGTTTTATCAGTTGTAGGAGTTCCCTGGTAGAATTTTTCGTGTCACTAGGCACACACATTTAGTGTATTTACATTCTTGCCAGCAAAAAACTCATGCTGCATAACAGTCACACAGAAAATAGGAAGGAAGTCCAAGATCTCATTGACTGAGGACTTTTCATGTTTATCGACAGTCAGAAAAAATCAGCCACGTATGGTGGCACACACTTTTAATTACAGCACTTTGGAGGTAAAGGCAGGTGGCTGGCCTTGTCTGTAGGATCTGGGAACCTGTTATGAAAATCAAAAATAAATAAATAATTAGATAAATGAAAGAAAAGAAAATATAAAACCAGTAATCACTGTTGTTCAGTCTCTTTACTTAGTATTAATGCAATGCAGCATTTATTGTTAGTCTTTTGTTTGCTCTTCAGGTAAAAGCTGTGTAAATTCACCTGTAACAAATAAAATACATAAGGATGACGCAGCTGTTGCTATAGCTTCACCATCTGTGTCCAAGGAAGACTGCAACTTCATGGCATTTTCTAGTAGCCAGGTAACAGGCAAGGAATCACATCTCTTTACAATTCTACGGCCGGAGTCTCCCAAGTTGTCTTCCTCCCTTGCAGAAAGTAAAAGAGTATTGACGGAGGAAGAAGACAATGATGAAGATGGCCTCAGAAGTAACCTTGAACCTGGGGAAATCCCAGAAGCTCTTAGTGAAGAGGGAAATGAGCTCAAAATTCCCAAGGTACATGTCAGTATGTATTTCTACTTTGTTTTTTGGGTGATGGCCTATAAGGTTGTAATAATACATTGTGAATACAGCATATTATCCCCTGAAATTTTGCTTTAAGGCAGAAATAAATAGTATTTACATTTATGAGCTTTAATCATATTTTATCAGTGGAATACATTTTTGGCAGTGAAATACTATGAGTTCTGGCTTACATTTTGTTTTATTAATACTGAAATATTTTAGCTACATGTTGAGATCTAATTTTCTTTCGCTACATACTTTAAAAATGCAACATCTTTATTTGGAGCTAATACAGTCTTCTCTGCAAATATACAGAGAGATCATTTATATAAGCATTAGCAACTTTCCTCAAACACTAATACATGATAGGAATTATTTTGAAATCTTAATCATATTGATATTTAGACAATTGTGATACAGAGTGTTCCTGTCACCAGCCCTGATGTCCAATGTGAGATAAGTTGCCTGTTGGGTACTCTCTTCCTGACAGTATAACTATTAAAAAATCAATTTTATCCAGTCTTTTTTATAACATGGCTCACATGATTATTGTATTCTCTGATTCCTCTTATTTAGAATATTAGAGCTTCATTTCTGATCCTGGTTATTCACATAAACAAACCTTTTTCCTCTCAGAAAAGTTACGCTCTATCTGGAAGTTTCCCATCCTTCTTGGTTCTGCAGCCCCTTTTAAAATAAACCACTCAGAGACTTCATATTAGTTACATAGTTTTGGGCCTGTTAACTGAGGCTTATTGTTAACTAGCTCTTACAGTTTCATTTAACCCATTTCTGTTATTCTGTATTTTACCACAATGCTCTTGACTTGGTACCTCATATCTTGCCTCTCCAGAGGCTGCTGGCACCTCCCTGACCCTGCCTTCTTCCTCTTTGTATCTGTTCAGATTTCCTGCCTAGCTAAATCCTGCTCTGCCATATGCCAAAGCCACTTCTTTATTACCAATGACAACAAAACATATTCACAGCATAAAGAAGGGCATCCTACAACATTCCCCTTTTTCTTTCTAATTCAAAAGGAAGGTTTTAACTTTATCATAGTAAACTACGAACAGTAAAATGGTTAAAACAAAAATTATAGTTAAAGTATTTAATTATTTGTATTTGACAAAAGTAAAGAAATTATTCTATCATCTCTTCTATCTTTGTGAGAATAAGTTTCGTATCTACTTTTATTATAATTAAGGAAAACTATAGCTGTTGTCTTCAACTCCATCAAAGACCCCAGAAGGATATAATACCTAAGTAAACAGGAAGTACATTGTAAGCAACTTCCAAAACTCTAGAAATGACAGAGAAATCTGGCTGCCTGGATAGTTATCCAAAGTTCTTCTGTAATGATGGGACATCTCTCTTTAGCCTATAAGCCTAAAGTGTCTTGCTAATTTATCAGTGGAACAGGAAATCTGAAAGACTGACTGACTATTCAGGCTATTTTGGCAAAATTCATCGGTAACTTTTCTTCTATGTCCTGTAGAATTTATGCAGACTCTCCCATTAAGCAGGATTTAAAGGACCATCCCACCTTGTTTTTCTCAAGTTCAACAGTCATTTCCTGTGGGTTTTACATGTTCAGTTTATATCTCACCACACTGAAAGCAAACTCCACGAGGGGCTTATTCGATGGCAATCATCCTCTTGAAGTAATTGGTGCTGCTAGGAGCAGATGTGTCTCATTTTCCAGAAATGTCTAAGTTATTAATACATTTTAAATGGCATATTATGTAGATCTTTGACATGTTTGAAGATTGTGTTCCTATTTGAAATATATCTCTCCATATCTAGAAAACCTACCTAACATTACTATAAGTTTGACTATTAGAGATGACTATTAATTTGTATTTCTTAACTACTCATTACATTTTTAAATTAGCTACATAAACATAATACCTTAAACAAGAGTAGAAATAAATAGTATAACAAAATTGACCTGAAATTTGTATCAAAAACAAAATCCATACCAATGTAAAGTATTTTGAGATTAACAGTTTTTTTTTTGTTTTTTTGTTTGTTTGTTTTAAGAATTTAGATTCAGTAATTTTTGCTTGTTGCAAGTTGGGAGCCATTTGTAGATAATATGTTTTTGTTCTGCCTGGTCCTATAGCCTTTCAGTCCCAAATAAACATACAGAGGCTTATATACTTAATTATATACTGTTTGACCTGTTACTCAGGCTTATTAACTATCTCTTACAACTTAAATTAACCCCTAATTCTTTTATCTATGTTTAACCATGTGGCTTGGTACCTTTGCTTAGTAAGGCATTCTCATCTTGTTTCCTCTGTGTCTGACTGGTTACTGCATCTCTTCCATTCCTCTTCAGAGAATTTTCCTAAGATGGTTGTCTACATACTGCCTGGCTACTGACCAATCAGCATTTTATTAAAACAACATGAGTGATAAATCTTTACAGTGTATAAGTGCATCCCACAGCATTTTGCCTTTTTTTTTTCAAAACAAGGACCCTGAATCTAATCTTCTTTGTTGAGTTTTTTTCCTGACCATTACCCATTACAGCTTGTAACCAACACTCAAAACAAAGACAAACATCCATAATCCAATTTTTTGGAATATTGACATAATTTTCTAGGCTAATTCTTCTAATTGGGGCACTGGTAATCTTCAGAGCATCCTGAGAAAATTTGAGATTATGGTCAAATCCTGACTGGAGTATTCTGTAAGGCCGGAGCACTTCAATCAGTCACTTTGAAGTTGTTCTAGATGTAGATAGAACTCAGAGGAAACTGCCACAGAGGAGCTCTGAGACATTGGATCATCTGGGTGATCCGCTTCTTTAGGAGAATTTTTTTTTTTGGGGGGGTGTCTACCTCAATCAAAACTGATTTTTTTCTTAAACCAGGATGAATCCAAATCCTGTGGAAATAAAATCAGAAAGTCTTTCTCAAAGTAACACATCTTTTGTCTTAAATTTTGAAGTCAAAATATTTATAAAATGTATAGGTTGGTTTAATCCAGCAGGATTTATAATCAATTGTCTTTTAGCAGCTGTTACTCCTTCCTTGGCAGTCAAACAATTGAAAGACAACACAATAACATACCATATCCATACTCTTTCTGTATTACTCTTTTTTAAGTTCTTTCTCTATCCTTTTTCTTTTCTCTTCCAGGCCTATGTTACTTTTCAACACACTGGAAAACATTTTGAGATGTTTTTCATCTGAATCTGTCTTTACTATATATCTCTATCTTTTTCTGACCAAATGGTTTCTAATCTGTTAAGGTAGAATGACTAGAATCAAAGCAGAAGCTTTGGCAGCTTGCTCTGCCCCATTCACTGACTTCCTAATAGTCTAGCTTCATGGTGGAGGTACTTGTGGGAGCCATGTTTATTGCTACAACTCTGCAGAGTTTCTAGGTCCATGCTACCACCAAGAAGCCTGCTGCTGGCTGCTCATAAACACCATTTAAGGTTTTGGTAGTAGGGACTCTTCAAAGAATCACTTGGTTTTTGTCCCTAACACTGAGTCAGATAGCCTCTATTAAAGGAGCTGTGCCTCTACTTTTCTCTACCAAACAGAACAAATCCCAAGAAAATGCAGCTACCAAGAAGCCATGCTTGACTCTGTTCTTTTGTTTCTAAAATCCGTTCCCAAGTGCTCTCAGATTTTATGTGGCTGTAGTTGCTTAAGTTTGGGTGTTGTTTGTAGCAGGAGACCTCTTGTCCCACCTAGTCATGCAGCTGCTTTTAAAATATACTATGAGGCTTAATATTAATTCCGTCCTGTTCATCCTATTAGCACAGGCTTATTATTAACTAGCTGTTACAACTTCAATTAACCCATTTTCATCATTCTATATTTTACTACAAGGCTTGTGGCTTGGTACCTCACAGCTTACTCTCTTCTGGAGGCTACTGATGTCTCCTCAATCTCACATTTTCCTCCTTGTATCTGTTTAGATTTTCTGCCTAACTATATTCTGCTCTGCCACAGGCCAAAGTAGCTTCTTTATTAACCAATGTTAATAAAACATATTCACAGCATACTGAAGGGCATCCCACATCATCAAGCCCCTATGCTGGTTTCATGGCTAGAGCCTCCTTTCTGTATTTATCCATTGTTCTCGTTTGGTGTTAAAATTATATGTTTGCCAAATGAACAGTCCTTAGATCAGGAATGGGTCAGATGAACTAATGCTGTGCTAACATTCTGAATCTCATCATAGACTTCAGTTGTCTGTGAGGAGCTTCTTTGTCATTTGAGAGGGTACCTGATCAGCCTGTTGATTGTTCCCAGTTTTCTAAACCTACTCTGACCCTTTTCACATCCGTTAATGATAAGGCATACTATAAAGACAGCATTTACAAATAGTCTATTTCTTATTTCAATAATTTAATCAGTGGACTTGATCATTTTCTAAGTCATGTGTTCTACTCAAATACAAATATGTCCTCGAAAAATATTGAAAGTAAAATTGGAAAGTGTCTCCCAGGGGCTTAAAAATATCTTTCAAAATTTAATGACTTCATAACAGGAATGATTCATTTAAAAGTGATATTTTCTTACTGAACCCATGGCTCATTTCCCAATAGAAAAAAAAGTTATTTATTTCATTTGGCTGGTTTTTCTTCTCTATGAGGTTAAATGCTAGGTCACTTGCCAGATATTCATGTATGAAAGGCTAGAGGTGATACAACTTCACAGTTCTTGATCATTTTATGAGTGACCGTGTAATGGTGGACTTGGCCAGTTTTAAAGGGCCTTTGAAATCTTGCTAACTTTGGTAAGTCTTCCATGAAAGACAGTATTTTTTGAAGGAGAATTAATTGACCTCTTGGGGAAAAAAAATGCTACCCCTTTTCCTTTACCTCCCCTTTCTCTCCCTCTCTTCCTCTCTCACTCTCTCCTTCTCTCCCCCTCCCTCAGCCTTTCTCCCTCTGTCTCTCTGGTAGTACTGTGGATGAAAACCCAGGGCCTTGTGCATGCTAGGTAAGTGTTCTATTACTGAGCTCTACCCTAGCTTGTAAGATGAAATTGCTTAAAATGCTAAGTTCTTAAAGAGTAAATAAGTATAAGATTTATTACTAAACAGTGATATAATTTTAAAGTATTTTTTTTTCTGAAACAAATCTTTATTGAGTCTGAAGAAACAGCTTTGTAAATAATGTGCTTGCTATTTAAGGATGAAGAAAAGTTAGCCATGTCTGCACTAGTTTGTAACCACTGTGCTTGGAGCCAGAAGCAGTGGAATCACTAGAGCTTATTAGCCAGTGAAACTAATGAAGAGTTAATCTCTGGGTTCACTGAGATCCTGTCTCAAAATGTAAAGCGGTGAGCTAGTGGTGTGTCTACATCTTACGTCTGCCTGTTCTTCTGCACACACATGCTCATACCAGACAAATGGGAAAAAGAAGTAAACTGAAAATAATCAAGCATTATTCATGGAGGTTTCTACCTCTTTTTTTTCTTTTTTCTATACTAGATAATAGAAGGACAGCCCAAAACTACTAAGAGTTGGCGCCATCCACTTGGTAAGCCTCCAGCCAGATCCCCAATGACTGTTGTGAAGCAGCAAGTAGTGAGTGATGAAGGTGAGTGTATATCATTATTTATCATCTTTTATAATAAATGACTTGAATTGAATCACATCAAATCATGTCATACTCATTGTCTGTATTTTTAACCTGAACCATTTCAATTCATGAACCCACTAAGAAACCACCCCTTATCTTTTTTTAAGTCACATATCCCATTGGAACATTTACTTTTCTTTTTAATTTGATTCTCCTTTCTCTGTCTATGTGATGTTTCTGTGAGACTTCTCCTAAGTACTTCTTCATTACATTTCTAACTGATCTTTTCAAGCATTTTTGTTGTTTGTTCCTCTGTGCAGTCCATCTTTGAGATAGTCTCCTTTTCTCTAAAGTCACCTATTTTTGAGGTTGTAGTCAAGAGAACAACACTGTAGGGATTTGGCTTAGATTAAGTAACTCTCACTTGAAGTACCAACGTTATTTTTCTGCTTACTGTCTTTTATTTTATGGTGTGTGTTTATGTAGCAAAAAGAACATAGTAGTAGTACTGTTTATAACAGGGAAGCATTCTAGTTGAATAGTAGAAATAAAGAAACATACTAGCTGTTATTTCTCTATGTTATCAAGTTGAGTTCTAATTTTTTGTTTCCTTGAGACAAATTACTGTAGTGCAATCTAGACAGGCTGGAAATTTGATCCTTCTGCTTCAGCCTTCTACTTGCTAGGATTATGGATACTGTCTATACTTTATCCATTCCCTTTTTATTCTATTTTAGTTCTTTTAGCACAAGCTGTTGTTGGTTAAAGTTATTATAACTAAAAGACAAATTTAAAAAAATTAATATCTAACAATATCTATGAATTTTGAATCCTTTTCTTCACAGCTTGCTATTGATGTGGTTTCTCTGCAGGAAAGGGCCTAGATAGACTTCTAAAGAAAGTTTTTTCTTTCATGTGCTTTTCTTCCTAGAAGTTTATTTTTATGTCATCCATTGAGAATTTGTACAGAGTACCCCCTTGATTTCAGTGTAAAGAGGTTGCAAAAATTTATAAGTGAATTATGTTAACAAAGTTGTCTCAAGGGTTTAAGCTTAAATATTTGTATGAAACATTAGTAATTGTTGTTTTTGCAGTGGTTACACATATTAACATTTTCTGGGAATTTATGAGAATTGAATTCTAAAACCGTAAGTGTTTCCTAGTGGCTAAAGATGTAAAAAAAATCTAAAATGACAATGAAAAAATTCTATATCCTCAAGTAAATTATTTAGATCATTGATCACTCTTACTTCTTCCTTTGCATCTACTAGTTTCTATCATTGGAAGTGAAGAAACATTATCATTGTCTAAATGAATTGAACAAGCAGATTTAATCCTCATTTGGAATACACAGTTACCAATGCATCTGATTTTAGGCATTTTCTGCCCTACCAGCTCTTTGGCAGTGTTCCTATTAGAATATACCTATATTAGAATTTCTGAGAAATTACCTCTCTTAGTATCACTTAGTGTCTCATGTGGGTAAATGATCATTTTTGTATTGAGTTTGGAATCTGGTCCTACTACAGAAAACTAAAGCAAAAAGCACCACAGTAAGCTCTTGTTGGATCTTCTGTTCAGGTGGGACAGACAGGTGACATCTGCTCAGTAATTCTGTTGGCTGACTCTGGTAGCTGCCTGGGGTCTCCTTGCTTTGGAGCCTGTGTTTCCAAAGCTGGGATTATAGTAGCATTTGTCACCTAGAGTTAATAAAGTTAAAATCTCAGTGTCTATGAAGCGCTCTGAACCTATGTGAATCTTACTGGTTCTCATTTCTGCTGTTAAGGTGATAGTAAGAAGTGAGAAGATAATTATAGCTGGATTTTCTAAAAACTAGAGCAAGCCAGAAAAGGAGTCAGAGGAAATTCCCATCGAGCTGGAGAATTCTTGCTCTGAGTCTTCTCAGAATTTTCCTGGTCTAGATTTGGAAAGAAGGCAGTTGGTTTCATAAGACATGCAAAACAGAACTTTTGAGCAGCCAACCCTTTAAGAACGTACATTGGAAAAACAGAAAACAAAATCAAAACTACCATGGACTCAAGAAGAGGACCAAACCGCTTGCTTAGGTTTTAGTGAAGAATGGTTGTAGGATAGAAGAATTCACCTAATGAATGCTTAGCCTTAAGAGTGAGGTCAAATTTTACTTCTTACTCCATGTAGCAAATTTAGAAGGGATGTGTTCTCTGCTTGTTAATGCCTGTAATGTGTCTGGCAGAAGCAATGGAAATTTCTTTTAAACTCTTAGAAGAGGAGTTTCTTTCTCTTAGTAGACTCTGGTCTTACTGTTTTTTTTGTTTGTTTGTTTGGTTTTTTTTGAGTTTTGTTGTTATTTTATAATTTAGACAAGCTCTCTTTCTGATCTTATTTTCCTCTTATATAAAATTTGTTACTTGGTCATAAGAGATTAACCCTAGTTCTTAACCTGTGGTGATTTCAGCAGTTTTGAGCATTTTAAATGCCCATAGGCATTTCAAATGCCCATAGGTGGTCACAACACTGAGATTCATACTTTTTTTTTTTGTAGGGAAATAACATAATATTTTCTGGACATTGACTTTCAACCATATCAGGACTTGTATCTTTGACAAGGAAAAATGTTTTAGGACTCTATAGTATAAAGCAGAGTTGGAATCATTAAAATAATATTTAAGAATAACTTTTATTCTTTGAAAATCTCATACATATATAACCTGTCTCTTGATTGGATCTACAAGTCAGGTTTGGCCACCTGTCCTCCACAAGCTTATTAAAAGAACCAAATCAATAATAAGAAGGAAAAAAAGAGATGTATTCATTGTACCTACATTGGGAAATATGGCTGAGTCGCTATCTCTGCCAAATCCATCTTCATACTTTTGATGTTAAGTTAAAAGGTCAGATTTATTTACATTAAAAGTTGTGATTTATCCCACCATCAATTTCTCTCCTGAATGGTGGTCTGACAGGTTGTAAATCTCTGTAGAAGAAAATCATCCCCTCTGGATTTTAGGCTTTTTTTTCTACCAGAGAGAAATTGCTTTGGAATTCCTACTTTTTGAGGGTCATTTTTTATTTTTCAGTAATCTGGTAGCGAAACTGAGGGACCTAAGTCATTCTTTATATCTTTATCCCTACCAGACCAACTATAATAGCATGTGTTAAGTAAGATGTTAAAGGTTAATTTTCCTAAGACTCAACTGTCATTGTACTGATTTCTGTTTATACCTCTTCAACTCTATTTTGTTTTAAATTCTAAAGTAACCAATATAGAAGAAAAGATACACATAGCTATCTAAATACTGTCTTTGCCCAGGTGTACAGGTGAACCCCGCCCCCCCTTTACAAGTTTGAGTATTGGTAGGAGCCACATTGAAGCATTGATTATAGTTCTTGTTTTTACTGTTCTTGTGGATTGGACTCTAGTAGGCATGGCTAGCTAATGTGAGACATCTGTATTCTTTAAGCCACATGTAAGAAGAAACATGTAATGGGGCCGGGCGGTGGTGGTGCACGCCTTTAATCCCAGCACTCGGGAGGCAGAGGCAGGTGGATCTCTGTAAGTTCGAGACCAGCCTGGTCTACAGAGCTAGTTCCAGGACAGGCTCCATCCAAAGCCACAGAGAAACCCTGTCTTGAAAAAAAAAAAAAAAAAAAGAAACATGTAATGATGATAAACAGAAAGATGGGATTTATTCAGTATGGTCACTTTGGCAAGAGAAATCAAATCAAGTTCATCTTCCCCATGAAAACTTAAGGCAAAAGCTGCATATAGCTAAGTAGTCTTGGACCTTGGTATGGTCCTTCCCATCATTGTTGTCTGGGCCCCAGTTTCTCTTGTTAGGTTTTCTGCAGGTTGTCAGAACTCTGAGAAATTTCTTCTAAATGACAACATTCCCTTCTGAATGTCAGCTGGATTCAGTATTTTCTTTCTTTGGGCATGAGATTCCAAGAAGAATTCCAATATATTGCTATCCGTTGTTTGCTATTCAGCAAAGGGAAGGTCGGGGACATAAATTTCTTTTCAGAGTATCTTCATTCCTGGTAGCACCCAATTTCATGTTCTTTCTCTCTGTGTGTTTTTCTATCAAGGAAAAATAAAAAACAAAATAAAATAAACAAATAAATAAAAATGGAACAAGATAAAACACACAGAAAAGGACCTCAATGCAAGTGAGAAAATAGTAAGATAAAAATGCCAAAACCAAACCAAAAGCATGAACCTGCATAAACATGCATGTGCACAGAGATACAATTCATTTTGTGTTTGCCAGCTTTTCCTGGGTAAGGTGATTGCCCTGGTATGTGATTGATATATCCAATTACACTCCACTGGATAAAACTGACTTTTTCCTTTGTCAACAATGATCAATTGAAGATAGCTTCTTGGTGGTACCCAGTGTCCATTTCTCCCTTGCACCTAATTTGAACTTGTGCGGGTCCTATCTGTGAATTCATATATGCATCAGTCCTTTTGTGTCTGGAAGACACTGCTTCTTTAGAGTCATCCGTATTAGATTTATTTTGATTAAGGTGAATGATATGTCCTATTATTGTTATGTTCTATTAATTAAAATGAAAAGAAGAGAGGGAGGGAGGGCGAGCTGAGTTTAAAATACAAGGTTTTTTTCAGAGACTGTTTTGGAAGGAAATATTTATAGAGTTCTATATATTCAATATAACATTTCATAGTTTTGTGAATTGTTATGACTCCAGTAAGTATTATTTTATATAAACAAGAGGAATTTTAATGCTTTATAAAAGTTTTATGATTCAAAAATATCATTTTCATAGACTTTAAGAAGCTAAGAGTACCTAATTTTATAAAGTGGTATATATTTAGTAGGCCTTGCTATACAGTCACACATTCCTTTTATTTAAGCATTCCAAAAATAATTTTAATGCTCACTTTAAAAAGAAAACTAAAAAGCTGAAAACAAGTAGAGTTTTATTTCTCAATTATTTTAGGAGCTTCTAGAGATAAACTGGGCTTTTTCTTATGTTTTTTTTTTTTCCTCTTCTGTCTCTCATTACATGCTATTTCTTTGTTTTGTGTTTGTGAATGTATTTGAACAGTTATATGCCACGGTGTCTGTCCAAAAGACAATCTGTAGGAGTCTGCTCTCTCCTTCCATTATGTGGATTCAGGGATGGAAATCAGGTTATCATGCCTGGAGAGAAGCACTCTACAGACTGAGTCATCTCACCAGGCTCATGTTGTTTACGACGTGGGTCTGTGTTCCACAATATAGACATGCACTTGCCTTTTATGAACATCTATGATGTTATTTCTTTTACTTTAGTGAAATAAGGCTGCTGTCCACAAAAGACAGAAAAACGTCTAGACTGCTAGTTTCAGAGATAAGTCATAATTTGCCATGACTTTTGTTTTTATATTACCATTCAGATAAATGGTACATATGGGCTGGCATGTTTATGTGAGTGGCTTATTACCTTGTAAATTATCTCTGTACCTCATCAATACTGCTGTGACTACTAAATGAACAGGCAGAACTTGAAAGCAGTTAGGATATAAAAGAGCAGAACTAAATAAATCATACTGGTAAGAAAATGGGAAGAAAAGTTAACTGGGAGTTAGTATCTAGGTATCTGCTCCTGCCTCATCCCTAGGACATAGGTAGGAGTTCGGAGTTGGAGGGACCAGCCAAGAGCTATGGCAGTGTTTATACCAGGTCCTCATTTGAGTCTGTCATTCTCCTTATCTTGGTAGTCCTCTGGGGGAAAAATAAAGAAGGGTTGGTTATGTTTATAGGGTTCAGTGACATTGTAGACTCCAATCCATGTAATTATCATTGTTTATATTAGTACTGTAATGTCCTCCCTCATATAAGCGCCACCATCTTGGTGGCACAATTAACTATAACTGTCTTTCTTTGCACACACGTTAGTCAGGCAGCTTCAATGTGCATAACGCTAGTATGTGACTGCCTGCATCTCCAGTGGGGACTAGGTCTCCATGTGTTCCCAGGCTTCACTTGGATCATGGTGACTCTTTGCAAGCCTTCCAGTTTAAAGACAAACCCTCCTGTATAGTTGCTTTACAATTTAAAGTATTGCTTCTCTCAGGAAGCCATTAGCACATTCCTACTTCTTTGCCCTATGTCAAGTTGCAATAGAGAGAACAAGGGAGAGGGTCCAGACATACCTCCAGTCTCAATCACAGGAAGCCATAGCCATGAAAGAAAGTCAGAGGAAATGCTGAATGTAGTTCTCCAGACTTTCATGTTTTCATAGGCTGTCATCAGGCCTTTCTTGGGAACTTTGACACCATTTTGAAATGTTCCAGAAATAAATTGCATGGCTTTTTCTACTGGGTGGCTTGCCTGCCATTGCATATATTGATCAGTGTTCAAAGTATAACCACAGGTTATTGTGTCTTCAGAAAAGTGAATCAAACTAGGAACAAATGAATGATGAGTGAAATAGAGACACTTTATTGAAAAAGAAAGGTATTCTAGAAAATGAACATTGACTATATAGCATGAAGAAGGCAAGTCACCAAAAAGTTACAGGCCTCTGGTGTTATCAGTTATTTTAGAGGTTATTTACAAAACCACTTTGCTTGACTGTGGATATTGTTTTCTATTTGGGGTGTGTGTATGTGTGTAGTCCTAATGGGGATGAGTTTCTAGTCTTCCTATAGCTAGCTTCTTTTACATTTTAATTTTTATTCCTCTTTCTCCAACTCTGCATTCCTATGACAACTACTTTGTTTTCTACATTATGGGTACTCTGTAAATACCACAGAATTTTAAATTAAAAAAATCAATTTAATTAAATTCAGTTGATAAACTTTTACTGTGTTAAGGAAAATGAAAGTATTAATAAGAGGGTCACTAGCTTAGTCATTCTTATACTTAACCGTGTGGGTGGTTTTGCAGTGGAAGCTGAAAAGATGAAGTGATGAAGTTTAAGGAAGTATTGATTTAATTTTTCCTAGCAAAAAGAAAAATAGCTTATGGTTCCATGAGATGTTCTGATCTCCTTCTCCAAGGCTGGAGAAGATGACAAGAAAACCCAGTTATTCTATTTCATTCATAATATGCTTGATAAAATAGGCTTAGCATCTGACATTGATATCACAGTCATTTAAGACTACTCAATGTCTGTTACCAGGGTGATATCTTTTTCTGAGTCTTCTGCTTATTTTGTTTTCCTCTTTTCTCTCAAGAGTCACCTGAAATTCTAACCATTGACGAAGAAGTGGAAGAAACAGAGTCTTGGGCAAAGCCTCTCATCCACCTTTGGCAGACAAAGTCTCCCAACTTTTTGGCTGAACAGGAGTATAATGCAGCTGTGGCAAAAATAGAACCACACTGTGCAATTTGCACTCTGCTCATGCCATACTACAAGGTAATTTGGAGGATGGCTACCAACGTATCCTTCCACTGTTGTATTTTCTTAAGGGCTTTTGATGAGCTCATTTTTTGTTTGTTTGTTTTTAGTGTTTGTTTATATTAGTGCATTTTAGAAACTTGCAATTCTAAATCCAGTTATTTTACTAAAAGGCACCAAACTTCTAACTTAAAGCCTGGAAACAAAACATTTCACAGAAAAAAATATACTTAGTATTTTTTTTTAAATTAAAAGTATTCTTTAATAATATGGATATCAGTGCCCTGCCCTCCCCTTTTCTTTTTCACCTTTCCATCTGAAACATGCCAAAGACATACCCAAGACTCACTACAAATTATGTATTTATTCACCATTATCAGACTACTATGCTTGTTGATTCCATCATTATTTCATGGATGTCATTCTGACAGCATCTTAGCTCAGGCATGACTGTATTCTTCTGAATACACACAAGAAAGCGATCTTGAATGCTGTATAAATTAAATTATATTGTGTGCTTTAAGGTACACTATATTAGAAAACCCACTAATATGATCATTATTTTTAAGTTGTGATGTTGGATTTCCCTCTGTATGCAATGAATATGTTCTATTATCATTGGTTAATAAAGAAATTGCTTTCCAACAGAGTTGTGTTTTCCCTGATAGAGTCATAAAGACTTCATTCAAGATCATGAATTTCTAAAAGTGTTATGTAATAGTTATTTAATTTGGATATTTTAGAACTGGAGAGAGTGAAATTTCTTCATTTTCAAATTTGTAATTAGTAGTTTATTTACTTTTTGTTTTACTTTTTTTATCTGTTAATTATTTGCTTTTATTGATTCTTATTTAAGCATTCTTTCCCTGTGAGTTTTCCTGGCTTATGTAGCCACCTCCTAAGCAGCTTAGGCTACAAGACTTTTGCACAAAGAAGAATGTCAACATGTAAATTGACATGTTATAGTAATATAATAATAAAAATATTTCTTATTATAAAAATTTTAGAAGTTGATTTATTTAAGATCTAGGAAATAATAAAGGTAATCCATTAGCTGTAATTTCCCCATGTTTGCTGAATGATGACAGTCACATCTGGCACATCATTCTCATCTGACCACATATGCCAGTATGTCTCCTTATTTCAAGCTTTCTCTGGAGTTTAAACTGCTGCTCATAGAAAACCTGAGCATTTATATGTATTCTTTGAAGTACATCTACATAATATTTTTTAATAAGCCAAAACAGGCATTAGCCTAGTACAAGTAGATCATTGACAAGTATAAGCAGAAGTAACTGTGCATTCCTGAAGTATTTTGGAGCATCATAGTTTAAAGAGTTCCTCACAATCTTGTATGAAACCACAGTTCTTCTTTATTTTTACTGAGTGATTTCTGAATAGGAGTCTGTAGAGGAGCATTGGTAAAATGTTGCCAGTTAAATTAAAGAAAACAATGAGAAGTTGTAATTTAGTGGCTAGAACATGTATAAATGGATTAATGAATAAAAGCTGAGCTCTTTCATGTCTTTAATCGTGTGTGTGTGTGTGTGTGTGTGTGTGTGTGTGTGTGTGTGTGTATTATCTTTCCAGCCTGAGAGCAGCAAAGAAGAAAATGATTCTAGATGGGAGACAACAGTAAATGAAGTGGTTAAATCTGGAAGAAAGACTAAACCCATTATTCCAGAGATGTGTTTTATTTATAGTGAAGAAAATATAGAATATTCCCCCCCAAATGCCTTCCTTGAAGAGGATGGAACAAGCCTTCTGATTTCCTGTGCCAAGTGCTTTGTGCGGGTTCATGCAAGTAAATAAATCTATGGTTTTCCAGCCCTTGACTTTTCAGTATTTTACATAGCCCCTATAAATCACCTCATTATAACCTGTCAGTATACATGTTGGCATTCTTCTTTGTGCCAAGGTCTTGTATCCTAAGCTGTTCAGGAGGTTACTACACCATTTCTGTAGTGCTAGGGTTGCAGATGTGTACCACCATGCCTGGATTTATGTGGTAGTGAGACTGAGCCCAGGACTTTGTGCATAGGAGGCACAGCCTGCCAGTAGAACTGCATTTCTACTCTTCTCATGAATATTCTTAATGGCTTCCGTTAAGATTATGAGTAGAGATAATCATCCTTTTCTCCAATTTTATGAAGCCTCAGTGAAGAGAAGGTGTGAGTATTTTATTGTCATGAATCAAGATGACATCGTGGAGCTCCTTCACTTATTTGAATTTTGTATTTTCATAATAATAGATTGTGAAAATTTAATTTCCATCTTTAATTTTGATTGAAGACTATTTTTATGACTTTTTAGACTCATTTGTGTGTTCCACAACTTAATATTTTGAATTAAATATTTTTTCTCATAAAGATAGAGAAATTCGATTATAGTAGTTGGGTTTCATATGTTTCACATTTTTTTTTTTATTTTTAAATAGGTATATATTTGTAAACATAGATTTACCACATAAGTCCCTTAGAATATATAGGGAAATTCATTACATATTACAAATCTATTGCAAAGTATTTCAACGTTCCTGATTTTTCTCAATTACATTTATCTGTTTTGGGGGCATTTTTGGTTTTTTCCTTTTATCTTTTATTGGTAGGGGCCAAACAAGAGCCTCATGCATGCTAAATGTTTCTTTATGCCACTGAACCACATCCCAGACTCTTATTCCCAATTCTTTTTTTTTTCATTTTATATTTATAATTTTATTAGATACATGAATATTTTGCCTATATGTATATATGTATTCTGCATGAGGTGTTGGTGCCTCGGGAAGTCAGAAGAGGGCTTCCAGTCTTCTGAAACTGTCGTTATAGCTGGTTGTGAGCTACAATATTGATGTTAGGAATCAAATCTGGATCCTCTGCCAAGGCAACAAGTTCTCTGCAGTACAGTAACAGTAATCTTTTTATACTAATACAGCTTTGGAAGATAACACACACACACACACACACACACAGACATATGTATGTACATTATTTTACCATACATTCCTATGTATAGCCAAGACACAAACCCCAGCCAACAATAAATATAGTCACCAGCTATGCCATCTCACCATTCTAATCCCATGAACTTGACTGAATTCAGCATTTGGTTTGACTTGGTTACATATGATATGGTTTTCTTTAATGCACTGTATTTCTGAATTTTTTCTTTTTCTGTCTCTATTATCACATTTTGGTGTTAAAATTTACTCATTTATTGGTTCCAAATGCTTCTATTTTAGGAATTAAGAATACTGTGCCTTTCTCCCTACTGCCTATTTGCTTTCTGTTACATCGTGTCCTCTTTTTTCCTTTCCCATCCTTGTTTCCTATTCTCTTTCCAAGAATTTTTCTTTGTAGGTGGCAGATTATGTTCATCCTATATTCTTCTGTCTAAGTATTCTCAAATACTGATAATATATGTGCTAGTTAGTTTATTTGTTGATAGATTTGCTTACTTGTTTATTTGTTGCTGAAATTTTAACCTAGTAACATTTGTAATATTATGCAATTACTACAAATATTTGCACCATCTTTCATCTTCACACTTAGTTTAGGCAAACACTGAATTGAAAACAAAATTTTTTTTTTTTTGCTAATCGTGGACTGTGCAGCATTTGCCCCAATGACTGAAATACATGTCAAACTTTATTAGCATATCCCAAAACAGCTTTATGAGTTGCAACTTATTTTGAAATATTTATGTAAAAGTGACAATGTTAACATTACAGTTTGAAATTTTACTTTTATCCTTGCAAGAATTATCTCTGAAGCTTGGTGTACTGGTGCGCCTCTTGACCTAGTTCTCAGGAAGCTATGGCAAGAGAATCAAAAGTTTCATTCAACCTGAAGTGTATAGCGAAAACTCTTATAGAAAATTACAAATAAATAAGTTTTTTAGAAGATTCCGTTGCATTGCACGCCTGACTTTCTGTGTTTCATTGTCACAACCCTAGAGCCTTGTTCTCTAACCTCCACATAATTGCTATGGTATGCATGGGTCCACACTGTTACACTTACATCATACATACACACTAATTAATACTAATAAATAAAACAAACATGAAGCAAAATCCCAGCTAGAAAAAAAGAAATTGTTTTATGCTTGGGGAACTGATAGAATAATAATTTATAAGATATGTGAATCTGAGGTAACTTTGATAGAGGCTTACTTACATTTTTGGTATGCTAGGCATTGAATAACTTCATTTGTTTATTTTTGAAATGTGTATTTTTTCCATACTCGATATTTTACATAATTCCTTTTCGCATACTAGACAGTCTATCCCCGATTTGTAACCTGAAGCATCTTTGTACTTTTTATTTTGGAAATATCTCACTTGTTTACATAGATTATCTTTGTGCTCACTATAGGTTGTGTAGGACTTGAATATGTGATCACTATGCCTTAGCTTCCTAGTCATTGGGATCATAGGTTTTTTATACCAGGGTGTCTGACATTTTAAAGATGCAAGGGACTGAATGCATACTTCCATGTTATTATATTTTAGGTTGTTATGGTGTTCCTTCTCGTGATATCTGTGATGGATGGCTATGTGCCCGGTGCAAAAGAAATGCATGGACTGCAGTAAGTAGATTTTAATATTGTGCTATTCTTCCTCTCTCTGTGCCCACTGTGATCATGGATAAATCTATAGGAATGGTAAAATGTGTACATGTTATCATGTACATTTATCCCCTCTCTCTCCTAGTCATACTAACGATCAGCTTTGTAGCCATTCTAGAATGTTTAGGTGATATTCTAGGTGTCATTATTCTTCAGATCTTATGAGCACCCTACTTCAAGTCCACATTTATATTTTCAAGACTAGATTATTTTTATTTAATTTTCTTACACAGTTTGAAATTCTTAGACATAATTCTGATATTCAAGAGAGGTATCTTCATGGATCCTTGAAGAAACCACAATGCTGCAATTTTCCAACCAAGTAGAGACTTTCCCTTTGTTCTTTTCACCTTAAAATACGTGACTGGAGTACCTACTCTATGGAAGTCATTAATGTGAACTTTTGACAGAATGTTAACTAGTATTGATTTTCCATTTAAAGACTGCAAATTTCTCTTGTTCTAAGTTACTGTTTTCTAAAAATGCCTTTGGAAGTTTACTTTGAATTGTCTTTGTTTTTTGTTTTGTTAATCTACCATACCATATACATTTTCCATTTAACTGTGTTCTGTTAGATTGCAGTGCTGTGTTCCTCAGTGATGATCTCACAGCAAATATTAATCAGTGGCTAGGATTAGCAGTTGCTCTATTCTTTAGCAGTGCTAACGATAAATTGCTAATAGTAAATTTTCTATAAGTTAAAGTCTTAATCGCTGCTCTGATGAATATGAATAGGAAGAACTTATCACAATTGTGGAACTAGGTTTTAGCTATGGAGACATACATGGTGGGTAAACTGAAGGCAACTCAGAGAAATCTTTCAGGATGATTTCATGTTTACTGTTTACTTTGAGCAGTGAGAGAAAGAAGGAGGAAGATATGACCACCTTTTGTGAAATACTCTTTATTGTTCAGATATTATGGCCTATTTGATATCCAATGTAATTGCTCCCATTTAGAAAGCTTGCACATTTTTAGGCCTGGAAAAATTTCTTTTCAAATTTTCTGTGTTACAATCAGTTAGGCGAACAAAATCTAAGTAGATGAGCAACATCTAAGATAATCAGAAATCTCTGCTTTTAGGCAGTACTGGAATAAATATACCCAGTTCTTATTTACAGGTGGCTATTGCTATACGGTCGTTAATCTGGTTTTTGACCCAATAGGAAGGAAGCCTTTTAAGTCATTTTGATAGCTGATAAAATACCTTTACTTACCTTTAAGAACCAGAAATGAATTTATGAATCAAATTCAACAAGATATTGAGAACTCTCTGTTCATGATGGCCCTACTCCTATCTTTCTCTGGTACTATTGATCTTTGCATACTAGAACCAGAATCAGGGGAAGGCTCCCCCATGCTAGTTCTGATCTACTATGCTTGTTTAATGTGGGATATTTTTAAAATAGCTCAGAGTTATCATTCTTCAGAATTTATTTCAACCCCTTCTCCCTTAAACTTTACAGTATATGTGAAGCCATGTTAGTTGCTTTGGACTGTAAAGCATAGGGTAACATACCACTTTCCAATGATTTTTAAACTGAGATAACTTCTCATCATTTCATTGAAATGACCTGAATTCACATCGAATTCCTCATTTTGTAGTTTATTCATTTCAAATAAGCGTTTTCTAAAAAGATTCATTCTCTTTTCTCCTGAGAAATAATTGAGTTCTTTTCCAAATATTATGTAAAAATACTGACAGAATTGATAGTTTGAGTTAATGTAGGCCTGGATTTTCCAATATTATCTTTAGTAAATACTTATGATTTCTTTGAATTTTTTTGCCTCAAATATTTGTGTTTTTAAGGAATCCTTTATATTGACATCTTGAGGAATCATTCTCCTATAGTTAGCTTTATATTCAAAAGAAGTTGTCCAACTGCTTAGACAAAAAGTTCTGAGGGACTTCATGGGAATCTGATAGTTCAGCTGTGGTCAGATAATATTTCAGTGCTGGCCTGTATATCACAAAATCTCATTCTTAATTATTTCCTGTTATTACTTTTAATATGCCTGTGAAAATAAAATTTATTCAGAATACAGAATATCCCTATAGAATATTAAGCTTGGGTTTTATAATCATATAGCAAGTATAATTTTTCTAATACTTTTATGGTAAATAAAGTTTTGAAAACCTTGTATTTATATTTGTAAAGTATGTAGCAATGTTTTGTAGTAGTCCACTTTTTATTTTTACTATTAAATGCCCAGAACACAGCATTTCATAGTCCTGTCTCCTATTTACTTTACTTGCTTTATCACACCCTTCTCACCAATGTTTACTGAGTTCTGCGAGAGTTGATATAGATAAGTGTTTAGGACTGAGTAGTCACCATCACTTATTCTTACGAATTTTGACAGCTATGTGTCTTTGCATTGATTATTATCCACTGCAAAAGGAAGCTTCTCTGACCAACATTGAAAACAGCATCAATCAATAGATATAATCATAAATATTTAGGAAGCAGTGTGACAATGGGTCCCTTTAGCAAAACAACAGTAGTAGGTTTGATTAGAAAGATTATGACCTCCCCAACATTTGACCAGTTTTACAGTACCAGACATAAATTCCTTCTCATTGAAGAGGCCTCAAATCTAGTCAGAAAGCAAGTGGTTCCTCCAGACCTCACTCTATTATTGCACTGAGGGGCATGTTTTGTTTGGTCACTCAGTATTGTCAAATTCAGCGTTAAATAAAACAGGTGATGGCATTTCTCCTTCAGTGGTCTGAATAGCACCTTTTGGCACTGTAATAAGTAGCTAGTGGAGTGTAGTTTTCCGGATCACTTCTGGCTTGATATCTTTATGTGTTAAAAGCAAAATGTGTTGTTTTCAGTAGCAGGGTCGTAAAATCTAGCTGTGGTGGCTAACTGAAAAGCATGGGTATAGCCTATGTTCTTTTGGATGCTTCTGGGACCTCTGATGATTAATTCTTTGTGTAGTGAGATGTTCATTTTATAATCTATGTCTGTTGGTATATACTTTGTCTGTTAGTACTGTTTCCCTCCATCCAAACTGTTTCAAAAACAAAAAGAAAAGAAACCACACATTGACATAAAGAGATGCCCTGACCTAGGACACCTATAAACAAAATCATTTAATTGGATACTTGCTTACAGTTTCAGAGGGTTAGTCCATGGTCATCATGGTGGAAAGCAGACAGGCACTGTGCTTTGAGCAAGAGCTGAGAGTTCATTTCTGATCTACAAGTTAGGGGGGGGGGGGGGGGGACAGAGACAGAGAGAGATTTAGGCTGGTTGGCTTGGACTTTTGAATCCTCAAAGCCTAGCTCCTCAGTGGTTCACCTCTCCAACAAGGCTACACCTCCTCCAACAAAACCGCACATCCTTATCCTCCTCAAGCAGTTATAGTAACTGGAGAACACATATTCAAACATGGAAGCCTATGGATGCTATTCTCTTTCAGACCACCACAGCTTTTAACTTAGAGGGTTTTCATAAGTCTTTTTATACATCCTTACTTTTTGTTAACCCATCCTTACCCTTCCTCTTCTGCATCCTGCTGTACATATCCTTGCTTAAGGCTTTATGCCTCCCTCATATCACGTTTTTTCTACTCTCCCTTTTCCCCTTTCACACCCACTTTCTAGCTTCTTGGCCTCAGCAGACATTCCAAATTAAAATACAAATCTTAAAAGTTCAGAGTTAGAATGCACACATTCTAAGAAAGAAAGCACGTACATTTGTTGTTCTGTTCATGGATTATCTCATTTATTATAATAGTTTCATATCTATCTACTTTACTGAATTTTTCATAATTTCAGTTTTCCTTATAATGGAATGAAATTATATTGTGTATTTTTACCTTTCCATCATCTATTCATCCTTATCACGTTTGCTGATCATTATTAATAAAGTATTCATATGTCTATGGAAGGTTATGGATTCCTTTGGATGTGTCCATAATTGAATAACAACATTCACACTGACTCCAGTCCTTATTCTACCACTCAGTTTCTACTTCTACCACTGGAAGATAAGGTGACTCTTTTCCTCACATTCTCACCAACCTTTGTGGCATTTGTTCTCTTTATATCCTTTCTGACTTGGGTAAAATTGAAACTCAAATAGGTTTTTGTTTTGTTTTGTTTTATTTTTAATGTTTTAAAATTTCATACATGTGTTTTGATGAAGTCATTATCCCTTTTTCTTTTCAAACTTCATGTGTGCCCCCCCCATTTATCATTTGTGAACTTTAACTGTTTCAACTTTACATATTTATGGTGCTTCATATGGTAATTTAAACCCTACGTACAATGTAAAATGATTAAATCTGGACAATTATCATTTCTATTTTTTTTACATATTTCAAATAATTTTCTTTGGTGCTGGTTATGAAACCTAAAAGCTAGAGTGTGCATACCAAGTGTATTGTAACTAGGCTGTTCCCTTAGTTCCTAGATTTGAGTGTGTTTATATTTTAACTTTTATACACTTTTTTTTAGTTAAAAAATAATTACATATTTTTATCTTCATTTTCTTCGTCCAGCTCCTCCCAGGTATGCTTCCCAGTTCTCAGATTTATAGCCTTTTTTTCTTTAAATATTTTTGATACATATGTATAAATGTATGTATATATGTACAAACATATAAATATAGTCTTTGGAGTCTTTTGTGTCTATATCTGTAGTTTCACGACTGACCACCTTATTTTTGATAACCAATAGGGTCACATCTCTGGGCATGGGTAGTTCTCCCTGCCGTCACAGTTGCCTATACTTCCTGTTAAATAGTGGGGCCCTGCAAAATTCTCTCTGTCTTATCAATTCTGCACTGATCATAACAGTAGCTTTGCTTCAACTGAATCGTGGTTGTTCTTCCTTGCCCAGGGCCCAAAGGCATATACCGTTATATATTTCAGATCTCTCTGATTTCTTCTTCTTTTTTTCTTTATCATTTTTGTATTTCAGGTATAATAATTACATCATTTTTTCCTACCATTTCCTCCTTCCTAACACATCCATTTATCCTCCCTTGTTCTCTTTCTAATTCTGGCCTCTTTTCATTAATTTTTGTTATATGCTTATCTATAAACATATTCCTGCTCTTTCTGTATATGTTCAGGGATTAATGTAGGTACATACGACTTTTTTCATTATATTTCATAGGATTAGATAAGTTAGGTTTTCAACCTACTTTCTTGTTAAAAAGTATTCATTTTGATCCTCACACTTGCTATGTTGTTAAGGTTTCTATTGCTTTGGTAAAACACTGTCACCAAGAGCAAGTAGAGAAAGAAAGAGTGTATTTCATTCTGTACTTTCTTATCATCACTTAGGTAAATCAACGGCAGTTCTCAAGGCAGGAACCTGGAGACAGAAGCTAATTCAGTGGCCATGGAGAAGTTCTGCTTATTGACTTGTTCCTCATGGCTTGCTCAACCTGCTTTCTAATATTTTCCAGGACTAGTAGCCCAAGAGTGACACTACCCACCATGGATTGGCCCCTCCCATATCAATCATGCAAGAAGATGTAACCACAGGCCAATTTGGTGTTGGGGGAAGGGTCTCAGCTGAGACTTGTTTGTGTGAAATTGACATATAACTAGCCAACATTTGTGCATATCAAAGAGTTTGATCAACTCTTTCCCCTAATCTCTCCCCTCTATCCTCCCTTATCCGATACACCACTTTCCCCCCTCCCAACTTTCTTTAAAAACAATACCCATTGAGTAAATATATTTAGTACTGTCTCTTTATGCATGGATGTGGAACCATCTTCTATAACACTGGTAACCTCTCAGGGACTACACACCAGAAGAAAACAGACATTTCCTTTCCCAGCAATCATCAGTTGCCATCCCTCAGCTAGGAGTGGAATTTCATGAGCCCCTTCACCCTCCATACGGAGAATTAGACTGACTTGATATTGTGCAAGTCTTTTGTATATAATTACAGCTTTTGTGAATTCAGTTGCATAACTATGTTTTAATGTTTGGCCATTAGTGTTTATTGCATGAGTGTAGTCCTTCTGCATCTTTGAGCTGGCATTATTCTTATATTGACCAGTTGCAAATCTTTATTAATCTCCACCTACTGATAAACAAAAATGTGTCTGATGTTTGTGGAGAGATGGACCAATCTATAGGTGTAACGATAAGAACTTGGGGATTCCATTTAGCAGAAAAAAACCATTTAATAGTAGGTTAGTTACCCTTAAGGCCTTTGACTAAGCTGGCTTTTTTTTTTTTTAATTTAACACAGTTAGTTCACCAGATATGGGCTCTTTCTTGTGGCATGGGCTTTAAATTAACCCGAATATTATTTCCACAAGAATCTTAACACTTCCTTTTATGCTTCTCTACTACCAGTTTGGTCAGACAGACATTGAATACATATTAATATCTTCAAATATACAGTGAAAGCCTTAACATAGTACTGTAGTCTATTAGTCTTCGATTCTTGGTACCCATTCCATCTTATAAAATGGACCCTAAATCCAGTCAAATCATGTTCGTTTCTTCCCATAATATTTGTACCACTATTATACCAGTATATCATGCAGGCAATTCACTGTTTTGGTTTGCAACACTTATAGCTACATGATATTGATGTTTACATTTCTCTTTTAGAGTGCAAAGTACCTTCCAGCACCATGAACGCTTTTCATTAGGGATGAAACTGCAATTTAGGCATCAGCCAGACTTTCTCTGTTCAATGATACAAATGTTGTCTTCAGCAGTAGGGCCTTATCATCAAGTTGTGGAGAATAAGCAATAACCTTGGCAGTAGCCCTTGATATTTGGTGGTGAGGGTGGGTTACATGGGTAGCTTTTGTCCACTGACTCAACAAAATGTGACCCATTCCCAGCACTGGAGGTTTTACTTTGTAGAAATCTTTAGTGTTAGTTGTTCCTCCCCTTAGTCTTGCCTTTACCCTTTGTTCCCATCTATCTCCCCTCTGAATCCTCCTATTCTAGTTTTTAATTTATGTCTCTATAACACTATTTTCTATTTCTCCTTCCTTGGGAAATCCTCTGGTCCCTTATACTACCTAACATCTGTGGTTATTTGGGTAGTATACATATCTAAAGCTTACCAATTAACTTCTGCATGTGAGTAAAATCAATATTTGTTACATCACTCAGGATGACTTTTCTAGCTCCTATGAATTTTATAATTTCATTTTTATTACAATTGAGTAATATTCCATATTTAAATGTACCATATTTTCCTTTATACATTCCTATCTTGATGGAAATCTAGACTGTTTCCAATTTCTGGCAATTATGAATTTTCATAATTTTCAGCAACAAACTATAACATTTTCAGGCTTATTTAGCTCATAAATCCAAGCTCCTCCACATTTTTCTGAACATTAGTTCAGACCACATAGTCTGGTTTATCACAGCTCTAGTCCCACTTCTGAATACCAGTTTTCTATATTAGTTACTTTTCTCATTGCTGTGACAAAATATCTGACAAGAAGTAACCTATGGGAGGAAGGGTTTATTTTGGCTCACAGACTAATACACTCCATCATGTAAGAAAGTCAAGGCTTGGGTGTATGTTGGTCCTTGAAACTGACCACAAATCATGAAATGGAAATTTTTGAATTCATGTTATAATCTTTTTTTTTTAAATTTTCTCTACCCAAGTGATAATGACAATCAAAGTACTTTGACATAGGTACACCAAAACCGTGTTTCATTAATGTGTTCAATGATTTCTTTATCCAGTCAATGTGAAAATTGAAATTAATTTGACATCTCCAAAGTTCTTTTTCACAACTTCCCCATATTGCAATTATGAGTGAAATGGTGGTTCCTTTGAATATAGCAATGTATCCAAGCATTTTCAGCTTTTCTTTTTCCTTTCTGGAACTTCAAATACCATTGTTTTAGCTTAAAACTTTTAGTTTCAAGATGAATAGAAAGGGGTATAGAAGATTTTGTAGAGTTGTTTGGATGAATGGCAGTGGCCTTTTGTTATATGGGTCTTATAATTGTGTTAATTTCTCTCTTTAGGAATGTTGTCTCTGCAATTTGAGAGGAGGTGCTCTTAAGCAAACTAAAAACAATAAGTAAGTAATACATTGATGTGTTGAATTTCATCATTTCATTCTTCTCTTGAAATTCTGCATGATAGTTTGCTCTACCCCTCTCCCTGTGATGTTTCACAGATACTGCTTTTTGGATCTAGGGTGAAAATTCTTCTCAGAGACTAAAGCTGACTGGATGTAGTATAGGGCTTACTCTATTCTCTGCTTTTTATATAATGGCAGCCCTTATTTTGTGAATAGGTTTCTCCATTCTTGTCTTCCCTCTTATGTTTCTCCTTTTTCTCCTCTCTTACTTCAGCAATACTCCATTCATAGTTAACCGAACTATTCTTTTGTTCTCACTTCCTCTCTCTCTCTTCTGTTTTTTTTTAAATAAGTTGGTAGGAGAACTTAACTTCTGTGGGGCAAGTAGTCCTGCCTAGCCCATAGTACATCATGAAAAATGTTTTGATGACATTAACATAATTTCATGTATGCACGTGTGTCTAGTTACTTGGAAAGAAGAGTAAAGGAATTTATCATCCCTATACTGATAAAGTGTTGCCTAATAGATAATATTTAATTTTAGATTCATAAGTTCATTTAGTAAGACTGATATTATCCTATAGAGCTGTCACTAGGTTTTAGATGATGTAGACAGTGGGGACTATGACATAGCTTAGGTGCCTCCTGTAAAAATATATATCATGAGAAATTGTCTTTTTAATAGTATTTTTTCTAGTATGCTAATTTTATTTAACTGTAGGAAAATGCTCTGGTGGGGTTAATGGCTGACCTTTCTTCCTGTGGTCTTAGGACAAAGTGTGCCATTTATTAAGTGAAGTAAATAAGCTTTGGCTAAGCCACATCTAATGGTGCAGTCCTTTAATCCCCGCACTTAGGAGTCAGAGGCAGGTGTGCACCTCTTTGTGAGTTTGAAGCCAGCTTGATATATGTATGTGTATATATATATATATATATATATATATATATATATATATACACACACACACACACACACACACACACACACACACACTGAGCTCCAAGGCAGCCAGGACTTGTCTTGGAAAACAAAACAAAACAAAACAAAGGAGCTTTGGATTAAATATGGGTTGATATATTTGATAATACAAATCTTCATGATCTCTGAACCTTTTAAGTCCTTATATTTACTTGGAGGAATAACACAAGATACTGAATAATACTAATAACAAATTCATGCAAATTTAGAATGTGAGAGGATGTACAAGTGTTTTAAGTAGGAGATCAGGAAACAAACTACATTTCATTTCTCTTAGCTATAGATTCCTTTGGTAATAGTGCAATGAGGAAAATTATTTAAATACTTAACTAGTTTTAATTTGTATAGGAAATATTTATATTTCAACTAATTTGCCTCAGAACATATGGCATATATCATGTATTATATGAAAACATAATTTGTAGTTAACTGAACTTTTACTCTTTTGTCACGTATTATCCTAAATATATTACACGTGTAGTATCAAATGATAACAAAAACCTACTTTTTTGAATATATAAAACTATGTTATAGGACTTTACCTGTTCAGTTTTGTATATGTGTCTGTGCCTTAGTGTGCATTCAGCTCAAAAAATGCAGAAGAGATATCTCATCTTCCGGTGCTAGAGTTTCAGGCAGTTATAAGCAGCCATGTGGGTGCTGGGATCTGCCAAAGTCCATTTCAAGAATTACTAACCATCTCTCCATTCCCGTTTACTAGTTACTGATGTCAGAGTATTAGGCAGATGTGCTAAATAAATCTACTTGTCATTGAAGAGGTTTAAAATCCACAACTTCTTTGGGATTTTATAATAGGATTAAGTTTTTGGCTTCATTTCTTCTGTACACCAAATTATAACCACCAAATTGAAGTCTGCAAGTTTAGGAAGCTTGCTTATATTTAATGTCTCCTTTCTTGTAGGTGGGCCCATGTCATATGTGCTGTTGCAGTTCCAGAAGTTCGATTTACTAATGTCCCAGAAAGGACACAAATAGATGTAGGCAGAATACCTTTACAAAGGCTAAAATTGGTGAGTGTTAAAGACTTTTTTTTTTTACTTCATACATTAATGTTAATTTCAAATCCTGAATTTTTCTGTTAATTGTTTCCAAGATAATAAATCTAATAGCTTCATTATATTCCACCTGTATTTTCTTCTGTCCTGAATATATTTACACTCAGATTGTTTCCTGGTATATTGTAAATCTCTATAACTGCCATCATTTTCTATTTGCAATATGGGAAAGGGATTAATACATTTCCTAGATTGATATGTGTTGTGGGAATTCAATCTAATAGGCAGTTGTATGGGGAAGCTTGGCCCAATGGGTGTTCTCTGGAGATTTGTTACCCTATGTAAGGAAGATTAAGGCAGCTGTGAGGAGAGCTGGACCCCAGTGGGAACAACTGGAGACTCTACCCAGATTCCTTGTTCTGTTTTGTAGTCATTATGTATGAATTTTGATATTAATAAAAGTAACACTTTCCTCAGACTTCTCTCTTTTCCTGGCATCCATGTGGCCTGAGACCAACTGGCCTGAGGAACTCGGGCAACCAGTGTTTATTTTTTCCCCACCCCCATTCCCTACCTCAAACACCCCCCCCCCCCCCTTCAACTGCAGGTCTGGGTGAGTACTGCTCAAGGCTGAACTTTGCAAGTTAGCCAGCTGCCTAACCATCTGTCACCTACAGACCCACAGACGCTGTGTAGGTTCTGGTCCTAATGCCCATTATTGCTAACCTCAGTTCCAGCACAAGCAACCTCTACAGTAAAATCTACTTCAGCATTCAACTGTTCTCCCCCATGGGCCACCCAGTGCCTGCTGGCTTCTTACATGTGCTACCATCAGTCCTTACAACCCCTGCCATGTCTGCCTCTCTGCTCATTGCAATCCAGAGCTACAGGCGCAAAGGCCAAGTTCTCTGCAGGTGCTAGGGTGTGGACCCTCCCACCCCGGTTATCAGTTCATGTATCTCCAGAGAAGATCAGGCCCATTGGACCAAGCTGCCCCATATAATTCGCTATGGGATGGAATTCCCACAACAGATTGTAAACATTAGACTCTCTGAGATTGTTCAGTAATGCCCTCAAACTCTATTGAAGTTGCCTACTGTCCTCTCTTTTCTTTGGTTTCTGTTGGTGTAGCAATCAAACCTAATTTTATCATCCCTTTGTCAAAAAGAGCTTTACAGTAAATACAAAAGTTATTTTTAGTTACAGGGTTGTGTTACAAGTAGACAATAGATGCTTAACATGTCAAGCTCTTTCCTGTTACCTTCTAACCTATTCAGAAATTTTCATAAAAGTCTCCTCCCTGGTTGACCTTTTGAAGGGAATTTTTTTCATTTCTATGTAACACAGAATTAGTTTGGGCCATGTAAAGCGCATTACTTTCCCTTGTAGCACGTTAAAGTTAGTCTCTCTGTACAAGCCCCGGTCAACTCCTAGTAACTACATGAGGATAAAAGAACAACTGATGGGCAAGCATGAGCTCTAAATATCTTCTATTAAAACTATTTATTTTAAAAAAGTTACTAATGTCAGCAGTCTTTCAATGATATGAAACCTCAGAATTGAAAGAGATGTGATGTTAATACTGTGGGTAAATTTGTATTTATTCAAATACTTTACTTATCGCTTTTGAAAACAACTCTGCATGTTTATTTGTATAGAAAACTTCGGAAAGGATAGAATATATGATATAAGAAAATTTATTTCCTTGAGCAGGTTTTTCCATACAGGAAAATGATTAGTTTTCATAAAATGACACAACAAATGGTAAAGAAGCCTTTTAGTTTTCATATTAAAGTAGTCACTCCTGTATGCTTTGCTTAGTGATGTAACAGATGTTCTCTATTTAGCATATCATAAAATTGACAACAGTGATGATGCTAGATTTATTTTTAAAGCATTTTATTTCTATTGCTAATTTAAAATATTGTAATAATTTGTTAACCTTTTAAACTAAACTGTTTTTGGCAAAAACATTATTTATGGTGGGATTCTTTTCAAAGATTATGCTTTTTAAATTTTTGACAATAATTTACTAACGTGCCTAGTGGGGGTAATTGAGGGGTGTTTTGCTGTAAAGTACTAGCTGACCTGGAATACTCTATGTAGCTGATACTGGCTTGACACCCATGGTAGTCTTCTTGCCTCAGTCACTCAAGTGCTAGGACTATAAGAATGTACCACTGTTCCTGGCAAATGTTTCACTTCTTATTGAAATAGAATGCCACTTTGTAGCTCAGGCTACCCTTGAACTTTCAATCCTTCTGCTTCAGCTTTTTAGCTGCTGGGAGAACAGCTGTATACCTCTATATTTAGCTCAATATTTTACTTTTTTTTTTTTTTACAATCATTACATAGCATATTAAAGTAGTTGCCTTCCCTGTAAAAGCATACTACAGGTTACTGTGTAAAGGTAGTTTGTTGACATGAAGTCTTTCTGTTAAGGAATGGCAAATGAATGGACCTCCAGTAGGCATGTCCAAATGAACTGAGCCACTTTCAGTGGAATTCCCTCCATGGCCCATGCAGGTTTTGAACCCCAAAGCCTCCTGCCTTAGCTTTCTGAGTGATAGGATTTTAGTTATATACCACCATTACCATCTCTTTATTTTATTGCAGAATTTGGAATATGATGTTTCTTACCTACTCTCATAGAATAAGCTCAATAATTTCTTACTGTCCTTTTCCAGGTGGAAACAGTGACCATTGTGTCAGTTCCTATCTGGCACAACTGTTTCTCATGGCACAGTGGTCTCTTCTGATCAATCAGGTTAAATGACAAAGCATTTAAGTCTGACATAAGAGAGAATGAGGAGACTGCAGGGGAGATGAGAGTGCTCACAGAAAGCAGTTGGTTGAGGGATTTGGTTAATATCTTTGGCACTTGGGTGTGGGGGTGTGCTGGAGTGTGGTATAATTTTAGAATTTTTCAGATTCATTTCCTCATCTTCCTTTCTGTCTTCTTTTCTCTTCTAGTTGTGATTGGTTAGCCCTAACCACAACTAGAAGAGGAGCCAAAGTGAACAGAGACAATAATACAAAATAATTATGCAGAGATACAAAATGCATGTTAAAGTAGAATGACTTGTTTTTATTTTCACAATAAAAAAAGTTTTAAAACAGCAGGGAACAATTAGGGCCTTGACTTAAAACGAAATTAATCATGCTTTGATAACTTGTTCAAAGGAAGGAAAGTGGCAGTACAGTCAAGAAGCATATTTATATGAAATGTGTAGATTTGGCTGTAAAGTTAAGAAGAAGACTATTAAAAAAGAAAACTAGTAATCATATGTAGAGAAAAGAAAGGCAAAACAACATTTTTTTTTTATTTCTTTTATTTGTTATGTACATAACTGGTGGTGTGAATGAGAACTTCTCCCTATAAGCTCATATGTTTAAATATTTGGTCCCCAGTTGATCAAGCTGTTTGGGAAGGATTAGGAGGTATGGCCTAGTTGGAGAAAGTCTGTCGCTGTAGCTAGTCTTTGAGATTTCAGAAGCACATAACATTTCCAATTATCTCATTTGTGGATCAGATCAGACATAAGCTCTTAGCTGTGGATCCAGTACTTTTTCTGACTGCCTGCTGCCATGACATGGTCCTCTGGAAACATGAGCCCCAAATTTAATGCTTTCTTATATTTTTGCCTTGGTCGTAGTGCTTTGTCATGGCAATACAAAAGTAAATTTTATGCATGCCTATTTATTATATACTTTGACTATCTCATAATTACTTAAAGAGGATTAGGATTTTTATAAATGAACCACCAAAGCAGTTTTCCGGATTTTTAGAATTCTTGGACTGTCTGCAACTTCTGAAATGTAGGAAATTAATTACAGAAAACTTCAGATAAAACATTTTCATTTACCTATTCTGTTTGGGCTCAGGACCCTTGACCTTTATTAGAGTGGTACCCAATTTTTAGCTACATGTTGGGCTTATGACCTAAGCCATGGAAGGAGAACCATATCTACTTCCTTGTTTTATATTTGATGTCCCTTGGGTAGCTATCATGAAACTCATTCTATATTGGCCTTCTTGTCAGTCCATTAAGTAACAGAATAGTTCAAGTATTGATACTGAGAACATTTTAATTTAAAATTTTCTCATCATGAATGACTCTTTAGCCATGTTTTGAATTACATGTATTTTCATATCTGAATGTACTGTTGCCACTGTCCACTTTTCATGCCCTTTCTTCACCTAGCTAAGTTCATCCCTCTTGCCCTTTCCGTTTTAGTCTGCTATTTGACTTTTCTTCGCTTTCTCACTTTTTTTATCGTGACTCCCATGAGACAAAAAGTGATAGCTTCTCCTGTATCTGATAAATAAAAATTAAAATAAAAACATTAACATCATTGTCGTTCATCTTAATGCTTTGAACCCAACTTCAAGAGAATGGATTACCAGAGAGATTTCCAGAGTGAAAACTATTGCACAAGTATACAGAATAGTGTCTTCCTGTTGTTTGATAGCACCCACACAATACGTTCTTCTTAGACAGAACAAGAATTATTGTTTGTGGGGCTGGAGAGATGGTTCAGCGGTTAAGAGCATTGCCTGCTCTACCAAAAGTCCTGAGTTCAATTCCCAGCAACCACATGGTGGCTCGCAACCATCAGTAATGGGGTCTGGTGCCCTCTTCTGGCCTGCAGGCATAGACACAGACAGAATATTGTATCCATAATAAATAAATAAATAAATAAATAGACTGATTGTTTGTCACAGAGGCAGAGTAGAGTATATCTACTGGGAACCTCAATTTCAGTGTGCCACCCTTGTCCCATTTCTTGCCCACAATTCTTCAGTAAACTTAATTCTCATTGTGTTCATCTACATACTTGTGTGGGGTAAAGTTTGCATTCTGCTTTTCACTGTAGGCAAATTATTACATATCTCCCTGCCCCCAAACTGTAAACTCTTGCCATAAACTTGTTGATATTTCTAGTGTCGTGTTGATGTTCCTATTAGCAGAACATAAACTTAACTCAGAACAAAAATAATTTTTTCTACAAAACTTTCAGTAACAGACTTGGATTAAAATGAAAATTTTGTATTCAGTCCTTAGACTTAACTATGACAACAGTGGCATCTGTTAACATATCATCACTCAATGTTTGCGTTGGGAATGTTAGCTTGTCCTTTAACGTCTAGAAATAAATATCTGGAGATCAAAAAGCAAAAAGGAGTTGATTAATGTTTTATTATTATTAGTGTTCTAGGTATCTGATAAACTAATTTTTATTAAAATATAATTGTATAGTTTCCCCCTTCATATTCTTTCTCCTATCCCTCTTGTCTACTTCCCCCCACCTTGCTCCCTCGCAAGTAATGTTTTCTTTTTCTTTGGTTTCTTTTGTTCCATTTATGTACAAGTACCTAAATATAAAAATACAATCTGCACAGTCCTTTAGTGATTTCAAGTGTGATTACTTGGTATGCGTTAACCAATTAGAGGGCTTATCCCTGGGAAAGGCCAATTGTCCCTCTCAGAACAGTCATTGTTTACCTGTACTGCTTTGTCTAGGATTGAGGACATATACACATCATAGCCCCCTTTTACCTGTTAATGTGCTAGTTATTCCAGTTATGAAAGAGAACATGCAGCAATTTTCCTTTGGGTATGGCTTACCTCAATAAAATACATTTTAGATCTTTACCTGCAAAATTCATGGTTTCATTTTTATTTCCAACTGAATAGTATTCCCCAGTGTATGTGAACCACATTGTCGTTATCCAATCATTATTTGCAGGCTGTGTAGGTTGTTTTCATTTCCTACGTATTATGAATAGCACAGTGGTGAACATGCCTGAACAAGTAGAGTATCTGTAGAGTATCCAGTCCTTTGGTCATATGCCAAGGAAAGGATTAGCTGGATCATATGATCGAGTGATTTTCATCTTCTGGAGGATTCCCCACTCGTTCTATAGCAGCTGGACCAGTTTGCAGTCGCACCAGCAGTTTTCCCCTCATTGTCTCCAGCATTTATTGTCACTTATTTTGTTGCTCTTTGCCATTTTGCCTACTGTCAGATGAAATCTCAAGATTGTTTTAATTTGTATTTTTCTAATTGCTAAGGATGATGAACATGTTTCGAGATTCCTTTCAGCGGCACTCCTCTGTGATCTTAGCATCAGCTCCTGCGTCCAGATTCCTGCCTTTGGTCATCATGTTTGTTCACAGCAATAGAAAGCTAACTAAGATAGTAATACTGACATTGAAGGTATTTGGGAGTGCTCCCTCTGTTCAAATTTTCTTTTTAATAATTTGAGAAGAATTGGCAGTAAACCTTATTTGAAAGTCTGATAGTATTCTTCTATGAGCACATCTGTCCCTGGACACTTCAGAAGATTTTATATTACTATTTCAAATTCCTCATTGTTACTAACCTTTCTAGGTTGTTGACTTCCTTGTTTTATTTTAGTGGTTTGAATGATTCTAGAAATTCATCTATTTCTTTTAGGTTTTTCAAATTTAATGGAGTGCAGAATTTTTAAGTATTCTACTATAACATCCTGAGTTTTTTCATTATTGACTATAGTGTTCCCTTGTTTATTTGTGTTTCTGTTAATTTTGGTTTATCTTTTTATTTTCCTTTAATTAGTTTGTCCAACGGTCTATCAATTTTATTAATCGAAGCTCCTTAACACATTGATTCTTTATATTGTTTTTTTTTGTTTCTGTTTCATTTCTGCTCAGATTTTTATTATTTCTTGTCATCTACTGGGTTTAGATTTAGTTTATTGTTTTTTTTTTAAGCTAGATTCTTGAGTTGCATCAAGTCATTTATTTGTGATTATTCTGATTTTTTTTTGTTTTTTCTTTTTTGAAACCGGATTTCTCTGTGTGTCTGTAAATCATACTGCACATTTTTTTTCCAGCTGCCTAGACCCAAATAATCACATAGAAACTATATTAATTACAGCACTGCTTAACCTATTAGCTCAAGCTTCTTATTAACTAAGTTACATCTTCACTCATTCCTGTTAATCTATGTATCAGCATGTGGCTGTGGCCTACTGGTAAAGTTCCAGTGCCTTTCTCATTTGGCAGCTCCATGAGGTCTCTTTGACCCTGCCTTCTTTCTCCCTGCATTCAGTGTAGTTTCCCTGTCTAGCTCTATTTGGCCCTGCCATAGGCCAAAGCAGCTTTTTATTAACCAATGGGGAATCCCACATAATGTAACAGTCCTAACTGTCCTACACCTCACTTTGCCAGGCTGGCATTTAACTCACAAAGATCTGCCAGTCCAAATGCTGAGATTATAAGCATGTAACACCATGGCCTGGCGCTGAATATTTTATTTTATGATAGACACTTTGAGCTATAAATTTCTCTCATGGGACTGCTTTTAATGTGTCCCAGAAGTTTCATTGTTTTCATTTTCATTTACATGCAGAAAATTTTTGATTTCTTTTTTGACACATTCATCACTCGGTAAGGGGTTGATTGATTTCCATGAATTTGTGTTTGGTTTGCTGTCCATTTTTAGTTCTATTTTTTTAAAAATATTTATTTATTTATTATGTATACAATATTCTGTCTACATGTATGGCTGCAGGCCAGAAGAGGGCACCAGACCTCATTACAGATGGTTGTGAGCCACCATGTGGTAGCTGGGAATTGAACTCAAGACCTTTAGTAGAGCAAAGCCATCTCTTCAGCCCCCTCATTTGTCGTTCTATTGCATTATGGTCAGAATGGACACACGAGGTCATTTCAGTTTTTTTTTTTTAATTTCTTAAGATTTGTTTTGTGTCCTAGGATGTGGCCTTTTTTATAGAAGTTTCCATAGGGAATGTATATTCTTTGTTGTTTGAGTAGAATATTGAGTAGTTATCTGTTGTGTCCATTTGATATAAGATATCATTTAATTCTGATAGTTGTCTTTTTATTTTTTGTTCAGATGAGATATTGAAATCACCTACTATTAATGGTTATATCAACAGATATGTGGCTTTAATTTCAGTTGTATACTTTTTATGAAATTTGGTACCCCAAAATTTGGTGTGTGTATGTTTAGGATAGTAATGTTTTCTTGGTGAATTGCTCTTTTGATTAAAATGAAGTGCCCTTCTTCATCTCTTTTGATTAATTTTAGGTTGAGTCTAATTTTTCAAAGATTAGGATAATAATTTTTACTTACTTCCTCATCTTATTTTATTAGATTGTCTTTTCCACACCCAGTTTTAACTTTGTGGTGGTGCCTGGAAACAGGTAAATTTCTTGTAGACATTAAATAGGTGGATTTTGTTCGTTGATCTGTTCAACAATGCTGTGTCTTTTGATTGGAGAATTGAGACCTGTAATATTTAATTATTTAATGTTAATATTGAAAGATATAATAATTATACAGGTTTTTGTTTTGTGGTGGTTTATCGTGTTAATTGTGTTTATATTTTGTTAGTAATTAGCTTTGTTTGTTTTCCTTATAAGTTATCTTGGCTATGTGTGTTTATTTCTCTTCTCAGTCCAAAGTATTGCTTCCACTAGTCCCTGTAGTGTTGGTTTTGAAAACATATATTTTTTGTTTTTTGTGTTTTTTGGCCATGTATATCATGATGAAATGTCTTTTCTTCTTACACTATGACAGTTTTGCCAAGTACAGTAGGCTAGGTTACCACTAGTGGTAATTTAGAGTATATCGATCCACATTCTTGCTTTCAATGCTTCTATTGAGAAACCAACAGTTAATTCTGATAGGTTTTCTTTTATATGTGACTTGAGTTTTTTCTCAGCCTTTCCATATTCTTTCTTTGCTCTGTATGTTTAGTGTTTTATCTATGATATGCATTTAGGGAGTTTCTTATCTGTTTGGTGTTCTGCTTCTTGTATCTATGTATATGTCTTACTTTAGTTTGGTGATATTTTCTTCTATGCTATTGTTGAAAATCTGGCTTGTGCCTTTGACCTGGATTCCTTTTCCTTTATCTATGATTGTGATTCAAAGATTTAATCATTTCATTGTGCCCCACATGTTTCTTTTCTGTGCTTAATTGAATTTTACATATTCATTGCTTGTGTTATCTAATTCCTGTACTTTATCTTTGAGTCCTCTATTATTCTAGCTGCTGCTTGATTTATTCTACTCATAAGGCTTTTCCTCTATTTTTTCTGCTCAAATTATTAATTTTTCCAATTCCATCTTTATTTCAGCTTAAGTTTTCTTCAATATATCAGTGTCTTTATTGAATTCTGCTTTCAAATCCTACATTGACTTCATCATTTCATCCAGCTTTATGTTTGCATTTTATGGGAATCTTTCACATGTTATTCTCTTAAAGTTCATTCTTTTTTTTTTTTTTTTTTTTTTTTGGTTTTTCGAGACAGGGTTTCTCTATGGTTTTGGAGCCTGTCCTGGAACTAGCTCTTGTAGACCAGGCTGGTCTCGAACTCACAGAGATCCGCCTGCCTCTGCCTCCCGAGTACTGGGATTAAAGGCGTGCGCCACCACCGCCCGGCCTTAAAGTTCATTCTCTTTAAGTTAATATTGAGCGTTTTTCATTATGTCTTTAAACTCCTGTTATTCTTTGAAGTTTATAATCTTTTTCTTTCTACCTTCACCCCTGTCCTCTTTCACCTTGGTAATTCTGAATGGCAAATATTTCTGTGGGACTGGTTGATTTGGAAAAAGCCATACTGTCTTGATTTTTCACATTGTTTTTATTTTCATGGCTAAACATTGCCATTGGGTTTGATAGTTTTCTGTCTGGACATATCATTCTGAGACAACACAGGTTAATAGGGAAGTTGGAGCCTGAAGGTTGGATCTGATGTGGGAGGGGTTCTATGCTAGAAGACAGAATGTGTCTCTTGTCTAGAGCCTGTAAGTTGTATGTTTGAGAGTACAGATTTAGCCACTGGACTAGACTGGAACATGGACTAGATCTGAGGATTATGAGTAGGGGATCTGGCAGACTAAATAGGGTGGCCCTGTTGTAAAATGTTCAAGACCAAACTTAGCTGGAAGGTTGATGGCACTCATGAGGGATGATGTCAGATGTTAGCAGGACCCATGTACTGTCATACAGGATGTACCTCCTATCCAAAACCTGTGTAGATTATGGTCAGGGCAAGTACAAACTAGTCACTAGAGAAGCATCTAGAACTAGGTGTGGGGACTGGGGATGGTATATAAAAGAAAGGTAAGGCTAGGCATATTCACAAGGGTGGGCTTTAGAGCAATACGGAGTACTGCTTGGTCTTATAGGTTATATGGAGCACCAAGAAAAAGTAATTTTATTTCTAAAGACATTTATGCCTGTTTTAGAACTACCTTGATATTTATAGAAAGAATAAGAATGATAAAAACTGGTAAAATGACAATCATATTATCAATCATATAAATCAAAGGAAGAGGATATGCATTTTGAACCTCCAACTTTTTCACGGCTCATCATTTCTTGATGTCCTTTGCCAAGCTATGTCCTTGGACATCAAGAAATTATACACAAAGTCTCATTATCTCCTCAGTCTGTTAGTGCACTCAGTGGCCTGTGCCATGAAAATAAATATGGAAATCTAGTTCTCCAAGGAAGTACAATGCTCTATAAATTATTCTTCTGAAAAGCCTCAGTCCTTTGCTTTGTACAAAACATGAAAAGCCATTTACTTCCTAATTTTTTTTGTATTAAAAGTACCTCAAAATAGTTGATTATATTTTCTAGCTTTGTAACCGGAAAGTTCTTGAAGACTGATATGTGGAGCATCAGTGTCACTGAGAATGTGTCATAAAAATTTAAATGCAGTGCTTCAACCCAGATGTGCGGGATCTTAGAGATGTCACCAGTCTGTTTATAGAAGACCTCCAGGTTGCTCTGATTCATGGCTCCATTGTCTTTGATGAGGGATATAATGTGTATATTGACATAGATGAAGCAGAACATGAAACATAACTAAAATCTATTTGAAGGATTTTAATTTTAATTCAACAAACACAGAGCAATCCTCAGTTCTTCCCCTGGAAAAAGTATAAGAGATAACTTAAGGGGACAATGCCATGTCATTGGTGTCAGCTTTTCCCACTTGTCTTAGTTTCTGGAAGTCAGCATTTTGGTGACCTTATTCTAATGCATCAATAAGAGATCTTCTCTTAGAGTCCTCATTTGACTTTATGAATCTCTTTTATTAGTTGTTGTCCAGATATTGATTATCTTCAAGTCCTCTTTGTTCTGTAGAACATGATGATGTCTTTAAAGATTTCATGGAGCCAAGCCTGGTGCCAGAACTCTGTGATCCATACTACTGGGATTGAGACTGAAGCAGGAGAGTCACAATTTCAAGGCCTCCCTGGGATACAGAACAAGTTGAGAGCCAGTCTGAAAGAAACATACATGGCTGTCAGCTTGCCTGAAGACATAGGCTAAATCCCCCTTCTTAAGCTGATAGCTCTATTTAAGGAAAGATGTAAATTCTCTGTTGATTTCTATCACCAAAGAGCAGTAAAGAAAGAACACCCAAACCCTGAACTCTTCCTTATATCAGGTCCCTGAAGCCAGTGCCCTGATCAGAATTTCTGTGGCTTTTTAACAGTTTCTTTCTTTTTAATACTGTTTGAAAACAGAGTCCAGTGATTTTTAAAATTATCGAGATATGGTTTACAGTAATGCTTTGAGACTTCATTTCTGCTTTGTCTTTCTCTCCCTGTCCCTCTTCCTTCTTATCTCTTCTTCCCTCTTTATCTCTTCATAGCTCTATGCATACATATGTTTTAAAATAAATTACGCGTTTAGTCTATAGTATAAAATATGTGATTGTACATTGAGCTTCAGTGTAAGAGGAAACCGGTTTACATTTAGTGCCTGGAATCTAGTAGTGCTCTCGTGAGGACTAGTGAAAAATAAGGCTGCTCTCATGTAAGGACTTTTGCAAGCATTTTTCTTTCATGTCATGGTGCGCCCCCTCTCCTTTCCTGAAAGAACTTAAAGATAACAAGATGCAACTGAAGAAAGGAACATAATATTTATGTTGTATAAAGGTAATCCTAGCAGCCTTGGGAAGCTGCACTAAAATGGAATGAAATAAAAGACCAGTTAAAAGACCATTTCTATTTCTGGCAAGACAGCATGAGTAGAAGTGGCAGTTATTATAGATAGGTAGCAAGAGAGCAGAGCAAGATTAAAGAACAGAGTCTTTAAGACTGTCAGTAATCATCAGCTGGAACTACAAAAAAGGATTTAGAAGTTTGGTGCACATTGATTCTTACATGACTGCAATAAATCCTCACATGACTTTAAGACTTTAAGAGCCTGTTTTATCGCACAAAGAAAAGTTAACCTGTTAAAGGGGACCCATTGCCCCAACATTTAACCAACAATGTGGAAATTAAAGGTTGAGCTTTGAGATCATTCTGTTTCTTCTGGCTTTTCTACCTGACCCTATGCTGATCCACAACTTTTTTTTTCTTAACCCTCAAGTAACCATACACAAACCTAATATTAAGTGCAGCTGTATGATTTTTCTCGATTTCTCATGACAGTTGTTCTGATAATGTTTAAGGCCTTTCTGTGAAACTTAGTTTTTAGATTATGATAAGTTATTCTTGATTTTTTGTTTGTTTGTTTGTTTTCATTCTTCCCCAACCCTTCACAGCTAGAAATGTGCAATAAAAACATAGTGTTTTGGGATGATTTTTAGTTTTACCACTTTGGGAGGCATTTTTTGTCTCAGTCAAGAAGCAACCATTCAGATTTGAATTATTAAATACTTGAGTTCTAGTTTCCACATTGAACCATTGAATGCTTTCTATTTCCTTGTAAATGGAAAAATTCTCCCATATGTATGATGTTTCAATATTTTAAGTATTTTCATCTAGTGTGAGAATATTTGCAACTGGGCTTTAACTTCATATATACAAAGGACTCCTTTGTCCAGGTCAAACAGAAATATCCTTTGCAGTCATGGTTGATTACAAGATCACCCAGGGCTCTATCCTGAAGTCTATACCTGGAGAAGCACGTGAAAATGAATTTGACTTTGCTGACCACAAGAAGTACTTCAGAATATGCCTGATGGGATGTGACTGTGGGCGTGTATTATTCTTAATGTGAGAAGATTGTTTTGCCATAGCTGTTCTTGCTGATAAGGCCCTTAGAGTCAAAACTTGATGTAATGCCTGGTGAGTTATTTATTTAATAACCATCATTCTCTGACAAATGGGTGTTATTCTCTGTTTTAACCCTTCAGAAATGCATCTTCTGTAGACACCGGGTTAAGAAGGTTTCTGGAGCCTGCATTCAGTGTTCCTATGGCCGCTGCCCAGCTTCATTCCATGTCACATGTGCCCATGCTGCTGGGGTTCTCATGGAGCCTGATGACTGGCCTTACGTGGTAAACATCACGTGCTTCAGACATAGAGTCAACTCAAATGTGGTAAGAACTTCTCTCCCATTTGCTGACACTTTAAATTTTTTTCTGGACCCTTCTTAGGTCTAGAATACCTTGTTGGTATTGACATGTCTGGACTATAATATACTTTAGACTAGGGATTGAGGGCTGTTATTTACACATAGTGACACAGAACCCTTCAGTTTCTAATATGCACTAAATGCAATATTTAGTAAGTTGAGTGACTGAACAAATGAATGAATCAAGCTCTTTATGTCCATTCTAGTTCAGGATCTGTGTAAAAGGTATCTGAATAATTGTGTGTGTTTATATATATATAGATTGTGCAGTTAGTGTGTTCGGGGTGTCAGAATATCACTTGAAGTAGAGCAGTATGAAAAATACCACCTCAGATGTGTAAAAGAAAAATTTTAAAACAAATTCTGTGTTTAGTATCATAAGTTATTTTAAACATAAAAGCTTATTCAACATTACTAAGTTTGGTGTATGTCTTTTTTCCTGTCCTATTGTGACGAAACACCATGTCCAAGGGAACTTATAAAAGAAAGCATTTAATTGGAGCTTTGCTTAGAGTTTCAGATTGTTATCCTGTAGTAATCATGGTGAGAGCATGGCAGTATTCAAGTAGGCATGGTGGTGGAGCAGTAGCTGAGAATTTACATCTGATCCACAAGCAGCAGGTGGAGGGAAAGGGAGGGGAGGAGAGAGAGGCAGAGAAACTGCGGGGCAGAAAAATAGAAACAGAGATTGGGTATGGTGTTGATTTTTGAAACCTCAAAATCCACTTCCAGTAACACACCTTCTGCAAAATGTCACACCTCCTAATCCTTGCAAAACAGTTTCTCTAACTGGGAACCACACATTCAAACATGAGCCTGTGATGGCTGTTCTCATTCAAATCACCAGACCTTCTATTTCTGTTTCTTTTCACATATTTAAAAACAGGGTATCCGACCTTTGGCTGCTCTAGGCTACATGACACAAAGAAGAATTGTCTTAGACCACATATTTAATATTCAAGTACTACAAAAAACTGATTAGCAAAACAAGTCTGTTTTAAGGTTCATATCTATTGTCATATATAAGCATACTAAATATTCCTGTATGGTCCTAATTATGCAGTGACCTTTTACAAAATCTTTTGAAAATTATCCAGTAGTTCCAAGGTTTGCAAACATTGCTAATAAGAACTTGAATATATCCAAGAAATAAAACTTTAAAGATTTTTAAATGTTTTTTTAGTTTTAATTAAAATATAATTACATGACTTTCCTCCCTTTCCTTTCTCTAAATATTCCTATCTACCCTTCTAACCCCTCCCTCTCAAGTTGATAACCTCTGTTTCTTTATTAGTGTGTGTGTGTTTATGCATCTAAAATGCTGACTCCATTAAGTATTACTTGTGTATATTATCATACCACTTGTATGTATATGGTTTCAGGATTGACCACTTGGTATTTAGTAACCAGTTAGGGGTCTCATTCCTGGGGAAGATTAATTCTCCCTTTCTCAGAGGTCATTGTTACTTATAATTCTTTGTCTATTGGTAAGTACCTCAGAGATTTTTTTTTCTTCTTCCTCATTTCCATATCTGTTGATGTTGTAGTTCCTTCAAGTCTTATTTAGGCAGCCACCTAGTTCCAGTATCATGGAACTGTCATATATAGGAGATACAATCTCATAGCATATTTGTTGGTCCTCAGGCCATGAGATTCAGGAGTTATAAGTACAATAATTTTAGTGGGCGTTCCATGATCAGTTGATGTCTACATTTTGACCAGTTACAATGGGGTCTTCATTTGTTGCTTAAAGTTTATTTAATCAAGACTAAGAACTACATTTATCTGTGGGTATAAAGTTTAGAATGCAAGTAGGAATTATATTGGTTTACTACAGTGGGAGTAGCAGTTTTTCTTCTACAATCCATGAACTCCCTAGCCCTAGGTAGTTGCCTAGGTAGGTTTCTAGTAACATACATAATTATCTTTCTGTTATAGTTGCTAAATTCGGTTGGAGAACTGTTTTTACCACAAATATAAATGCCACTATTGTACCTTTAAGGACATCTTGCCATGCTGGCCATAGTAGTGGTTCACAGGCATCATAGTTAGGTAGGTCTATTGATTAGTTCTTTCTCTCTTGAAGTTTGTAAGCATCTTCTGATACTATGAAAGACTGATTTTCAGGATGGAGGTTTTTAGGTCAGATCCAGCTTAAATCTTCTAAGTCCTGCATCCAAATTTTGTGTTGTCCAGCTTTGAGATATAATCAAGGGTAACAATAATAGGCTATTGAAGCTGCAAAACAATTCCATATCAGTCAAAAATTATGGATAAAAAAGGTTATTTATTTCAGGGGAAAAACTTACAGATCACCATCCCAAACAACAGTCCTCTCGTTGCAAACAGGAAACAGAGAGTCTAGTCTCAGGAATAGGAGCTGGAAGCACAGTTCCCACTGCTTTTTAAAGTAGAAGAGACCACGCCCCGGTGGGCTGGTCTCTTAAAAGCTATTATTGGTTGAAGGAGCAGAATGTGCTCCCTCAGCACTTCCCCTTTTTGTTTAAATAAGAGAGTTCCAAACCCAATACAAACTATATATACTAGGAACAGATATCAAGTATAATTGGTATTACATCCAGCATAAACAATATTAAGCAAGAAACATATGCTAAATGTTTATCAACATTCTATCATATGTAGAAGTCTTATATAGGAAATGGCTTGACTAGATCATAAGAGTACAGTAACTACGACTATCTAATCTTCAACCCCATCAAAAGCCTGAGAAGGGAGATAATATTATTTTAGCAGACAGGAAGTGCAATCAAGTAGCTTCCAAAGCAAGCAATATGTGATGGAGACAACTAGCTGCCTGAGCAATCACCCAAAGTGTCATTTCAACGTTGAAGCAACCAACTTTGGCTAAGGCCTAGTGTAATTAACAGACCATTTTCAGAGACAGGAAATTTTTCAAAACCATTTTACCCTGTCTTGGCAAGATTTAACAGTCCTACTTATTCATTTCTGGATACTGTGTAACTTGTCAGTGGTTGAGGCATTGTCAGTTCCTTGCCCAAAGGTCAGTTTTGCCTAGAAAAAAACAAGCTCCAAGTGGGGTGTCTTCGGTGCTCAACATTCTCTCAGGAATAGATTGGTGCTGTCAGAACCATGTCAACAGAACTCTAAGTTATTTAAATGCCATGTTCCACAGATCTTTGAAGTGGTTGAAGATTACCTATCTAGACAGAATACAATCTCTAAGTATCTAAAGAACCTAATTGATCTGACTGTATGTATAACAAACATGAACCACTACTGACCTATAATAATATGAAAATATACTCTAAAAGTTGTATCAATATACAAAATTCCTAAACCGAGTTAGAAACATACATAAAATACCCACACACTCTAGTTTGCTTCACATTGGCTGCCAGATGAAGCCGCAAACCAATCCCACACCAGCTAAAAATTATGGATAATAAGAAAGGTTATTTATTTGAGGGGTAAAACTTACAAATCACTGTCCCAAACAATAGTCCTCTCATCGCAAACAGAGAGTCTATCCACCAGAATGGGAGCCAGAAGCAAGAGAGAGAGCACACAGTTCCCGCTGCTTTTTAAAGTATAAGAGACCGCGCCCCAGTGGGCTAGTATCTTAAAGACTATTGGCTGAAGGAGCAGAATGTGCTACCGCAGCAGGCTATATTGCTTCGGTAGTCACTTGGACTACCCTCACCTGTGGTTTCATTGGACAACTCCAAAGGAAGTTGTAGTCTCATGCAGAGTGTTGGGGGAGGGGGGTGTTAAATACTCTGTGACTCCTGTGAGGGAAATTGTCAGCCCAAGTGAGATAACTTCATTTGAGAGAATTACATATTTTTATATTATTTGTATGTATTATGTAATTTAGGGTAAGTATGATTCTTTAAGGCCTGTTTTTAATCATCCTTAGTGTTATTTGACCCTTCTCCCTCCCGACTCTTCATCAAAGCCCTCCTTCTCCCTTCATATATCATCTACATAACATTTTCTTCTCAAGTCCCCTGACTACCTTTTACTTTAATGATTTTTGTGGTTTTTCCAATTTATATACTCATATCTGAGTATTTGGAACTAGTAGCCATCAATGAAAGACAAAATGTTTGTCTTTCTGGCATTTCATGATTTCAGCTTTTTAAAAGCTAAGTAGCGTTTCCTTTCGTATATTTCCTGTTTATCTATCTATCAGTTGAAGGACATGTAGGTCGTTCTGATTTCCTTACTATTTTGACTATATCTGAATTAAACATGGCTAAGCAAGTATCTGTGCTGTAGGAAGTAACTAACTGCTTTGAGCCAAGGAGAAACATATTGGGTCACATAGTAGATTTATTTTGAACCTTTTCAATATCCCTCACACTGGTTTGCAGAGTGGTTTCACCAGTGTGCATTTCCACTAATGATGAAAGAGTTCCCCCTCCCCTCTCCAGCCTTGGTTGTTAGTTGTTAATAAATTCACAAAGTTGTTTTAATTTGCACGTCTGTAGTTGCTAAGGATGATGTATATTTCTTGACCTACTTCTTCGCAATTTTTATTTCTTAAGAACTCTGTTCAGATCCATAGAACATTTTTTAATTGAGTCATTTGTGGTTTTTGCTTCTAGGGTTTTTTTTTTTTTCTGGATATTAATCCTCTGTCAGATGTATACCTAGCAAAGAGTCTCTCCCAGTCTGTAGTTTTCTTCACTGGATACTTTCCTATGCTGTACAGTTTACACCTGGAAGACAGGAAAGTACATAATTAGTTTTCTTGATTAAAAATGGACCTGAATAATTTTTCAGACTTGTTACCATTGATTAAGATGTGCTACAGAAAATCTGCACTAAACTGTTACGATGAGAATTAGAAAATTTTTAATTGATTTTCCTATTACTGTTTCTTCTAAAACTCAAGAAAATTTACTGAGTTTATATTCTATTAGTGTGTCTCACAGGGCAGTGTATCTTTATAGCACAATTACTTTTTGGTCCTATCTTGACAGGATGTCAACATAGATAAGGATTATAAAAGAAATAATAATTAACATATGTATAACATCTTAGATAATATTGTGCATATTCAGGTATAATCCGTATGTAGTCATCCCTGAAAGCCTAAGTAGCCAGTATAATTTTTATTGAAAATTTGTTTTTCATACAGTATATTCTGATCACAGTTTTCCCTCCCTCGTTCTTTTCCACATCTTCCCACCTTTCCCATTCATCCAACTCTACACCATTTTTCTCTTCCTCTTTGGAAGACAAAACACAGACATACACACAACTAAAACAAAAAACAAAAAAAGCATAATAAGGAAACTACACAGACACAGGCGCACAAGAACAAAACCCATAAGAAGCTATAATATACAAGTTAGATCAAAACATAAAGACCAGTTAGATCAAAATTGCCCAATCAAAACAACATGAGACAATAAGAAAATCTACAAAATACCATTGAATTCATTTTGTGTTGGTCATCTACTGCTGGTAATGGAGCCAACCCTTTAGTGTAGTATGTACCAAGTGACTCCAGTGAAGAGAAAAAGTAGGGGGGTATTTGTTATTGCTATTGTTGTTGTTGCTGTTTTAAATTGTTGTCAACTAGAGCTTCTTGGTTAAGTGTAGGAGTTTATGCCCATTTCCCCTTCTCAGCCCTGATATTCATTCCCAACAGAGGGCCTACCTCCTAAATTTTAATAATCTCTCAATTTTGTGCCACCAGCCACTTGAGGACCACATGTTTATACACAGGAGACCATTGGGAATATTTCATATTCAAACCATATTGGTTCTGCCAATAATTCATCAGTTTTCAGTTGACCCTTCTTCAAGAAGAGAGACCAAATTAGTTTGCCAAATGATAAGAAAATGTCTGTTCTGGAATTGTCCCTTGTTGTAACACATTTAGCTCCTTCTTCCCTCATGAACTCTTTTTAATGTTAACTGTTCTGACTTTTGTCCAAACTTTGATTGGGAAGAATAATATTTGAGAGTAAATTATATAGCCTACTTAATATGTAAGTGTGAGCATTTATGAAGACTAAAACATAACCATTTATAACGTGACTCCATTGAGTGTATACCTTTAACACCTGGATCTTGCTGTTGGTGTTACCCTGTAGAATGAAGAGCAGGTGAAGTCATAAATACCAAAACCTTGGCGAGGCTGTCTTTTGTGCAGCCACAAACCTGTGAATAAAATATGTACTTTACTGAGAAAGAAAAAAGAAAAAAAATATATTGGGAATCAGAGATGAATATTAAAACAACAGAAGGTATTTTTCTGTGTTCTGTCTAATATGACCTAAACATAAGTGATGCATGTAGATTATCTTCTAGTATAGAATATATCATTCTTCCATATAAAGTGCTCACCCTTTCACATCTATCTTGTATTTATATCTACTGAGCAAATGTTGAATATGGTCTTTCCTTGCTAAGTAGTTACGTGTCAGCTGTTTCAAAACTTTTTGGTTGATTATAAATAATTGGTTGCTTAAAAATTTTTAAGAACTATTCTATTTTGCTTCATTAATCAGTGGAAACTACAGAGAAGTAAATTCAGTAGTAAGTAATGAAAATCTCTATGGGTCATCTGTTTCAACAATACTTAGTTGCATGGTTCTATTTCATACTAGGCTGACTTCTGTACCTCTGATCAGTTACTGAGTTCTGTTGGTGTCTAACATCCTAATTATTATCAATGTAGTCACTCATTTTTTAGAAACCAAACTTGTGTTTTATGTGTCTGAGTCCCTGAGCACAAAATCCCACCAATCCCTCAGCTTGCCCCAGAATCAGGCCACAAAAACCTACTAATCAAAGCATTCCTGGAAAGCTCCACCACCCTCTCTCCTAAGAATCTCTAAATAAGTCCTGTACTCTGTTCAATTTGGTGCTCCTCACAATAGAGACAGTCACCCTCTTGGATTTTTCCTTCCCAATAAATTTCTTGAGTGAGGTTTGTTGTGCAATTTGACATTTTCAACCTGATGTAATAACTTTCATATTAGATGGAGCAGAGCGGAATTGTAACACTTTGGGGACACATTCCCCTAGCAGAGCATAACTGTTACACTCTAGGGGATCTAAAGTCCCTAAAAAATCACTAGTGTCCAAGGTTTCTTGAACATAATGCTCTGAATTAATATATCATTACTTCTCTAATATAGTCTTTTGACCTAAGCAAGCTAAACCCAATAGTTTGGTTCAGACTCAAACTATTGGGTCACGCTTTGTTTAGGATCTAGAGTAACATTGGGACATATGCAAAAATTATGTGTCTTAAAATGAAATATCACCACAAAGAATATTGGATTCTGGACAAGACTATATAAACATGGAAAAATATCACTCAGATGATCTATTAAAAAGCAGGAGAAATTTAGCTTTCTAAAGTATCACTACCATAAAAAAAAAACCTGTAGAAATGGGGTAAAATGATGTGGCAGATAAGTAGAGCTGAATTGGATAAAAGATTCTCTTTTTCAGAGTTTCATGGAAGGAGATAGGAAATCACCAAGGTCATCATGAAGTCAGTTGATCAAGTTTTAAAGTGTCATGTCAGTGTTCAACTTCTTGAAGTTGATTACTGTGTAGAGCTGTGATTACATGAAGCATACCTCTCTCTTAGAAAACAAACATTGAAGAGTTCATATGATAAATACCGTGGATTCAAAGTAGTTAAAAAAAATTTAGGGGATTGAGGTGCAGGGCTCACTGTTAGAGTGCTTGCCTGCACACCTGAGACCTAATCTCTATCCTTCTACTTCACACATGCACCAAATAGTTAGACAATAAAGCACATTGTAAGATATTAGTAATCATTGGCCAACAAGTAGTAGATGAGTAGTTTATTTTTTTACTAATTATATTCTTGAAATTTGAAATTATTCTCTCATACTAAATTTTAAAAACTTAAATTTGCGAGGTAACATTGGCACATGCCTTTAATTCTAGCACTGGGAAACAGAGGCAGGTGGAGCAAGTTCTAGGACAGCCAGAACTCACAGAGAAATGCTGTCTTGAAATTCACCCATCCCTCCAAAAGAAGCAGAACAAAAACACCTTAAACTAGGCGGTGGTGACACATGCCTTTAATCTCAGCACTTGTGAGGCAGAGGCAGGCAGATCTCTGTGAGTTCGAGACCAGCCTGGTCTACAAGAGCTAGTTCCAGGACAGGCTCCAAAACCACAGAGAAACCCTGTCTCAGAAAAAAACAAAAAAAAAAAAAAATTGACCAAATTTGTTATTGTTTCCCAAAAATATTTTTATTTTCTGTTCTTCTTTTTTTTTTTTTTAATTTCTGTCACTTTTCTTTCTTTGTCTCTGTCTTACAGAAGTCCAAAACTAGTGAGAAAGCCATCTCTGTAGGCCAGACAGTCATCACAAAGCATCGGAACACTCGGTACTACAGCTGTAGAGTGATAGATGTGACATCTCAGACCTTCTATGAGGTCATGTTTGATGATGGCTCCTTCAGCAGAGACACATTTCCTGAGGACATTGTGGTAAGTAGGTTTTTCCTGAGTTCCTGATCCCTCAGAAATGTTTGTAATTAATTATCTCTTGCCATTGATAATTTTGATGTTAATTATCTTTTGTAGTATACAGATGAACAGATGGAGTTTTTTTCAGCTCTTTTGAGAAATTTTCTTTAGCCAAGGAACAAAAGATACGCTCTTGACTTTTTTGTCTTGTCTACTACTACAGAAAGATATCTAAGACTGGGTAATTTGTAAAGAATAGTAATTTATTTGTTTGAGTTGTGAGAAGGCAAGGCAATCCAAGTTCTTATATTTGGTCTGGCAAGTTCCTTCTTTCTGAACTCTCACATGGCACAGGGTAAGGTGGCCATTTTCTCTAGAGCTTACATGGGTTATCAGTCTCATGGACCAGACAACAGCCTTCCTGGGTCTAAACATCTGTAAATCCTTTTCTGACTTTGATGAGGTTGGGAGAGAGGGCCTTTTTATATAGCTCAGGTTGCCCGAGAACTTATAATGTATTCCAGGCTGTTATCTAACTGGGAATGATCCTTCCACCTCACTCACCCTCACAAATACTGGGATTGCAATGTGAACCACCTGCCCTGATTTGATAATGTGCCCAAGTCCAACTTAAGGAGGTCAGAGAAAATGAAGAGATGTGAAGTAGGTGCTACTATACACCCCTTCTTTACTTTACTTTTTTATTTCTTCTTCTTCTATTTTTCTCTTATCCCTTTTATACCCTCTAACATGACAATTTTATGCAAGAAAATATAACCTCACAACCATGTTATATATTTTCCAAAAACAAATTGGAATCTTTACACAAGAGGAAATCACATTATAATCACATTACATGCTTTCCTTGGAATCTCACAAGAAGTTGAACATTTTCCATTATATTAGTTTTCCCGCCATAATATTTTTACCCCAAACTAATGATTCTTTTATTATAATGTAATTTAAAATATTTTTTAAAAGAATAACATGAATTCAAACAAGTGTTCTTTTATCTCTGGCACAGTGGCTGCACCTGAATCTACTGCTGTTTCAGACCTTAGCTGTGGCTCTATAGTTATTATTGACTTTTTTCTTCAGTGACTGCCCAATAAGAATTTTACATCCTACCAGATACATCTCCTGCTCCTGCCACCAAATGTAGTTTTCTAACTAAATCTGTATCATGTGGTGATATTTTTTGTGTGATCTAACAAATACAACTTGCCTGAAGGTCAGAGTACAGAGCTAAGCACAAATTAACCATAGTTGCCAGTCAGTGATAGCAAACACACCTTTAATCTCAGCACTTGAAAGGCTGAGGCAGTTGGATCTCTGTGAGTTCAAGCCCACCCTAGGATGCACAAGATTGATCCAGTCTAAAAAAGAAAAAGAGCTAGGTGGTGGTGGCTCACACCTTTAATCCTAGTACTTGAGAGTCACGCACCTTTAATCCTAGCATTAAGGAAGTGGAGACAGGAAGATATGTGCCTGAGCAGAAAGGAATATAAGGTATTAGGAGACAGGAGCTAACCTTATGCCCTTTGAAGTTTCATAGGGACCGCATTTAGTCTGAAGACTTGTAGAAACAGGATACCCCATTCGGTCTGAGGGGTTCGTAGAGGTAAGAACTAGCAGCTGGCTGCTGTTCTGCTTCTCTGATCTTTTGGCTTTCATGCCCTAATATCTGACTCTTGGTTTTTATTATTAAGACCAATTAGAATTCACACTACACTATATTTCTTTCTGTTATATTAATTAGATTTATAAATTTTTTTTTATGTCCTCACGGGTTTACCCTCCCTCCTGTCCTTGCCTCCACCTCCTTTCTGTCCCCCCTCCCCATTCCACTTTTTCTCTGTCTCTGTTCAGAAAGGGTAAGGCCTCCCAGGAGTGTCAACAAAAGTGTGGCATATCAAGTTGAGGTAGGAGTATGCACCTCTCCCTGTATTTAGGCTGTGAAATGCAACCCAGCATGAGGAATAGGTTCCCAAAAGCCAGCCAAACTGTCAGGAACAGACCCTGCTCTTACTGCTAGGAGTCCCACAAGGAGATCAAGCCACGAAAGTGTCACACATATGTAGAGGGCCTAGACTGGTCCTGTGCAGGCTCTGTAACTGTCAATCTAGCGTCTGTGAGCTTCCATGAGCCCAGGTTAGTTGTTCCTGTTGTTCCTTTGTGATGACCCTCACCCTATGGCTTATACAGTCCTTCCTTCCTCTCTTCAACAGGATTCCCTAAGCTCAGCCCAGTCCTTAGCTGTGAATCTCTGCATCTCTTTTCATCAATTACTAGAGAAACGCATCCTAACAATAGTTTGGGTAGTCACCAGTCTGATCATAGGAGATGGCCAATTTATACCATCCATCCATCATTGCTAGGTATCTCAGCTGGGGTCATCCCTATAGATTTGTGGGAGTGTACCTTGCATCAAGTTTCCACGTGACCCCTAAATGACTCCCCCATGAGACCATCTTCATTACTCTCCTCTCTCCATCCACTCCCCAACCAGATCCTTCATGTTCGTATTACCACCTGCCCCCTGTCTACCCAGAAGATCTCTTCTATTTCTCCTTCCCAGGGAAATCCATGTGCCCCCTTTTGTGCTGTCCTTGTTACCTAGCTTCTGTGATGTTGGACTATAGCATGGTTATCCTTTACTTTACAACTAATATCCACTCGCAAGTAAGTACATACCATGCTTGTCTTTCTGGGTCTGGGTTGCCTCACTCAAGATGATTTTTTTCTAGTTCCATCTACTTGCCTGCAAATTTCCTACTGTTATTGTCTTAAATAGCTGAATTATAATCTGAAGGCATTTACCAGATGTATTGTCTTCAGATAATCTATCTTCTTGCTAAGTGAAATTTATCTTCACTTTGGGAAATTATTCAAGGTTCTTTGTTTTATGAACTTATTCCCAAGCAACATTTTAGGATTATAGCCTCTGAATTTTCTTGCCTGCCCCTATACTTACTTAGTCCTGTCCATAATTCATAATGCAGAAGATGTGTAGTCACATCTTGATGGGACCTTAATCTATATTTGCCTACTGACTAGTGATTTGACTGTTCTTCTTTCAAGTGCTTACTACTCAATCACCACTCCTTTGTTGAAAGTTTATTTAAATTGATAAAATAGTTTTATTTCTGTTGAGCTGCAAGAGATTGTGTGTGTGTGAGCATGCTTGCATAACTTTATGCAATGTATAATTTACAAATATTTTCTGTTTTTTTTCCCAGTCTGTTTGCTTTCCAGTAATGCCTGGTGTAATGAATTACATGTTTTTCTAAAGCCCAATTTTATTATTTTATGTTTATTTATAGATTACATATGTGTATATGTATATATCTACATAACATATGTGTGTTAGGAAAAAAGATGATAGATAGGTAGATAGATAGATAGATAGATAGATAGATAGATAGATAGATAGAGTTATGGCACTTAGGGTGATTATGTCCCCCCAGTGAGCAGCAGACTAGCTAACAAAAGCCCCAGCTTCAGTCCCCCCAGTGAGCAGCAGACTAGCTAACAAAAGCCCCAGCTTCAGTCATGGGAAGCCTCCCTTGAGTTTTTGTTCAGAGCAGTTGAAGAAATTCCCAAAATAACAAAAGTTATTGCCATTGTTTTGATTTGCCTTTCAGAATTTGATATTAAAACCTTATTGCTGGAGACACCACACACATTTTGAACACAGAATTGAGAGGAATTTAGATGAAACTTAGCAGGAAGTCTCCTCTGAGTACTAGCTCTCATCGTTTTAGAAGGTGCTATGCGAGGTGCTAAGGAAGAAAACAGTATGCCTACCGTCTTCCTTAGCTGTACAGTCTACATACTACAACACTGACCAGCAAGGTGACTCAGAGAACATGGTAATGACTTAGGACCTCTCAATGCGAAGTCATTCCTAGTACTAGGAACCCAGCAAACTACTTATGCCTGGTAAGGTCATAGCCCCTGGAAACTATTACTGTCACTTTCCTAATCCAATATAATTTCTAAATTCATTTCAAATATCTATACTTTTTAAAAATTTGTTTTGTTAATTTTTTCCAGACCAATTAGTTTCCCCTCCCTCCCTCCCTCCCTCCCTCTTTGCCTCTCAACCTCTCCCTCCTAACCTCCTCTCTTCCCCCACACCTCAGTTCACTTCTCCTCCTCCTTTCTCTTCAGAAAAGGGCATATCTCCCATGTATATTAGCCAGCCATAGTATATACAGTAAGCCTAGGCACCACCTCTTCTAGTGACACTGAACGAGGAAACCAAGGGGAGAGAAAGAGTCCCAAAAGCAGATAACAGTCAAAAACAACCCCGTTCCCACTGTTAGGAAATCCATAAAAAGATGAAGCTTCACAGCTGTAACATGTGCAGAGGGCCTGTAGGTATATATTGGGCATAAACTAATGGATAACTATGATACAATTCATAGGCCCAAAGAAGCTAAGTAACAAGGAGGCCTGGGGAGGAGTGAGGGGAGGACACACGTGGATTTCACTGTGAAGGGGAAATAAAATAAACACCACAGGTGGATTTCTTGTTATATTTGTCATTTGCATGTAGAATGGCTACTGAATTTTATGCGTTGAGTACATACTATTTTATCAGCTGCAGTTTTCAAGTGTTTTTAGGGTTCTTTCATGTACAAAAGTATATTATCAGCAAATAAGGATGCTTTGACTTCCTCTGTTTCTATTTTTACCTCCTCTATCTCCTTCACTTGTCTTACTGATCTAACAAAGACTTTAAGAAATATGCTAACCAGGAGAGGGGAGAATGAACATTCTTGTCTTGTTCCTGGTAGTAATAAGAATGCTTTGAGTTTTTCTCCATTTACCAATATGTTGGCTGTACGCTTGTTGTATATTATTTCAATATATATGAATGATATATCCCCTGTTGTCCCTAGATTCTCCAGTACTTTTCTCATAAAAATATTTAGACTTTGTCAGAGGCCTTTTCTGCATCTAAAGAAATGATCATTTTGATTTCTGTCCTGGATCTATTTATGTAGTGCATTACATTTATTGATTTATGTCTGCTGGACCTTCTCTATATCTCTGAAATGAAGCCAACTTGGTCATGGTGGATAATCTTTTTGATGTGTTAATAAATTTGGTTGCAAGTACTTTATTAAGAATTTTTGTATCCATGTTCATCAGAGTTACCATCCTATAATATTTTTTCTTGGCTCTTTGTCTGTTTTTTTTTTCCTTTCTTTTTTTTTTTATTGAGAAAAGGAAAAAAAGCTAGTTTCCGCCTCCTCCCAGCCTCCCATTTTCCTCCCCCTCCTCCCACCCTTCTCCCCCTCCCCCCAAACTCCTCTCCCCCTCCCTCTCCAGTCCAAAGAGCAGTCAGGGTTCCCTGCCTGTGGAAAGTCCTAGGTCCGCCCCACTCCGTCCATGTCTAGGAAGGTGAATATCCAAACTGGCTAGGCTCCCACAAAGCCAGTACATGAAGTAGGATCAAAACCCCGTGCCATTGTCCCTGGCTTCTCATCAGTCCTCATTGTTCGCCATGTTGAGTCCGGTTTTATCCCATGCTTTTTCAGTCACAGTCCAGCTGGCCTTGGTGAGCTCCCAGTAGATCAGCCCCATTGTCTCAGTGGGTGGGTGCACTCCTCGTGGTCCTGACTTCCTTGCTCATCTTCTCCCTCCTTCTGCTCCTCATTGGGACCTTGGGAGCTCAGTCCAGTGCTCCAGTGTGGGTCTCTGTCTCTATCTCCATCCATCACCAGATGAAGGTTCTATGGTGATATGCAAGATATTCATCAGTATTGTTATAGGATAGGGTCATTTCAGGTTTCCTATCCTCAGCTGCCCAAGGGACTATCTGGGGACATCACCCTGGACTCCTGGGAGCCATCTACGGTCAAGTCTCTTGCCAACCCTAAGGTGGATCTCTTAACTAAGAATTGTGTTTCCGTGCTCCCCTGTCCAACCTTCCTTTATCCCAATCCTCCTGTTTCCCCAAGTTCCCCCCCTCCTTCCCTTCTCACTTTTCTTTCCCCATCTTCCCTTATCCTCATCCCACCCCACCCCCAAGATCCCAATTTTCTTCCCGGATATTTTGTCTACTTCTTTGGGAGATTTTTAATTAACGTTTCTGTCTCATTGGAAGTTATACGTCAATTTAAGTTGTTCATTTTATCTTGATTAAGTTTAGTAGGACATATATATGTAGAATTACATTTATTCCTTTTAGGCTTTCCAGTTTGGTAGAATATATATATTGGTATCCTGTTGCTGTATTTTTTTTTTTTACTGAGAAGGAAATGTTTCTGATTATGTCTTCTGACTAGTTTTTGTTTGAAGTCTGTTTTGTTGGGTATTAGAATAACTATACCTGGTTGTTTCTTTGTTCCATTTGTTTAGAATACCTTTTTCCATGCTTTTACGCTAAGGTGCTATCAGTCATTAATGGTGAAGTATGTTTCTGGAGGCAACTCTGGGGAGTTTACTCTCAATTGTTTTGTGGGGTGGGGGGAAGGTCATGGAACAAAACATCAAAAGAGAAAAATATTTTAATACTGTTTGTGGGGCCACTAGGAACATCAGTGGAAGCAGTGACCTGCTCACTTAGTGGGATGTACCAGCAGGAGCATTTATATTTGGGAACAAGCACAATTCTTTTGAGGCAACTGAAGCAGGACGTATCCCGTCTGCTCTACCTGCCATATCCCCTCTATCTTTTGCCTTTCCTCTGTTGCCTGAATCAGTCTTACTGATTTAAGGTCCTTCACCCTGGGTATTTTCAAAACATACCTGAAATTCAGCTTTATTCATGACATAGGAGTTCCTTAAAGGCACAATTTTGTTGTCTGTAAAATAGAGTTAATAATCTGTCGCATCATAGGTTAAAGGAGGTAGGCATGTAGTCCTACCAGCCTCTGAGTATCCATTGGCTTTTGATATAGATTTTTTTTTTTTTTTACTGATGTTACTACTGGTAGATCAACCACACTCTAGGGCATTCTCCGCACCCAACACAAATTAGGCAATAAAATTTTGATTCCATGGGAATAAAAGTAAGAGTTAAATCTCTACTTTGGACAAGTAGGGAGGTGGGAATGGATGCAGAAAGATTTGAGAAAAGGGGTGAATGTAATTTAACAAAAAATATACACTGTATCAAATTCTTTAAAAAAATACATAAACTATTACTTTAAAAAATCGGCTTCAAAGAGTAATTACAAAGATCAAATTGTATTTATTACTTTAAAGAAATCGGCTTCAAAGAGTAATTACAAAGATCAAATTGTATTTATGCTAAAACACTTTGTTAATTGTAAAATGCTACAGAAATGTTGGATGTTATAAATCACTAGCAGTTCTCTTCCTCACCTAAAATACTTTGTATTATTTGAGCTTCTGCTTGGATAACTCATTGTCAAATAGCCAATATGAAGTATTAATGTTTTATTTCTGCTTTTCTTATGAAACTCTTTTGCAACTTTATGATGTAAATTAAATCTTTAAGTATTCCTTTGCTTCATATCTCTTACCTGAACACCCAAGCAAGATAGAATCTGTAAAACAGAGGGACAGTTACTCCTTTTGTCACAGTTCATCATTTGCGAAGATCTAAATGCATTCAAGTAGGCACTTGCCTTAAAACATCTTTCCATTAATTCCACAGAGTAGAAACTGTGTGAAGCTGGGTCCTCCTGCTGAGGGAGAAGTCATCCAAGTCAAGTGGCCTGATGGTAAACTCTATGGGGCAAAGTATCTTGGATCAAATGTTGCCTATATGTATCAGGTGGGTGCTACTTTCTCTGTGGTTCTTGGTAAGATGGTCAGTAGATACCAGGAAGTGATAACATGAGTGTGCTGTGCATAAAAAGCCACACAAGTTTTAGTCTTTTTATGGAAGACAAAACTTGAATTTCTAACAGTCCAGGTTTCAACTTGGACTGCCTGGTTGGACACTGAGAAAACCTAACGTTTGGTCTGGTTCAATTACTAGATAATGGCTGTTTGCTTGTGTTTTCATTCTTAGAGTTGGTTTATCTTGCCTTAAACCAGAACATGGAGCTGGGGGTGTTTTGCCTCAACAATAGAGCACTTGCCTTGTATATGCAGGCACTGGATCTGATCTTTAACACTTCAGGGATTTTAAAATAATTTAGATAAAAATAAAATAAGATGTAACATTCATTTGCCAAGTTGAAACAATATTACATATTAGTTCATATTGTTTTGCATTAACATTGTGTTACTCTATGTTGACTATCCAACTAGCACCTTGTGACTTTATTTCTTTGGGTAGAGAAGCCTAATCTGGGCATCTCAGATAAACCAAAACTCTTGGATCATTGGCACAGACAGCTTACAGTTGTAATCCACTCAAGTTTAAAAATAGTAGTTTAGGAAAAGTAAAACTGGAATTATTCTAATTTTACCAAAAATAAAAATGAGTTATACTCACAAAAGAGAAACAACATGGTTAGGGTAGCACAAGTGCATTCATATTCCTCAGAGAACTTTAAAATTGAACATTTGTAGAAGCAACAGATTTCAGTAACACTGTGTCACAAATCAATATTCTCATGTAAATGGTATAGTAAAAAACAGGGTGGCAGAACTAGAAGATTCAAACCCGATATGTTGAAGTGCAGCTTAATAATAATAAGATACCAGTTGAGTATAGAAGGAATTTAACAACCTGATAAGGGGCAAGGGCATAAATAGAGGAGTACAATGCAGCACGCAGGGTACCAGAAGATAGAGCACAGCTACAAAACACTTCTCTCTCTACCTCTCATGCTTCTCCTTCTGCACCTTCAGCTGTGTCTCCCTCTCAGCGTAGACACACACACACACACACACACACACACGTCTCATATTTCTCTCCTACTTCTCGCTCTACAGCAAAACCTCTGTACAAATATGAATCACATTTTCAGGGTCACACAGCATTTCTGGAGTAAATAAGTAACAGCCAAACTGATCATACAGTTTCTCTCAGGCTAGGGAGTTCACGCTGACTGGGTGTGTGAATAAAGTAAGCACACAACTCTGAGTGGTCAGGGTTCCCAGACAGAAAGTGACATTGACATTCAGGACTTAAACAAGAAACAGTTGGTTGACTAAACCTTGAGGTTAGGAGTATGTGCAGAAAATCCATTACTGAGAAAATTATGTCTAATAAAGTTGTTTCATGCAATAAACACCTGGGAATGTGTCCTTATGTATTCATCTCCAGGAGCAACCAGTTTACTTTGAATTTGTCATGAAGTCTAAAATTATCTGTCTTTGTGACTGAGAATTCTATTACTTTCCTATGTCTGTCTGAGTAATGAAAAATACCCTACTATTATTTCTATTCATCAGGATTATATAGTTAAGCAGAAATCATCTTCTTGATCATCCACAGCCATATATGCCCCGTGTAGGGTTAAAGGGCCAACTGGAGCAGGAAACCAGCCAATCACTCAGCACCCTGACTTTGAACCCAGAGCCATTGAAAGAAACACACCCTGGATCTGAGAGCCAGGGAAAGAAACACCTTTAGCCCTAAACTCAGGATCGAAAAAACCATGCCCTGACTCTGAAACCAGTGCCAAAGAAACACACTTTGTCCCTAGAATCAGAGCCAGTGAAAGAAAAACCTTGCTGACATGCTCCCTAAGTGGGGCTGAGCAGGAAAACTAACAACTTTTTCCAGAGCCAGAGGAGATTGCTACATTTCTGCAGGGGCTTGCCGTTTAGCAGAGTGTTAGCAAAGAAGTAATATCTTGGACCAGAAAAGAAGCCCTTAAGTGAACAGAGAAGGGCTCAGCTGTAGCAACTATCCAGGAGAAGATCAAGATTGCTATATCCTATGGCAAGACCATCCCCCACCACCACACCCTAGCTTCAGGTAGCCTGACTTGCCAATAAGTCAGGACACCTTGCCTCCAGGGTAGAGCTGTCCTATTGTGGCTCTATCCTCCAGAGCTGAGCTGTCCTATTCTGGCTCCAGTCTCCAGAGCTCTCCTATTGAGACTCTAGGTAGCCTGGCTTCCTGATAAGTCAGGATATCTTTGCTGCTCCACAGCTGTAACACTCTCACTCCCCTACACCCAGTAGATAGAAATTTTTTCATGAGATAAACATACAAGCAGTGGGGAAAATACCCATAGCTGTTTATAGTGCCACATGAGAAAAGTTACAGAAGCAAAGTTATGCATAGGTAATGGTCTCGTAAGCCTTGTTTCCCGAGATTCTCTCCATAATGTAGTTGTTCACCTGGTGGGTTGACCTTATGGATAGCATTTGTCATCTACTGTGTATTCTTAGTGGCCTCTGGTAAAGCCATTGCCACCGAGAGCTCTCAGCAATGGCTTAAGTGTATCATACTGTTCACAATTAAGTAAACCTAACACCTGGATTAAAAAATACAGGAGATTCCTAGAGAAAAGCTAATTAATAAATGAGAACAAAATGTCACATTTCATAAGAGCAATATTGAAGCTCTGTAACAAAACTGGTTGCTACATAAAATTATCCCATTTTAAAATCCAGGTGAATTAGTAATCAGTGTGTTAGCCCAGCAATATAAAACTGTGGATATATATATATATATATATATATATATATATACACACACACACACACACACACACACACTCAATGAAAGTTAAAGCTGGTATTAAAATTTTCTATTTAACTACAAGTAGTATAGAATTCCTCATTAAGCCAAGTGGCCTTTTGAGATCACTTTTTACTTTCTGTCTTTCACCTTTACCATTGAATAAGAAATTCAATAAAATGTATAGAAAGATATACCTGGAGCACAGTGCAAAATATGCTAAATCTTTGTGTGTATGTGTGAATGTATGTATTTATGTGTATATTTGTGGGTGTTTGTGGGTGTGTCTATGTGTGTGTATTTAATCTCTGTGTATATTTGTGTGGGTATTTCTGTGTGTTCCTGTATATATATATATATTTTCTTTTTTCTTTTTTGCTATTTGAGACTGGATTTCTCTCCATAGCTTTGGAGCCTGTCCTGGAACTTGCTCTGTAGACCAGGCTGTCCTCAGACTCACAGAGATCTGCCTACCTCCCTGCCTCTCCCTCCCAAGTGCTGCGATTAAGTGTGCACCACCACCGCCCAGCCAGTCGTGGTGGCACAGGCCAGTAGGATTTGCTGAAGGAGGTGGAAGCAGGGAGGATCATGAGTTTGAGGCCAGCCTGGACTACACATTTAACCAGGTTTGGTGGTGCATGCCTTTAATCCCAGCACTTGGGAGGCAGAGGCAGGTAATGATCTCTGTGAGTTCAACGCCAGCCTGTGTATATCTTTGTGATTGTATGTATGTCTTTATATCTGTGTGTTTGTGTCCTTGTGTGTTTCTGAGTATATATGTCTGTGTGTGCCTGTGTATATTTGTGTCTGTGTATGTATATATGTATATTTGTGTGTGTGTCTGAATATATACGTATATGTGTATCTATGTATGCATGCGTATATGTATGTATGTCTTTTTGTGTGTATGTAAATGTTTGTGGGTGTATTTTTGCCCTGAACAGTAGTTCTTCTGTAAAATAGATTTTTTTTCAGAGTTTTTTTTTTTTGATTTTTGAAAGTTTTTGTATTTTTTTTTAATTTTTTTTTATTGCGAAAAGAAGAAAAGAAACATAAACAAAAAACAAGTATCCACCTCCTCCCAGCCTCCCATTTCCCTTCCCCTCCTCCCACCCTTCTCCCCCTCCTCCCACCCTTCTCCCCCTCCTCCCACCCTTCTCCTCCTCCCCCACTCCTCTCCCCCCCCCCCTCCCTCTCCAGTCCACAGAGCAGTCCGGGTTCCCTGCCCTGTGGTAAGTCCTAGGTCCTCCCCCCTCCGTCCATATCTAGGAAGGTGAACATCCAAACTGGCTAGGCTCCCACAAAGCCAGCACATTAAGTAGGATCAAAACCCCCTGCCATTGTCCTTGGTGTCTCATCAGCCCTCATTGTTCGCCATGTTCAGAGAGTCCGGTTTTATCCCATGCTTTTTCGGTCACAGTCCAGCTGGCCTTGGTGAGCTCCCCGTAGATCAGCTCCTCTGTCTCAGTGGGTGGATGCACGCCTCGTGGTCCCGACTTCTTTGCTCATGTTCTCCCTCCTTCTGCTCCTCCTTGGGACCTTGGGAGCTCAGTCCAGTGCTCCTGTGTGGGTCTCTGTCTCTATCTCTATCCATCACCAGATGAAGATTCTATGATGATATGCAAGATATTCGTCAGTATTGCTCTAGGATAGGGTCATTTCAGGTTCCCAATCCTCAGCTGCCCAAGGAACTAACTGGGAACCTCATCTTGGGCACTAGGGAGCCCCTCTAGGGTCAAGTCTCTTGCCCACCCTAAACTGGCTCCCTTAACTAAGAATTGTGGTTCTGTGCTCCCCTATCCACCTTTCCTTTATCCCAATTCTCCTGTTTCCCAGGTCCCCCCTCCTTCCCTTCTACCTTTTCTCTCCTCATCTCCCTTTACCCCCATCCCACCCCATCCCCAAGATCCCATTTTCTCCCCGGAAATTTGGTCTACTTCCCTTAGCCAAGAGGACAACTATATGTTTTTCCTTGGGTTCACCTTCTTACTTAGCTTCTTTAGGTTCACCTCCTGTAGACTCCGTGGTCCTTATTTATGGCTAGAAACCAATTATGAGTGAGTACATCCCATATTCATCTTTTTGGGTCTGGGACACCTCACTCAGGATAGTGTTTTCTATTTCCATCCATTTGCATGCAAAATTCGAGAAGTCATTGTTTTTTACCGCAGCGTAGTACTCTAGCGTGTATATATTCCATACTTTCTTCATCCATTCTTCCATTGAAGGGCATCTAGGTTGTTTCCAGGTTCTGGCTATTACAAATAATACTGCTATGAACATAGTTGAACAAATGCTTTTGTCATTTGATAAAGCATCTCTTGGGTATATTCCCAAGAGTGGTATTGCTGGGTCCAGGGGTAAGTTGATCCCGAATTTCCTGAGAAACCAAAACACTGACTTCCACAGTGGTTGCACAAGATTGCATTCCCACCAGCAATGGATGAGGGTACCCGTTCCTCCACAGCCTCTCCAGCAAAGGTTATCCTTGGTGTTTTTGACTTTAGCCATTCTGACAGGTGTAAGATGATATCTCAAAGTTGTTTTGATTTGCATTTCCCTGATTGCTAAGGAAGTTGAACACGACCTTAAGTGTCTTTTGGCCATTTGAACTTCTTCTGTTGAGAATTCTCTGTTCAGTTCAGTGCCCCATTTTTTAATTGGGTTAATTAGCATTTTAAAGTCTAGTTTCTTGAGTTCTCTATATATTTTGGAGATCAGACCTTTGTCTGTTATGGGGTTGGTGAAAATCTTCTCCCCCATCAAGATCCCATCAAAATTCTTCACAGATCTGGAGAAGACAATAATCAACTTTTTATGGAAAAACAAAAAACCCAGGATAGCCAAAACAATCCTATACAATAAAGGATCTTCTGGAGGCATTACCATCCCTGACTTCAAACTCTATTACAGAGCTACAGTAATGAAAACAGTGTGGTACTGGCATAAAAACAGAGAAGTCGACCAATGGAATCGTATAGAAGACCCGGATTTTATCCCACAAACCTATGAACACCTCATTTTCAATAAAGGAGCTAAAAGTATACAATGGAAGAAAGAAAGCATCTTCAACAAATGGTGCTGGCACAACTGGATGTCAACCTGTAGAAGAATGAAAATAGACCCATATCTCTCACCGTGCACAAAACTCAAGTCCAAATGGATTAAAGACCTCAATATCAGCCCGAACACACTGAACCTGATAGAAGAGAAAGTCGGAAATACCCTACAACAGATGGGCACAGGAGATCGCTTCCTATGTATAACCCCAGAAGCACAGACATTAAGGGCAACATTGAATAAATGGGACCTGCTTAAACTGAGAAGCTTCTGTAAAGCAAAGGACATGGTCACTAAGACACAAATGTAAAATAGATTTTATTGATTCTCAGTGTGTAAATAAGGGGACGTAAAGGCATGGGGAAGATATTTTAATTATTTTTAAAGAAAAAGAAACCTTTTTTGTATTTTATAAGAGCATGCAGCTGGTAACCAAAAGAAGAATCAGAAATTACTATTGTCTTTATTGTAGCAAGAGAAATCAGATGTCCATACATGGAATACAGTTTTGCTTCTGCATACTTGAGACCTGGACAGTCGAGGACAGTGTTTTAGTCGAGGACGTTGTTTTAGTAAAACTGTCTTTCTCACATAGAATGTTCAAATTACTTAAAACAAAGGAAAGTTGTTGTAATAAGGGCGGCGGGCTACATTCCTGGCACCCGAGCTCCCAGCCGCCAGCTCGGCTAGCTTTATAACCAAAATAATTACATGGAAACTGTATTCTTTTAAACACTGTCTGGCCCATTACTTCCAGCCTCTTATTGGCTAGCTCTTACATATTGATCTAACCCATTTCTAATATTCTGTGTAGCCCATGAGATGGCTTACCAGGGAAGATCTTAACCTGCGTCTGTCTGGAGTGGGAGAATCATGGCAACTCACTTGGCTTCTTTCTCCCAGCATTCTGTTCTGTTTACTCCGCCTATCTAAATTCTACCCTATCAGAGGACCAAGCAGTTTTCTTTATTACTTAACCAATGAAAGCAACAGATAGAAAGATGACCCTCCTCCATCAGAAAGTAGTCACAGGTAGTTATAGCTATGCTCTCAAATGTGTAAATGAAAAGATTGATTCACAATCCCAGAGAGCCTAGACAACAATGAGGGCCCCAAAAGAGACATACATGGGAAGTAGAAAAAGACAAGATATCCTGAGTAAATTGAGAGAGTGGGGATCATGGGAGAGGACAGAAGGGGAGGGGAGAGGAAGGGAAGGGAGTGGAGAAAAATATGTATAACTCAATGAAATTAATAAAAAAGATACTATGTTTTCACATACTAATGAGGTTTACATGCTATATAGTGAGGACTATTTGAATTTGGAAACTTAATAGTTATAAAAACTTCTTAACATGAATTGGAAAGCTGGCTGAGGCCATGGAAAATGTGACTGAAGTGCCGCACAGGATCCTTTTGCTCCAATACCCTCGAATGACTGGTCTGGAGGATATAGAGAGAGCATAGTTACATTTTCCCACAACCAGTCTCACAAGGGAACACAAGAAGTCATTAAACCTAGCCCAGTCTCTCTAACAGATGCAAATATTCTTAGACAGGAATTCTACAAGATAAAAAGTTAAATTAGCTAGTGTTTTACAGGAATACACATTGGCACATTGCCCTAATGCTTCTATGTCAGAACCTTACTGGACATAAGTAAAGTACATAGTTGTCTTTTACTGCATGAGATTGCAAAACACATTATTTTTTCTTCTGTTATCTATAGTCAGGTTTCTCCCAAACAGGAGAGAGGAACATAAGCCAGCAAGGATGGATAGATAGATAGATAGATAGATAGATAGATAGATAGATAGACCACAACCCACATGAAGACTTACGTAAAACAAACAGAAAGAGTGAAAGAAAGGGAAAATAAAGACTAGAGGCACAAAAGGCAACATCAAAATAGGTCACTATGACATCTCACAAGTTTACCACACATCAGTGTCAAAAAAAAAAAAAACCATAGATAATGGGATAGCTGAAATGCTAGAAATGATTTCAGGGTCCTACTTTTTGGTTTTTCAAGATGGGTTTCTCTGTGTAACAACTCTCTATATATGTACTGGAACTTGCTTTGTTGACCAGGTTGCCCTCAAACTCACAGAGATCTACCTGCCTCTGTCTCCCAAGTGCTGAGATGGTGTGTACCACCACTATCTGGCTCAGTGTCCTACTTTTATAAAGGTTAAATGACCATGTAGAAAACTTAAGAAAACCAATTCAGGACCTAGATAAGAAACTCGAAAGTGGAAAAAGGTATGCAATTGAGAAGAAAAGCTCAAGGGAAAAAAGTCAAAAAGAAATGCAAGAAAAGAGTGTGCTGATCAAATATAAAATATAATGGATATCATTCACATGCAAAACCAAGCAAAAGAATGACTATCACGATAAAGGACAAAGTGAGATATTATGACATCCAGGCTTCTGTTAAATCAAAAAAACAAGAAAAAGGAAAGAACATTATCCTGACATCCAAGAACTCTGGCATATGTTCAGAGTGCCAAACCTAATAATCTCCAGAGAAGCAGAAGGAACTGTGATAAAAATTGTGCATACTCATTCTTTGAATTGTAGCAGCAAATTTACTAAAGCTTGAGAAATGCCCATCTACTTAGAACTCCCAGAGCAAATAACCAGAGAGATCCTCATGTCCTGAAGTCAAGATGTCAAACATATAAAACTTTAAAGACGTGAAACAGAAACTAAAGAGATGGAGAGAACATTATATACGTATCACGGGAATAATCCACCAAGAAGATATTGTAATTCTAAACATTTATGCACCAAACCAAGAGTATCCAAGTTCCTAAAAGAAACAGTATATAGCTGAAATCACATGTGAATCCAACACAGTGTTATGGATGACATTAGTATCCCACTCTCACCTAAAGACAGGTCACCCAGAGCCTTCTCCCCCCAAAAAATGTAGGTAAATGGATGAAGCTGGAAATAATCATCCCAAATTTTGAGTACCATGATCCAGATCACATATTTTCTCTTACATGTGGATGTTAGCTTTTAAGATTTTGGTATTCTAATAACCACAGAAGTTAGGTTCCTCATAAGCATCTGGGAGAAGGAAAGAATCTCTCCAGGAATTAGAAATAGAATATATGTTCTAAAGAGATAAGGAAGTAAATTTAATTAGAGGAGTAAATGGGTTATAGAGGGCAGGGTAAACGAGGGAATGTAGGAGGGGAGTCCTTTTTAAAACCTATATGGAAATATGCTATTTTAGATACTTTTGTATTTGTGCATGTGTGTGTGTATGTGTGCAAAATGGAGACAAAAATCTTGTAATGAAGATAGTGCTCCAACTAGACATGTAAAACAACCAAATAAAGACATCTTTCACCAAGTAGAACATCCACTACCAGAAATTGGTTACATCTTATTGAGTCATTGGCCAAAGGCAACTTGTAGACACCTGACACACACTAATATGACAGGCTATTGCCAAAGAGAGCTATTGGTTATTTTTTGCAATCTGATAATAAGACCCTATTACTAAACATGAAAAAATAAAGTCAATACTCAACTAGAAGCTTCACCCCTACTGAATAGCATTCATAGTACTGGGAAGTACTCTTTACACTACCAGAGGAGAAAAGTAATCGTGGATATCATCCAACTATAAACCCTGTGACTTACATCAACCTGTCTGCAACGTATTCTGGTGCAATAATGACACAAATGTTTTAGGAGAAACTGATCACCTTTTGATTTGATTTAACGTCTGCTCCATGAGATGGAACCCATACCTGGCACTACTAAAATACCAAAAACCTGAGCCTAGACAGATCATTATTCTACTAAGGAACATAGCAATAAAATGACTCCTAATGACATTAAACCCATCAAGCAGAGTATCATTCATCCTAATCAGAGAAGCTTCTTGCAGTAGATGACAACAGAGAACTACAGCAGGACAATGTGCAGAGTGAATGACTCAGGGAGAATGTCTCAGCTCTGAGGAAGAAATGATGCTTTTTGTTATTATGTAGTAATTTTCCCAGATAAATAGCTTTATGTTCTTATAGAGTATTAACTCTTAACTTCTGTTTTAAAATTACTTTTTTATTGATTTTTTTTTTATTGAACTCTACATTTTTCTCTGCTCCCTTCCCTGCCTCTCCCCTCCCCATTTAACCCTCTCTCAAAGACCCCATGCTCTCAATCTACTCAGGAGATCTTTTCTTTTTCTACTTCCCATGTAGATTAGATCTATGTAAGTCTCTCTTAGTGTCCTCATTGTTGTCTACATTCTCTGGGATTGTGGTTGGTAGGCTGGTTTTCTTTGCTTTATGTTTAAAAACCACCTATGAGTGAGTATATGTGATAATTATCTTTCTGCATCTGAATTACCTCACTCAAAATAATGTTATCTAGCTCCATCCATTTTCCTGCAGAATTCAAGATATTTTGTTATATTTTCTGCTGTGTAGTACTCCATTGTATAAATGTACCACATTTTCCGTTCTTCGGTCAAGGGGCATTTAGGTTGTTTCCCGGTTCTGGCTATGACAAACAAAGCTGCTATGAACATAGTTGAGCACATGTCCTTGTGGCATGATTGAGCATCTTTTGGCTATATGCCCAAAAGTGATATTACTGGGTCTTGTGGAAAGTTGTTTCCTAATTTTCTGAGAAATCACCACAGTGACATCCAAAGGGACTGTAACAGTTTGCATTCCCACCAGCAATGCACGGGTGTTTCCTTTCCCCCACAATCTCTCCAACATAAGTTGTCATCAGTGTTTTTGATCTTGGCCATTCTTACAGGTGTAAGATGGAATCTCAGAGTTGTTTTGATTTGCATTTCTCTGATGACTAAAGATGATGAACATGTCCTTAAATAGTCTTTCAGCCATCTTAGATTCCTCTGTTGAGAGTTCTCTGTTTAGGTCTGCACTCATTTTTTTTTATTGGATTATGTGTTCTTTTGATGACACATTTCTTGAGTTCTTTGTATATTTTGGAGATCAGACCTTTGTCTGATGTGGGGTTAGTGAAGATCTTTTCACATTCTGTAGGCTGTCATTTGGTCTTGCTGACTGTGTCTTTTGCTTTACAGAAGCTTTTCATTACTAAGAAAGAGAATTACAGACCAATCTCACTCGTGAACACTGATACAAAAATTTTATAAAATACTGGCAAATCAAATCCAAGAACACATCAGAATCATCCAACATAGTCAAGTTGGCTTCATCCCACAGATGCAGGGATAGTTCAACATACGAAAATTTGTCAATGTAACCCACCATATTAACAAACTGAAAAATAAAAACCATACGATCATCTCTTTAGATGCCGAAATTGCTTGTGACAAAATACAACATCACTTCATGATAAAGGTCTTGGAAAGAGCAGGGATACAAGGAACATGCCTAAACATAAAAAATGCAATATACAGCAAGCCAGCAGCCAACATCAAACTAAATGGAGAGAAACTCCTAGAGATTCCACTGAAATCAGGAGCAAGACAAGGTTGTCCATTCTCTTAATATCTATTCAACATAGTTCTTGAGGTCCTAGCTAAAGCTGTAAGACACCAAAGGGAGATCAAGGGGATACAAATCGGAAAAGAAGTCAAATTCTCACTGTTTACTTTGATATGATAGTTTACATAAGAAGTCCCAAAAAAATCTACCAAGAAACTTCTACGTCTCATAAACATTTTCAGTAATGTAGCAGGATACAAGACTAACTCAAAGAAACCAGTAGCCCTCCTGTACAGAGATAAAAGGGCTGGGGAAGAAATCAGAAAAATGATACCCTTCACAATAGCCACAAATAGCATACAATATTTCAGAGTAACTCTAACCAAACAAGTGGAAGACTTGTATGACAAGAACTTTAAATCTTTAAAGAAAGAAATTGAAGAAAACAACAGAAAGTGGAAAGATCTCCCATGCTCTTGGGTAGGTAGAATTAACATAGTAAAAATGGCAATCTTACCAAAAGCAATCTACAGATTCAATGCAATGCCCATCAAAATCTCAGCAAAATTCTTCACAGACTTCGAAAGAAAGGTACTCAACTTCATCTGGAAAAGCAAAAAATCCACAATAGCCAAAACATTCCTGTACAATAAAAGAACTTCTGGAGGCATCACAATCCTTGACTTCAAACTCTACTACAGAGCTACAGTACTGAAAACAGCCTGGTATTGGCATAAGAACAGACAGGAGGACCAATGGAACCAAATCAAAGACCCAGATATTAATCCACATACCTTCGAACACCTGATTTTTGCCAAAGAAGCAAAAAATTTCAATTGGAAAAAAGAAAGCATATTTAACAAATGGTGCTGGCATAACTGGATATCAACATGTAGAAGAATGAAAATAGACCCATATCTATGCACCATGCACCTCAGTATAAAGCCACCCACACTGAACCTTATAGAAGAGAAAGTGGAACGTACACTTGAACGCATTGGCACAGGAGATTACTTTCTAAATATAACCCCAGCAGCACAGACACTGAGAGAAACAATTAATAAATGGGACCTCCTGAAACTAAAACTACTTTTTAAAGTTAGCATGCAAAGTAATGGATTCATTTTGCCACTTTATGGAAACATGCCATTTTGTTCTTACTTGCTCCCCTATTCCTGTCTTCTGCTTTTTTCCCCCTACATCCACCAAAGAACCCCCTTCTGATCTTATATCTTATTAATTTTTTACCCTTTCTCCCCCATTCTCCCATTCCTTTAAGATACCCTCTTTATCTCTTATAGTTCCCTTTCAGCTTTATCAACACACACACACCAAACAAAAATAAATTTAAATTTATTTTTAAATATTATTTTAAATAGTATTGGATATTCAATATTTGTCTGCCTGAGTCTGGGTTTCTTCGTTTAACACAGTAATGTCCAGTATCACCCATTCTCCTAGAAATGACACAATTTTACTTTGTTTATAATGAATAAATTCCTTTTTATGTGCTTACCCCCTTTTCTTTGTTTACTGGTGTATATCTAATGTGGTTCCATTTCATCACTATTTTGAATGGTTCACAAACATGGATGTGCAAGTATCTCTGTGGAAGGTTGACTTAGTCTTTCAGAGATGCACTTAGGAATGGAGTGATAGACCATATGATAGTTCTGTTTTTAGATTTGGAAGAAACCTCTATACTGCTTTCCAAAGTAGTTGTAGCAGTTTAGAGTTCTACCTGCAGAATATAAGGGTTTTACATTCGCCACATCCGCACCAGCACTTCTTTTTTTTGTTTGTTTGCTGCTAATAACCATTCCAATTAAACAAGAATCTCAGAGTTGTTTGAATTTCTGCTTTCTTATACCTCAGAATATTGAACAATTCTTAATTATTTACTGAGCATTTTTATTTGTTATGAGGCAGTCTATTCACTAGTCCTTTTACTGACCAGATGATTGTGGGGAGGTTTTTGGTCTGGTTTAGTTTGGTTTGATTTTTGTTTATTTCTCAGAAATCATCTGATCAGCCCTCATATTTTCTTCTTTAGATTTGGGGATGATAAAGATTTCATAGCTCATATTTCAAGTCTGTCCTGTTTAACATTAGTTGGATAAGAAAAAATGCTTTTCCAACTTCCCTGACTTTGGCTGGTTCTGTATTTGCTCTATTACAGTCCTTTACTCCTTTTTTTTTTTCATATTTAATTGAAACTCCTGAGAAAAGGTCAGTACTCTTGGTTTTACTAAATAACACAATGTCTTATGTTTCTTTAGGTTGAATTTGAAGATGGATCCCAGATAGCAATGAAGAGAGAAGACATATACACTTTAGATGAAGAGTTACCCAAAAGGGTAAAGGCTCGCTTTGTAAGTGCTAATGACAATTGCTGCTTTGGGACCCCCAATGAAGTCCCCATGCTCTCTATGCTTTCCCAATTCCAGAAGAAATCAACCTTGGGATTTTGATTAATTTTGAAGAAAGCCTAAGTAATTTTTCCCTTTGTTGTAACCTGTTGAATGCAAGTCTCCGCTTAGACAGAAAGAGGAAAACCAGTGCGCACATGGCTTATTTTTCTTCTAATGAAATCAAACAAACAAACAGTTCTTTGTGTTAAAATTTATTGACACACAATTATGGTTATTAAACTTGTCCTTTGTCCCTCTGGGGACAAACAAATATGAAGGTATTCACTCTTAGTGGGAACTATGTTAAAAGAAAGTATTCAGCAGTAGATTTAAGAGAGTCAGCATTAGCGAATGGTGTCTAGTAACCTTATCATGTATTGTTGAAGTTCTGTGTCTCACGCTCAGTGATGCTTCTTTCCAAGCTCTCACTTGGAAAACAACAAAGGAAAGCCAGAATATTAGTAGTTAGAAAACTAAAAGAGGTATAATAAATACACACACACACACACACACACACACACACACACACACACCCTTGGGTATACTTTCAAGTCCACTGCATACCACTAAAAGTAAACATGGATGGCTTAAAGTCTGATTTTTTTAAATATATATTTTATAATACTGTAGGTTCCATAGTATTGTAATATAGCCCAAAATGAAGTCTATTTTACTCATTTAGACTCTTATCTGTATCCTTCCTGAAATGATAAATTGTAATAGACAAGTTAATTTTTCTGAGTAAATTTAACTCTCTTTCATCCATTCTTATGATTATGTCCTCTTACAGTACAATGACAGAGTTATGATAGGTTAGTTAGTTATTTTGGAAAACCAAGGGGTTTTATAAGTGGAAAATTGAGTATTTTCTTCTTTTGTTGGGTGAGATCCTGATGACAGGGAACCCAAAGCAGGTGAGTTCTCTTTCAGCAGCACTTCCAGAGGAAGGACTTTAAAAATTCAGGAGTGGGGGGAGGGGGAGGGAAATGGGAGGCAGGGAGGAGGCAGAAATTTTTAATTAAAAAAAATAAAAAATAAAAAATAAATTCAGGTTAAGAGAAGAGACATTGTCAGTACTGCTGTTTACCCAATGGGAGACCTGCACACTCTGAGAACATTTTAATTTAAAAAAAGAACAATAGGCTCTCTCCCCCTCGACTGATATACTTTTCCACCTGGGGAGTCAAATCTTATTGGAAAGCTCATTGATAGAAGATATTTTATGGTTAGAGAATATTTTTGGCTTGACGAAGATTGATAAGCAGCTGTTATCATTGAGAGTGACTTTTTAGTGACTTTTTCTCCCTCGAATTCTTCTGACTTGGAGGGATATGTTTTAAGAGAGTCAGCCAGCCACTAATGACAGTGCTGGATTGTTCTCTACTGTCTTCAGAAACAGCCCATTACCTTTTATTGTCTCATAAAGTAACCATGGTAACCATTGCATAATTAACTAGACCTCCTGGTAAATTGACTTTACTATTGTGTTTAAGAGGCTGACTTCTGCTGTTTCTGCACAGTGGCAGTAGATGTTTTATTTCCTCATTTGATTACATTAACACTTATAAAAGTGAAATATAAGTCAGAGGAAGTGCTTTCCAAGAGTTACTAAAACAATGTTTCCTCCTGATGACAGAAAGACAACCAATGCACAACTTCTAAATTTCCTTCCCAAGTGAAATATGGGACTTTCTATGGAACCTATAGATAGTCTGGCACTCTGTATAACTGCTTCATGAGATGGTGGGCAGAAAATATACACAGCTGTCAACCTGAACCATTTCCAGTTTCCAGGCTTCCTCATGTCTGCTCAGTTCTTTTTCTTGTCATTGTTTTCACAATGGACCTTTTTGTTTTCAACTCCTAAGAGTCTGTCTACTTTGTTACCAATATAAGATATGTGTGTTGCTATCTTTCGAAAAAATCATACGCCTGACTTGAACCAGTGGAAAACATATTCTAGATGCCAAAACAGTATTGAATCAGGAACTAAAATTGGTGTTTTAGTATAGACTCTAGGTTTGGTCTTTACCTGAGTATCTCAGCGATAACCTATACTTTTCACTAAGCACTTACCAAGCAGTAGGTAAGTTTCACACCTATTACTTTGTATTGGTACATACAACATTTGATTTATAGTTGCTAATATCCTTTACCCTTAAGGAACACGTGGTGGGATGAATGTTGCCTATCCCTGCATTCATTTTCACAGGAACTTCCAGCTTTCATGTAGCAGAGACTCTTCTATGGTAGGAAAAGTATCCCAGACCCAGTGCCAGTAAAATGAGGCCCAGAATGTAAATTTTAATCTTTTCAGAGAAGGAAGTAGGATTTGTTAGGTTGTAAAAGTCTGGCAAATTGTATTGAGGATAGGTAAAAAATGAAAAGATTACATACAGGTACCACCTCTGTAATCATTTAACTAGTGTTTTTCAAAAACTTTTTTTCTAGTGGTTTAATGGGAGATAGATTGGGACTGCTACATTTATTGCAGTGATTCAGAAGGAGAAAGTGGAGATCCTGCATGCAGAATCATGACTGCTTCAGATATATAGAAGAGACCTCCTGGCTGGATAGGGATAAGAGGGATCCACAGTGCCATTAAATTTTTGACGGATAGCTGGACAGATGAGCATGGTATTCGCATTTAGGAAATTTAAGAAGGGCAATGATGGTGGAAGAAGTCCTTGAGTTCTATTTTATACAGACTATATAGATAGCACCTGAAGCAGATGGTCTGAAGTGCATACTTTGCAGGGTTCTCGTAGGTCCTGATGCAAGAGATCTAAGTCAGTGAGAAAAACAATCATCATCTTTGTATTGTAGTAGGTGCAGGTGCTGAAGCAAAGACTATAGTGCAGAGCCCCCAGGTGAATAGATAGTTAAGACAGTACAACCCTGGAACATCAAAAATGAGCAAACAGGTGGCCAGTGAGGTAGCTAAGCAACAGAAAACTGCTATAGGAATTAGAAACTAAAGATTACCCACACTAGCTTCAAGAAAGTAGGGAGGGGACAAAGGAACAAGAAATAGAATTCAGGGGCTAGAGAGACTGGCTCAGGAGTTAAGAGCACTGCCTATTCTTCCAGAGGTTCTGAGTTCAATTCCCAGCCAACCACATGATGGCTCATAACCATCTATAATGAGATCTGATGTTCTCTTCTGGCATGCAAGCATGCCTGCATGGAGAATACTGTATGTGCAATAAATAAATCTTAATAAAAAAGAAAGGAAGGAAGAAAGAAATAGAATTCAGAATTAATTAAGAATGACTGTTGACCTCCCCACCAAAAAATGTTTGGGCAGAAGCCAAGTAGAGATTAAGACTAAGAAAGCGATGTAAAACCTACAACTCCCATTCTAAAGGAAATTACAGATTATTCTGGAGCAACCTTGCTTGGTCATGACTCAGAATATAGATTTAGTGTAACTAAAATTCCATATTACATCATGGAACCAGCTTCATGGAGTTTTATGGTTTTTCAGAATACATAAAAGTTATGGGCAAGTTTAAAATAACATGGGTACGTAAGAGAAGTATGTAGCAAGATGGGAGAAGCTTTGCTACAGGTCCAAGATGCTATCTGATGTCATAGTTAGCTTTTGGGTTGGTGGGAGCTAGTGGTGTGCTAAGTTAATATATTCCCTAAAGTTTTAATCTGTGAGTTGCAAGATATTACTTTCAACACAAGGGGCAAGGTGTACCTGTTCTAAAAGACTGCAACAAGTGATTGGCCTTTAGGCCTGCAGCGTTCTAATCTCTCCGCAGTTATTATTTAAATTCTAATCAGTCCATCAGTGTCTAGAGACATAGCTTTCTTTTAGGAGTTTTCATTTACAGCCAATACAAAATGAGACTTTAATTTTGTTTTTGTTTGGGAAAGCACCTTGAAGGTAGAGAAATTAAGACTAAATGGAGTCATAAATCTATGCCATATGGCCTGTATGAGAACGAGCTGTTGAGCACGAATAAAAATCTATGAGTGTGTTTCCTTCTACCCTATGACAGATCCGACCTCAGCTGACAGAACCAGATCTGTGACAAGTGTTTCTGTAGTCAGTAATAATATACTTTTGCGTTTAGTCCACAGCCTCTGACATGCGATTCGAAGACACGTTTTATGGGACAGATGTAATCCAAGGTGAGAGAAAGAGGCAAAGAGTGCTGAGCTCCAGACTTAAGAATGAGTATGTGGATGACCCTGTATATCGCACTTTCCTGAAGAGTTCTTTCCAGAAGAAGTGTCAGAAGAGACAGTAGTTGATAAATTACTGCAGCAGAGAGAGCTCAGAGCAGCTCAGACCTGAAGAGGGAAGACAGAGGGACACTCTTGGGTATGCACTGAGACGGGTGACTGGGTGTTTCTCTGGCATTAGTAATAGATAATAAGGCTTCCAGAGTTTTGGTTGCCAAACAACAAGGAAGAAATTGATTCTGTATCTGATCACTCCCTCAGACATATATTTGACCCCAAAGAATATTCTTAAATGAAAGGAAATAACAGTGAATGGCCTACTAGATAGAATTCATGCCAGAGAAGAGGGGTTACCTCTCTGTGGCTCAGGTCCCTCCTCAGGGAACATATATGGAGGCTCCTCTTCCCCAGCTCCTTTTAGTGGAAGCCTCATCACCCAAGAGGGAGGGTGATAATTTATGTGTTTTCCACAGTCAGGGAAAGACTCTCATATTTGTTTTAAGTGGCCGTTTTTATAAAGCATTTTTAAAACACAAATGGCAAGAATGGTAATGGGATTTACCTATGTGCTATCTGTATTCCCCTGTACAGAATGTTTCCATTTTTTATATTATTACTTTTGATTGTGTCTGAAAACTGAGTTGGCCTTTGTAAGAGGAAAATTTTTGCTCTTGAAGAGGAATTCATATGAAGTCTATGGGAATTTTATATATTTACAGAGGAAAAATCTGAGTATGATATTTTGAACACTTCACAATTCCTGTTCTGAATAGATATTTATAAAATATATATTTCTCTCATTATGTGTTTGTAAAATTTAGAATTTAAATAAATATACTTAAATGCATAGTTTTGAACTAATGTAATATGATTTTTCTTTGCAAAACAGCCTGGAAATGTACTAGTATTTAAAAATTAAAATCTGTTTTCTCCTGTCCTGTCTTCTGTCTTGGCTTATTTGTCCATGTTTAAGCCAGTAGATAAATGAGCTTTGGGGCAGGTATGGTGCTTCATACACCTGATCTCTACCCTTGAGAGACTGTTGTCTGTTTCCTCTAAATTGAAACATGCCCTCCAGGAGGGAAAGTGCTGCTCATGAAACTCCAAAGGTAGACAGAAAGCCATATGTCTGGGAAAGCAGAAACTGGGATTATTCTCAAAGGCCCCTTATCAGCTTCATAGGTAAAGAGATCCTTGGCAAGGGAGACTTTGACCAACCAAGATGCAAAGGAGAGCATTTTAGGATTATCTGCCTGTAAACTGTGCAGAGGACTCCAGTATTTCAGCTTTTTGATTATATGGCTGTTTTTGAGATATCTCACTTTCTCATAAGGAACTCCTCACTCATTCCTTAAAAACTTCAATAAAAACACATTGGTTCCAAAAAAAAAAAAAATCTCATTGGTTCACCAAATTGTATACATTGGTCTGTTGTGAGTTCCCTTTCTGGGATGAATAGGTATGGATGTTAGGTGTGTACATGATGTGAGTGGGTGTGGTAGGTGTGCCTGTTGCATCTTCCCAGGAAAATCACACAACAGGCTGAGGCAGGATGATTTAAGTTCAAGTCCAGTCTATGCTATGGGAAAAACTCCATCTCAGAATCAAAGCCTGAGAAAAACATGTGCTATTGTGGAACTCTCAAGATAGTTTGTGACACAGGCTTTTCAGGCCCTTCTTTCATAGCTGAGTGAAGGCGTAAGTCACAAACAATGCCACACCAGTTTGGAATTATGATTAATAGGGTGGTATTTATTTAAAGGGGAAAAAAGTTACAGATCACCATCAGCCCTCTGTGCAACCAGGAAGGGAGTCTAGTCGCCTGCGGAGCAGGAAGTGAAGAGAGAGAGGAGAGGGAAGTGGCCGCTTTTTTGAAGAGAGAGAGACCACGCCCCAATGGGCTGGTATCTCAGCAGCTATAGGCTGGAGGAATGGGAGGACCTCCTGCAACAGCTGAGCACCTTCATGCAGGCATCACTGAAGATAAATTATCATCAGCATGTCCCCAATACCAGCTGGTGTGGTCCTCACTTTTAGACCATTAATGATCTGAGTCCTTTCAGTTATGAATCACTAGTTACCCAAAGTTTTTTGGCCCCTAGTTATCACTGGAAGGAACGTTGAGAGTTATCCCCTTCATTTTACAAATGAGTACACATTTCCATTTGCCTGCTGCAAATTAGTTTGCTTTGTAGGTCTTAAAGTTGGCTGTGGTCAACTTGTCTTGAGCTAATTCACAGCTACTTTCTGTGACTCTCAATAGGGTAGGCCAGGTATAGTCTCACAATAACAATAGACACAGGAGAGCAGGTAGGCCCAAATAAAGTTCCTTTCAGTCCTATGTGAAAAGTCTACATGGACAAAATCCCAGAATCATGGATTGATGGAAAATTTAACTATTTCAGGGTAAAGAGTGCAATGTCTCCTATTACTGGGAAGAGTGAAGTACCAAACAAGCAGTGACAGGCACAACTATAGCAGTGTTTATTTTCTGGAGTGACTCTTGGGAAAGCCCACTAACCTAATTTCATAGGGACTGCCACACCACCTTTTCTGCTAGTATAATATCATTTAATTTTATAAGGTTGCCAAGCTCGAGTTTTCTGGTTTTAGGTTTTAAATCAAACTGACTTCACAATAGACCAGAAGAGTGTAAACTAGTAAAGAGTGTAAACTAGTAAGAGGAATTAATCTAAGTAGCATCATTTATTCTGTAACAGATAATTTGCTTATCAGCAAGGTTTCTGATTGGCTGCCACAGGGAGAAAATGTGCAGAGACTTATGTGATCTCGGACATAGCTGTTCTCTATGCTCTCATTTAAGTAATGTTCATTCCTATAACCAAGAATAACTGTATATTGCCTTTGCAGAGTCCTGGCCACAGATAGACTTGCCATGGAGAACTGCACTTTTGTTCACCGTGTTCTTCATAAACAGTTATTAGCTCTGTCTCTAGACAGAACATCCAAGCTTTTCACATACTGTATAACACCTCAATTATAATTTTAATTTTTGTGCATTACATTAACTATGTTCAGTGTGTACATGTAGCACAAAATCAGTTAAACTCCTAACAATTTATAAATTCTACTGTAACACTAATTGTAAGACCTTTCTTTCTCTGGTGGTTAGTGTGTACATGTAGCACAAAATCAGTTAAACTCCTAACAATTTATAAATTCTACTGTAACACTAATTGTGTGTGGTTAAGAGCATAAGTAAATCTGGTTGGCATATTTCACAATATTTAATTTTTTGTGTGCTTGATATGAGGACAGTGTGATCATTGTCAGCTGAATTTTTCTATTTCATCCAACTAGAGAGAAGCTGAGACAAAATACCCACTGAAATACCACATGACTTCTCAGAATATTTTATAAATTCTTACTAGTTAGAGACACAGAGGACAAAATTATGTAGGAGGAAATGGGAGATGTACTGTGGCACTGGGTGTTCCTTTTGCTTTTCAGTAAAAGAGATCTGAACTAAAATAGTCTTCTAAGAGTTAAGATATAAGCAAGCTGCCAAACTCAAAGGTACCAGTAATGCTAAGGTATTTTCAATACACTGCTACTTGCAAGACTCACTTGACTGCAAAGTTTCTGAGAATTCAATGTTTGTTCAGTTCTTTAAAATGTCACATTCTCTCTCACCCAAGAGCTTGGAGGTACATGTTTACCACTCTAGCTTCGTGAACATGGGAGAGTGGAGCCTAAAACTGAAGCAGACTAAAGTCTCATGTGAAAATCCAACTTTATTCAGAGCATCAGACAAACTATACTTTGAGGGTTAAGAAGAATCATTGAATAAAGTATACAATCACAAGGACAAGCAAGCTTTCAAAGGAAAGAAGCAACTAGAATTCCTACCCAGATATGCTACAACAATGATCAACATGGCACAATACACTAACAGTGCAGTAGCAGCATATATAATTTGGCAGTGACCAACAGCTCTCTAATTAGTTAGGCCCACTTAACAAGAAGGAAGCCATGCCTGGTACTGGAAACCTGGCCAACTACCAGTGGCTAATGAAATCTTGGATCTGAAGACCCTACAATCACTATTTTACTAAACAAGCAAAATACGTAACTACATTCGATGTATTTATGTTATACAGATAACTATAGTTCTCACCTCTCATCAGGGAAACTTCTCTTTGCACAAATGGATATCATTACAGAAAACTACAATGAAAATACAGAGTTGTGGAGCCCAGTCCCAACTGATAACATCTACAACAATACTCTTGCACCTAAGTACGGCTTAAGAATCATTACAGAAGAAAGAGAAAAGTTGTAACAGCCAGAAGAGGAAGTTTGTGTCTTCTAGTAGTATAGAAGCTACAACCATAAACTGTCACCAGCATGACTGCATAAACATGAGTTGAAAAAAGTTGACAACTCTAGATAGAGTAATATGGAGGGAGAAAGGCTCATGAGGACTCAATCCTATATAAAGAGCTGCTGACATGAGGAATGCTGAGAACAGAAGTCTTCCTATGACAGAATGTATGAAGAGCATATGTAATACCAAATCATCAGCTAAAAGAAAATGCCTACAAATAACATTATAGACAGAAATATATTTGATTATATATATATATAATACATTATATTTAAGTATATATTTAATACATTTCATGTCATGTACAATATGATAGTTGAGTTTTATTTAAAGAAAAGTCATAAGTTTGAGTTGGGGGTACATACATGAGGGGTTGAATGGAAGAAAGGGAAGGTGAAATTTCCCCAGTATGAAATATACTGTTTTAAAGGAGCAGATGAGCTTTTTAGCAGCCATCATGTACTACACGCAACAAATGTTTCCTGAGATACCTTTTTTCAGAATTGAAACTTGTATGCTCTGAATACCAGTAGTTTTATTGGATAAAGTTTTCTACTCCTTTAGAAACACAGTGATAGTGATTTTATTATAAAAAACAATAACTTTAAATATTTTCTTATCCCATCATTCTTCAGTATGTAAATATCAAGTTAATATATTTTTTGATTACATTGAGTTAGAATGCTTGATTTTTTTTAAGACTTTAAATTACATGTATTTATGTGAGTGTGTGTCCATGCACCTGGTTGTAGGTGCTTGAGGAAGCCTGAAAGGAGAGTCAGATTCCTTACAAATGGTTGTGAGCCACCCAGTGTGGGCAATAGGAACTGAACTCAGGCCTTCTGAAAATGCAGCAAGTTCTTGTGACTACAGAACAATCTTTCTCCACCACAAGAATATTTTATTTTAAAAATTGCTATTTGAAGAGTTGAGTTGCATTGCATTAAAAGATGTTTGTCTTAGGGTTAATATTGCTGTGCAGAAACACTGTGAACCTGCCAACTCTTAAAAAGAAAACATTTATTTGGAGTGACTCGCTTATTGTTCCAGAGGTTCATTCCATTATCCTCATGACAGGGAACATGGCATCATGCAGACAGACATGGTACTGGAGCTGCTACATCTTGACAGAGACTACAGGAAGTTGACTGACTGTTACACTGAGTGAAGCTTGGGGAAAAGACCTCAAAGCCCACCCACACAGTGGCACACTTCCTCTAACAAGACCACGCCTAATCCAACAAAGTCAAACAAAATAAATAGTGCCAATCCATTTTTGAGCCATTTTCTTTCAAAACACCACAATTTTTAAATGGTTTTTCTTGTAATTAAAACAGGCTTTCCAAGAATTTCTGAAATAGCTCTAAAAATGTCTGTACCATTTTGACTATCTATTTATGAAAAATGGCATTCTCACCAGTGATAACAGAAAAATCAAATTACTGGTCAAGTCTAAAACTTAAGCGTCAGAAAATCATCCACAAATGAGGCTGTATGAGTTTTCTGAGAGCTTGTGAAAAACTCCAGAGAAGAGTCTTATAACCTAGGCTCCTTCTTCTTGTAATGTGCTTTCATGCTCCTCCAGTGTATAGCAATAGGAGTGGGTTTTACTTTAGATTGCCCACTATCTAACCTACACCATTATTCACAATGAGGTTTCCAAGCAGGAGTTGTCCTCGTGACTGTTTACAGACCAAACTCATGTGACCTTGAACTTGTGACTGTATGCAACTTGAGCTGAAATATACTTTGTTCCCATGACATTGCTTAACCCTCAGAATGCCCTCAGAATGTTTGATTCCCTGAATAAAATTAACTATGGCCTGAGATTTTATTCTGCCTAAATTTAGGCTCCACTCTCCCAAGTTCGGGCCATGAAATAAAGTGGTAACAGTTAAGGGTGCTCCGTATTTTATAGTAACAAATATTCACACATGGTTTTAATTCATTATGTAATGATAAACAAATCCATCTCAATAGCATGAAAATCTACTTTCATCTTTAATAAATAGTATAGCTATTATATGTATACTTCAGAACTATTTTAAAATTTCTTGATTTATTAACAACAAATGTTTGACTTAAATATACTACTTATTTTGTGCTTGTGGGGTTCACCAACAAACACAATCATGAATGAAAAACGTTAAAGAAGAAATTCTATATTACAGCTTCAAAAATAGAATTAATAAGGCTGCTGAGTAAATATATTAGAAATAAGGTAAAGATATTGTTGAGGAGCATTTGGAAGTGGTAGTGTTTTATGCACTAATTGCTTTTGTATTATTGTGGGGTGATATTTCACATAAACATTTGACATAAAGGGTTGAATTTGCAAATGATTTCAATCTGTCATAGGAGAAAGGGCATTGCAGAAAGAAACAGCTCTCAACACAGTAGTCAGGAAACAAAAAGAAAAACTATTTGTTGTCTTTTATTTCCTTTCTATTCCAACTATGCCCCAGGATTTGGGATATTGCTGCTGATAATCAGAATGGCTATTACTTAATCATTTCTTCAAAGGACCCCAAACACAGAGATATGCTTTATTAATCTCCTTCTTATAAAGTTGACAGTCAAGTTTAACCATCACAGTTTAAGAGTCCTACACTTTAGAGTCAAATGTGATCAAGTTCAGGGTGGTCATGTAAAGGACAGTGAAACTAAAAGTTATCTTACTGAATTATTTGTTTATTTGAACTAGATTTTAAAGCTGAGGATTCATATACTGTTCTCATATTACAATTACTGTAAAGAAGTGAGTATATATCTATTTACCCCTACTGAACACTGATGATTCCACTAGTTTAGCTTAGTAAGCCAATGAGTGTATTGGATTTCATTAATCTCACTGGGTGAGAATAAGAACATTACCACAATTTTTGAGCCAATTTTTTATAAGTGATTTTATTGAGCTATACATTTTTCTCTGCTCCCCTCCCTTCCTCTCCCATCCCCTTCAACCCTCTTCTATGCTCTCCATGCTCCAAATTTACTCAGGAGATTTTATCTTTTTTTACTTTCCATGTAGACTAGATCCATGAATTTCTTTCTTAGGGTCCTTGTTGTTGTCTAGGTTCTCTGGGATTTTTATTTATAGGCTTGTTTTTTTGCCTTATGCCTAAAACCCACTTAAGAGTGAGTATATATGATATTTGTCTTTTTTGGTCTAGGTTACCTCACACAATATGATGTTTTCTAGATCCATCTATTTGCCCTCAAATTTCAAGATGTCTTTATTTTTTCTGCTGTGTAGTACTCCATTGTGTAAATGTACCACATTTTCCTTATTCATTCTTTGATCAAGGGTCATGTAGGTTGTTTCCAGGTTCTGGCTATGACAAAAATGCTGCTATGAACTCAGATGATCACATGTCCTTGTGGTACGATTGCATATCCTTTGGGTATATACCCAGAAGTGGTATTGCTATGTCTTAAGGAAGGGTGTTTCCTAATTTTTTGAGAAATTGCCATGCTTATATCCAAAGGGGCTGTATCAGCTTGAATTCCCTCCAGCAATGCAGCAGTGTTGCCTTTACCCCACAACCTCTCCAACTTAAGTTATCATTAGTGTTTTTAGTCTTGGATATCTTACGGTTTGTAAGATGAAATCTCAGAGTTGTTTTTATTTGCATTTCTCTGATGACTATGGATGTTGAACATTTCCTTAAGTGTCTCTTACCCATTTGAGATTCTTCTGCTGAGAATTCTCTGCTTAGATCTGTACTCCATTTTTGAAATTGGATTATCTGTTCTTCTGATGACTAATTTCTTGAGTTCTTTGTATATTTTGGAGACCAAACCTCTGTCTGTGGGGTTGGTGAAGATTTTTTTCCCATTTTGTAGGCTGCCATTTTGTCTTGTTGACTGTGTTCTTTGCTTTACAGAAGCTTCTCAGTTTCAGAAGGTTCTATTTACTAATTGTTTCTTTCAGTGTCTGTGAAACAGTGGTTATATTTAGGAAGTGTTCTCCTGTGCAAATGCATTCAAGTGTAGTTTTTACTTTCTCTTTTAAGAGGTTCTGTGTAACTGGCTTTATGTTGAGGTCTTTGATCCATTTGAACTTGAGTTTTGTGCATAGTGATACATGAGTCTTTTCTTTCTTCTACATGTTGATATCCAGTTATGCCAGCACCATTTGTTAAATGTACTTTTTTTTCCATTTTATATTTTTGCTTCTTTGTCAAAAATCAGGTGTTTGAAGGTCTGTGGATTAATATCTGGGTCTTTGATTTGGTTCCACTGGTCCTCTTGTCTGTTTTTATGCCAATACCAGGCTGTTTTCAGTACTGTAGCTCTGTAATAGAGTTTGAAGTCAGGGATTGTGATGCTTCCAGAAGTTCCTTTATTGTACAGGATTGTTTTGGCTATCCTTAGTTTTTTGCTTTTCCATATGAAGTTGAGTACCAATCCTTTGAGGACTGTGAAGAATTTTACTGGGATTTTGATGAACATTGCATTGAATCTGTAGATTGCTTTTGGTAAGATTGCCATTTTTACTATGTTAATTCTACCTACCCATGAGCATGGGGGATCTTTCCACTTTCTGGTGTCTTCTTCAATTTTTTTCCAAAGATTTAATGTTCTTGTCATGCAAGTCTTCCACTTGTTTGTCAGTTACTCTGAGATATTTTATGCTATTTGTGGCTATTGTGAAGGGTGATGATTTTCTGATTTCTTTCTCGGCCCATTTATCATCTGTGTAAAGGAGAGTTACTAATTTTTTGAGTTAATCTTGTATCCTGCTACATTACTGAAAGTGCTTATGAGTTATAGAAGTTCCTTAGTAGAATTTCTGGGGTCACTTATGGAAACTCTGTCATCAGCAAATAGTGAAAATTTGATGACTTCTTTTTCGATTTATATCTTCTTGATCTCCTTTTGGTGTCTTATTGCTCTAGCTAGGATCTCAAGAACGATATTGAATAGATATGGAGAGAATGGACAACCTTGTGTTGTTCCTGATTTCAGTGGAATCACTGAGAGTTGCTCTCCATGTAGTTTGGTCTCAGCTATTGTTTTGCTGTATATTGCCTTTATTTTGTTTAGGTATGTTCCTTGTATCCCTGCTCTCTCCAAGACCTTTATCACGAAGGGATGTTTTATTTTGTTGAAAGCTTTTTCAGCATCTAATGAGATGATCATATGGTTTAGAAACAGAAGGATCATTGCCAAACTTTTTATGAGGCTACAATTACCATGATAACCAAACCACAGAAAGATATTACTTAGAAAGAGAATTACAGACCAATCTCACTCATGAACATTGATGCAAAAAATACTAAATACAATATTGGCAAATAGAATCAAAGAACACATCAGAACCATCATCACCATGATCAAGCCAGCTTCATCCCAGAGATGCAGGGATGGTTCAACATATGAAAATCTGTCAGCATAATCCACCTTATAAAGTAACTGAAAAATGCAAACCATATGATCATCTAATGTGTTAAACCCTTATTTGAAAACAGTAGCTTGTTTTGCGTGGAAGAGTAGGAAGTAATCTAGGAGGTATTATGGCAGGGAACCTGCTGTGGTCAACATTCCTTATACTAAGCAACAGATTGATTGCTTATTTCATAATAGTGATTCTTGGATAATTGTGTTTGTTCAATTTGAAGGCCAGATAAAAATCTTTTGTCAGCTGATTCATTGCTGCAGTTCACACAACTACATTCTTTTATTTTCCCTAAAGTTTTAGCATAAGATCCCTTCAAGGGTTCTGTTAGTTTTTACAAATGGTTCGTCCAGTGGAAGAGCAGCATATGTTGTGCTGAAGGACATGTAGTGCTACTGAACCATTCTCAGCTCAAATAGAGCTGTTGCTATAGTGTTTCAGCATTTTGCAGATAAGGTATTTTTGAGCTGCAAGCTGTTGCTATAGTGTTTCAGCATTTTGCAGATAAGGTATTTATCTATATACTAATAGTCAGTATATTTTTAATTTTCTTCAAGTCCTAGAAACTGTCCCATGTACTAGGACATGCAATAAGCAAGTTAAAATGTTGTTCTAGCAAATTCAAAATGTCATCCAACAAAGAAAGTTGCTATGCTCTGTAGGGCATATTAGAGTGCATTCAAATCTTCCTGGTTCACTGGCTGAAGGTAAGGCTTTAGCTGAGAATCTTATAAGACTAATCACTTTATCTCAGGTTGAGCTTGCTCTGTATCATCAAAAGGTATAAGTTTAAGAAAACAACTTGGGCAAAGAAAACCAGCCTACAAATCACAATCCCAGAGATCCAAGACAACAATAAGGACCCTAAGAAAGATGTATGTGGATCTAATCTACATGGGAAGTAGGAAAGGACAAGATCTCCTGAGTAAATTGGGAGAATGGGGACCATGGGAGAAGGTTGAAGGGAAGGGGAAAGTCAGGGAGGATAGTGGAGAAAAATGTATAGCTCAATAAAATCGATACAAAAATTTTATGTCAAAAAAAAAAAAAGAAAACAACTTAGATTAACAAGAGAATTTACTTGCCAAATTTTTAAGCAATGTGATAAAGGCTCACAGTTTTTACCTGTACCTCATCTGGGAGTAAATCCCTGAGGACTACTTCTCAATAATTATGGCAAATAGATATAACTCATATTGCAGAGTTTGGCAAACAGATATATTCATGTGACAATTGATTCATATTCAGGATTCTTGATGGCCACTGCACAAACTGAACAAGCCACTAAACATGTAATAACTCACTGCTTAAAATGCTTCTCATATATGTGAACCAAAAAAATATCATAAAGACAGATAATGGGTTTGGATATGTTAGTAATGCATTTCAGCAATTGGTGCAGGAGGATTGTCTGTATTCTGTCAATCATGTTTTAAATAAATGCTGATTGGCCAGGCAAGAAGTATAGGCAGGTCAACCAGACAGGAAGTAAAGTGGGGTGATGAGAACAGAAGAATTCTAGGAAGGAGGAAGCCCATTCCTCCCAGTCCTGCCCAGATCACGGAGTAAGCAGGATGTGACCTGTCCCACTGAAAAAGGTACCGAGTCATGTGGCTAACATAGATAAGAATAATGGGCTATATAAATTATAAGAGCTAATACAAAGATTGAACTAAAGGACCAATCAGTTTATAACCTAATGTAGACTCTCTGTGTGATTTTCTTTGGAGCTTACCGGCTGTGGAAACTGGGCAGGACAGAAACCCCAACAAGCAGGCACTCATGTTACAAGCAATTTTGTTCCCAATGGAATATCAAGCCTAAGATAGGTATTCCTTACAATCCTCTTTGACTATTGTCTACCAATATAAAATACCTCCATCAGAACTTGTTATCTCTCTTAATTATAGTTTGTAATTAACTTCTAAGATGTGGACTTCCAAGAGTCTTTTTCATATATCCTTATTTTGGTTAACCCACTCCCTATCTTCTTTTCCCCATTCCTATGTAAACCTTTAACCCATGTTAAAAGTTGTTAAATCAGATTCAAAAACATCAAAATAGATTTCTATATGGATTTTTTTATATATGCCTCCTTTTGGTTAGCATTTTCCCTACAGCTGGACAGTAGTGGCATACACCTTTAATCCCAGCACTTGGGAGGCAGAGGCATGAGGACCTCTGTGAATTTCAGGACATCCTGGTCTACAAGAGCTAGCTCAAGGACAGGCACCAATGCTACACAGAGAAACCCTGTCTTGGAAAAAACAACAACAACAAAAAGGAAACCAAACCAAAACAAAAATTCTCCCTACTCCTTGATTATCTCCATACTCCCATCTTCATCCAAATTTAAGATTTTACATTCTTTGGTTTTTCCTATGTTCTACTATTCCTTCTCCCTTAACAAACTCCCTAATAGCCCCTTTCTAGTTTTCTGGCTTTTATATATATTTGAAATTAAATACACAAATTCTTTTTATTTATTTAATTTTTTTCATTCAAAAATCCCACTTCCTTGCCTCCTCCCATTCCCCTCCGGCTCCCCCACTTACCCTCCTACCTTCTCCTCCAGTCTTAAGAGAGGGCAGGGTACCCTGCCCTGTGGGAAGTCCAAGGCTCAATACACAAATTCTTGAAATCAGAATCTGCTTGCAAGAAAGAACATGTGGATTTGTCTTTCTTAGTCTGAATTGCCTCACTAAGCAAAACTATTTTTCAGTTCCTTTCATACATTTGCCTAGAATTTTCCTTAATTTACTTTACTTTATACACAAAGAAAATTCCATTATTTTTTGTATGTGTGACATTTTCCTTTTCCATTCATCTCTTGATAGGCATCTAGGTTGATTCCATTTCCTATCTATTTTGAACAGGTAAAGAATGAAGATGAATATACAAGAATATCTGTAGTAGGCTGTAAGGTCCTTCAAGTATACATAGAAACAGTCATATGGAGAATCTTGTTCTAGTTTATAGTGAAGCCTCCAGATTGATTTATAAAGTGGTTTACACTTCCACCAATAGTGTGTAGAAAATGCCCTTTTCCTACATCCATGCTGGTGTTTTCTTCATTATCAAGACATACATATACACTTTACTTTTGGGTTACAGGCTTGGAAGATTATGCTTTAGCTTTGGTTGTAATGGTTGATATGTGAAATACAAGGCGGGTAAGGCAGGAGTCTCACATGACCCTCTTAAAGGTAATTTAAATAAACAGGCTGAATGCACAGTAGGATCTCAGTCTTAAAACTTAAGTGACCTTAAGTTATATTATTAACTCTGGTTGTGAGGTACATCAAAAGTTTCAGTCTTTTAGAATGTGAAGGATATTTTCATAATAATGGAGTCCCACAGGTTTTGGTATTCAGATTTGAATGACTTCCTCCCTTTTCTTTTTTACATAACAGTTTGAATAACATTGGTTTTTGTTTGTCTTTGAAGTTCTAGTAGCTTTCTGCAGTGAATTCATCTGGTCCTGATCTGTTTAGTTAAGAGACTTTTTGTTGCTGTTTCATTGCTGCTATTGCTGTGCTGATTATAGATTTATTCATATTATTTATTTCCTCTAGGTTATGCTTTGAATCATATATATATATATATAAATATATATATAATATATATAATTTACAATTTTATCTATTCCCGTTTTCTAATTTTATGAAGAATAGATTTTTTAGTTTTTTGTTTTTTGAAACACGGTTTTTCTGTGTAGCCTTGGCTGTCCTGGAACTTGTTCTGTAGACTACACTGACTGGCCTCACACTCACAGAGATCCCACTGTCTCTGCCTCCCAAGTACTGTGATTAAAGGCATGAACCACCATGGCCCACCAAGAATAGATTTTTAAGGCCTGTCATCATGATTGTCTGAATTTCATTTGTACCTATTGTGGTACCTTTTTTTTCATCCCTAATTGTATTAATTTGGACTTTCTCTATCTTTATTTTAGTTATTTGTCTAATGTTTTATCAGTTTTGTTTACCTTTAAAAAATAATTCAATTGGCTTTTCATTCATTTTTTTAAATTTGTATCTAATTAATTGCAGCTTTGGATTTTATTATCCTCCTTGGTAATGGTTTGGGTGTTATTTGTTTTTGTTTGTCCAAGGCCTTATGGTGAATCAAGTTATTTAAGATCTTTCCAAATTTTTAATGTTGGCACTTAATACTGTTAACTTTCCTTTTAAGACAGATTTCATTAGTCCCATATATTGTGGTATGTTCCATATTCATTAAATTCTAGATTTTTTTCCTTCTTTATTCAGTGACCCTTTCATCATTCAATGATGTGTTTTTTAATCTCAATGAGCGTTAAATACCAGACATTATTTCAGTTTTTCTATATTTATTGAGATTTTCTTTGTGTAGTAGTATGTGATTAGTTTTAGAAAAAAATGGATTGCTAAAAAGAGGGTGTATTCTTTTCTATATAGGTAGAATAGTTTGTCTATATCTGTGAGGTCCATTTTTTTATTTATGATATCATTTAATTTCAGTTTTTCTTTGTTTAGTTTTTATCTAGATGACTTATGTATTGGTGAAAATGGGTATTGAAGTCAATTGCTATCAATATTTTGGAAGTAATCTGTGTCTTTATCTACCAATGTTTGTCTTATTAAACTCAGTATATGTATATTTAGAATTAATATCTTCTTCATGAATATGAAGTGACCTTCTTTATCTCTTCTGATTGATTTTGGTTGGTCTATTTTATTAGCTATTAGAATTGCTATACTTAGCTAGGCGGTGGTGGCACACACCTTAAAAATCCCAGTACTTGGAGGCAAAGGCAGGCGAATCTCTGTGTGTTTGATGTCACCATTGTCTACAGAGTAAGTTTCAGGACAGGTTTTAGAGCTATACATAGAAACCCTTTCTCGAAAAACAAACAAACAAACAAAAAATAGCTATGCCTATTTGTTTCTTAGTTCTATTTGCTTGGAATAAGTTTCCCCCATCCTTTTAGCCTAAGGTAGTGTCTATATTTTATGAAAATATGCTTCTTTGAGGAAGCAAAAAGTTGGATCCTGTTTTCTTTCTGTGCATGTGTACATGTGTGTATGTGTATGTGTGTGTGCATGCATATTTTCTATGCTGGTTGGGTTTTTAAAGATAATATTTTTATTTTCTTTGAGAATTTCATAGCATACACCCAAATCATATTCACTTCCTAGTCATTCCATGTCCATCCCAGTCCTTGTGACCGCCCCACAAAAACAATTTTAAAAAACCAATTTGTGTTATCTATATACTCATTGGAGTGTGGTCAAACTCTCACTGATCTCTCCCTTAAAGAGAATTGAGTCCTTCTCCGCATACACCCCCCCCCCGGAAGCTATTAATTGTGGAGAGGTTTATGTCAGCATCCACATCACAATTAAGAAGTCTCTTTGGTGGCTTCCTGTTTAGCTTGTAACATTTGTGTGTATGTGTGAGTGTGTGGAGAAGTGATGTGGTGTTAAGGTAGGTATTGTCACAGAAGCCTTCCATGTCTCTTTCTCAACTTGTGCCTGTATTCATCAATATCACTGCCAAAGTAGCTTCCTTACAATACACACTCTACATCTGGTTTAGAGGTCATAATTTTCTATTTTACATCTATTCTGTACTGCTCTACAGGACCTCACATTTCCATGTACATATCATGACTTCAAAAAGATTGACTAAATACTACCTACTTTGTTGAATACCAGCACTTTCAATGTGTGCAATGGCTAGATTTAGGTGTACACTTCACCAGATTAAGGGGTTTCTGCATAACTGATGATTATGCTACTTATAGTCATGAGTGTTTGTGGACAAGATAGACATTTGACCTGTGAAATAGGGAAAGAACATTTGCCCTGATCTAATGTTTTGCTCTTGTTCATTTCATGTTTCACCATTAGAACTCTGTTTCTCTAGATATTTCACTCTGAAACTTACACCAGCAGTTTCAAACCGAGATTGAACCACTCTACTGGTTTCTTTGGTTCTCTAGTTTTGAAAAATTAGCATTTGTTAGGATTTCTCAGACTCAAAAATTATGTGAATCATTGTCCCTAATAGCCTCCCTCATCAGTCTGCCTGTCATCCACCCATCCTATTGCTTCTGTTTCTCTAAAGAACATTGATTACTATGTTAACCAGATAGCTTTTGTCTTAGTTTTGGTCACAAGATTAACAATACCACAGTCTTGTCTACCTGGTTAACTTTGAACACAGCAAGCTCTGAGCACTATTTCATTCTAGTAGCTGCTCATGAAAAGAGCCAAGTATCACCAAAGACTGAGAAGGCTTGTCTACAAAGCTCACTGTATAGAGAGACTGATCCTTGTAGCCATGACCCTGGAAGGGCAAATGCATTCTTTCCCAAGGGTGGAAAAAGACAGAAAAATGGAATACCTAGGTGAGAAAAATGTCTTCTTTGTTACTAGAAATAGTGTTCGGAGCCTCTGATGGTATCAGAGATTGTCTGAAACCTACAGGCTGGAGTGAAATGTCTGTTCAATCTACACAAAGTCTCACATTAAAGCTCTGAGCTCACCCCCATGAACTTTCAATATGTGACTTTACTGTGATGTGATTAATAAGCTATTCATTTCACATTTTCTCTACTCATTCCCCACTGAAAACCATAATGAGAAAAAGAGGCTTCATAATAATTTCTGTATATATTGGTAACAGCAAATCACTGTTAATGATGATTTTTCTAAAAGCTTCTGCTCATACATTTGAACTCTTTGTTGCCATTTATAAAAGCAGCCTCATATTGAGAGCACATTAGTAGTTTGAACTTAATTTTGTCAAAAGAAATAGAGTCAAGAGAGACTGTTTCAACTTTAATATGGCTGTTCAGCAACAATGTCATTATCCTGAATTTCAGATGAATTTAATTGAAACTTAATGCACAGAATTAATTGTTTTGTGCAATTAGAATCCTATTTAAATGGGTTAGAAAATGAATAGGGTGGTAAATTCATGATTTTCCTCATGAATGATTTGCTAGGTATCTTTGCTCCTAGGTTTTCTTTCTACATTAAATAATTTTTTTCTTTTCAGTTTAATAGGGTTTTTCACTTGACAATTTTATCATCCCAGGCAATATGTAATGCCCATCATCTCCAAGAAGGTTAGTGGGAAATAAAGCTCCCCAATGGTTCTTAGTTACAGAAAAGTCATGTAGAAGCTCGTTTGGACCACAGAGTCCAGTTTTTTTCATACTCTTCCATTCTGCAGATCAGAAAGATACTGAACACATCTATCAGGAGATATGGAAGGATGAGTTTCAGAAACAGACCTAAGCATAAATTTTCCTTTAGCCTTCAATACTTTGTGTCTCGAATTTCATCTCTTGACCTTTGAACCTCAGTGTGTCCAGAAGTTAACGGAAATTTTATCTTTTTTTTTTTTTCAGGGCTAATCATCAACCACAAACCTTTTGATATGCTATGTATGAGCTAATACCTGGCTAAGTACAGAGCCCAATGATTATAAAGACTAGTGGTAAGCATTAAATGAGAACATCTAAACTATTGTTTAGTATACAGATAAATTTAAAAAGGAATAGCTTCTATAGTTATTATTTTCCTTCTTTATCATCATTATGATTATAATAATCATCAACCTTACAAAATTTTGTGCCCTTGATGTAAAATAAGATTTCCCAGTATTACCCTAAATACTCAAGTGGGAGAAGAAAATGAAGAGACAGGGGCAGTTTGGGGAAACTGAGATCGTGATGTGTAGCAATCTCTCCAAAGTGAAATATTCCCTCCTAGAGGCTCATGGCATACAGAACGCTCTTAAAACTAACAAAATTCACTGTACTCTTCTCCATGATTACAGAAGCAGTAAACAATTGCTCAATATCCTAAAGAGACTCTCTTACCTGTGAGTTGACTGTTAATGATGCAGAGCACCCCAAAGTCACTGCCTTTAGGAGTCATTACAAACACTGAAGTGGACCTATTAGGCCAGAAGAGGGCAGCAAACCTCATTACAGATGGTTGTGAGCCACCATGTGGTTGCTGGGAATTGAACTCAGGACCTTTGGAAGAGCAGGCAATGCTCTTAACCTCTGAGTCATCTCTCCAGCCCCCTGAAGTGGACCTATTAGTAGTGCAACTGTTTTTGAGTTATTGATGCTCTTGCGAGTATGCTCAAATAAACTCATTTATTTTCTAAGTTCATCTTTGATTGCATCCCTACTTTGTCATCAGTTCTTTCTCTAGAAGAACAAGACATTTGTTCACATTTTCCAAGAAATTTTGACAAAGCAGACAGTTGATGTGTTGGCTGGTTTGTTTCTTGGGAAAGAAGACTTGATAAGGTTCAATATGACAGAAGGGCATGTCCTAGAAATCTCTCTTGAGAGCTCTAATGAGATTTGTAAACAATGAAGAGACTTTTTGATGGGAAGCAGCTTTATTTGTGATGACACTGAGGGTAAGTGAGGTCTGATTGTAGTGGAGCTTTGTGTTATATGACTTTTTAGTTTCTTTGTCCACATATTATTGTAAAACATACTTTAGTAGGGTATTTTACAGCTGTAGGGCTATGTCAATTAGGCTATATGAATGTGATACCATTGTTATGACATTGAGGCAGAACTGTGATAGTGTTACCAGAACACTGAGGTTATATACGTTCTAGCAGCTTTAGTGTTTCAGGTTTAACATTTAGGTCTTTGAGCCATTTTCAGTTAGTTTTTGTTCAAGATGATCAACATAGGTCTAATGAAATTCTCCTGGCTGTGCACAACCAGCTTTCCTAGCATCGTATGTTCAATATATATTCTTTTCTCAAACTAATGTTCTTGTCATCTTTTTAAAAAGATGTCATGTAAATTTAAAGTTACATGAATTCATGTTTGAGTCTTTAATTTTGTTCCACTGGTCTACATGTCTGTTCTTGTGCCAGTACCGTGTTATTTTTATTACTGTGGCTTAGTAATATATCTTAAGATCTGCAATGGTAATCCCTCCAGCATTCTTCTTTTTGTTCGTGATTGCTTTGTTCTCTTGTGGTTTCATATAAATTTCAGGACACTTTTTCCAATTTCTGTGAAAAATGAGATGGGAGTTTTGATTGTTATTTCATTTAATTTGTAAATAACTTCTGGAAAAAATGCTCATTTTCATAATATTAATTTTACCAGTCCATGAGCATGGGATTTGTTTTTCCATTTTCTAGTATTTTTCTCCATCTCTTTCCTCAAAGATTTAAAATTTTCATTGGAAAGGCTGTCACTTCCTTGGGTAGGTTTATTCCTAGATATCTTAATTTCTTTGAGGCTATTCTAAATGTGAGTGTATTTATAAAGACCTTCCTTTGTATTTTTGTTGTTGGTGTATAGAAAAGTTTTAAGTTACCTTAGCTGATTCTATATCATGCCATATTTCTGAATTTATATATTGTGTTTAGAAAATTTCCAGTAGAATTTTTGGGATCTCTCTTGTACAATACCATGTCATCTGCAAATAGGATAGTTTGATTTCTTCTTTCCCATTTTCTAACCCTCTATTTTCTGCCACTTGCTTTATTGCTTCAACTAATACCTTGAGCACAATATTGAAAACGTTTGGAACAATGAACATCCCTTTCTCATCTCTAACTTCAATGGAGTTGCTGCAGGCTTTCTATATTTAAGATGATGTTGGCTGGCAGATACTCATATGCAGCTTTTATTATCGTGAGGTATATTCTCTTTAGTACATTTCCAACTTTTGTCTTGAAGGAATACTAAATATTGTCATGGTTTTTTTTCTACATCTGTTGGGATGATCTTGTGTTTTTGTCTTTAAACCCATTTATTATCAGGGGCCTTGAGTACCAGCCACAGTACCCCCTCAGGGCTCAGAATTGGATGTCTACGGCAGGCAAGGATCTGAGGTTAAAAAAATTAACTCAAGTACGTTAACTCTGCGTGTTTTTTTTTTTTTTTTAATTTTTGGTGCAAGGGGAGAAAGTGAAGTGAAGGAGCATGGAGAAGATGAAAAATGTAGAGGAACTACTTGGTCTTTACTCAGGTAAACTTTATTTATCCTTCTGGGATTTCTGATAGTGACTAGGCCAGCTATAATGTCGGTGTAGCAGCAAAAGGTATCCACATCCTTCCACAAAGCTATAACCAGCTTGTTGGTTCAATATATATATCAAGCATTGTTTTTTCTAAAGCTACTAGGTCTCTTGACTTAAAAAAAATTGTTTTAAAATATATAAAGTTCTGAGGATATAAAAGTTCATAAGCTTTGAGGCTCTAAAAAGTGATTTAAGATGTAAGTACATGTTAAGATATGGAAAATGTTTCTGATTTCTTCCTGCTTCTATGGTATAGTTCTGATAAGCTGATAGAGCAATGACTACTTACTGTTTGGGTCACAAGCTCAAGGTTTTAGATTTATTCTGGTTGCCATTCAAATATGAACTTTAAGATATTCCTTATCAGGCCAAAGACATCTCTGTCCAATCCATAACTGGCTCTCTGGACAGCAGAAAAATATACATGCTTCTAACCAAAATTTGTAGTTTTTGCTAGGACTAAAGGAATGAGGTCTATTTCTTCTGTTTACAGATACCCATAATCTGCTCTTTCTCTACAATATGGATTTCAATATGGGCCTAAAAGTTTCAAATGTATTATTTTTCTTTAAGTACATAAATTTTAACTTCTGTTCCTAGTTTAAACTTATCTCAATAGGTTTCCACTTGGCTGGAAGACACATCTAATCGTCAGTTGCTGACTATAGCATGCTCTGAATGACTGTGAACCCTGGACTTCCTCAAAGCAGATGTGGACCAGTCCAGCTGAAGTGAATGCTCCCTGTCTCTTCAACAGAGTCTGTGAACCAGATGCTTCTGATGAGTGCCCCATTGCCTGAATTCCTTCCTTACCTTTGGCTAGCCTTTCAGCCTACTTGAGTCCTGATAACAATGCACCAAAGTCAGGTTGAAGTAGTTGCAGAAAGGAACATGTTGTCCCATGCTCCCTGCCCAGAATAGGCTGAAAGGATGAGACAAGAGGGAACTCCCTGACTACCTATAGTGCCTGTCAATATACCAGAAAAATAGGCCCAGAGTTGTAAATTAATGGATTTATTAACTAAAATTGTCCTACAATAAAAAGATACTTTGGCTCTTTATGCAGAATCACAGAACCAAAGAGGACATCCAGGATTATAATTACAATTTGGTTGTACTCAAAAGAGCTGCAGGGCCTGCTATGCTGGCTACTGCCCTAAAAAAATCCGTTAGCTAATAGTTCTTAGGTCCCAATAATACCTCCTTAAACTCGTGGGCAAGCAGGAATCATGAATGGGTTCTATCATCAGTACTTGTAAAGGGGGAAGTGTAGAACCCAGCCATGATAAGCTTAATAGAAGCATGAGTCTCAGTAGTTTTTCTTAAGGCAATACCTGGTTCTAAGAAAGACCATAAACTGAGACTACCCAGGCATCACCCAGAAACTGACCATTTCAAGCAAATTCCTAATGTTCCAACCATTGCAGATAGGATCATCTACCAGCACACACCCATTGCTTTTCACCAGGACACTCCTAGACAAGTGTCAGTTAATCAGGATTGTACCCATCACCCCAAACCTGCTAATGTAACTTTTATGTTTTTTGCCTTTAAATTGTGCTCCCTATAAGGATGGCGTCCCTCCTCTCTCTGCTGTGCTGATGAGGTCCCTGCCCGCTTATACTTGTGCATAATAATAAACCTTGCTTTTGCATTTTGGTGAGTTGGTCTCCCTGGTGGTCTTTTGGGGTATCCACAGACTGGGAACAACAAAAATAAGGGGAAGAAAAAGGAGAAGAAAGAAGGAGAATAAGGGAAGAAGTAGAAGAAGTAGCAAAGAGAAGAAGAAGAAGAAGAGTGAGGGCTGATCTTCATGAGGTTTCTAATTTTAATAGACATAGTTGGAAAATTCCATAGGTAAGGACAATGATAATATGCATTTCAAAATCACAAAAAGGGCAGGTAGAATATGACAAAAGAGTATTCCAGAACAGGTGACCCAATCCAGGAAAGAGCCAGCATTCTACAGGAAGTACCTGACATTCCAAATTATTAGATAAAGTTACTCAACATCTCTGAATCCCAGATTCACCCATTCTCCTCACCTAAAGAAGGAAGTTTAAAAGATATCCCACACTAGCTCAGAATTGAGTATAATAGAGGGTTATTTGTTTAGGGGTAGACTCACAGATCATAATTCTCTGCTAGATCGGGGAAGAGCAACCAAATCCCACAGCTGGAAAAGAGGCTGGATGTGTGCTTTACATAGGCTTTTATAGTATAAGAGGCTATGCCCAAGTGGGTGGATAACATAAAGCCTACTGGCAGTAGGAATTCCTACAGCACCTTACATTTTTGTTTAAATAAGAAAGTTCTAAGCCTAATACTTATTTATATACAATAAAAACAAATATCTGGTATAAAAATTAGAATTACAACCAGCATAAATAATTATCAAGCAAGAAATGTGATAAATGTTTCAATAATCCTACCCTAATGAGTTTAAGTCTTCTATATAAATAACTTGTCCAAGTAATGAGAGGAAACTAACTATAACTATCTAGTCTTCAACCCCATCATAGACCTGAGAAGGGAAAGAATATTACTTGTGTAAACAGGAAGTGCAATTAGGCAACTTCCAAAATGTGCAACAAATGACAGAGACAACTGGCTAACTGGGCAATCACCCAAAGTCTCATTTGCAACATTGGAGCAACCAACTTTGGCTGACAGACCATTTTCAGAGGTAGGAAATTTTTCAAAGCCATCTTACCCTGTCTTGGCAAGATTTGAAAGTCTTTTTTCATGTATCATGCTTTTTCAGTCTGGACATCATGCATTTTGTCAGTGTTGGATGCATGGGTAGTTCCTTGCCCAAAGGCAAGTTTTGCCAAGAAGAAAACAAGCTCTAAGTGGAGTGTCTTTGGTGCTCAACATTCTCTCAGGAATACATTGAATAATGAGTTTGTAGGCTTTCTGCAATTAGTGTTGTTGTTGAATTCTAACTTTAAGCCATGGTGATCCATTAAGATACAGGGGGTTATTCAATTTTTTTTGTGCGTCTGTTAAGTTTTGATTTATTACTAAGTATGTGGTTAACTTTAGACAAGTTTCCATGAGGTGCTGAGAAGAAGTATATTCTTTTGTGTGTGGGTGAAATGTTCTATAGACTTCTGTTCAGTCCATTTGAGTCATAACATCTTTTAATTCCCTTATTTCTCTGTTAAGTTTCTGTGTGTCAGGCCTGTCCATTGGTGAGATGTTGAAGTCTCTCACTATTAATGTGTGGGACTTTATTGTGATTTAAGCTTTTTGTTTTTCATATGTGGATGCTCTTGTATTTGGTGCGTAGATATTCAGAAGTGAGACTTCATCTTGATGATTTGTTCCTGTGATGAGAATGAAGTGTCCTTCTCTTCCTGTTTTGATTGAATTTACTGTCAAGTATATTTTCTTAGATATTAGGATAGCTACATCTACTTTTTTTTCTTTGGTCCATTTGATTGGGAAATCTTTCCCATCTCTTTACTGTGAGGTAATATCCACTTTTGAGATTGAAGTATGTTTCTTGTATGCAGCAGAAGGGTGTATCCTGTTTTTGTATCAATTCTATTAGCCTGTGTCTTTTTATAGATGAACTGAGTCCATTGATACTAAGACATATTAATGCTGACCAGTGATTGTTAATTCCTGTTATTTTCCATCTCTTGTATTCTGTTGGTTATGCTTGCATCTGTAGTTCCTGTTCATTTACCCAGCTTTTCCATTTCCAGAATTCATTCAGTATATGTTTTCTTTATTGCCTATATTTTAATTTTCATGTTTTGAATTGTTTGTATTGTTCGCTTTACCTGTTTGTTTTTTTCTTGGATTTTATGGCTTTCTTTGAGAGATTTATTGATTTCTTCCCGTTTTTTTTTTGTTTGTCTTTTCCCCATTTATTTAAGGGAGTTTTTCATTTCCTCTTTAAGGGTCTCTATCATCTTCTTAAAGTTATCTTTAAGGTTGTGTTCTTCTGTTTCTTCTGGGTTAGGGTGTGCAGGTCTTCCTGTTGTAGAACCACTAGGTTCTGATGTTCTCATACTGCTCTTTAGGTAGCTGAATGTATTCCTGCATTGGTGCTTACCCATCTCTTCCTCCAATTGGTGCAGGTAGTTTCTTTGCCTCTTGATCCAATCCTTGCAGTTGGTGTCTGTGTCTCAGCAAATCCTCTCTTGGACTAATTGTTGCAGTTGCTGTCATTGCTTCAGGGAGTTGCTCATGGTCTGCTTTGTGTAGTCACTGTCTGTGTCTCAGGGAGCCACTGTGATCTCCAGGGATGGTGAGCTGTTGGGTCACAGTGGGACTTTTAGATTACAGGGTCCAGTGTGGGAGTGTTGTGGTAGCAAGCCTGTAGGTGATTTGCCCACTGGCTGGCTAGTACAGCGGAGGCAGGTGAGGGAGGAGAACAGGGTTTTGCCCCAGGGCCTAGGGCCTAGAGACTGGGTTGTGCAACTGAGGGACTGATCACTAACTTCTTGTTTTGCTCTGTGCAGTCCCAGTCTGTGTCCTAGAAAGCCACCGAAGTCACTGGAAATGAGTGTGCAGTGGGACTTGTGGATTACAGGGTCTATTGTGGGGGTGTTGGGGCAGACTGTCTGCAGGAGGCTTGCCTGCTGCCTGGCTAGTACAGCTGAAGTGGGTGGGGGAGGGGGCCAGAGTTTTGCCCAAGGGTCTATGTAGTCAAAGGGAACTCAATTGTTTCCCAGCCACCCAGATCTGAAGTAACCACACAGAAACTGTAAAATTAAAACACTGCTTGGTCTATTAGCTTAGACATATTTCTAACTAGCACTTATTTCTTAAATTAACTGATTTTTATTCATCTGTGTATAGCCACGTGGTTGGGGCCTACTAGCAAGGTTGCATCTGGTGTCCTAAGTTTGTCTCCCGTGGCAGCTACATGGCTTTTCTCTGACTCTGCCTACTCTCTACTCCTCTATCAGCTTAGAATTCCTGCCTTGCCCTATTCTCTGCTGCAATAGGTCCAAAGCAGCTTTATTTATTAACCAATGGTATTCATAGCATACAGAGGGGAATCCTACATCAGGCCTAGGGCCAAGAGACTGAGTTGTTCATTTGAGAAGGGCTGGTCACTCACCACTTGGTCGGCTCTGTGAAGTTTCAGTCTATATCTGATTTCTAATACTTTTAAACAAATCAAAATGCAGAAGTTTTAATTGTGGCAAACAAGGTAATTTGAAAAGGACTTTTCTAGAAAAGTATTTCTAGAAACAATGTTTATCTCTAGAGATAATTCAAAAAGAAGGCTCCAGTCTTCTGGAGTATGCATAAGGTATGGTGAATGCTAACATTGGACTAATTAATGAAGATCAACAAGAGACAGAAAAGTAACCCTTTACTATGAGGAAATGCCCTCAGGGCCTCCTGCAGGTCCCAGTATCCAATTTGTTGCAATCATTTCCTGCCAAGAAAGGAGAAACTTACCCAGGGAGCAATTATAAGAATTAATGCCTGTTGTTAAGAACCATAATGCTCTGAATGTGATCAAGGATAGAATGGCTTTAGTAACTAAAGCAAAAACAGTTCACAAAAGGTAAGAAAATGAGTAATTTGACAAACTACTATAAAATGATCCCTGACCAAAGCTAAAACTGCAAAAATATTTTTTTTCATTGAAATTGAAAGTTCAGTAGACATAGGGGGCAGGTGTAATAATACTTTCACCAAAATTTTGTCATCCAGATTGGTCTTTCTCTTCATTAGGTTAATGTTCAGCTCTTAGGGATTGGAACATTCTCTGAGGGAAAACAAAGTATAAGATGGGTCAAGTGTATAGGGCACCACTGTCTTCCATACTTCTAATATGGCCCATTAAGCAGTGCTTAAAGCCTTTCACTGGTTTTTTTTTTTTTAACTCAAACTCCCCCAGTTTATATTACTCCAAATAAAAACATAGTTAGGCCTATCACAGCAATACCACATTCCTGGTACTAACTTCTGTCTTAGGGTTTTTATTGCTGTGAAGAGACACCATGATCACAACTCCTATAAGGAAAATATTTAATTAGGGTGCCTCACTTATATTTTCAGAGTTTCAGCCCATTATCATCAAGATGGGGAGAATGGCAGACATGATGCTGTCTATGTCTTGATCAGAAGGAAACAGGAAGTTGATTAAGACACTGGGCCATGTCTTGAACATTAGAAACCTCAAACCTACCCCCATAGTTTCAAACTTCCTCCAACAAAGGCCATATCCACTCCAACACAGTCACAGCTCCTAATACTATTATTCCTTATGAGATGATGGGTTTTATTACATTGAAATTATCAATAAAAGGACTTAATAATCCAAGAAGATTGACTCTGGTATAAAAGAAATTATAGCATTCACATGTGGATGACTTGGATCAGAGCGAGATTGTATTTTACTTATTTTACCTTCTACTCATTCTCCCCCAGGAACTGTTATGCAGAGACAAATACTATCTTAAAACGGATAGTTCTGCCACACAGAAGAAAAGGATTAAACACCTATGTAGAATACGTTTCTAAATTGATTCTGAAAGAAAAAACTAAAACTTCATCAATTAGCAGGAATAGACCCAGCAGAAACTATTCTTTTATTAATGCTGAAATTACCTCATTATGGGCAGAAAATGAACATTGGTAAAGAGCTTGCCATAATTTGGGGGGAGAGATTAGCAACAAATATCCCCAAAGCAGGAGACTTTGGTTTATAAAAAGAACGAATTGGGTTCTTCCTCATACAGTGAAAGGACCACCAATTTCTGGAGCCCCTACTTCCTATAGTGATGCAAACAAATCAGGAAAGGAAGGATTATAAATCAGGAAAATTATGTAAACTGGGTCAAAGCGCTTATGTTTCAGATAAAAAATCAGAATATAGAAATCATTCATTGTACATAACACACATCAGACCCTATATCTCTCTACTAACCCCTCTAGCACAATGTATTGATGAAATTGATCAGCTATTAATAGGAAATATGCTAGAATCATCAATATTTCATAAGAAGCACAATGTTTATATTACTTGGAAAGAAGCAAAGGAAATTGTAAGGAAATGTCCTACTTGTTCTTTGTATAACCAAACCACATTTCCTGCAGGAAATAATTCAAAGAGTTCCTAAAAATTCAAATTTGGCAAATGGAAGTGCTTTATTTTGCAGAGTCGGGAAGATTAAAATATATACACCATATTATAGAAACATATTCAGGACTTCAAGGGGCAACTGCTTGAAGTTCTGAAAATGCTGATTCTATAATTATATATATTTAGAAATAATGGCTGTTATGATTCTGTGTATGAGAGACCTTGATGGGTGGGAGCCCATGGGGGTGAGAGACAGACAGGCCATGCAGATGGAACTAATGTGGGAGGTTTTATTGACAGAAAGGGAGTGGAAAAGGGGAGAGAAGAGGGAAGAGACTGGCCTTTGGGGACATGAGTGGCATAAGAGAAGAGGGGGGAAGAGAAAGAGGAGAGAGAAAGAGAAAGAGGAGTGGAGTTTTGCCTTTTAAACAAACAGAGTACTGCTTGCCCTGGCAGTTGTGACACAGGAATGACATACTTTGTCAGACCCTCAAGGTGAAGACCTAGGTATACCTGGATGCTAACATTCTGCCCTTCTCTAATTTTTTTAAATGTAAGAATTTAGCCATAGCAGTTCAGAGAAATGAGGGCAGTGAGTTCTCGAGACTGCTTCCTGATGATTTGTGGGCTGTCAACCATCCTTAGGGGATCTGAGAAAGGTGGGGTGTTGGCCACATCATAGAGTAATTTCTTGTTTCCCTGCTGTCCAGGCTCTATTGGAATGTATGGTACCACTCGGACCTGGAAAATATGTTGGCAGAGCAGAGGACAAGGTTAAGTTTAGGGAAAAAGTTTTTTCTTAGATTCTGGTAATTGAGAGAGAGGAGTGTAAGGTAAAGAGGCTTAGGCTGTTTGGGTCCTGGTAATTGGGGGAGGGGGTGCATCTAACCTGTTTAAGGTGAATTCAAGCTGACTTCTCAGAGCTTAAATTTTTGAGTTTGTAAAAAGGTATAAATTTTACACACATTGACATTTTTACTGTTTATAATGTGTATTGAAATTTACACTGTAGAATTGGCAGTATATTCATGCCAGAAATGATTTAGGTTGAAAGCATTAACATTCTTCTATCCTGAAAACTGTGACAGGTATTTTTAGAACAATAAAATAACCTTTTAAATGTATAGTTAGGATACCACCAAAGGGAATTTGAAATCTTGAGTTTGTGGCTATGATGACAATTGTAGTATTCTGCAAGAGCTAGATTAATTGCTTATCAGAATTTTGTTAATTAATATTAAGACTTAATATAACAGCATACTGAAAGGGAGAAATCTGGAACATTTCATTCTTTTAAATGTCTCAAATCACTTATTCTTTATCAGCACTTAAGCATTTTTTTTCTCAGACCTTTATAACCTTAATAACTTGCGGACCTTAAAACACCTTCTTAGATCCTAAAACATTCTTAGATCTTCATATATTAAGCTTTTTTATCTTTACACAAGTGAGCCTGAAAGCACCTGTTGCTTCCCCATCATTATAACATCACCTTAACACTCAGGAGAAATCTGTTCTGTGAGTTTGTAAATTCCTGAGGCTGGTAACAAGGTGAACTTTCTCCATCTCACACTCTTAGTATTGGCTCTAAGAGTGTGAGATGGAGAAAGCAGCTGAATCCTTGTTTTCTGCTGCTAAGATGGCAAAGCTAGTAATCCTCAAATAGCATCAGAGCCCTGAGAGAAATAAATGTTACCTGAATTAATGATTAAAGAATGACATAAATTTGCTTGATTGGCTACCTAGGGTGGCCAACACCAGGGTCCCCCAAGGTTGTTGAGGGCTTCTATAGGTCTCTGGGCAACACCCATCTTCCAAGCTTGAAGAGGTAGGCCTGCAAGGCCCCAGAAGATACCACAGGCTTCTGTGGAGTAAGAACTCATGGAAGGACCAGCCTAACCTTAGACAATTTTAGGCAGTTGATTTCCCAGTGTCCTGTTGCCCATAGTCTGAAGAGGGTCTTTGCAGCAGTTTATGTGAAAGGCGGGGTTTCTCAGTGGCTTGTGAAGCAAGTTCAGGTGGAGGTTCTTCTGTTCCAATTCATCTTCTTTGCAAGAAATAGGGGTGCTTGCCAGGATCTCTGAGAATTTGAAAACTATCTGTCTATTGGGCATATATGAGTTATGACTACAATGATACTAGTGTATTCTCTGTCTTTAAAGTTGGATCCATGCTGAGAGGCTGTTGAGAAATATTTTACCCAGTGTCCTCCAGCTTGACTGTAACTGATTTTAAATGAGCAGGACAGATTTATGCTTGCAAAGGACAAAGAAGTAAAGAAAAATTCCCATTTTCATTAGAAACTTATCACTAAAAACTGACAATAGTGAAGGTCTTCTAAGCAGCTTACAAAAAGGACTGGGTGGTATAAATTTCTAAAAATTAGCTTTTCTTAATCTGAAATAGCTATTTATATCTTTCAATTTTGTCACTATATAGAATATATTTTAAAGCAGAGTTAAATCACATATATAGTATGTTGTAACAGATATAACCATATGTTTATATCATCATTAAAATTATGTAATAATTTAAAGTATTTGAGACACGTTTTCTTATTCTAGAATGAGATACAGTGAACAGGGCTCATTAGTACTGTTTAAAGTATATTTTCTTAGACAATAGCTACACACACACACACATGCATGTGCACGCGAGAGATAAAGCTAGCTTACATTTAAATTATAGAGTTAAATCCAAATCATATGCATACATATGCACATATATCTTTTACCTTTACTAAAAATGGCAGTTGCCCATGTGATCACCCTTAGTAAAGATGATGAAGGTCATCTGACCTGCCTGTAGCCAAAATGGCACCTGCTCACTTGATGTAAGGTACTGACAGACCACATGATGCTTTTTAGAACACTTAGCAACACACACATACAGGACATTCAGAAACACACTCATGTGGTCACACTATTTACATATTCTTTCATACATATGAAACAGACATACCATCTTGGACATCAGTCTTTGAGTTTTCTTCTTAAATAAAAAGGGTATGTTTTTGGTTTGGTATTTAAAACACAGTTAAGAGACTTAAATATTTTAAATAAATTCAAAGGATTACTATTGTTCAAACTCATTTATTTAAATCTCTAAGGGTTGGAGTGATTTGAAGCTAAGATAAAATATTTGAGCAGGGTGGTGGTGACACATGCCTTTAATCCCAAAACTTTGGAGGCACATAAGAATTGGAATTAGAATAATTTAAATTTAAGGCCACTTGTGAAAGGCAAGCTGAAATTCATAATGAATGTCCCTTGTGATCTAAAAATAAATAAACACATGTTTAATAAATAAAAATAAATAAATACCTTGAATTTATAAAGAGAATGGGGAATATAGGTATATTTACCCACATATATTAATATATATTTAGGTTAAAATTTTTAAATTTTTTTTAACTGAAGGATAATAATTTTTCTGTTGTCAAAAAACTCATTATTCATTAAGAAAGACATAATCCGCCTTAAAAAAAAAAGGACACCCCCTTCAAATTAGGGGTGGGACAGTTATGCTTTTGTCTTCCAGAGAAATTTAAGCATCCAACTAAGAGAATAAGTGAAACATCTGAGGAAAAGGGACAGATTATCAAGAGAAAATGTCTCAAGAAAAAGTAAGTTGGCCTAATGGTATCACCCACCTACGACAGCATAGAATTTCTTAAATCTTCCCAAATGCTTGTTTTTGCTGCCCTCTACAGACACAAATGGCAAATGTTCTTTATGTGGTCCCAATTCAATTAAAAACTAAAGCTGGCTTTAGGGTTGGAATGTGGCTCTCTTGTTCTCTAAACCCACGCATACATGTTAAAGGCAAATTCAAAATCTCTGCCTCACATCAGAAGAGTCACCAGGTATGTGACAGAAGAAAACAAAATATAAGGGATTCTTCTATTGCCATTCATCTCATATTCTTTTGGTTTTCATTTGACTCTTTAAAACTTTTCTTAAAGTATAAATATGATCTCAAAATCTATAAGATTATTGTGTATATGTAAACCTTATGCCATGATAGTAGTGGTCATACATAATACAAATTCTGTAAACAAGATTCACTAGCTTACTGTACATGATTTCAGGTTTGAGTCTGAAGCAGGTAGCTAGGAAGTTTGTGTACCCCAGATATCCTTAATAGATTGTGGTTATTTAACTTTTCAAAGATTTGCTGAATATGGAATTTATTTTTAAATTTATGTTTAAGTTTTCTACAGTGAACCATGACCAATCCTGGCAGTGACCTTTGAGAGCTCCAAGAAGATGTTGTGGCCCTGCCATGATGACTCCACCTGGATTGTGTTAATACCACTAAGGTGACAAACACCACCCAAAGATCAACTTTGAACTACAAACTTCCCAGGAAACTTCAAAGCAGTTATCAAAAATGGTACAGCCTCACAGAATTCTTTAACAAGTTCTATGCCCTGCCCTTTCCCAAGTCACACAGATAACAAATGATAACAGCTAGTTCTCTCAGGACTTGACAATTATCCCAATTTTCTCAGGATCCCCTAAAGGTGAGTTCACCCCAAAACAGAAGGAAGCAATTTTTAAAAACTTCCCACTTTCCTGAGGAGGTGGGTTGGTGGTTTTGCTGTCCAGTGGGTTATGGATGTTTTTGTAACCCTTTCTTTCTTTCTTTCTTTCTCTCTCTCTCTCTCTCTCTCTCTCTCGCTCTCGCTCTCGCTCTCGCTCTCGCTCTTTCTTTCTTTCTTTTTTAGTTCTTCTAGTCTTCTTTTTTTCCAATTTAGTGCTGGTGAAAAAGGGGGATAAGTGATGAAAAGAAAAAGGGGGTATAGGAATGATAGGATAAAGGAGTAGAATATTGAATCTACTTTTAAACTAAAAAGCCAGTACTATTCTCAAATATTTTACATTGTTTTGGATTTCTGTATATTGATACAAATTTTAGATTATTTTTAACAGCATACTGTTTATATGTTTCTACTCTTTTTTGAGGTGTTGTAAATGCAACTCATTTCAAAATATAATGTAAAGTTCTAGTCCTTGAAATCTACTGTTACAAACTTTTTACAATAATTAAGAAATGCTGGTTAATAGTTAGTCAGCTATAACAATGAAACTTGTCATGTTAGGTTGTTTTCAAGGTTAATTAGAGATACATTTTATAAATAGGTGGCCTTCAAATATTCAAATATCTACAGAATATAGCACTTAAGATGTTTTAATAACATAAGGCTTTTCATTAGAGAGAGGCACATCTGTTCCTGAGAGCACCAATCTACTTCAAAGAAGATGATGGGCATTGCAGAACATCCATATAGAGTTTATTTCAAATGTGGAAAAGCTAGCCATGGGGAAAGAAACTGCTCTTATGTCAACTCCTGACAGTATGCTCTTCAAATTGGACAAGCATGACACAAAGTAATTCTACTACTGACCTTTGTCAAGACAAGGTAGGACAGACCTTCAAAATTACTGCTTCACAGAAAATTCTGTTAGATATTCTGGGCCTGTAGGCTGAAGGTAGATGCTCCAAAATTGCAGAGAAACCTTGGGTGACTGGTCCAGGCAGCCAAATGCTTTGTAATTTTTATAGTTTTGGAAGTTGCATACTCTGCACTTTCTTTTTACTCAGGTAACATTTATACTTCTCAGGTATCTAACGGTGTTGAAGATTACTGGATACTTACAGTTTTACAGTTTTTCTTGTTCCCAAATTCAGGAAAGAAACTCATAAAAGAGATATAAGGCTTATAGAAGTTGAGAGACATAAAAGCTTAAGTTGATTTTCTAAGGAATGTTTTAAGGTCTAAAAGGATATTCTTTAGTTGGTAACACAAATTATGATAATAAGTGGTTTAGGTACAAAACTTTGGACTCACAAAGTAGGATATATAATAGAATACTTTCTCCAAAGTCACCAAATACAAATGGACTAGACATTGTTAATGTAGTTCTTACCTGATAAGTGTTTCTTATTGAAACATATTAGAATTTTACCATATTAGAATTAAAACATTGCCTGCTTATTTAGACAAAAAGAGGAAATGTTGCAGAATATTTTATCACACTGTAAATGCTGAAACCACAGTATTTATTGAAAAACCCTGCCTCTAACTGTAGTGTGACCCAGCCCTAGTACACATTCTTAATTAAAAAATTTTCTGTTTATTGTAAACAGGAATAAATAAAATCAAGTATAGGTCACAAGGCAGGGCAAGCATGTAGTTGACAGAAAGTAGCTATAGAGAATATGAGGGAATCGGGAAGATGGATGGGGAGACAAGCAAGAAGTAGTAGGGGGGACTTTGAGTTTGGTGGTCTTTTTGGTTTGGGATGGTGAAAGAAAAGCTCTGTTTCTGGGATTTTGATGAAGGAGGGAGGCCAGTTGTCTGCTTTCTCTTGCTCTCTGAGCTAACATATTTTCACCCCAGAATTTGGTTCCCAAGTCTTTATTGGTAAAAATAAAAGGATAGAGACTTAGTTTAAACAACATTTGTTTCCCTATGTGGAGGCAGCTCTGGAGGCACAGTTAGCAGTTGATAAGATCAGGTATAGCTTCTGTGCAACTGATAAAATGCAAGACGGAATAAAGATCAAGGATATGCTTCAAGTCCACCATCAGGGCGCTGAAGTACGAAAATGTTGAAATAGAGGGCCAAGCATACTCACGTCCAAGAAATCCTGCTCAAGGTGCAGTTTTAAGCTTGACTCACAATTATCAGGGTTTTAGTCTCTTAGTTTCCTGTAAGGTAGTTTGACAAGTTGCTAGAATTGTTTGAAATCTCTTTCAAAGAGACAAGTTCCCCCTCTTTCCCAAACTCATGAGATTCCTGGGGAAAATTCCCTTATCCTTAGGGCACATTATTTTAACAGTCTAACAGTAGATTGAGAGATAAAGTGTATCTTTAGAATGTTGCTATCTGTTCAGACTGGTCACAGGAGGCAATGGAACATGGTCAGATGGCTGTGGATATGATGGAGATAGCCCTCCAGGATATGACTTCAGTGAACCAGCTCAACTTTATTTCAACATAGGGAATATATCAGATTGGGGAGCCTGGAGACAAACCTTAATTTGCATTAAGTGGGATGCTCCTATCATAAGGCTTTATATGTGGCAGTAGAATCACATAGCAAAGCTCCTAGTACAGGTCTTAGTGACCATATGTGCAACATAGTGAAAGATTCTAGCAGAAAATTGTGCCAATTATTACAGATAAATCAGGCAGTCAGACATAGAGACAGCTTATAGATGAGGTCGGTCCTCTGGGCCTAAAGCCATTCTCCAGATAAGAGCAGGTGGAGAGCAGCGAGGCTCACTGGGGAGGGAGTCCATTATGATTCTGGGCTTTGGAGAGATCTGCCAGGCTATGATAAGTACAGCGATTGACCATCGAGGCTTGCCAACACCAGTCTATGCCCTTTTAGCTTTTACAGTCTCTCTTGAAAAGTCATATGTAATTTTAATAGGTCTGCCTTTATATGTAGCTATTACATATAAAGCCTTTTCCCCCTTGCAACTTTTCATATTCTTTCTTTGTTATGTATGTTTAGTGTTGTAGTAAGCTTTCTCATTGGCCAACAGCTCACAAACAATAACATGCAAACTTCCTATTAATTATGAAATCTCAGCCTTATCTTTGGCTCATTTCTAACTATCTCATAACTTAATCTGTACCTCTCCTCTGTACTGTATGTCCAATTTCTTCAGTTTCTTCTTGGCATCTCTGCTTTTCTTCTTCCCAGATTACTCTTCTCTGTGAACGTGTAGCCTAACCTGTTTCTGCCTAGTTATTGGCCATTCAGCTCTTTATTAAAATAATGAGAAGGGTCATTGGCAAAGACACAGTGTAAACAAATATTCTATAACACAGTGTTTTGATGTGAGGAGGGGAGTTTTCCTTCTGGTCCAATCTATTTGGTGTTATGTAAATTTCTTGTGTCTTTATAGACATGTCCTTGTAAAGATTAGGAAAATTTTCTTTGATGGTTTTGTTAAAAATGTTTTCTGTGCCTTTGAGGTATTCTTTTCCTTTTTATTTCCCTTATTCTTAGGCTTGGTTGTTTCGTATTTTTCCAGGTTTCCTTGATGTTTTGTGTCAGGAATTTTTTGATTAAACATTTTTTGACCATTGTTTCTATTTTTCTCTCCTGTATTCAAGTCTGTCATTTTTTTCTTCTATCTCTTGTACTCTTTTGGTGGTGCTTGCACCTGAAGTTTCTGTTTACTTACTTAGATTTTCCTTCTCCAGGGTTTCCTTAGTTTGTGTTATGGTTATGGTGGTGGGGTAGGAAGGGTTGTCAGTGTGGTGGGTTTTAGGGTTCCAAACCAAAGGTGTGGGAGGATTTCAGTGGCAGGTGAGCTTCATACCTGATCTGACCTGTTTTTTGTTTGTTTGTTTTCATTTGTTTGTTTTGCCTAAAGCTTGGTTAAACTTACAAGATTAAACAGTTTGGAGGTGGTAAACATTATCTGTTGTGGAGGCCCAAAAATGTGAGCCTATTTCCAACTTGTGTAAAGGTCAGAGAGTTGGAACTTCTGTTCCTTCAAAGTTATTGTCTGCTTCTACCTCAAAAGTCCCACCTTGATTTAGATTAGCAGTTCTGCTCTCTCAAGGTTATTGTTAACAGGTGTGGCTAATATCCAGACTTGGTATTTCAGGTATTGAGAGGTAGATCTGTTTCTACCTCAAACAAATGTCTAAGGTTCCAACTAAATTCCTACTCCCTTATGGATATAACACTGGATTCCACCCAGACAGTGGTTTTGTCTACAGAATGTTTTGGTCTAGGGTATGAGCATTACTTATCTTGTTCTAGCAATAGAGTGTTTAACTAAGAATGTAGCCTGCAATCTTCAACTTGTTTGTTCATTCCTTGTATCATGTTCATGCAAATTTTTATCTTATTCTGATTTTGGGGGTTGAGATATTTAAGCAAATGAAAATTAAAAATGGGCAATTTCTACAGAGCTAGTTCCAGGACAGGCTCCAAAGCCACAGAGAAACCCTGTCTCGAAAAACCAAAAAAAAAAAAAAAAATGGGCAATTTCAGTATTCACTGGAACTCCCTCCTGGCATTATCCTATGTTTCTGTTTTATTATTTTTACCCACATCTTCATTCTCTTTACTTAATTTTTCTAATCACCATGCACCTACCATGGTAAGTGGTATCTTTATTGAAGCTGGTCTCCCACAATCTGTAACACCAGGTTATCTCCCATTGTATCTCACATGTTCCCAAATACTTGAATGTTAATAATTATCACACAAATATCTGACTAAAGTAACAGTTGACCATTTATTATTCCTACTTTTTGGAACTCCTATTCCATGTATGTGTGTGTATACACACACACACACACACACACACTCATATATATACATGAATATATATACATGTATATACATACATACATACATACATACATGTGTGTGTGTGTGTGTGTGTATATGTGTTGTGGGAATTCATTCAGCCAATAGCCCTTTGGACTGATAAGCGCAGAGAAAAAACATGTTTGCTCTCTTGTGTGGTGGTCAGAGTTCTGTTTGCAGCTCTCAGCACCCACAGAGGATCACGGTTCTCTAACCTTATTGTGAGTTTTTCCCCCAAATAAATAGTTGTTATCTTTTTTTTTTTAATTTTTTTTATTTTTCGAGACAGGGTTTCTCCGTAGCTTTTGGTTCCTCTCCTGGAACTAGCTCTTGTAGACCAGGCTGGCCTCGAACTCACAGAGATCCGCCTGCCTCTGCCTCCCGAGTGCTGGGATTAAAGGCGTGCGCCACCACCGCCCGGCTTAGTTGTTATCTTTTATTCAGGGTTATTGTATACCTTGTTAATTACAACTACATTTTGGTGCCCATGTGGCCAGAACCCAAATCTATCCACCTGGTTTTGAAAAATAGCTAGTGCTCCCAGCTTCCTTCCTGGTTTAGCTTCATCCCCTAGCCAGTTTCCTGCTGCCCCTAGTTCAGCTTCCTGCCACCCGTGCCTACAGGCTTGGCTATCTCCATTCCCACATGCTACCTGACTGGCTCTGTTCATGCTGGCTTCTCCCCCCACCCTTTTTCTTTTAACAAAAATTTGTTCAGTTTGATTGTGAGTTTTACTTAGAAAAATCCACAGGTTAGTGTATGTATGTATGTATGTGTGTGTGTGTGTGTATGTATGTATGTATGTTTCTCACTCAGCTGTGGGTAGAATCTGTGCAGTATAATCATTAGTGAGAAATAGTTGTCCAAATAACATTTTATATGGTCAAGTTCTGTGGTATATCTCCCGGAGGAGATGGCATAGGCATGAACCTAATCTAACAGAAAGTCTTTAGTAGCCAACTTGTGACTACACTGGGTGTTTGGAAATTCTAATGGTGCCCCAAGGCTTTTTCAAGGCTTTTAGACAAAAAAAAAATCATATCCTAGATTTGCATACCTTAGTTAACAATTGTAGTTAGCCAGAATCAGAACTACAGAAGTCAAAAAGGAAGGTTAGTACATTTAGAGACTTTCCTAGAACTCTGGACTTTGATGGAATAGGGCTTTGTTTACATTTTGGAAGGTGACACTCTTTCCATGCTGAGTTTTGTGGCATAAATGGTTCTTTCATCATGTAGTCAGTTATTCCTTCTAGGTCTATGGACCTGTTACATGAGCGTAATTTTTAAGGATTGCAGCCCCTTGGATTGTTAAAGAAACATACTGAAGTAAATGAGAGTACCATGAAAACACTGAACTAGGCTGCTCCATGGGTAAAAGGAAAGTCCGTTGGGGATTGAACTGCAAAGGCTGGGGATGGTGTGGGCAGAGAGAAGCAAAATGGTGGAAAAGCAAGCAATTTATATATGATAGTCATTAGGGTGATGTCTTCGATCTGATATAGGCTGTTCAGAATTACTCAGAGCTGTATGCTCTTGCCTTAGGTATATAACTGCTGGTTCAGATTAAGGGAGGTTCTTGGTGGTTTATAGGAAGCTCCTGATAAATAAAAACTTGCATTTAGGCCTCTGATACCCAATCAATATCCATCTATTTACCAGACTATTGTCCTTTTCTGTTCAGAACACTGCCATTATCCCTCCCCCAACTCAACCATCTGTTCCCTCATGCTCTCACCCCTCTCTCACCCTCCAGTCCCACCCCCAGTTTATTCAGGCGATCTTATCTGTTTCCCCTTCCCAATACAATCCACACATCCCTCTCTTAGGGTCCTTCTTGTTTCCTAGCTTCTCTGGAGCTGTGGACTGTAATTTAGTTATTTTTTATATCACATCTAGTATCTGCTTATGAGTGAGTACATACCATGTTTGTCTTTTTTGGTTACCTCACTCAGGATGGTTTTTTAAGTTCCATCCATTTGCCTGAAAATTTCATGAAGTTATTGTTTTTTACAGCTGAGTAATACTCCATTGTGTAAATGTACCACATTTTTAATCCATTCTTCAGGTGAGGGGCATCTAGCTTGTTCCCAGGTTCCGGTTATTATGACTAATGCTGCTATGAACATAGTTGAGCAAGGACCCTTGTGTTATGAATAAGCGTCCTTTGGGTATATACTCAAGAGTGGTATTGCTGAGTCTTGAAGTAGATTGATTCTCAATTTTCTAAGAAACTGTCATATTGATTTCCAAAGTAGTTGTACAAGTTTGCACTCCCACAAGCAATGGAGGAGTGTTCCTCTTACTCCATTCTCTCCAACATAGCTGTCATCAGTGTTTTTTTATCTTAGCTATTCTGACAGCTGTAAAATGGTATCTCAGAGTCATTTTGATTTGCATTTCTTTATGATTAATGATGTTGAGTAATTACTTAAATGTCTTTCAGTCATTTGAGATTCATGAGTGAGTACCCTCACTGCCACTACTGAATCTTTGGTGTGGGAGGTCCTTCTGTCTCTGTGTTGCTTTTCTTGGTTAATAAAGAAACTGCGTTGGCCTGTTAATAGGGCAGAACTTGGGTGTGGAAGATGAAACTGAATGCTGGGAGAAAGAAGGGTGGAGTAAGGGGACACCATGGATCTGCCGCTTCAGATGGATATGCTGAAACGTTGCTGGTAGGCCATGACCTTGTGGTGATATACAAAAGGGCCAAAAGTACTGATAGAAGATAGGAATAGTAAGAGAGAGAATGCAATTAGATGATGTGAAAATACTTTGTCCCTATGACATTTATGTCCACATGGAAATCTATTACAGAAACTTTAAATTGTTAGGATTCTGTTCATGAATAGATGCGTGTGTGTGTGTGTGTGAGATGTGTTAATGCATGTGGGTATGAATGTGCATAGGTACAAAGATGGAGGTCACAGGACAACTTTTGAGAATCAATTCTCTCCTATCAGATGTGGTTCTGGTGATCAAATTCTTGTCATCAGTCTAGGTGGTAGGTTCCTTTACCTACTGAGATATCTTTTTGATCATATTCATATTAAGGAATTAATGGACAATCAAAAAAGATCATAAAATTTTGATTAGTTCTCTTATTTTTCCTTCTGATCATACAGTGCCTTATATTCCTCATGTCTGCCAGCAAGACGGCCATTACCACGTGTGAACCTTTGATTTTAGCAGAAATGTATCCAAATTAATTTTTTATGTATAACTTTTTTATTCTATGACATTAGGTTATCAGCAACAGAAACCAGACTAAGATAAAACTCCCCTCTCTTTTTTTTTATAAATTATGTATGTATTCTATTTTAATATGCATACAGATTAACTTAATACAGTAAAGTGGAATATATTTAATTACAAAAACTATTGAAAAATAATTAGTTAAGTTTGTAAAATGAGACCTTAAGAAAAGGCTCCTAAACAGCCTTGTCAGAATTTGTGTACAATAAAAGTTTGTAAATTAACTTTTAAAAGCTTAAGGAAGGGATAGTTTTAATTATCTTGAAAAACTTGCAAATCATTGTCTAAAACCAAAATAACTGCTTTTGAGGATGTGAGCCTCACTGATATGGTCAGATCTGTGAGCCCATAAGAAATGCTGGAAAAGAGGATTGCAGTAGCTAGCTGCTTTGGGAGTTTAGCAGAGATCCCTCCCCAACTCTGGATACTACAGATGGTCATTGCCTCTCTGATGCCTAAGATGTGAGGCAAAGCAAGCTTCTATCAAGTTGACATGTATCAAGCATTCACCATTGATGGGGATAGAGTGGAAAATATTTTATCTAGAAAGCCCATAATAGTTTTCTCTAAGTCAGATTTTGTGCTGAGTAGCCATCTCTACATTCTGATCTATTCCCAATAGTAGAGTAGGAAGGATGAAAATTTGCCTTCTGAATCCTGGTGGTAATCTTTCTTTCTTACTCTCATAGGGCGTTGGGAAAACTACAGTTTCTACTAATTGGGAATAGGATGACAGTGAGAAGGAAACAGGAAAGCAGACGTGGATAAATGAAATAAGGACAGAGTTCAAACTTGTCTTTAGAAGTAGAACTGAAAAGGGCCTCTGGCTCATCTTCATAGCATGGAACTAGAGCGCTAAATTTAAAGGGACAGTTCTGTATTGAGAATTTCAGAAGTCTTTAGTCCAGGACTCTGTAAAGGCGCCAAGTCATAAATATTTTAGACATTTGTGAGCTACAACCTACCTGTTCACCTCTCTCATTTGAACCATAGGGCAGTAAGTTAATGAATGGATACAACTATCTGTAAATAAAACTGTCTATGAAAATTGCTGATGATCTACATTTGGTCTGAGTGTTATCCCTGACTTAGATGAACATGGGAAGAAGTAAAACTGCTAAGTAATGATTATTAAATAGGAAGAATTTCAGCATGTTTGATAAGTAAGTGAATATTGTCAGAATTAAACTGCTGTGATTTTTGGAAGACTTTCCTAAAGTGGTTAAGCCACAGTGGAACTCACTGTTTATATAGGTGAAAATGGAGACGTAGGTGGCTTTAGGAGCAGCTGGATGCAGGGATCTTTTTTCACCTCATGTCTGCCCTCATTCTAGCACCATTCAGCAAGAGTTGTATAGATTTAAGAAATGTAGATCTGTGAGAGATCAGACCCAAGAAATGGAAAATGGAGCAGGTATGCATGCCAAATTGAAATGGGTTCTATAAATTATAGCCACAACTTGAAACACAATTAGTGATTCTTTTAAAATGAAACAACTTCTTTTGTTTACATGGATATGTTAAGTAAAAATAAATGTAGGCTAAGAATAATAGTTTGGTTTCATAGCTCTATAATGTATCCATATAAACTCACAGAAATATGTGGGTTTTCAAGTAACGTTGTTCCATCATTTATATACTCTTTCATCAGTGACTTATTTAGAATTGATTGTGTGACTAACTCGAATGAAATCATACATTCTTTGGTCAACCATTTTGTTTTTTTAAAACAATTCAGAGTCACCTTTCAAAAAGTGTAATTCTCACTGATCCTGGGTTGAATCAAATGCATTCAGGTTTGGAACTTCAAGGGTTTTTTTTTTTTTTATTTTTTAGTCATATGGTGGGATGAAGCAGTGGTCATTTGCAAAACATGAGGCCTGGCAACTATCTGCAACTGAATTGAAAACCCTGGCAGAGGATTTAAGACACTAACAACTCTTCCAGAACAACTATCCTGACAATGAGTAATATGCAGTTTGATGTGAAAATTAAAACGCTGGCGGATGAACCTGCGAGAGGGAAATTAGATTTCTAGAGAGATTAATGAGAGGCTGTGAAGCTGAATACAGTTCATAAGATGCAAACACATGCAGAGAAGTCTCACCCTCCCTTACTCCAACTGAGCAAATAAGTTTTGTGTGCCTATTATTTATTTATTTATAGGCAAAATATGAGCATTCTATATTCCTGGCATTTTATATCAAAATGGATAGATTCAATATCAAGCAATGGTGTGCTCAAAATGAAAGCCACATTGTTAAATGTCTCAGGCATTTATTAACACAGTTTTCTTCTGAAAGGAATAAAACAGACATTATCTCAGCAGATTCTATTTTACCATAGCTTTGTGTGTGTAGTGGTGAGTGATTTTTGGCAGACTTTCAGTTTCTTAGAGGCAACTGAATGCAAAGCAACCTGGGAAATGCAGAGATACCCAGGGACTGTGAAAGGAATGGAAAGTTTCCAGACAGAATTTTCACCAGAATTTCTTCTGAAGTCCTAGAGGTGACTTTTAAGTTAGTGCTCCCTTTCTTTGTCTCCTCTACTCCTTATACTATTAGTTTGTTGGTTTTATTTCCACTCTTATTTAGGCTATCTTAATACACATTTTTGACAACTGGAAATGGCTTTTGCTTTCATAAGCTGTGACTTTATTCTGGACTTGAGAGTAGATGGGAAGGTGGCATACTTCATTTCTGAGGACTATCTGAACTGCTGGATGCGGAAAGCAGCTCTGTGCAAAAAAATGACTACAGTTCTGAATGAAAGTCCATGCTCAAATGATATAAACCCATTATCACTGTTCCAGCCAGTGAGTCTTAACCATGATCTAAATGATGTAACATTGTCATTGAATGTTTCATTGGGTTAAAAGAAACACATCTGGAAATTATACCCTTTAAAGTGATAATTGAAAAAATGTTATCAGGTCAATAATAGATACAATTTGCATCTATTTAATCTCAAGACATTAGTGTTTTTCAGTACACTATTGTTCTTTATACTCCTGCCATATCAAATTAATTTTCACATGGGAAGAAACCTATTTGTTATTGCGGTGATTGGTTGGAGCCTATAAAGATCATAAACACAAGGATTGAAGAAGTCTATCTTTCTCTTTTCTAAAAACTGTGCACACCATAGCTTCTAGACTTGCTCTATCATTAGAATTAAAAGATTTAATTAGTTTATACTCTCAGATGATAGTGTAACAATTTCTCTAACAAATGGATCACAATAATAATGATGTAGTGGCAAAAATGCTTACTTTATTAAACACTTAAAATACTACCCATGTATTGCTAAAATTTTTTCTCTGCAGAGTTGTAACCAATGTTTATCCCTCCTCCTGGGAGACTAGGAGTGAGACAGATTCCTTGGAAGTCACATATATAGGGAAAGGGATCATGGATATGTAACAAAGGTGGCAAACTTCCAATATGGAAACAGGACTCCTGAAAATGGAAGGAGTTTGGCTCAGAAGACAGAAGGCCATATACAACACCAAGTGAGTGTGCTACTGTGGAAAAGGAAGTAGCAGATTTCCCTTGTTCTCATGGTTTATATCTAATTCTCATGATTACCTAGTGCTTCAATGAAGATTGCAAAAATTGGAGAGATTTCTAATTTGATTTAATGGAATCACATTCTAACTCTCCAAGGCTGTTATATTCCAAGAAAACAATGATGGAGGAGGGTCATCTTTCTATCTGTTGATTACATTGGTAAAGCAATAAAGAAATTGCTTGGCTCTCATAGGTTAAAACATAGGTGGGTGGAGTAAACAGAACAGAATGCTGGGAGAAAGAAGTTGAGTCAAGGAGTCGCCATGATTCTCCTACTCCAGGCAGATGCAGGTTAAGATCATTCCTGGTAAACCAGCTTGTGGGCTACAGAAGATTATTAGAAATGGGCTAGTCCAGGTGCGAGAGTTAGCCTAGAAGAGGCTAGATAGAAATGGGCCAAGCAGTGTTTAAAAGAATTCAGTTTCCATGTAATTATTTCGGGGCATAAGATAGAGCTAGCCATGTGGGCGGCCGGGTGCCAGGGACGCAGCCCTGCCGCCCCTATTTTCAACAGAGTGGCGCCCGATGTGATGGATAAATCCACTTAAAAACCTGAGAAGGCTTAAAAATAAGGGAGAGAGAGTTTAACACAGATTTTTGCTGTTTGTTGGTGGCGTGCTATAGAGAGATTTCCTGATTCGGCAATAGCAGCAGAAAAAAAGCTGCGTCATTTTAAAGTGCGGCTTCCTAGGACTGTGCTGCCAGTGCAAACTCTGGCTTTAAAGCATTTCAAAGGTTTTTATGGTACTGGATGTTTCTGTTCCCGCTTGGGATCAGAAGGAGAGTGTTCTGAGACCTTGCCGAAGGCTCAGCGCTCCCCGCCTGCACCTGGGCAGATGGCCGAATCAGGCTTAGGCAGGCGGGAGAGCATGGCTGATTAGGACTGTGCAGTGCTCTGCGTGTCAGATTTGGATGTAACTTGGATGAAAAGAATTTCTGTGCTGCACGCTCAGTCTCAGAATTAAACTGCTGAGTGCGACTCCAATGTGGACTTGCTGTGTGCCTGGAACTGTGCGCAGCTCAGGGGCACCAAATGGATCTGAGGTAGGAGCGGCTGCTCCATGCTGACCTGTGCTGGTTGGCAGGGAACTACCATAATTACTGTAATAACAGCACAGTTAAGGTTTCAACTGGGCAGGACACAGACGGTACCGTATTACTTGTACATGGTGCAACTTAAGTTTTTAAGAACTGCTTAACATTTTAAAAAATGCTCCTGGATAATAAAAAAATTACAGATTCACAATACGACAGATTCAGACATAAAAGACCTCTATGGATCACAATGTTGGATGAATGTACGTAGGCTTGAGAGAGAGAAAAATATATATATATATATATATATATATATATATATATATATATAAAATAAAGTTAATGGTTTAAAAAAAAGGTAAAGTCTTTAAAGAGACAGAGTACAGATAGTTAAGAGATTAAAAGAAATAAAGAAAAATAAGCCATGTAAAAATGGAAAATTCACAGAGAGTCTGGATTATGTACATTGTGTTTTCTTTAAAATTTTTGACTGTGAAGGAGCTAAGTACAGAGAGACATTTCATTACATGGGCTTCCAAGCTAAACCAGAATGGGGTATTATGATTTCAAACTTTGGGTCTAAGGATATGATGCTTTGGAGAGGGTCTTCTTTTGTTTTCACAGAGGACCAGACCCTGTGGATTGCATCTATCCCGATATGGTATGATAGACCACGACCTCCCGAAAAGTTCCTGTGAACACCCTCAAAAAACTACTTCACTCAACTGCCAACTGAGATAAACCTGGCACACAGGTTACACCCTAAATGATCTGAATAACAGCGCCCCCATTCAGCAGGAAGCAGTTTGGAGAGAAAAAAACTGCGCCCATGTTCCCAAAATATTGTTTATAAATGTTCTTTTACATTTAAAGGGGGATATGATATAGATATGAATAATTTGCATTGGTATGGATTTTACAGTCAATTTTGTTATATGTATATGTATTTCTGATCTTGATTAAGGTATTGTGATTGTGTAGTTCATTTTTAAAATATAATGTATAATTAGGAAATATAGGTTGTTGATGGATAATCATAAATAATAGTCAAGTTTGTAGTCATGTTACTTAGATTTTCTAGATATATAGAGATATATTTCAGATAGGCATTCTTCATGTCTCTCAAAGGCTACAGAATATGGCATTTAAAATGTTTTAATAACTTAGGACTTTTCATGACAATGAGGCACATCTGCTCCTGGCAGCACCAATCTACTTTGAGAGGAAGATGGGCATCGTAGAGGATCCTTATGGAGTCTGATAGCCATTTGGGCAAGAAACTGCTCTTCCCTGGACTGTTGCATAAAATGGACACAGAGAACTCGCAGAGAGAGGACTGCTGAACTTGCCTAAAGGTGAGACGGTCTTTTGGGGTTCATGACTCATGAAAGAGTCTGCGAGACATTCTGCAGGACACAGCAGATAGTGACTGAACTGTCTTTGAAATTTCCTGCTTCATGGAAATGTCTGCTGGATACTATGGGCCTGAAGGCTGAAGATGGATGCCCCAATGGTACAGAGGAACTTTGGGTGACTGTATAGGCAGCAAGATGTCCCTGTCATTTCTAGAGCTTTGGATTTCTTGTTTACTTAGGTAATATTATATCCTTCTGGAGTCTTTGATGGAGTTGAAGAATGGATAGGTAGTTACAGTTTTCCATTGTTATGATAAAAGATAATATATTGTAACTGTGATTCTAGCTTAATAACTGTTTTGCTGTATGTAATTTTACTATGTTAAAGTTAAAGCCTTTCTTTTTTGTTTAAACAGAAAAAGGGGAAATGATGGAGTAGGGTCATCTTTCTATCTGTTGATTACATTGGTTAAGCAATAAAGAAACTGCTTGGCTCTCATAGGTTAAAACATAGGTGGGTGGAGTAAACAGAACAGAATGCTGGGAGAAAGAAGTTGAGTCAAGGAGTCGCCATGATTCTCCTATTCCAGGCAGATGCAGGTTAAGATCATTCCTGGTAAACCAGCTTGTGGGCTACAGCAGATTATTAGAAATGGGCTAGTCCAGGTGCGAGAGTTAGCCTAGAAGAGGCTAGATAGAAATGGGCCAAGCAGTGTTTAAAAGAATTCAGTTTCCATGTAATTATTTCAGGGCATAAGCTAGGGCTAGCCATGTGGGCAGCCGGGTGCCAGGGATGCAGCCCCGCCGCCCCTATTTTCAACAAAACAAAAGCTATGTTTCTATTCCAAGAAAAAGTTCAAGACACTAGAAAAATAATTATCAGGGTTTGCCAAATCAGCGTAAACAAGAAAGAAGCACAAGTTCAAAACCAGATGTGGATATCCAGGTTATTTCTATAAATTCTAAGCCTCAGAATAAGTGTCCCTGAAACATACGATCCCACATAGATCCCTTTTAGCTGTTAAGTGAGTACTAAGCATCTTCTGCCTCATTCTTCTTGCCTTTTGCTGCTAAAAATGTTCTTTGGTGGTAGGGAGGGAAGTGATTTCACCAGCACTTGGAAGAATCTCTCAGAGACATTTTAAGAATGAATGATTTAGATAAGCAAATTAAACAGACCTATAACTGCTGAAAAAAGAGAAACAGTCATCAAAAGTTTCCCAACCAAAAAAAGCCCAGGACCAGATGGTTTTAGCTTAGAATTCTACAAGATTTTCAAAGAAGAACTAATACCAATACTCCTCAAATTATTCCACACAATAAAAACAGAAGGAACATTGCCAAGCTCTTTTTATGGTGCTACAAACCATAAATACCCAAACCACAGAAAAACATTACTAAGAAAGAGAATTATAGATCAATCTCACTCATGAACATTGATACAAAAATAATAAGATATTGTCACATTGAATCCAAAAAGACATCAGAACCATCATCCACCATGACCAAGTCAGCTTCAACCTAGAGATGCAGGGATGGTTCAACATACAAAAATCTGTCAATGTAATCACCATATAAACAAACTGAAAAATAAAAACCATATGATCATCTCATTAGATGCCAAAGAAGCTTTGGACAAAATACAACATCCCTTCATGATAAAGGTCTTGGAACAAGTAGGGACACAAAGAACAGACCCAAACATAATAAAGGCAATATACAATGAGCCAACAGCCAACATCAAATTAAATAGAGAGAAACTCCCAGTGATCCCACTGAAATCAGGAACAGAAAAAGTTTTCCACTCTCTCCATAACTATTCAATATAGTTCTTGAGTTCCTGGCTAGAGCAAGAAGACATCAAAAGGAGATTAAGGGGACACAAATTGGAAAAGAAGTAAAACTTTCACTGTTTATTGATAATATGATACTTTACATAAGTGATCCCAAAAATTCTACCAAGAAACTCTACAACTTGTAAACACTTTCAGTAATGTAGCAGAATACAAGATTAACTCAAAAAAAAATCAGTAGCCTTTAGATAATAAAAGGGCTGGGGAAAAAATCAGATAAACAACACCCTTCACAATAGCCACAAATAGCATAAAATATCTCAGAGTAACTCTAACCAAACAAGTGGAAGACTTTGATGACAAGAACTTTAAATCTTTGAAGAAAGAAATTGAAAAAGAAAGATCTCCCATGCTCTTGGGTAGGTAGAATTAACATAGTAAAAATGACAATCTTACCAAAAGCAATCTACAGATTCAATGCAATGCCCATCAAAATCCCAGCAAAAATTTTCACAGACCGCAAAAGAGCAGTACTCAACTTCACCTGGAAAAGCAAAAAAACCCAGGATAGCCTAAACAATCCTGTACAATAAAAGAACTTCTGGAGGCATCACAATCCCTGATACCAAACTCTGCTGCAGAGCTACAGTACTGAAAACAGCTTGGTATTGGCATAAAAACAGACAGGAGGACCAATGGAACCAAGTTGAAGACTTGGATATTAATCCACACACTTTCAAACACCTGATTTTTGACAAAGAAGCAAAAAAAAATTAGATGAAAAAAAAAGCATATTTAACAAATGGTGCTGGAATAACTGGATATCAACATGTAGAAGAATGAAAATAGACCTATATCTATCACCATGCACAAAACTCAATTCCAAATGGATCAAAGATCTCAACATAAAGCCAGCCACACTGAACTTATACAAGAGAAAGTGTGAAGTACACTTGAATGCATTTGCACAGTAGACCACTTCCTAAATATAACCCCAGTAGCACAGACACTGAGAGAAACAATTAGTAAATGGAACCTCCTAAAACTGAAAAGATTCTGTAAAGCAAAGGACACAGTCAACAAGACAAAACAACAGCTTACAGAATGGGAAAAGATCTTCACTAATCCCACATCAGACAGAGGTCTGATCTCTAAAATACACAAAGAAATCAAGAAATTGGTCATCAAAAGACCAAATAATCCAGTAAAAAAATGAGTACAGACCTAAACAGAGAACTCTCAACAGGGGAGTCTAAAATGGCTGAAAGACACTTAAGGAAATGTTCATCATCCTTAGTCATTAGAGAAATGCAAATCAAAATGGCTCCGAGATTCCATCTTACACTTGTAAGAATGTCCAAGATCAAAAACACTGATGACAACTTATGCTGGAGAGGTTGTGGGGTAAAGGGAACACTCCTGCATTGCTGGTGGGAAAGCAAGCTGTTAAAGTCCCTTTGGATATCAGTGTAGCAATTTCTCATAAAATTAGGAAACAGCCTTCCTCATGACTCAGTAATACCACTTTTGGGTATATATCCAAAGGATGCTCAATTGTGCCACAAGGGCATATGCTCAATTGTGTTCATAGCATCACTGTTTGTCATAGCCAGAACCTAGAAATAACCTAAATGCCCTTTGACTGAAGAATGGATAAGGAAAATGTGGTACATTTACACAATGGAGTTCACAGCAGAAAAAAAAATAACAACTTCTTGAATTTTGCAGGCAAATGGATGGAACTAGAAAACATCATTTTGAGTTTGGTAACCCAGACCCAAAAAGACAGTTATTACATATACTCACTCATAAGTGGTTTTTAAACATAAAGCAAAGAAAACCAGCCCACACATTATAATCGCAGAGAACCTAGACAACAATGAGGACACTAAGAAAGACTTACATAGATCTAATCTACATGGGTAGTAGAAAAAAAAAAGACAAGATCTCCTGAGTAAATTGGGAGCATGGGGACCTTAGGAGAGGGTTGAAGTGGAGGGGAGAGGCAGGAAGGGGAGCAGAGAAAATTATAGAGCTCAGCAAAAATTAATAAAAAATAAAAAATCTGAAAAATAAATGATTTGTATTAAAATGAGACTTTGAAGTTCTAGCTTCAAATGTAGTATGAAAGTGCAAGGGGCTGTAGTTTATTATGCTGGTCTAGGATATGCACAATGGTTCTATGAAAGCATTTTCTTTGGTAGACACTATCTGTTCACTCAGTTTCTCATCCAATATAACATTCTGGGCTCTCCTGTATCCCCTGCTGGAGAAAACATCTAAAACCTCATATGAGATTTTCTTTTTTTTTCAATAATTAATATTATTTATTTTTCACATACTAAACCCAGTTCCTCCTCCCTCCTCTCCTCTCCTCTCTTCTCCTCTCTTCTCCTCTCTTCTCCTCTCTTCTCCTCTCTTCTCCTCTCCTCTCCTCTCACTCTCCCCTTTTCTTTTCCCCATTTGCTCCTCAGAGAGGATAAGGCCTTTCCTGGGAAGTCAACTAAGTCTGTCCATCACCTTGTCGAGAAAGGACCAAGCCTCCCCTTCCACCCCTCCACCACCAGGTATATACTGTGCAAGGTTTTTCTTCATAGAGAATGGGCTTCCAAAGTCAGTTCACACAATAGAGTTAGGTCCTGGTCCATTGCCAGTGGCCCCATATACTGCCCAAGACACACAAAAAGTCACGTGTATTCAGAGGACATAGTTTGGTCCTGTGCATGTTCCCCAGCTGTCAGTTCAGAGTCAGTGATCTCTCACTAACGTGGGTTGGCTGATTCTGTGGATTTCCCCATCATGGTCTTGACCACTTTGTTCCTCCCTCACTTAGTATTCCACCAGCTCGGCCCATTGCTTAGTTGTGGGTCTCTTCATCTGCTTCCATCTGTTTCTGTTATTAGAGGGTTCTAACTTCTCTGGGCTTATGGCCTGTAGGCTGGTTATCCTTTGCTTTATGTCTGGTATTCACCTATAAGTGAGTTCATTCTTTATATGTCTCCCTGGGTCTGGGTTATTCACTCAAGATTTTTTTCTAGTTCGGTCCATTTGCCTGCAAATTTAAAGATGTAATTATCTTTTGCTGTGGAGTAGTACTCCATTTTGTAGATGAACTACATTTTCTTTATCCATTCTTCAGTTGAGGAGCATTGTAGAAGGAGCTGCAGGCTACGTTCCTGCCACCCAGCTCCTGGCCGCCTGGCTAGCTTATGCCCCAAAATAACAACACACAAACTGTATTCATATAAACACTGCTTGGCCCATTATATCTAGCCTCTTCTTGGCTAACTCTCATATCTTGCTTAAGCCATTTCTAATAATCTGTGTAGCACCATGAGGTGGTGTCTTATCGGGAAAGATTCAGCTGTCAGACCTGGTGGCTGGCTCCATTGCGTCTGGCTCACTTCCCTTCTTCCCAGCATTCTGTTCTGTTTACTCCACCCACCTAAGGGCTGGCCTATCAAATGGGCCAAGGCAGTTTCTTTATTAACCAATGAGAGTAACACATAGACAGACCATCATTTCCTCCATCAGAGCATCTAGGTTGTTTCCAGGTTCTAGATATTATGAATAATGTTGCTATGAACATAGTCAAAAAATGTCCTTGTGGGGTGTGTGTGCCTCATTTGGGCATATACCCAAGAATAATATTGGGTCTTGAGGTATATTGATTCCAAATCTTAGCCATTCTGACAGGTGTAAGATGATAAGATATTTTGTTAAGATATTTTGATAAGATAAGAGTTGTTTTGATTTGCATTTTCTTAATGGCTAAGGATGTTGAGCAATTCCTAAGTGTCTTCTGGCCATTTAAGATTTTTCTGTTGAGAATTCTCTGTTTCGATATGTACCCTACTTTAATTTGGATTATTTAGTATTTTGATGTCTAATTTATTGATTTTTTTTGTGTATTTTGGAGATCAGCCTATGTCATATGTGGGGTTGGTGAAGACCTTTTCCCATTCTGTAGGCAGCCACTTTGTCTTATTGACTATGTCCTTTGCTTTACAGAAGCTTCTCAGTTTCAGGAGGTTCCATTTATTCATTATTGTTTTCAGTGTTTGTGCTACTGGTATTATATTTAGGAAGTGGTCTCCTGTGCTAGTGCATCCAAGTCTACTTCCTCTTTTCTCTTCTATGAGGTCCACTGTGGATGGATTTATGTTGATCCATTTGGGCTTGAGTTTTGTACATGGTGAGAAAATGGATTTGTTTATACTCTTCTACATGTTGACATCTAGTTATGCCAGCATCATTTAGTGAAGATGCTTTCTTTTTTCCATTTTAAAATTTTAGCTTCTTTGTCAAAAATCAGGTTTTCATAGGTATTTGGGTTAATATCAGTGCCTTTGATTAAATTTCATTGGTTCACCTATTTGTTTCTATGCCAATACTCTGCTCTTTTCACTGCTTTTGCTCTATAATAGAACTTGATGTCAGGGATGGTGATGCCTCCAGATGTCCCTTTATTATATAGAGTTGTTTCTGGTATCATGGATTTTTTTCCCTTCATATAAAATTTAGTGTTGTTCAAAAAAGCCTAAAAAGGATTGTGCTGGGATTTTGAAGGGTATTGCACTGAATCTGTAAATTGCTTTTGGTAAGATTACCATTTTTACTATGTTAATCCTACTCATCTATGAGCATGGAGATCTTTCCATTTTCTGATATCCTCTGCAGTTTTGTTCTTTGAAGTCTTAAAGTTCTTGTCATACAGGCTTTTCACCTCTTTGGTTAGAGTTACCCAAGATATTTTATGCTGTTTGTGGCTATTGTGAAATGTAATGTTTCTCTGATTTCTGTGTCAGTCTGTTTATCATCTGTATACAGGAGGACTACTAATTTTTTGAGTTAATCTTGTATCCTGCTACATTACTGAAGGTGTTTATCAGTTGCAGGAGTTCCACATCTATTCAATATAGTACTCAAAGCCCTAGTTAAAGCAATAAGACAATAAACGAAGATCAATGAAATACAAATTGGAAAGGAAGAAGTCAAACTTTCACTATTTGCTGATCATAGGATAGTATATTATGTGACCTCTTTTATGGTTTTATTCCTTCTGCTATCTGTTCTCTTGTTTTGTATATTCAGAGAAATTTAACCTCTAAAAGCTAACCCCAAGGGATTGGCCACAATAGTAGTAAGTTCTATATTACTACCAAGTTTAACTGTGTTCTTCGCTCCTCTACCTGAAAACAGTTTTTAAATAGCTTTAAAGGTAAGGACTCAGTTGTGTGCATTTACAGACAGGTGGAAAGCTATTACCTAATGTCCAATGTGGGCATCTGGGGAAACCTTGAGTAAATGTATATTACTGACAAAAAACAGTGCCTCACAACCATGGGAATTAGCAAAGTCTTCCTCAGTTGAGCCTCAGAGCCAAGATAAAACCTCCTTCTGGTTCAGGTATTAGTGTTTAACAATGAATGACCAACGAGCACAAAAACTAGCAACTGTAATTTTTTCTTCAGGTTGCAGGATGACTGCAATTAAATACTGCTCTCCTACAGAGATTCTACCCACACTAGCCAATTCCTCCTCTGATACTAGCTAACTTCTTCCCTGGGCTCTACAGAATAAACTTGATGTATATCCAGGTTGTTTTTTTAAGTTTCTTTTTTATTAATTAATGAATGAATGAATTATTTTTTACTTAAAAATTTCCATCTCCTCCCCTCCTCCCATTTCCCTTCCCCTTCCCCATTCCCCTCTGGCTCCCTCTCCAGTCCAAAGAGCAGTCAGGGTTCCCTGCCCTGTGGGAAGTCCAAGGTCCTCCCCCCTCCATCCAGGTCTAGGAAGGTGAGCATCCCACAAAGGTCTAGGCTCCCATAAAGCCAGTAAATACAGTAGGATCAAAACCCAGTGCCATTGTCCTTGACTTCTCAGTCAGCCCTTCTTGTCCGATACATTCAGAGAGTCCGGATTTATCACATGCTCCATATCCAGCTTGCTTTGGTGAGCTCCTATTAGATCAGCAATCCAGGTTGTTTTGTAGTTGGTGCTACTTTAACAGAGGTGCATGATTCATCTGATCTCAGGTCTTCTGTATGTGTGTCTGTCCTTTCCTCTTTCCGCACTGCCCCAGTCAGGTTTCCAGAACCAACCCATGCAGAACATAGTTCTCAAGTGGTCAGATGTGAAATACTTTTTTTTCAAGTTTTAATTATTTTAAATTTGATTTTATCTTCTATCTACAGGTCTCTGTCCTTTGCCCCCTCTTCTCAGCCCACCCCCATCCACTCCTTCTAATGGGTAAGGGATCACATGGGAAGTCAACAAAATTTGGCACATTAAGTTGGGACAGGACCAAGCCTCTCCCCTCGGCACTAAGAATGAACATGGCATCCCACCATGGAAATTGGCTCCAATAAGCTAGCTCATGCACCAGGGATATATCCTATTCCTACTGCCAGGTGATCACAGATAGTCCAAGCTACACCACTGTCTCTCACGTATGGAGGGCCTGGTTTGGTCCCACGGAGGCTCCACAGCAGTTGGTCTAGAGTTCATGAGTTTTCACAAACTTGGTTCAGCAGTCTTTGTAGATTTGTCCATCAGGATCTTGACCTCACTTACTCATATAATCCCTTCTCTCTTTCTTTGACTGGATTCCTGGAGCTCGGCCTGGTCCTTTGTTGTGGACCTCTGCATCTGGTTCCATCAGTTGCTGGATGAAGGCTCTATGATGATAGTTGGGGTATTCACCAATCTGATTACAGGGGAAGGCCTGTTCGGGCTCCATCCCCACTTTTTCTAGAAGTCACCCTTGAGGATTCTTGGCAATTTCCTTAGCGCCAGGTTTCTCCCTAGCCCCAAATTCTATAGGTCCTGTGAATTTTTTCAAATGCCATTATGCTGAAATCAATAGAACTCATAACTTAATTCTTTCTACTGATACTGGCAGATATTGTGGTTTGATGGGTACCCTTGGAGGGATTCTAGGTTCTTGTATACCAGAATAAGGAATTGGAAAGAAATACGTGGTTAATAGTCAAAGCACGGACAAATAATAGAAAAAAAAAGAAGATATACTCTAAGGAAGAAAGTGGGACAGAGAAGGGAAGACTTTAGAAGCTCAATGGCTATAACTGTGCAAAGAGTTGAGGCCTTTTTTTTTTTAAAATGTTACATAACCAGGATTTTGGACTATTCTTATAGCTTGGATTTTTGAGTGATTTGCCTAGCACAGACTTTCTTGTGTATGGTTTATCTGTTACATGCATCAAGTATCTCATTAGCATCCTAAATCTCTATCTCTTGGTGTGCACTTTAATATCTTAATGGGTCACAAGTAACTTTCAGATACACTGAACTGTTTCTACATCCATAGCAGTGACTGGAGCTAATTATAATTGCCCTTTGGGGAAAGATGTTTTATCTCTGAATAAGGGCTTCTGCACATCATTTTCTGTCTTATATTTTTGCCTTATTACCTTCAAAAATTCTTGTAGACATATAATTTTCCTTTTTTTCGGGGCATTGCACAATGAAGACTAGGGAGATTCATTCTTTTAAACTGCCTATGATGAGGCAAATGTTTGGGTAAGGAGAGCATATATGACTGATGAGAATGAGAAGGGTGAGTTGGGGGCACACAGAACACAGCGTTCTAAGAAACTGCATGCTCTCTTCCCTCTGTGAGCTGTCACCTGTGCACTTGTAAGCTAATAATTATGTGCAACAGCATCTGAATGCTGCTATTATCCACATGACAAGATGAATGAATCTTCTGTCTATTAGAGATGAACTCACATGAATCTTCTGTCTATTAGAGATGAACTCACAGCATGGGCATAAGGGAGTCTTTAAGTTTTAAGCTCTGAATTAAGTAGATTCTTTGACTCAGTAATGAAGATGAGGGTAATCATTTAACTATAGTATTAACAGTACTGGCAGATACATGAGGAACACTGCACACTTTTCTTTCTTGAGGTGAAATCTCATACCCAATTTTATGGAGATGAATATGAAGATGACGAGAGAAGAATTATATTAAATATTTTATAGTTAGTCAAAAAAGTCAACCAACTTAAATCAGCAATGAGATAAAGACCACATAATCCCTATAATCTCTAATATCAGAACTATATATACAAAAACCATAACACACTTTGTACTGCAACTCTAGTGTTGAGGATACTTAGACTCTCTTCTCATCCTCTAGTAACTTCTTGAAGAAATTGGTAAGAGGATATACCTAGAAATTTCATTTTTATGAGTTTTTTTTATTAGCAATAGATTGTATATGTTTGCATATTCTGGAAATACTGGTATCTGATATGTGACTATTCTTTTAAAATAAAAGTTATAGCTTTTGGATAGAGTCAGGTTAATACCATTGCTTTTGAAAAGCAACTGTCATAGTTGGACTCTGGCAGGTTTCTTTTTTTTTCCAATAATGAAATATATATAATTTAATTTCTTTTTTTTTTATTTTCCCTCCCCCTCCTCCCACCCTTCTCCCCCTCCTCCCATCCTTCTCCCCCTCCTCCCACTCCTCTCCCCCTCCCTCTCCAGTCCAAAGAGCAGTCAGAGTTCCCTGCCCTGTGGTAAGTCCTAGGTCCTCCCCCCTCTGTCCATATCTAGGAAGGTGAACATCCAAACTGGCTAGGCTCCCACAAAGCCATCACATTGCGTAAGATCAAAACCCCGTGCCATTGTCCTTGGCTTCTCATCAGCCCTCATTGTTCGCCATGTTCAGAGAGTCCAGTTTTAACCCATGCTTTTTCAGTCACAGTCCAGCTGGCCTTGGTGAGATCCCAGTACAGTTAGTTCCTTGGGCAGCTGAGGATAGGGAACCGGAAATGACCCTAGCCTATAGCAATACTGACGAATATCTTACATATCATCATAGAACCTTCATCTGGTGATGGATGGAGATAGAGACAGAGACCCATACTGGAGCACTGGACTGAGCTCCCAAGGTCCCAATGAGGAGCAGAAGGAGGGAGAACATGAGCAAAGAAGTCGGGACCACGAGGGGTGCACCCACCCATTGAGACTCTGGCAGGTTTCTTTGCTAGGGAGATGCATATTCAATATTAATTTTATTCTTCAGGTCAAATTTGGAAAGGTTAAATTATCTCTGTGACAACAAATAATAAAGCAGACATATTCTAGGAGGCAATTATGTTAGGGCATGAACAAAGAGAGCGCGACTACAATGTCCCCCAAAGTGACAGAAAATGGGACAATAATGTTGCCTGATGCAATACTTTGGAGTGTCTTGTTGTGTGGGGCAAAACCCCTTCATCTTGTTTTTTGCCATGTACTTTTTTTTTTCTATGATCTCATCCTTGTAATCCAGTTTTCCTTGTTCTTTCTTAGAAGAGTCTCCTTCTTGTTAACTTAGTGCTTCTACCTTCAACATGGGATGGGGATCAAACTGTCTCTACTGAGTGTAAACATTTCTTCCACTGTTCTGATTGTGCAACTCCTTTTTTTTCCCCCAAAAGACACTACATTATGCCTATACATTGGCCTCTTATGACCTACCTGGCCACACTCCTAGGTACTGCCTCATCTTTATTTTCTGAACTATCACAGAGCACACAAATGGCCCTAGTAGATTCTTCCATCTGAAACTTCACAAGTCAGGTGTCCAATGTTCAAATTGCTCTGAACATTCTTATCTTTTAAGCTCCCATAGAATATTCATCCCATTGAGCTTTAAGCATGCAACAGTTTTTTTTTTCAACCCAATGTTCAAATGTCACTCTATTACTTCTCCAAAACACATGGTAAGGCCTGTCATGGAAAATTCTTCTGGTCTAGTACCAAATTTTATCTTAGAGTTTCTATTAATTTAAGAAAACAACTTAACCAAAAGCAACTTGGGGGAGGAAATGGTTTATTTCAGCATATAGATCCATATTACAGTTCATCATTGAGGGACTTCATCACTGAGGCACAGGATTGGTCAGAGAATGTGAAGCACTGGCATTTTCCTTATGGCGTTCACAGGCTACTTTCTTAGAGCACACAGGATCACTTGCCCAATGGAGGCACCACCCACAAAGACTTGAGTCTTCCCATAGCAATCATTAAGCAAGAAACTGTACTTGCCCTCAGGAAATTCTTACAGGTGTATTTTCTCAGTTGTGCATCCTTCTTTACCAATGACTCTAGTTTGTATCTGCTTGACATAAAAGAAACCAGCCTACCAGGAATAGCAGGAAATGATTGAGCTGTCTTGAACAGCAACAGCAAAGCTATCAGTAACATCACGTTCAGGTTTAGGATTTTATTTCTATCACATGAGCTGTGATGCTAACCATGCTCCAGGATCTGCGATCCAGAAAATGACTTACCAATTTTCTTCTTGACTGTGAAGTCTCTGACCCTGGTTAAATGGCTCCGAGAACCTGAAAATTTTATGAAATTTACATCTTCAATTATTTTCTCTTCCTGATTTCTTCCTCTTCACCCCTTCTTTCTTCCTGTTTTCTCTCTCTACCAAAACCAATGAGACTAACAACTACAGGTTCTCTGCTGTCCTCAAGCACATGACTCTCCTAGGACTCACCTAAGAATGTCTATTCATTTAGACACCTAATTATGTTGTGGACTTCTTGAAGACTGAGGCATGTCTTAGAATTCATTTGTTTTCACTCAGATCACTGAATATTGGACCCTGGATACTGTTGACTGCACAAATAATGGATGACAAAATGTTTATAAATGAGTAAATAAGCAAGCAGCAAGTAAATAATAATATAAGTAGCTAATTAGTCTCTGTCAAAATTGAAAAAAAATAGTAGCTTTTAGAAATGTATTTCACTTTCACTAGAGCTTCAAAATTTGGGTATTTTTGTTAAAAATACCATCCACAGAAGAGATATGAAACTCATAAGCAGCAATCATAGCTTAGGGATATAACATTTAGTGTTGAAGGAAAAATTATCTCATTCATGAGCAAAAGTCAACTGAATTGGCAACTGTGGTTTATGGGAAATGTTTATTCATCCCTAACATGTGTGCTTATGTGTAGAATCTTCAGTGGGTGAAGCTTCTTCTGAAGAGTTATAAGCACACAAATCTTAAGAATCTAATGCTGACTTCTGAATAGTCCAGAATTTCATACCTAATTTACTTTCTACCATTCTTAGGCAACTATAGCTACAACTATCTAGTCTTAAATTCCATGAGAAACCCAAGAAGGATATAATATTATCTGCGTAAACAGGAAGTACAGAGGAAAAACCTTTCAGAACTAAGAAATGCTAGAAACAGCTGACTGGGCAGTCACCCATGGTTCCTCTGTAATATTGGCACATCCATCATCAGCCCACAGGCCTAGAATATCTGACAGACTTTTCTGTGAAGTACCAATTTTAAAGGACTGTACTACTTTGTCTTGACAAAGTCTAGCAGTCACTTTCTTTTGTGTTTTGCTTGTCCAATTTGGACAGCATTTTGTCAGCAGTTGAGGCAAGGGAAGTTTATTTCCCAGTGACTAACTTTTGCCACAAAGAAAGCAAACTCTATATGGTGTTTCTTTGATACCCAGCATCTTCTCTCAAGTATATTGATGCTGTCAGGAGCAGACATGTCTCATTGTCATAGAAAAGCATTATATTATTAAAACATCTTAAATGCCATATTCTGTATGCCTTTGAAGTGTGTGTGAAGACTATCTATCTATCTATCTATCTATCTATCTATCTATCTATATCTATCTGAATATATCTATTTAACCTTGAAAACATACTTAATATGACAAAAATTTTGATTGTTATAGATGACTAAATGCTAACCTGTATTTCTTAATTGTATATTATATTTTAAAATGAACTGCATAAATACAATAAATACCCCATGTTTGAGACATATAACAGAGAAATTCCAATGGAATTTTTAGGGTTGGAGCAGTAATATTATTTGTTTTCCAGTTATTCTCCATTTACCACCAGACATTTGTAGAGATAAATACCTTGAAAAAAAGCGGTGTTGGCTAATCTCTCTGTGTCTGGTCTAGTGCTTAAGAAAACACTTGTACAGTATAGGCATTCTGCACATTCTTTTGAAGCACTGTTATTAAAAGAGTAGCTGTAAACCTTGTGAAAAATCAAAAATTGATTTGGGATAGACTTTGAATAGGTGCCTGGTGCTCATGCTGCTTTATGCCTTGGAGAATGAGTAGGTCTCTTTCAATTATTCTTCTCTGTCTTCCTTTCTCTCATTTTCCCCTTCCAACATAGCAGTGCAGTCTGTGTTGTTAAATAGCAGAAAGCAGTGTTAGATTTTTTTTTTTCGAGAGACATCTACCATAAGAAGGATCTGAGTTTTCTAGCAAACCTGCACTCACTGATGCTGCAGCTTCTTCTTCCCTTTCACAGTCTTAATGATTTTTCGTCATGCTGTGTACCATAGGAAAATAATTTAAAAGTCTGCATGCCCATCCTTCTTTCTGCTTTGCCTCAGCTGGATCTAGAGCAGGACAGGACTTTCTCTATTCATTATCACCTTGTCATTCAGTTACCCCTTGTCTGAGCTCAGGTCACCAGGTGGATGGAGGAGCTGAGTGCAGGGATTGAAGTGCTAATGAGGAGACAGTGTTCAAGCACAGACCCTGTGCTCCCTTAGTCTCCATGGAAAATGGTGACAGTGAGAGGCCATCTTTTTTCTTACTGTTGAATTCATTTGAATTTCAATGCTGCTGTTTTGTGGGTAAGTAGAATATAAAGTTTTAGTTCCAAGAACTACATGGTCCCTGGGAGAGGAAAATTGAGCAATCAGTAGGTCTGTGCAGGAGATTCTTTATGTAAAGAATTATACACTCTCTTGTTGGGGAACTGTTTTAAAGAGCAATGCATAACAATCAATCTGCTATAAAAATTCAAGTTTCTGTTGAACAAATACGGTTATAACTCATCAAACATTAAATGTCTGGTAATAACTCAAGCATTTAATGTATCCTAAAGTTCTTTAAAAACATGACATTGTGAGTTTTGAGCCTCTATGATGGGTCCTACTTTGTGGAGTTAGATGAACTGAAAACCTATTTCCCAGGTTTCCCTCTTGCTCTAGCTCTGAGTTTGGGTTTGACTTTAAATGGATGAGCAAGGCACAATAGAAATAAAAGTTGATCTTCTCTGGAACATTGACTAGGGCTCCAGAACTTCACAGCCTGTGTCTATCCTTTTGGATCTGCTGCTCTAATAAACAGGAAGGAGCTGCTATAAGGTATAAGCTCTCACATCACCCTTACCAGGGTAATGATCCTCTAAATTCTGCTATTTTTATAATTTAAAAATCTGGAAGGGATAATACCAGACAGATGGCTGGGAGGCCAGATAAATGGATCAGTCATTAAAAACACTTGCTACTTTTCCAGAGAACCCAGGTTCAGTTCCTAGAATCCATATGGTATTTTGCAACTGTCTGAATTCTAGTTCCAGAGAATCCATTATCTTCTGACTTCCATGGGTATTGCATGCATGTGGTAAACATACATATATGCCAGAAAACACATTAACAACATTGATTGAAAACAAAGAAATAACAAAGAAAGAAAAGGACTTGACTGCTCCTAAGTATAGTGGAGGAGAAGGTTTATTATGGACAAGTGGAAGAGCATAGTCAGAGGCACGTTGAGTCTAGAGTGAGCATGACCAAGCTCTGTTGGGCCATGTGGAAAAAAGTGGGAGGGGTAAAGAGAGGGGAGAGGGGAAACTTGGTGCAGCATCCAGAAGGCCAAAGGTACAAAAGGTCTGGGTAACCAAAATGTCTGGATTATATAGGAAAGAGTCTCTGAGTGAAGGGCAGGGTTGAGGGCAAAGTATGCTAGCCATACCCTGTAATAATTAGGTACTGAGAGATGTTGGGATAACTTGGGAGCCAGATCCACTTTCATATGTTAAATAGGAACCTCAGCCATTTGTCCCAGGTTTGAAACTTAACAGACATAAAATTTTAAGTGTGAAAAATAAAACCTTTAAAAATAAGACTGATTTTTTTATTTAATTAAAAAAACTTATCTTTTCTCATGTTATACATCAATCCCAGTACCCACTTCCTTCCCTTCTACTTCCTCCACTTTTCCCCATCCCATCCCCCATCAGAAAGAGTAAGCCTTCCCCTGGGGAGTTAACAAAGTCTAGCACATTGCTTTGAGGCAGAACCAAGGCCCTCCCTGTAATGGTCTGTTTTGTCCCTTTAAGAGACAAGCCATGCCCACTCTCTCCCCTGCCCACCACAAGCTGATCTTCAGCTTCCAGCCTGAGTTCCTTCTCCCCCCTCTCTCCTCTCTCTCTCTTCTCTCTCTCTCTCTCTCTCTCTCTCTCTCTCTCAGAAGCAGCTTCTGTCTTTCCTTTCTCCCCACTTCTCCTCTCCCCCTGTCTGTTTCTCTCTCTGCCTCTCTCTGCTCTTCCCCCTTCCCCCCTTCCCTTCCACAATCCACTAAATAAATATCCAACTTCACTCTGCATGGTGTGTCTGTCTGGGTCTCTCACCTGCCACATGGCTTCCCTCCTAGGACCCGGCTGCCTTTGTGGTCTCCCTGCCTGTCACAGCTTGGGGACCTGTGGTGTGGTCTAATGGCCTACTGCCCACTGCTGCCGCTCGGGGACCTGCAGAATTTTACTTAAACCATTATACTCCCCACTATATCTAGGTTGAGCAAGGTATCCCTCCAAAGAGAATGAGTTCCAAAAAGCCAGTACAAGCAGGAGGGATAAATCCTGGTCTCACTATCAGTGACCCCAGCCATACAATTGTCACCTACATTCAGAGGGTCTAGTTTCATCCTTTGCTGGTTTCCTTGCTGTCAGACTGGAGTTGGTGGGCTCCCATTAGCTCAGATAAATTGTTTCAGTGGGTGTACCCATCATGACCTTGACCTCCTTGCTTGTATTCTCACACCTCCCACTCTTCAACCCAAAATCCAGTCGAAAAGTTGGACAGTGATTTAACTCTGACTTTTATCTTCCTGATCCTGTAATAGCTCCCCCTTTCACCCCTAAAGCAGAGGTGTGTGTCTTCATGGCAAGTGGTGAAGAAAAGTGTCTGCTTGTCTGGTGGGTTCTACTTTTTCTTATGAATTGTTATTTTTCCTTTTCTGTGTCCTCTCCAGCTTTTTTTTTTCTGATCACTGGCTATGTACCCTTCAATTACTCCAAGCCTACTGCCAGAGACAATCAAGAACTCTCTTCTAGTTCCATTTGTGATACTTGATATTGACTTTTAAAAACCCCCACCTTGTTCTGATGCACTTGTCCTTCTCTTGTTTCTCTTGTAGTTTTGTGGTTTTGAATTTGTACAGAAAACTCCTCTTCCCATTTTACTTAAATAGCGTTGATTTGGAAATTGATAGAAACTCATGTTGTGAACCATCTTAAGACATGATTGAAGACATAAAGGACATTCAGGAAGCAAATGTTGGATATTGGTGCAAGGCAGCCTGTGGTGTATGATGGTATGTAGATGGCACAAAGTCCACATGTTCACAAACACTAGGAATGTTAAACTCATAGGCTTTGGTTTTCAACAGAAGGGATTTACACCTCTTTCCCACTCAGAAGCCTGGGAGTAGATGTTGTTTAATAGCCTGGTGATCTTTTGCTATCTGTAGAGTCAAGTCTCACTCAAATTCCCCATTCTTAAGAAAGAGGTTCTATGTACTTTGCAAAAAAAGTTTACTCTCATACTCATTAAACATGCTTCCTCCCTAGATATATGGGGTGGTATCCCCTTTGGGGATACATATGCCAAAAAAAAAAAACTGCTTGGACTCAGACTCTAGAACAGGGGTTCTCAACCTTCCTAATGCTGTGACTCTTTAATACAGTTCCTCACGTTGTGGTGACCTGTAATGATAAAAATGCAGGCCATCTGATATGTAACTTCAAAGAGGTCACAACCCATAGGTTGAGAATCACTGTTCTGGAAGTTTGAACTAGCCCTACTAACTAAAGCACTTGCAGGGACCCCTACAGTGATGCGGCATTTGGAACCATTGTTGTCAAAATTAATATAAAAGTAGAAACATATTTAAAGACCAAGTAGAAGTTTTAAAGAATATTCCCAGGAAGAATATTGAAAGCATTTCTTTTAATAATCTAGGGACATAGAAAATGGTGATCTTAAATGGAAATTGTTATGATTTCAAGCACAATTTAGGGAAAAAAAAAGGTAGAAAGAAGGCCCACTACATAAGGCATACTCATTCTTTAATCTTCTATGATTTGTGTTTGTTTTATGTATGTATACAATCTAGTGAGGTTATATTTACCCCAATTACCTTCTTTCATCCCTTACCCACTTTACCGACCTCTTTTTCCCTCTCAGCCAATCCACTCCCCCTTTTGTATCTTTTTGTTTTAGGTTAAAGGCCTTATGCAGGATGCCAAAACTGTTCCATGTTCATGATAGCAGTAGTTATGCCATACTGAGAAGACAGCATTTCACAGCATTTTCTCATATCATCCCTTTATTGAAATCGTTTTCCACCCTTTCTCTTTTGATATTCCCTAGGCTTTAGATGGGGGTCTTATAGATGCTTCACTCAGGGATAAAGACTCATCAGTAAATGACTTTGTGTTAATCATCTCTTTCTCTTGCTCAGGCTCAGAGCAGCACTAGTCTTTGGGTATAGTCACATTCAGAAAGCAGTGTGCTTACAGCTACATTTAGTGAAAGAACAGCAGCAAATCCTACCTGGTTCAAGACAATTCTGTATTTTGTCAATTATGTTTTAAATAAACTGTGATTGGCCAGTAGCCAGGCAGGAGTAAAGGCGGGACAACCAGATTGGAAGTAGAGGCAGGACAACCAGACAGGAAGTAGAAGCAGGGCAATGAGGACAGTAGAATTCTGGGAAGGAGAAAGCCCAGTCCTCCCCAGTTCCGTCCAGAAACCGAAATAGGAAGATGTGACCTGCCCTGCTGAAAAAGGTACCAAGCCATATGGCTAACATATACTAGAATAATGAGCTAATATAAGTTACAAGAGTTAATAAGAAGCCTGAGCTAATGTGCCAATCAGTTTATATCTAATGTAGAACTCTGTGTGATTTTCTTTGGGACATAATGACTGCGGGAACCGGGCAGGACAGAAACCCCAACAAGCAGGCCCTCATGTTACACCTACACTCTTCCCGGGGGCTGTGGCCTCCCTATTTAGAAGCATTGGTCAGATTTATAATACCTAACATGTATCTCCTTCCATAGAGCAGGCCTCAGATGCAATCAAAGACTTGTAGGTTCTATCCAAAATAAGCATGTGTGGAGACACAGAACTGGCTTAGAGTGCAGGCTCCTCCTGGGACAGATGAGATGAACCTGGGAAACGGTTGCTTGGCAAACCAAACATAGATGAAAGCAAACTTTCTTTGCCCATTTCTCAAATGTTCTGTCAGAATCTGTTCCCTCAATAGGGAAGTGGCCTTTGAACTCAGTTCTTCACGCTCTACCAGTTACAAAGGAGTGCTTTACTTCTGCATTTTGCCTTGTTTCTATGTACTTCTTTTCATTTTTATCACTGTTATTAATTGAGGCATTGTTTCTTGCAAGGTGAGGCAAGAGTTTCTCGTGATCATGTACGTGAGTAAAGGGGGGTTTCAGAGCTGAGGTAATGCTTTTTAGTCTGTATAAAAAGCCATACAAAATAAAGCTTGTTATGCAGTTGTTCACACTTTGCATCCCCTGTGTCCTGATTGGCATGAGACCCTTATCCAGGGACCCCAATGCACTAGACGTTGACAGGCATGTCACTGTTTTGTTAGTGGGCACATCTTATCTGGCAGGGTAGAATAATAACAATATGAATTTCATAGCTAAATAAAACTGGTAGTGCCATGTGTACTTGCATTGGAAACTTTAGTCATAATATCTTGACAGGTATAAAAAATGAAACTTCCAGTTCAGTTCCTGCTGGATTTCTATGTGTCTTGTGTCCAAAGAGTGTAGCTTCAACAAGAGGGTCTTTTGATCTAGTTCTGGAAAGAACCAAGATTAAAGGCCTCTATTATTTTGGGAGCCTCTTGTAACTTCCTGATCAATAACTCCTACAGAGGTATTCTAACACTTTTGAAATTTACATATGATGAACCATCACTGCATGTCTGAAATATACCCAATTTGATCATGGTAGATGGTCACTTTTAACTGTCCTTGAATTCAGTTTTCAACTATTTTATTAGAATTATTTGCATCTGTATTCATAAGAGATAGACCTATAACACTCTCTCTCTGTGTATCTACTCTCTGCATAAAGAGTTTAGAAGCATTGCTAGTGTTTCTATTTTGGAGGAAAAGATGAGGGTCATTTCCTTTAGATATTTCAATATCTTTCAAGAACATTAAAAGCCTGAAGCAGATCCAATTGGTACAAGATTTTTTCCAGTTTAGACCTTGTTTTTTCTGTTTGTATTGTTTCATTTTCTGTTATTGTTCTGCTTAATTTTTTTATCTCATTTTAGTAGGACTTTTATAGACCATATGTGTCTAGGAATTTTTTCTTTTTCTTTTTTAGATTTTCCAGTTGTGGAATGTCGGTCTTTTCTGAATTTTCTTGATATATGTTCTAATGCTTCCCTCTTCAGCTCTAATATTAATTTTGGGTCTTCTCTCTCTTTTTTTTCTGGTAAATTTGGCTAAGAATTTGTCAATCTGATTTATCTTTCCAAGAAACTAATTCTTTGTTTCCTTGGTTAATTTTATTAATTTTTGTATTTATTTATTAATTCATATGTGGTTTTGTGAATATAAGTGTAGTTGTAAGAGGTCTACTTGTAGGAGTGCTCTCTTTTTAATTTTTTTCTCTTTATACATATTATTTATTTATTTACTTATTTTACTAACCAACCACAGTTTCCCCTCCCTTCCTCCACTCCAAGTCTCTTCCCCCACCTCCTTTCTGCTCCACCCACTGACCATCTACTCCTCCTTTGTTATTCAGAAAAGGACAGGCTCCCCAAAGATACCACTAAAACATGGCATATCAAGTTACATTAAGACCATTTATTTTTCTTCTCAGTATTTTTTCTTCTTTATTGCACTCAATTTTCATATTCCAAGTCAATGCCCTGGCTTCATCTGGCTGTTTATTTTCTCTTGGAATCTATTCAGGGGCTTTAATCCTTGTCCAATTATTTCTACATTTAAAAGAATATTTTTAAAAATCTGTGTGTATGGAAATTTTTCATACATATTTCCATCACCTCAAGTATGCATGGTATCTGTGGAGGCTGAAGAGGCTTTAGATTCACTGAAACTGTTATTATAGATGGATGTGAGTCACTCCATCTCTCTCCAGTCCCTTGATTTTGTTTTGTGGTTTTCCTTTTGTTTATTTGTTTGTTTTTGTATATGTTGCCAGCCTTGAACTCTCTATATATACTAGGCCAAAGATATAAAATGAGACTTTGTTCCCAAAAAGAAATCAGTGCCATAGTAATGGTTTCAAATCAAAGCAACATATAGGATTGTATTGGGAGGAAATTCCAGTGAGGATTGAAAATTTAACTGCATTTAATTTCCAAATGGTTAAAATACCCTTGACACCAAAAGATAGGAGTAAAACAAAAGACTGTATTAACATGATACAAGTAAATGAACATACAAATTGAAAGTCACAGGCTACATTCATAGTTTAACATACTGTTGCTAGAACAAAACAAGTCATGCCCTCACCCTAGACCAAAATATTCTGTCGGCAAACCACTCCCTAGTGAAAATCCAAAGTTATCTCCTTGGAGGGAACTGGAACTTAATTGGATCCTTAGACTTTTGTTTGAGGTAGGAACAGATCTACTTCTCTATTCTTGGAGCACAAGGTCTGGCAATTAGCCACATCTGTTAACAATAACTTTGAGAGAGCACAACTCTCTGAGCAACATTTGGATGGGAACTTTGTTTGAGGTAGAAGCACAATAACCTTGGATGAACTAGAGGATCTTTGGTCAACACAGAAATAGGCTCACATTTTCTGGCCTCCCAAATTCTGGTATTAAGGACATAGGCCAACATGTCCAGCTGGGATTGAAAATTTCTGGAGGAGACACATTGTTTTATCATGCCAGGTATGCACTTAAGTGGAACTTGTGTTTCTTAAATGATTGGTTGAATATTATTGATATAAATTTCTGGCCCACCTTCATTGGATCACAATTGATCTAAGCTTGTGTTTGTATATTTTTCATCTTTGTTGGCTGCTCTTTGACTTGAACCACATGGTTGCAGCAGATCTAGTCATATTTTAGCCATCACCAGAAGATATGGATGTTGTCTGGAGACTTTGACAGACCCTGATTTAATATCACAGACAAGGTCCCTGGATTATTGAGCAAGGCCCTGTCAACACCTGCAAACAAACAAACAAACAAACAAAATGCTTTTTGGAGATAGCATTTGGCATTAGGAAAGATTTAACATTTGACAGTGGGTCACCAGCTTATCATTTGACCTGACATCATGAGCAAAGTATTACCTACCAAACCACAAAGTTGGATAGTCATAGAAGCAATCAATCTATTATCAAATGAAAGAGGAATCTGAAGGTCAAAACAAGTTACAAGAAGTAATTGCCCAAATGCTTATAGTTTCCGTAATGGTCTGTCCTGTCCCTTTAAGAGACAAGCCACACCTCTCCCTCCCTCCACTGAGGCAGGCAGATCTTCCTTCCTGCTTGCAGCCTGAGTCTCTTCCTTTCCGTGTCTTTCTCTTGAAGAGGCATCATCTATTTTTCCCTTCTCCCCACTTTCCCCCTCCCCTTCTCTGTTTCTCTCTCTCTCTCTCTCTCTCTCTCTCTCTCTCTCTCTCTCTCTGCCTGTCGCTTTGCTCTTCTCCACTTTTCTTTTTTTCCCTCCATAACCCTCTGCGGGATAGGGCAAAAGTCAGGGACCTCTAAGTGAGTAGGCCTAAGCCAGGGACGTCTGTGGGAACAGGCTTGAGCCAGTGACCTCAGCAAGAGCCAGCTTGAGGCAATGACCTCAAAAGGAGTAGGTATGAGGGAGCTGCTGCTGAAGGAGCAGGCCCAAGCCAGAGACCTCTGAGGGACTAGGCACAAACTGACAAACTCCAAGGGAGCAGGCCCAAGCCAGCAACCTCCTTGGGAGCAGGACTGAACAACACCCAGGGTTGCAGAACGATCTCTAGGAGTGCTGAGTGGTCCCCCAAAACACCGAGTGACCCCCAGGCTGCCCGAATTGCACCACAGAAGTAACCATCTGAGCCTTGGTCCACTGGCACCTGGAAGATTGATTATCAGGGACACTATATCAATCCCAAAGAAGGGAAAAACACAAAAATTAACATCACCAACAAAACTAAAATAACAGGAACTAGCAATCACTGGTCATTAATAACCCTTAATATAAAGGGACTCAACTAACCTATAAAAAGACAAAGCCGAACCGAATGGATATGAAAATAGAATCCATCATTCTGCTGTATATAAGAAACACATTGCAACCTCAAAGAAATACATCAACTCAGAGTAAAGGGTTGGGGAAAATTTTTCCAATCAAATGGACCTTAGAAACAAGTGGTGTAACTATCCTAATATGTAACAAAATAGACTTCAAACTAAAATCAATCTAAAGAGAGAAAGAAAGACTTTTCATATTAGCCACAGGAAAAATACATCAAGAGGAAATCTCAATACTGAACATCTATGCCTCAAATACAAGGGTACCCTCATATCTAAAACTTAAACTTAAATCACACATTAAATTCTACACACTAATAGAGGATATTTCACCACCCACACTCACCACTGAACAGGTCTATCAGAGAGAAAATTAACAGAGAAATAAGGGAACTAACAGATGTTATGACTCAAATGAACTTAACAGACAACTAAACAACATTTCACCCAAACATAAAAGAATATACCTTCTTCTCACCACCTCATGGAACCTTCTCAAAAGTTGACCAAATACTAGGTAACAAAGCAAACTTCCACAAATATATATAAAAAAAGTTGGAATGACCCCATACTTCTTATTGGATCACCATAACTTAAAATTAGAATTCAACAGCAACAGTAATTTCAGGAAGCCTACAATCTAATGGAAATTAAACAATGCTCACTTGAATCATCAATGGGTCAAGGAAAAAATAAATTAAAGCCTTCCTAAAATTCAATAAAAATGACAACACAACATACCCAAATATATCACACAAAATGAAAGCAGTGTTAAGAGAAAAATTCATAGCACTAAATGCCTACATAAAGAAGCTTGAAAAATCCCACACTAGGCAGTTAACAGAACACCTACAAATTCTAGAACAAAAAGAAACAAACTTACCTAGGAGGACAATATGGCAGGAAATAATCAAATTGAGACCTAAAATCAATAAAATAGAAACAAAGAAAACAATACAAAGAATCAATGAGACTGAGAGTTGGTTCTTTGAGAAAATCAACAAACTAGACGAACCTTTATCCAAACTAGCCAAAAGGCAGAGAGAGAATATCTAAATTAACAAAATCAGAAATAAAAAGAGGGACATAACAACAGACACAAAAGAATCCAGAGAATCATTAGGTCATATTTAAAAAACCACAAAATTGTAAAGCTTAAAGGAAATGGACAATTTTCTAGATAACTATCATTCCAAAAATTAAACCAAGACCAGATAAGCAAATTAAATAGACTATAACTGCTACAGAAATAGAAATAGTCATCAAGTCTCCCAACCAAAGCAAAAAAAAAGCCCCAAACTAGATGGTTTCAGATTAGAATTCTACAAGCTGTTCAAAGAGGAACTAATAATAATACTCAAATTGTTCCACACAATAGAAACAGAAGGAAAATTGCTAAACTCTTTTTTATGATCCTACAATTACCCTGATACCCAATCCATACAATAAAATAACTAAGAAAGAGAATTACAGACCAATCTCATTCATGAACATTGATGCAAAAATACTCAATAAAATACTGGCAAATCAAATCCAAGAACACATTAGAAAAATCATCCACCATGATCAAGTCAGCTGCATCCCAGAGATGCAGAAATGATTCAACATACAAAAATCTGACAATGTAATCCACAATAAAAACAAACTGAAAAAAAAAACCATGATCATCTCATTAGATGTTGAAAAAGTCTTCGACAATATCATCCACCATGATCAAGTTGGCTTCAACACAGAGATACAAGGATGGTTCAACATATGAAATTCTGTCAATGTAATTCACCATACAAATTAACTGAAAAATAAAAACCACATGGTCATCTCATTAGATGCCACAAAAGCTTTTGACAAAATACAACATCCCTTCATGATAAAGGTGTTGGAGAAAACAGGGATACAAGGAATATACCTAAACATAAAGGGCAATATATAGCAAGCCAACAGCAAATGTCAAACTAAATGGAGAAAAACTCAAGCGATCCCACTGAAATCAGGAACAAGAGTAGGATGTCCACTTTCTCCAAATTTATTCAATATAGCACTTGAGATTCTAACTAGAACAATAAGACAACCAAAGAAGATGAAGGAGTTACAAATCAGAAACCAAGTTAAACTCTCACTATTTGCTGACAATATGATAGTTTTTAAAAGTGATCCCCAAAATTCCAACAAGGAACTTCCACAACTCATAAACACTTTCAGTAATGTAGCAGGATACAAGATGAACTCAAAAAATCAGACTTTCTTTACACAGATGATAAATGGGCTGAGAAAGTATTCATAGAAATATCACTCTTCCCAAAAGCTACAAATAACATAAAATATCTTCAAGTAACTCTAAACAAAAAAGTGCAAGACCTGTATTTCAAGAACTTTAAATATTGAAGAAGGAAATTGAAGAAGATACCAAAAAGTGGAAAGATCTCCCATGCTCTTTGGTTGGTAGAATTAACATAGTGAAAATACCAATCTCACCAAAAACAATCTACAGATTCAATGCAGTTCCCATCAAAATCCCAGCAAATTTCTTCACAGACTTTGAAAGAACAATACGCACCTTCATATTGAAAAACAAAAACCTAGAATAGCCAAAACAATCCTGTACAATAAAGGAACTTCCTGGAGGTATAATAATTCCTGACTTCAAACTCTGCAACAGTACTGTAAACAGCCTGGTATTGGAATTAAAATAGACCGGAGGACCAATGGAACCAAATCAAAGACCCAGATATCAATCCACACACATAGAAACATCTGATTATTGATAAGCAAAAAATATAAAATGGAAAAAAGAAAGCATAGTCAACAAATGATGCTGGATGTCAACAAAGTAGAAGAATGAAAATAGATACTTATCTATCACCATGCATAAAACTCGAGTCCAAATAGATCAAAGACCTCAACACTGAACCTTATAGAAGAGAAAGTGAAAAGTACACTTGAATGCATTGGCAAAAAGGACACTTCCTAAACAAAACCTCAGTAGCACAGACACTGAGAGAAACAATTACCAAATGGGGCCTTCTGAAACTGAGAAGCTTCTGTAAAGCAAAGGACATGGTCAACAAGACAAAATGGCAGTCTACAGAATTGGAAAAGATCTTCACTAACTTCACATCAGACAGGTGTCTGATCTTCAAAATATGAAAAGAACTCAAGAAATTGGACACCAAAAGATCACATAATCCAATAAAAAATGGAGACCTAAACAGAGAAGTCTCAACAGAGAAATCTAAAATGGCTGAAAGACATTTAAGGAAATTCTCAATATTCTTAGCCATCAGAGAAATGCAAATCAAAACATCTCTGAGAGGGGCTGGAAAGATGGCTCAGAGGTTAAGAGCACTGGCTGCTCTTCCAGAGGTCCTGAGTTCAATTCCCAGCAACCACATGGTGGCTCACAAACATCTGTACTGAGATCTGGCGCCCTCCTCTGGAGTGCGGGCATACATCGAGGCAGAATGCTGTATACATAATAAATAAATCTTAAAAAAAAAATCTCTGAGATTCCATCTTACACTTGTAAGAATGGCCAATACCAAAAACAATGACAAATTATGCTGGAGAGGATGTGGAATAAAGGGAACACTCCTCCATTGCTGGTGGGAATGAAAACTGGTACAGATGCTTTGGATTTCAGTATGGCAATTTCTCAGAAAATTAGTAAGCAACCTTCCTCAGATCCCAGTAATACCACTTTTGGGTATATGCCGAAAGGATGCTCAATTGTACCACAAGGACATGTGCTCAACTATGTTCATAGCAGCATTATTTGTCTTAGCCAGAACCTGAAAACAACCTAAACGCTTCTCCTTCAAAGAATGTATTATGAAAATGTGAAACATTTACACAATAGATTACTATACAGCAGAAAAATTAATGTTTTTTAAATTTCCAGGTGAATAGATGGACCTAGAAAAAAATCATATTGAATGAGGTAACTCAGACCCAGAACAACAAATATCATATGTACTCACTCATACATATAAATGGTTTTTAGACATAAAGCAAAAAAAGAATATAGGCTTCAATTCACAATCTCAGAGAACCTAGACAATAAGAAGGACACTAAGAGAGATATACATGGGAAGTAGAAAAAGAGAAGATCTCCTGAGTAAATTGGGAGCATTGGGACCATGGGAGAGGGTAGGTGGGGAGGGGAGATGAAGGGAGGGGAATAGAGAAAAATATATAGTTCAATAAAAACAATTAAAAATAATAAAAAGAAAATAATAGAGAAAGACTTTTGGGGGAGGAGGAATATGTATAGAATCCATCAAATATGAAAATAAAAACATGAATATATATGCATATATATACACATATATGTTCCACATGTAAATTCTAATCAAAATGTAACTTTAGCAAGAGGAAAAATTTAATAATTAAGTAGATGACTCACTTTGTGGAGAGTGAACCTGTTTCCTGGGCCACCCAAGTAATTTCTCAATTGGCTCATACACAAATTAGCTATGGTATGTGCTATGGAGATTGAACATGTGCTCAAGTCATGAGCTTTCACTCACTGAGTGTCAGCTGGCTCCAAGCTATTTTTGAGTGTCAAATTTACCGGCAACAGAGACCATCATTGAACCTTCGGTATGGAAACATTAATCTGAGTGTCCAGTCATGGACCTGGTGGGTGGTTTATTAGATCAAAGAACTCCCATTTGGAGCTCATTTTTTTTTTTTTGGAACAGACAATTTTTTATAGTAATGGATTTGCTTTTTCTGAATGTAATACTTCTGCTCAAACTACCATCTGTGGATTTACAGAAGCCTCATTTATCATCACGGTATTCCACACAGGATTCTTTCTGAACAAGGCTCATTTCACAGCCAAAGAATTGTGGTAAAGGGTTCATGCTCATGGAACACCATGGTTTCCACCACCCGGAAGCAGCTGTCTTGACAGAATGTGCATTTTAAAGATATAATTACAATGTCAACTAGGCAGCAATATCCTGGGGGATCTGGAGAGGGTGCTTTGTTTTTAATCTTTTTATTGACTTTTTTGGAAATTTTACTTTTTACATCTCAATCACACTCATTTCCTGGTCCTTCCATATCCATTCCTGGTCCCTCGAGCATTCCTCAAAGAAAATTAGAAAAGTATAAGAAACAAAACAAAACAAAATAAGCCACTTTGTTCATCCATCTTTTTCATCTCTCTAACACCTCTTCATTTGTCTTAGTGGCATTGGGAGCCATGGTTTGTCACTCAGTATACACCTTTGTCCTCTTCACTTTACTTGCAAATGTTCATTGTAAAGTGTTGTTGGTCTGGGTCAAGGCCTCTGGCTTCTGATACATCATCAACACTGGACCCTCATCAAAACTCCAGGATATCCCTCCATTTCTCTGAGTCTTGGAGATCCTGTTGCCATGGTTCTGCAGGATCAGTCACTTCACATACTCTCTCAGGTCACGGATAGTGTAGATACTGGGGTGGGCCAATTCAAAACCCTGGATTTGGGTCTGAGTGGTAGCTCACATGGTCAGTCTAGGCTGTTGTTGTTTCTCTTCTCTTTGTTGGCTTGCCAGCTAATTAAATACATGGGGACTTATTCTTACTTATGAATATTTGGCCTTAGGTTGGCTTGCTTTAGCCAACTTTTTCTACTTAAATTATCCCATGTACCTCTTGCCTCTTTGATTTTACCTTTCTCTATCCTTTTTTTTCAAATTTTGCCAAACTGTCTCTTTATTTGTTCTTGAGTTTAAATTAAAATATACAATTTAATAAGCCACAAGATAAATATACTATTAAATACCCTATTCATCTCCTATTTATTTATTTATTTATTTATTATTCTGTTCAAAAATATCCACTTCCTCACTTGCTCCCATTGTCCTCCAGTTCCCCCACTCCCTCTCCTCCCTCCCCCTCCTTTCTTGAGAGAAGGCAGGTAACCCTTCCCTGTGGGAAGTCCAAGGCCCTCCCCACTACATCCATGCTTAGGAAGCTGTGCATCCATATAGACTAGGGTCTCAAAAAGCCAGAACATGCCGTAAAAACAAGTCATAGTGCTTTTATCAATGGCTTCTCAGTCAGCCCTCATTTTCAGCCACAATCAGAGAGTCTGGTTTGATCACATGCTTTATCAAACCCAGTTCAGCTGGATTTGGTGAGCTCCCATTAGAACAGGCACACTGCCTCAGTTGGTGAACCAACCCCTCGCGGGAAAAGACTTTCTCTATTCTTTATACCTCTCTTTTCTTCTTACTCAATGGCTGGCTGTGTGGCTATGTGACTGGCCCTTGGCATCCTCCTCCTCTCCTTCTCTTTTCCTCATCCTTCCCTCTTTTTATTCTTCTCATTATTCTATTTGCCCACCAGCCCTGCCTAATTCACTCTCCTGCCTACATATTGGCCATTTAACTCTATAAGACCAATCAGGTGTTTCAGACAGGCAAAGTAACACAATTTTTTTTGTTTATTTTATTTTTTTTTTAGTTGTTGCAAAAAAAAAATTCCTCTTTCCCTCCCCCTCCTCACACACATGGACCCCTCCTCCTCCCCCCACTCCATTCCCCCTCCCTCTCAAGAATGAAGAGCAGTCCAGATTTCCTGCCCTGCGGGAAGTTCAAGGTCCTCCCACTTCTATCCAGGAGCAGAAAGGTGAGCATTCAAACAGGCTAGGCTCCCACAAAGCCAGTTCATGTATTAGGATCAAAACCTAGTGCCATTGTCCTTGGCTTCTCATCAGCCTTCATTGTCCGCCACGTTCAGAAAATCTGGTTTCATTCCATGCTTATTCAGTCCCAGTCCCGCTGGCCTTGGTGAGCTCCCAATAGATCAGTTCCACTGTCACAGTGGGTGGGTGTATCCCTCGTGGTCCTGAGAGCTTGGGGGAATGGGATGGCTGGGATAAAGGAAGGGTGGACACGGGAGCAGAGAAATATATATCCTAATTAAGGGAGCTATCTTAGGGTTGGCAAGAGACTGGACTCTAGAGGGGCTCACAGGTGTCCAGGGAGATGTTCCCAGCTGGTACCTTGGGTAACTGAGGAGAGGGAACCTGAAATGACCCTATCCTATAGCCATACTGATGAATATCTTGCATATCACCTTAGAACTTTTATCTGGCGATGGATCGAGATAGAGACAGAGACCCAAACTGGAGCACCGGACCGAACTCTTAAGATCCAAATGAGGATATTCGTCAGTATTGCTCTAGGATAGGGTCATTTCAGGTTCCCAATCCATATCTTGCATATCATCATAGAATCTTCATCTGGTGATGGATAGAGATCGAGACAGTGACCCACACAGGAGCACTGGACTGAGCTCCCAAGGTCCCAAGGAGGAGCAGAAGGAGGGAGAACATGAGCAAAGAATTCGGGACCACGAGGCGTGCATCCACCCACTGAGACAGAGGAGCTGATCTACGGGGAGCTCACCAAGGCCAGCTGGACTGTGACCGAAAAAGCATGGGATAAAACCGGACTCTGTGAACATGGCGAACAATGAGGGCTGATGAGACACCAAGGACAATGGCAGGGGGTTTTGATCCTACTTAATGTGCTGGCTTTGTGGGAGCCTAGCCAGTTTGGATGTTCACCTTCTTAGATATGGACGGAGAGGACCTAGGACTTAACACAGGGCAGGGAACCCGGACTGCTCTGTGGACTGGAGAGGGAGGGGGAGAGGAGTGGGGGGAGGGGGAGAAGGGTGGGAGGAGGGGAAGGGAAATGGGAGGCTGGGAGGAGGTGGAAACTTGTTTTTTGTTTATGTTTTTTTTTCTTCTTTTCGCAATTAAAAAAATAAAATAATAAAAAAAAAAGATCCAAATGAGGAGCAGAAGGAGGGAGAACATGAGCAAAGTAACACAATTTTATAGAGTTAATCAAATGCAACATAAGAGAATGCAACACATCTTTATATCATTAAACAAATATCCCACAGCGTGAAAGAATGTAACACATCTTTAACTAACAACACCGGGCCACTGGGGTCACCTCTTTCAGGCAAGGGGAGGAGCTAGCTTTTCTAAACCCCTGCTATTCAATTGGCTCACCCACAATTGTGGTGATGAGTGGGGTCATCTCCAGCAGAGGGTTTTTAAAAGGGCTGCATATGCCATGAACAGTCCACATCTGGTGTTATTTCTCCCACTGTTAAGATCCATATGTCTTGGAATCAAGGGGAAGAAATGAGAATTCATTACTCTTCATTTCAGTTTTGCTTTTTGTTTTCATGGCTTTAGTGTCTGTTCCCTTAAAAGCCTTGTCTTTAATTGGAATAGTCCTTCTGCCAAAAGGGACAGCAAACATTTCATTAACTGGAAACTAAGACTATCTCCACCTAAGGCACTTTGGACTCAGCCTTCCTTGAATCAGTAGGATCAGAAGAGACTTACAGTATCATTTGAGAGGATTGATCCAGTATACCATGAGAAATTGGAATGGTTTTCTACAGTGAAAATAAAGAAATATATGTGTGACGTGAAGAAGATTTTGTAGGGTGTACTATAACCTGCAGTTGAAGTCAGTGGGAAATTTCAACAATCCAATCCATGCAGTGTAACAAAAGGCCTACCTCCTTTGGGGATGAACATATGGTAACATTTTCAGGTTAAAAAAAAGACCAATTAAGGTGCTTGATTGAGGGTGGAGGAAATACAGAATGAGTATTATAAATACAATTTAAGAAGAAGATGATTATAAATACAATTTAAGACCATGTGACCAACTGTGAAAAGAAGATTGTAATTGCTGAGTCTTTCTGTCCTAATTTGGTAAGAATTTTTTTTGAATATATACATTATCATTAACCAGATACTTGTTTTCTTTTTTTTTCATTTCTTAACCATGTAATAGAGTATCAATTGTAAAAAGAGTAGTTAAGTATTAAACATCTATATTATCTTATTTGAGTTGGAGAACACTAAAAGACTAAGCATTACTCAAAGTACTTTACCATATATTATGGGTAAGGGGGATAGAATATTTGTTATTTTACATGGTATGTTTTTATATTGTAGGCAGAATTATTACCTTGTTACTTATTTCACTTGGAACTTAAATATGGCACAAGGAAATGTGATTGTGTGCCAAGTTGATGATGGGGGGCTTTTGATTATCAATCCCGTTGGATACATTGATTGTATATAGAATTAAATAAGAGATAAATCTTTAGGCACAGCTATCAAGGGGTTCCTAGAATAGGCTAACGGAATGGAGAATATCTCTCCTTTAAATATGACAGGCATCTTCAAGTGGTCATTAGCAGGTTGTCCTTTTGCTTTTTCCCTCTTTGCTTTCAAGTCTTACTGTTGAATTTGTTTACCCTATTGCTGCCTTTGTCATTACTCATGTCATCCTATACTGACATCAGAACTGAGCCTCTATGACCTTACCATGTGAACTGAAACCAATTGCCCTCTAGTAATTCTCTAGTCTGTGGTTCTCAACCTTCCTAATGCTGCCACCCTTTAATACAGCTCTTCAAATTGTGATGACCTCAACCATAAAATTATTTCCATTGCTACTTCATAGCTGTAATTTTGAGACTGTTATGAATTCTAATGTTTACATTTTGGAGATAGAAGTTTGCCAAAGGGCTTGTGACCCACAGATTGGGAACCGCTTCTCTAGACCTTCATCACCACTCTGGAACTGCTAAGTCTCCTGAACTGAATATCTAATGGATTCTCAGCCTTTCTAGTGTGAAGATAGCTGTTGTTGACCTTTGTAGAGCATACCATATAAGTTAGCCTAATAAATCTGTTTTAGATATACATTCATTCTGTTGATTGTTTCTGAAGAGAACCCTGAATAAAACAGACCATTATGAACTTCACAGTCTTGATAACAATTTGCATGACATGACTCATTTTTCTATTTGAAATTTCTTGATGTACTATGTAATGATACTTAATTAAGCATGAATTTTAGAATGCAATTACATCATTTGTTAATTTTAAAGTCCTTCACTTTTACTTTCTATCACTAGGGTACCATGTTTATATATCAGTTACATTGTTAGGAAAATTACTTTAACATCTGTTTTTACTGTTTTTGATTTAACTGTGTCTTTCAGTAGCCCTAAGGGGTCCACTAATTCAGAGACATTTTATTAATCACCAATATATTTAATAAATTGCCAAGTCAAGCTGTACATGTAGCATCAGTTCTGTCATCTAAAACAAAACATAAAGTTTTACATTAGCAACTCTACTCCTTATAACTTTTCAATAATATCTCCCACATCTCCCACAATAACTTTTCCAAAAATCAGCCTGGTCTACAAGAGCTAGTTCAGGACAGGCCATGAAGCTACAGAGAAACCCTGTCTTGCAAAAACCACCACCACCAAAAGAATTCAGAGATGCACTTGATTCCTACTTATTAGTTAATTACCATAAGTACCACTTGGGAAGAGTGTGGTGTGGTGTGGGGCTCCCAAGCCCTGTTGTGATCTGACACATTTCCAGCACTTCAATGTGGTCACGAGCCCAGAGGATCTTAAAGTCTCAGTGTTTAAGATTTGTAAAGGAGCTAGGTGTGGTGGCATACGTCTTTAATCACTGCACTTGGGAGGTGGAGGCAAGCGGAAGTTTGTGAGTTCAAGGTCAGCCTGGTTTATACAGTGGTCCATGATTATGTGTAGACAGATCCTGTTTTGAAAACTGGTGTAAAGCTTATTCTTTAGACACACCCCATTTCCTTTGAAAAGATTGGTAAGTGAGGCTGCAAAAATCAGTTGATTTTCATGGTGTCCAGTTCCAACCCAGAGTCTGTCTAGAGCCTTCCTCCTGTCATATTATCAGCATAAACTTATATATAATTAATAGAGTTCTTATCAAAAAGAGATGTCCCATTACTAAGTAAGTTATGGGGATTTTAAATAAAATAAGAGGTAACCAGCCCCCTCCCAAATGCTTGTGGTCAGAAATAGACTGACTTCTCTGGTTTTTATCAGAACCATTCTAGAACTATGAAGTTAGCTTTGGTCTTTCCTGTCTCACTGTTTTGATTTTGTATTTTCATGAGAGCTGTGCTACATGTGGCCTGTACCAGGATGTGTATATAAGATCAGCTCATTCCCTCCTCCTGGAGCCTATGCCAGAGACCCCAGGAAGTGTGCTCCACATCAACCTGGAACAGACAAGACTGGAATGGGATCCTAGGATCAGCCTCCCAAACTACACACTTCTCTTTCTTTCTTTCTTTCTTTCTTTCTTTCTTTCTTTCTCTCTTAAGACAAGATTTCTCTGTAGCTTTGGTGCCTATCCTGGAACTCACTCTTGTAGACCAAGCTTCCCTCGAACTCACAGAGATCCAGCCTTTTGAGTGCTGGGATTAAAGGCCTGCACCACCACCGCCTGGCCACTTTCTATTTCTTCAGTGGAAACAGTGTAATGGAACAAATAAAATCAAGATATAATAATGTAACAACCATTTTAAAGCACAATGCAGCAATTATACATTGGAAAAAGCATAACAAAAGGAAAATCCAATAATGATGTCACAAAAATAATCCTTTATGTTACAAAGCTGCCATGAATGAGAATTCCAGGAATTGTCATTTGCTGTGTCTACAAAGGCTGATGGACTGACTGACCAAGGCTGCAATGATGTGGAGTTTAGAATGTTGCAATTCTTGAGACTAATTATGATTCATTGTGGGCAAACTTTAGTCTACTTAATAGCCATTCCTTGCCCTTCTTTATATCACACCTAGCATTCTGACAAAGACAATAAAGACCATTTGCAATGTATTAACTTAAATTTAACAAAATCCGAGTTTGACAGCAAACAAAGGGCTGAGTGTTGCTGGATAGCAGCCAAGGCCAATAATAGAGTTCTACCTAACTTGCTATCAAATATATCCACAAATATATTTGAAAAGTGTCTTGATTTATGGATTTTTTGTTCTTTTGATGCAAGTAGTTCATGAAATTGCTACCCCATGGGAACATCG